>NC_141137.1:67232428-67859928 GCF_053477565.2 Lygodium microphyllum | reverse complement strand
TCCATGAGCAAACCAAAAGAGTCAACAAAATCGAAGATGGTTACTAATGGGCTGATCAACATTGAGCACATGCCACCATGAGCCATGTATTTTAATCTTTCCATGCACAATACCTCTATCTTCAAGGACAAACAAGCAATAAACCCAATTTCTAAAGCGCTATTTTCCATGAGCAAACCAAAAGAGTCAACAAAATCAAAGATGGTTACTAATGGGCTGATCAACATTGAGCACATGCCACCATGAGCCATGTATTTTAATCTTTCCATGCACAATACCTCTATCTTCAAGGACAAATAAGCAATAAAGACCCAAGGCTGATAACCAAAGCATATGGCTTGAAACAATGACCAACAAAGAGCCAACACATGAGTTTCCACGCTCCATCTCCCATTCTTTTGGGAGTACAAATATGGCCCCATAAAACAAAGAAATGCCAACATGCAAAGAGTTATTTTTCCAAAGTATAAAGTGGATGGCTAGAGTAATGTCCGTCAAGCTAGTCCTTGACCAAGGCAATAGGGGCAAGTAGTAAGTAGGCATAGGTAGCATAATTGCCTATGCCACTTTAAGGAGCACATAGGAAGGCCAAGCTTACAAGTTCCAGTAAGTACACTTAGTTTCTACCCTAGCAAAGATCCATTCCAACAATTGCTTAGGCAAAATATCCACATCCAAAGGGTAACCCAAGTGACTTTGATATTCCCTTGGGGACCAACTCACCCTACCACCCTTAGGCTTGCAAACCACATTCAATGCAGCTGATAAGGGATGATTTAGAAGTATTAATGCGCAGACTTGACACCTAACCAAACAAGTCCCATATGTCTAATGCTTTACAGAGGTTATCCCAACCAACTTTCAAAATCATAAAAGTATCATTAGCCAATGCTTCGCCAACAAACTCCTAATTCGAAGCAAGCGACAAGCCCATCAACTCCCCATTAGCAACCAAATTCAATAGCGTTGTTAAAAGAGGATGCATAGCAAGAATAAAAAACAAGGGACTCAGAGGGCAACCCTATCTAATCGATTGGGCAAGAGTAAATGGTTCAGTAACACTGCCATTCGGCATGACTTTAGAGCATACATACCTACTAATGATATATATCAAATGAGACATGGGAACCAAAACCCATTATCTACATAAGCTCAATAAGAAAAGACCATTCCAAATAATCATTTATATCTAACTATATGCGAACCACCTCCTAACTTGTATATTGTGCACAATCAATACCCATTTGCGCATTCAAAATGTTGTGCAAAATGTTTCTTCCCTCAATAAATCCACACTGACACAAATGCACAGTACCAAGAAGATGCTCATGGAAACAATTAGCTAGCACCTTGGAGAAAATCTTATACATGCCACCCTATACATGCCATCCGTCAATGAGACTGATCTCTAATGTTTGAGCATTGAGGGCAAGTAAACTTTTGGGATCAACTTAATAAGGCCCTCTTTCCATGAACCAAGCATAATTCCATACACCCAAACCTCCTAACACATGATGTCAAAGGTGCCGCCAAGCAAGTAGCATAGGTCTCAAAGAACTCATTTGTGAGACCATCCCATACAGGACTTTCATCCTTGGGTAAAGGCAACAAACCACCCATTACCTCATCCTCATGTATATCAACCTCCAAGGCAATTGTTATATCAGGAGAAAGATGATGATGAGTAAGCTCGTTGAACATAGAACAAGCATGAGCAATGCAATCTCAATGGGGCTGCTGCAACCCAAGAAGATCCATAAAAATTTATCAGCACATATGCTCAATAATCTCAGGATCTGTAACCATCTGATTATTATGAGAATATGTTGCATGTGTCCCCTGTAGGCAATCTAATTGGGAGCGTTATCTTCCTCAAATTGAGTTTACTTATGACAATGCTAAGCATTTAGCTACTAGTTACAGCCTGTTTATGCTTGTGTAGGGTTATAAGCCGAAACCATTGATTGCTACAATCATAAAGAGCCTAGGATCCCGCCATGTTTTATACTAACCAACATCATACTCTTCAAGGGCTCTAGAAGGGCATGTGGATTTACCTTAGAGCCCCAAAGGATTCCGATTCAATGACTAGCGGCAAATGCTCTAAGTTGTCTTCAAGATATTGTGGTCCTTTCTAGATTACCAAGAAGATAAGTAGCATATCCTATCACCTAGAATTACCTTTGAAAATCCAAGTTTACCCTGTGTTCCACGGGAGTCATTTGAAAAAACTACTAGAATAAGGTAAACTGACTTTTTCAATTCAAAAAGTCCCGCGGCTTGAGAATATTACTTGTTATATTCCACTCAAGCCTGAATAAGTTCTTGACCTTAGAACTAAACAAACCTATCGAGCTATTTATCCTGAGTATTTAGTCAAGTAGAAAAACCACCCAAAGGCAAAGGCTACTTGGGAGTCGATACAGTCATTGAAGAGTCATTTTCCTCACTTTGTCCCTAAGGATATTGCTGAGGACAACAATTATTCATAAGGAAAGCATCACATCCTGGACATCCAAATGGGCATTGGTAGCATTAGTCACACTGATCATGGAGTGACTTAGTGCAAATACACTAAGGGCACTTCAAGGTTAGGGCAGTCAAGTCCTATTTATAGGACTCCAGACCCTATGGTACACCATACACATTAATTGTGTGATCACCACTCTTGGACTCTTCTCCTACTAGCTAACACATCCATACACCGAGATGTGTAGGCTAGTGGTATGGACACCAAACCTTAGAATGTGGTCGTGACTCTGAGTGCTACTAGCTCCTATGGCTAGGAGATGAGTCTAATGTCTAGTTCCTTTTACTGTGGATACAACTCATGTCGTATCTCGCGTGCAAGTTGAATCCTAGGGGGACGTTTCAAGAATGATAAAAAATAAATGAGAGTAAGTGTGGAGCGGAGATGAAAGGATCCTCATGCGTGCTTAAGTGAGAGTTTTATGTGTGTGCATGCAAGGGTATATTGGAGCTACTATACCTCAAGGAAACATCCACATTTGTCCGCACGCAAGGAGGGGGGTTGTGTGTGGGTGGGGGGAATGATGGGGGAGGGGGAAAATTCAAAATTTGAAAGGAAAAAGAAAGGTCCATTATGCATCCAAGTAAAATCCCTCTTTTTTAGGAAAATCCCCTCCATATGCCATCATGTGAATAGTGTTTTATGTCCCAAGAGCCATCCCATCCATTAATTTTGACTTTATGTATCACATACCCAAAAACCACATGACTTGTCCCAATTGATTAGGGCATTGAGTACTGCTGATCTGATTTCATCTACTAATTGGTTAGAGTCATAGAAACACCTAGCATGGAGTCTAAAACCACAACAAGACTATCAAGATACAAGACCAAAGTGGAGCATGGAAAACCAAGTAAGAACCCTGTCCAAAGTTTAGAGTTTGTGGAAACATTTAGAATGATTGATTGATCCATATGTGGAGATTTTAATACAAAATAACACCTTTAAGACTGCTGTACATGAGACTGCTGCAAGTGATCTTAAATTCTATAGTCTAGAGTCTGAAGTTTGAAACTGCACTCAGTATCTAGGTGGGTTACGTAAAGCATGCACACACACCCCAACTCTCAAATAATATCCAAACAAATTCTTAACCCACAAAGGTATCACTTCTTTCTAGCACAAACCAAGTGCTCAATGATCTGAAAATTTGGAGAATTGTCTATAGACGTTTTCATTTGTATGTGTTTGGTTCTTTTCATATACTTTTATGAATGTTTAAATTATGTTTCTTGCAGAATCAAGAAGAGTGTTGAGCACATTAAGTACCTGTTCATGTGTGTTGATTTCGTATAATGTCATTACTAAACAAGTCAACTTGTCAAAAACTGGCCATACATGCAAATCAGCTTCCATGGCAACCTTAGCAACTCTCAACAGGCCTGACATGGACTCTTGAAAAAACCCAACCCTCCGTTTTCTGATGCGAGTGAAAACTGCAACAGCATGAAATCAAATCAAAAAATTACTGAATAGCTATGGCAACAGAGAATGCCGTGCCGGGCTTACTTTTGCCTAAGCCCTCCAAAATATAAGGGCACACGTCTAGAGTTGCCGGTTCTGAAAACATCTGCAAAGCCTGAATCAAACAAGCAGTGGGGATTAGCAAAGGATTTCCACTTGAAGAGATAGAAGGGAAGTGATAGCCGGAATACAAATCATATTCCAAATCATACCTCCATATAGACAACGAACATGTCTCGGGGACTACAAAAGTCTATCAAAGTTTTCATGATAGACACCGACATGTCCCGGCATGCTTCTGATATCGGCAAATACCTGAGTAAAATGCAGGGCAACTCGAGGCCGACTGAGTCTAACAGCTCCTGTGTTCACTAAAGAGAAGGGATCAAAATGTGCGTTTAAACTTAACAGGAAACCCCACGCGGATCGATGCTTGAAGGAGACCACCTGACCAGCCTCAGAGGAAGGATCGAGCAAGGACTTGGCTTCGGCAAGCACGCCCTCACAGCGGCTCACGACCGTTGTCATGGCTTCCTTTTCACGATCATTGCCATCGTCCTCTATCCGTGTGGCTGCTGCCTCGTCATCGCGGTCACTCTGGTGTCGCGGTAACGCACCTGAGAGCCGCGCCAGCAATTCCTCGCTCCCCGCCATATCCGATCAAATTGTACGCGTTTGGCGCCCTGGTCTGATTGAAAATCTGTAAGCTCTACTTTCGCCCTGGCACATGAGGTGTACTGAAGTGTTAGCTTCGCATCTCTAGCATCTCAAGCGAATAGTGGTTTGCAAATAAATTCCTCTTAAAGCCTACGATGATACGAGGTTGTTGCGTGCTTTTGTGCCCCGTGCATTGGAAGCTGGCCTCGTTAGAGAATGTGCTAAGCAAAACCATAATATTCAAAGACCAACTTGCAACAATTGACCACACTTCCTAAATTTGAATATTTTATGTACATAAAAACAAACCCCTTGAGAGGATGCCATAGCCTTTAGTGCAAAGACTAGGCCAAAAGAAGTGGGTGGAAGACCCAAAAGATAAGGGAGGATGCATCCTCATGTTGAAATCCAAAGACATGGTTAAGAGAGAATATTACCTTGCAAAATGTATGGCTATCAAGGGGAGGAATATATATCTTAATGAGGACCTCACACCCACTCAATTAGAGTATAAGAAAGCCACCATGCCAGTATACAAAGATGATTTTTGCATAGCAATAGCCACAATGATGCTGTGCAACCCATGAGATGCTCAGGATGTCAATGTGGAACTACAATGGAGCATTCATTGGATGTTGAATAATTTTAGAATAACATTTGAAATATAGACACAGGCACATATACAAAAATGCATAAATGCAAAGAAACCCAACTACCAAACGTACAAGCTATAGATGGGAAAGCGAATTCCACCCGCAAGCTGGGAGGCTAAGGAGATAGTAGGAGCTCTGAAGGTGTGGGCATACTTTTCTGAGAGGAACTGCATAGTGTTTTGCATGTGATACACATGAATGAAGATGCATGATACATGCAAAGCTAGGATATACAACAAAGAGACCTTGTGGCATTCTTCATTGTAGTATGATACTTTCTTATTGGAAACTCAAGTTATGCTCAACGAGATGGGTCATGATTTGATGCACTATATGAAGGCATCATGAGATATGATATTTTGAGAGATGTAGCCGCTAGGGAACTTCAACACACAAACTAACAAAGTGACTTTTACATGCATGAGAATGCCATGTTTAGATAGATTGGCATAAATAAGGTGGCCTTGCACTAGATGGCCCTTGATAAGGAAGTGGGTACTTATGGGACACACGTGCTAGCTTTGGGGTGTACACATTGATTAGCCATTTTCAATGGTCTCTCATGTTGGTCGAGATGATATGCTTGTATCTAGAACCATAAGCGAGGGGCAAGTACAATGGACTACCTAATAGGATTGTAATCACTGATGCTA
This sequence comes from Lygodium microphyllum, assembly GCF_053477565.2. NCBI lineage: Eukaryota > Viridiplantae > Streptophyta > Polypodiopsida > Schizaeales > Lygodiaceae > Lygodium > Lygodium microphyllum. The sequence continues at coordinate 67,853,971 of NC_141137.1, read as the reverse complement.
TATATCAAGAGCTTTGAGATATTTAAGAGACCAATTGGCATAAAAGTGGATCGTGCAATTTTTGGATTTTACAATCTCTTGCAGGCACATGAGAGATACAACACCATGTCTCCCCAAGCATCATAGATACCACTTTACAGAGGATACTTCACACATATATGGTGGCTCTCTATATGATAGATCGCAAAGTTTATACTTGAGTAGACCACTGGAGGAATACATAAAAATTTGGGTAGAGTCCTTGCATATTTCAATCACATGCACATTTCAACATACCTTGTCCCCATCCAAACCCCCATGCTCCACTACTCCTCAAAATGGCTATGATGAGTGCAAGCCTGGATCTCACATTCATCTATATCAAGAGACTATTTTAGGCACTTGAATACATTGTCTAGCAAGGATACTCATTGTACACCTTGCGGAGAAGAAGAAGCAGGACTAAATAGTAAAATTTGAGACAAATATATACAAGCTATTCTTGGGATATAATAGCAAAAGAGCATAGAGGATGTCCATTCGAGTCAACTTCCTTGATAGATTACATCAGCGAATGCTTGACTTGATTATCAAAGATAGATATATGATGTGCCATGACAAATATCCATGTAGCCCCACAAGCCAACATAGTGATCCTTCATCACTAGGAAGATGGTCAAAGATGGGATCTACAGACTACATGGTCTAATAGTAGAGCATTTCTCTATTACTTGTGACACATAAGCACCCATATCAACATGTATGTTCAATAGAGTAGTGTGTGAAAGACCCCCTGAGAGTTGATCCAACCATGCTATAGTTCCACTCTTTACCCTTTAGTCCCTAGTAACTACAAGATTATCATGACTAGTCACATACTTGCTAGCATATACAACTCAATATTGGAACACTCGCTCCCTTTAAGAGTGAAGATGGAGTTTTACTAGAGCCACTTCATGCACCTCTATGAGAATGGATTTATTATCAAATCATAGTAGATGGACACACACCTCTCCCATGGCATGTGGATTGCTATTTGGACAGATTCACACATCCTTTCACCCATAAGCTGAGGAAAAAGGTAGACAGATGGATAGAGGTCTCAACAGAGGTCAAGATTTGTTAGCGCTCTAGTCGAGAACTCTAGATGAAATACTACATATGTAGATGTACAATGTAATATGGCATGTGGGGGAGGTATCACAACCTCTTTTGTGAAGTCTTTGAATGTATTTTTCGTGTTATAGAATAGAAGAATAAAAGATCTCTATGGCTCTATATCTTGGAGATTTAGAGGCATCACACAACACTATTATGAGATAGAAGACCAACCAACTAAAGAGTACTAATAGATTTTTTCCATAGATCAAATCATACATGCACCATTAGTTCAACAAAGATAGAGTCACTCCACTATATTGCATATATCCCACATTATGAAGTCACATTGGACAAGGCTATTGCACTTTTTTGGACAAAATGACCTCAACCACCAAGGCCTAAACTAAGGGGTCCACACCACAAGTAGATTAGAGTCATTTTGTGAGGTATAAGAGAGACTTGCTCCTAGAGGCACATCAATAGAGTAGCTTTGGACCACATTATTTTTTATACTAGTCTAGACTAGGCTGCTAGTTTTTACTATCTTAATGAGATGACATCAAACACAAATGTAAATTGGTTGTCTCATGGGCCACATTAGCCTTTTCTAGGGATTAATATACATTTCTTATTTACTTATACTAATTTTGTTTCTTACTTTCTTACTTTCTTTTATTTTTTTAATTCTTATTCTTCTCTCTCTCTCTCTCTCTCTCTCTCTCTCTCTCTCTCTCTCTCTCTCTCTCTCTCTCTCTCTCTCTCTCTCTCTCTCTCTCTCTCTCTCTCTCTCTCTCTCTGCATAAAGACCAAAAGACTTAGAGTTGAAAGGAAGAGAAGAAAGATCCTCAATCCAAGGATCAACATGCTCGGTTAAATTACTAGTAGCGACATACAAGGAAATCTCTGAGAGTAGCACACCTAGCAAGTGCTAAATGTATCTCTTCACTCCATTGTTGGGCTAAAAAATGAAAGCATGTCATATAATCCAATCTTGCCATAGTCCCTAATATTAGAGTATGTCAAAGAGCAACATGAAATGTGATGTATGTTGAGCAACAAAGGGATGTCCAAATAGTGAAACTCCATTGTGTAATGCTCTCACTAGCTATAAACTAAGGACCAAATGTGATGTGCTACTAGGCATCCAATAAATTGTGACAAGGGGACTCTTGGCATGTAGTGCAAGGGAAGCATGTCCCATCCATTGTTCTACATGGTTAAAGTGTGTCCCAAATAGACAAACTATAATGAAATATTTTAGAGTACACATGATTCTAAGCTATCCAATTTAACACAATTCTTTTAATTTTCTTATTGTAAATAATGAAGCAAATGGCTTGATTGATATTAGATGGTGCTTTTCAAGTACTACATCTATTGTAAGATAGCATAATAAGCATAACGGGTTGAGAAACCTAAAGGCAACAAAAAAACCATGCTTGGTTTTCCAATATATATATTGCTATGTAACTTAATATTTCCCTTGCCAACCTAATGTCTAGAGATTGTGTTCAATGCAATTGATCAAGGTCAATTTTCACATATTGATATCTAACTCCAATGCAAATATCAAATAAATAGCATATGTTAATTTCCATTTGTAGATTATATTGGCCAACCCTCAAGGACACAAACAAATCATTAGCATATACTTGACCTAAGAATTATTGTCCTGACAACAATGTGAGATTCCCGATTCCTCTGTTAAGAGCTTAGTATGATAATATAGTCAACAACCAAATGTGTTGGAATGCCAAAGAACAATGGGCTCAAGGGACAACCTTGTATATTTTAACCAGTAAGCATGAATGGCTTAGTCACCCCCAAATCATCATGATGCTTAACTAAGAATCACAATTGATGGTGTGATGCCCAAATCCCATAGTATACACAAGTTTCACCAAGTACATCCAACTAAAATGATCAAATGCTTTCCCAACTTCAAGTTGAATCGTAACCACTTCTTGTTTGGACACATTTGTGTAACCAATGCCTAGTTGCACCACCTTAACTATATTATGGAGAATATTTTGGCCCATAATGAAACCATATAATGTAAAATAAATCACCTTTAGTAAGTGCTTATGTAGTTTATTCACCGTGACGTTTAATAAGTCTTTGTACATTCCACCAAACAAGGAGATTGGTCTCCATTATTTGAAGATACATGGGAGGGAACCTTATGCATCAATGACTATGTTGACCCAACAATTTTTGCAAATGACTATTATCATTAGCGACATAGGATCATTCCTAAAGAGTGGACTCTATGAGTCTACCTCAAGGTTTGACTCAACACATAGAATGCAGTCGAACTATATTGTTGGGATACATCTTTCTACAATTCTAATGACCTTGCCTGAGTGCTTTCTTGCATAAGAATATTCCCTTTTTTTAACCTTGCAAGTGACATCTTTCTTTGATGGTGTCTCATTTCCTACGACTTCTTGCCTTTATCCTTGTGATGAGAATCCTAATAGGATGAATTTCATCAGTATGGTGGAAGTTCTTATTCATCAAATACATGACCATTAATAATATTTTTAACTATCCCTTCTTTGGGGCCTTATGTACTCTTTGCCGCCATGAAATGCCACATTTGTCTTTATTTGAAGCAATGTCCATCAAAGGCTCCCAATTTCAACCTAAAATACATAGAATGTATGCATGGAGTAGCCAAGAGAAACGATTGTGAGAGTAATGCCATATCACATACTCAAAATATTATTGTCATTTCCATTTATACATAGTGAGACCAACACTTTTGCTAAACATTTGCACTACCTTACAAAGAAATGGCAATACATAGCAAGAGATTTCTCAAGCTCCATCCAAATGGGACATTCTTGTTTCAAAATCTTGTAGGCTCTCTTATCTTGGGTACACAATAGGTTTTGACTTGAATCCATCAACCTCCTTGCCTATCACCCCAAATCTAAATCATGGACAAATGTCTACTTCAAACTTGCCAAAAATGTGCTAGAGCTTGCCAGAGTTATAGGCATGTGATAAGATAAAAAATCGTCATGAAAATGGAGCTCTACCTAATTGACAAAGAAGGAATGCTCCATCATGCATCTGTTAGGCTAAAAGGTAGGATTTGATAGTGAGTGGAGGGCCCTATCACTCCTTTTTGGATGAAGGTTTGCCGAAAGGGCTACATATACCCAATGTGTCTCTCTAAAGACATAACATTGTCGGGGATAAAGGCACCTATGCCTAACTACTTGTGTATTCATTACACTAACATTACCTACAGACATATACATTGTAAGTGGCAGGCCCCATCACTATCACTTCATTCTTTATTCTTTCAATGACATTTGAATAAGAGAAGGCTAGTCACACATTTTGATCGTTGGAGTTCTGACATCTCAACCCACTAATGCGAAATTAAGCCCATGTGGGGCCCATTCCTACACACTTCTCGGCATGTGCAGAGCCGCCATTTCTATCGAGTCTGAGACTGTCCCAATGGTTTTTTACGTGTTGCCAAATGCTAAACACGCAGGCACGAAGTCACTGTTGGGGCGAACTTTCAAAAAGTACACTCACTGCAATGTTGATTATGAGTCGCAGCGCATCCACCTCACAATAGGCAACGTTCACATTGTCACAGCCTTCAGCAAGGGCTGCGCAACCTCATCACTGTTCGCAATGTCATCGGTAGAAATATCCGTAACCAACTCCAATGAGGGGGGTAGTGCACGACCGCCTCCACCATAGCTCTTGCTTCTATTGAGGGCTTCTTCCCGTCAATTGGTATCAGAGCATTGGTTTAGGAGCTTCTTCTTTAGTTTTACTTCAGCCTAGACTTGGAAGCTTTAGCTCTTCATCAATGGCAGCCATGGCTTCTTCCATTTAAGGTAACCATTGGTACTTCTCTTCTTCCAGCCTTCTTCCATCTTAGGTAGGATTTCCTTAAGCTTGTTTGAGCACATTAGAGTGCCTTTGGAGTTTTGTTGCAACCAACATTAGCAACAAAAATAGGATAGTAGCGGCTATGATCTATGTTTGATCTTCCGGCTACTTGGATAGCACCACATGTGGCAGCTCATTGCTTTATTAATCATTGAACATTGCTTGCCTTCCTTCCTAGCATTGACATTGTGCATCTTGGACATCATTTGGAGCTTTCAACCTTTGTTATTGCTATATATGAACATTAGACCTACTGTAACATACCTAGAATAGTGTATTCTCAGAGTTTGTGGCTCCCATATTGCTCTACTAATGCTTGTATGCTTACATATTGATGCCAGATTATTAGGGGATGTTATGTTGATGTCTTGGCATGCTTTTGGGAACTGATTTGAGCTTAAAATAGCTCGAATTTCATTGTCATTTAGTGTTTGTAATAGCAAGGTAACAAGCATTTATTAGTGAAAAGCTTATGCATAATGCTCATTGATGCTTTATGGGATACTCAGTGGTGGATGTATTGCTACTTCTATTGTTATGTATACTTTCCAATATGCTATGATATGCTTTTGAGCTGAGATTTGGGCTCAGTTGCATTGATCTTGGTTGTGATTACATGCCTTGGTTACTTTAGTGGCTTACACAATTACGGGCTCGAGGAATTTATTGGGTTTTATGCTCCCACTCCTAGCTTATGCTCCATGTATATTGGATACTCAGATGCCATGTACTTGATGTTTTGAGCTTGCATTGCTCATTTGGCATTTAATTTTGTTCGAGTTGGAGTTACCTAGGATACTTTGGATTTTACATAAAGCTTTTGATTTATGCAGTTGAGCTCGAGCTTACTTTCACTAAAATCATGGGACACTTCATGTACATAGTCTCTTGATATGTATTGGACACAATTATCCTATTTTTGATTGATTTGATCACTTACTTTAGACCTGGCACTTATATTTGTCAATGTGTTGCTAGTGATATTTATATACTTTTGGGTTATGTATTAAGATTTGCTCAATGGGCTATGCATTTGGCAACTCTCTTCTCTTTACCCCTTGAGATCTCCAATGTGCATGATACCTATGCCTACCACATGTATGGTTATTGACACATTGCAGTTGTGATAGCCTTTAGTGCTAGTCGTTCCTGGTCTTTCTTCCTTGGTCTTGGTTATTTATACTTGGTTGTTTGTATATTACTGTTGTTTATTACCGCAGCTTGTTGTTTCAGTTTTATGCATTTTGTGTGAGGGTAGTTGCTTGGATTTTCCAGTTGCTCAATTGCTGTTAGTGAAAAACTCATTCTTCTGGTAATTTCTCTTACTCAGCCCTTGGTTTAGTGGTAATTTTGGAGCTATCATTTACAACAACCTATTTGTCTTGGATTGTGCATTATGGCTAGTGGATTAAATGATAGTACTATCTTTAACATGGAGAAGTTGGATGGCACAAATTACAACTATTGGAAGGCACAAATCTAGTAGTTTTTAGTATAGAAATTGCAAATTAAGCCATTAAGACATGATGGCGTAAATTTTGAATGCTTTGATATAGAGGATCGGGCCGAACTTGATGAGTTATGTAAATCTACAATCATTTTGTCACTCTCTAAGCTGGTCTACTATAATGTTGTCTATGATGAGTAGACTACTTATAGCAATTATGGGATAAGATATGTAATGTGTATGAGAAGCAGAACCTTGGCTCTCATATATATTGGTTGAAGCAACTCATGGACCTTTAGATGAAGGAGGGGACTTTCATATCTGCCCACTTAAATAAATTTTGTTTTATCTTTAGCAACTTGTCTTCAAGTCCAGTGTCAAGATTGAAGAGATTAATATCATGCAGACTGATTTTGATGATGATTACATACTTGCAACTTCTTTTCTTGATGCATTGTAGTTGATTGATACCTTGTCTACCTATGCTTAGTGTTGGCCACTTGATTTAGGGGCTTCATTTCATGATAGCCTCATCAACAATGGTTCCACTCCTATCATGCTATGATAGGATTTGTTTGATTGGCTAATGACCTGGCCTTGGATATTGTTGATATTGGAGATGCAGTTGCAGTTTTCCTCATGCAGTATGTTTACCCTGCATGATATTTGCCATGTTCCAACTTTGACCGAAAGCCCACATTTGGATAGATAGTTAGATGATGTAGGTTATGTCGTATCTTTTGGTGATTCCTCATGGAAGCTTACTTGTAGGAATCTTGTCTTTTGGCGACTCCACATGGAAGCTTACTTGTAGGGATCTTGTCTTGGCATGAGGTACCAACTATGGCACTATTTATCCCTTACTTGTATCTAGTTGGGTCTATCGACCATGTTTGGTAGTGGCTACAGTATCGCATGTATCATTATGGCATCATCCCCTTGGGAACATGTCACTAAAGGGAATGACAATGCTTACCCATTTGCAGCATCTTTCGCTCCTTGACTATAAATGTTTTAATTCTTGTGATCATTTTCATTATGGTAGGCATACTCGTAATTTGCATAAGAAGTATTGTAGTATGCACATGGGCTCTTATTCATTCTAATATTTGTGGACATGCCCTGCAACTCATTAGGTGGTGAGAAGTATTTTGTTACTTTCATTGATGATGATTGCTTACATAAGGTCTGGGCATACTCCATAAAGCAAAAATTAGATGTCTTGGCTACCTTTCAACATTGGCTTGCTTTTGTTGAGAACTAGTTTGGGTAAAGGTTGAAATGCCTATGATTTGACAATGGGGGTAAGCATATATCTAAAGCCTTTAAGTAGTTTGGTAATGAGAGGGTATTAAGAATCTGTTGACTACCCCATATATCCCACCCTAGAGAATGGTATAGCTAAGCACATGAATAAGACGATTCAAAAGCTAGTTTGTAGTATGCTTAGCTAGGCAAACTTACAATTGCACTTTTGGACTGATACAATTACTATTGCCATACATTTGATTAATCAATCCCCATGCACTGATTTTAACTATTAAGTTTCAGAGGAGATATGGTTTGGAAAATCTCTATCTTATACTCATTTGCATATCTCTAGTTCTGAGGCTTTCTGCCATGTTTCCAAAGACAAGCGCAATAAGTTGGATCCCAATCCATGAAATGCATCTTTCTTGGTTATGGGAATGCATGTGAGATGGGATATCACCTATGGGATTCCCAAGCTTAGAAGGTCATCCACACCCATGATGTTCTTTTCCATGAGAAGAAAATGCATAAGCAACCTACTAGGTCATTGAGGTATGCAGGGTGATACTTCAGGAGGAGGCTCCTGTTACTATATTGCTAGCTAAACAACTTGTAGCAAATGATGCTCTAGTGGCCCAAGACCATGATGTTAGACTAGAGGTATAGGTCCCATAGTCTACTTTACGGTAATCTACTAGACATAGATATTAGCCTGGTCAGTTTGCACCCTTTATGGACTATGTTATGGTGACATATGTTGGTGACCCTCTTACCTATGATGAGGCCATGCGTAGAGGTGACATTCACTCTTGGGAGAGGGCCATGTAGTCAAAGTATGACTCACTACTGAAAAATCATACATGGGATTTAATTCCTTTGCCCAGTGGAAAGCATGCTTTGCCATATAAGTGGTTGTACAAGTTGAAAAATATCCCTAGATATTCGAGTTAGCCAAAAGGCCTGATTTGTTATTAAGGGTTTTAAGTAGGAGCGTGGTGTTGACTTCGATGAAATCTTTTCTATCTTATAGTCAATATAAAAATCTTATGCTTGGTATTGGCCTTAGTGGTGTAGCTAGATCTAGACCTCTATTAGATGGATGTGAAGATAGCTTTTTTACATGGAAACTTGTATGATGAGATTTATATATAGTACCCTCATGACTTTGAGAAAAAAGGTAGGGAATACCTAGTGTGCAAGCCTTTATGGCCTTAAGTAGGTACCTAGGGAATGGCACCACAAGTTCAATGCTTTCATACACTCACAGGGATATACCTTTAATAATATGGATCCATGTTTATACGTGAAGAAGACCTGTGATAGTAACCCTCGGGGGGTTCATTAAATATATATTCTCTATATAACATGCGTTCATGGCCTATTTAGAAATATCCTAATCTGTGAAAATTTTTTAAATAATACACAACCCTTTTCTATTCAATCTGTAAGTAACCCCTTTATATGACACCCTTTTGTATGTAAAAAATGTATAAAAATGGTGTTTTAAAAACCCCTTATTTTGAACTCACGTTACATATACATATATTCATGAGTGACCCCCCCCCCCAAGTAGTAACCTTATGATTTTGGTATTCTATGTGGATGATATGTTGATTTTCGGGAGTGCTCATGATGAGCTAGATGCCTTGTAAGGTCATGTCAAGAAAATCTTTGAGATGAAGAATATGGGGCATGCCTTACATATTCTTGGAATGCACACTATGTGCGATTACTCTAAGGGGATTCTTCACTTATTGTAGAAGGAGTAAATTCAGAAGGTCCTTGAGCAGTTTCATATATGGGATGCTAAGCCTATTGGCTGTCCTTTACCTTTTTATGTGAAGATTAGTCAAGTCTATAATTTGATGAGATGAATGTCAAGATGGCCAAAATCCCTTAAGCATTCGTAGTGGGTAGCTTCATGTATGCCACGATAGCCACTCATCCTGACATAGCATTTGTAGTGGGAGTTGTGGCATACTATATGGCTACACCTGACAGGTAGCATTGGGATGCTGTAAAGAATATCATGAGGTTCCTTAAGGGCACTATAGATATGTGCATATGTTATGGTGGTTAGGATACAAGACTCATGGGATACACTAACTCTGATTAAAGCAAGACATGCAAATAGTAGAAAGTCCACCTCTAGCTCCATCAAGCAATACCAAATAAATTTACGTGTCAAGACATTATTCAGTTGAATACATGACCAAATGCCCATCAATTTGTCTATATTTAACCTATCAAGACACTATCTAATAGGATTCATGATCAAGTGCCAAGACATTATTTAGGTGAATACATGACCAAATGCCCATCAAATTGTCTATATTTAACCTATCAAGACACTATCTAATAGGATTCACGATCAAGTGCCTATCCATGCCCAAGGGGAAAGGAAGGTTGTAACAATCAAAATGACACCTCTATGCCAACTTCATGTAATAAAGTGCCAAGTGACTAAGACATGCTTGTCAATAGCACTTGTTGAATTCATGATGAAGTGCCTATTTGACAAGTACCTTTTAGCCCTACTCACATACATGTCGCATGATACCTCTATCAAAAGATAGAGGTATCATAATATGTATATGTTGAATATATAATACATGTCATCCTACATGTCCAATAAGTTACAACACAACATAACACATCACATGTCTCTTTCTTTTCTACACTTCCTCCTTTTTATAACACTTTGTCTACGGGAACAATATTTTATTCAAACACATATCTTCTACTAAGATCGATGTGGATAGACTTCTAAAGATAGTGTGGAACAAATGGAGCCCCAAGAGGAATACCAAGATAAAATAGGAAAACTACTCTACGGAAATTTATCTTGTCACATCAACAAATATGTTCTTTATACTTTAATCAACCACAAGAAGAAAATGAACACCAAGAACAACCAATCTTCACACAACATCATACAATGAATCTCCCACAGATTTATCACAACAAATCTTCAACATATCCTTTATATTCTTCATGGAAATCATCCAAAAACTAAAAGAACACAAAGTAATGATCAGCTTTGAATGGAATTCATCACATAGTATTCATATTTTATCATCTTCATAGTCTTTATAATATTTCTCTCAAATAGATATAATGTTTCTTCACAAAAATTGACTATTTCTCATACACTATCTCTCTCACATATGCTCTCTATCAATAGTGCATTGGAATAACAAAGAATAACTCTTAATAATCCTCTCTTAGTCGTGGATATCCCTCTCAAGAGGTATGCTTGATATAAAGAGTCATTAAAGTCACTACAATATCCCTTGGAAGCTCATTGATGTCACTCTCACTTCAGTCTTCACTTCAAGTCTTCATTGGCTACTTCTTTTGCTTCTTTGAGCTATTTCAAGATTTTATTCTTCCTCTTCTAAGATTGCAAAACATCCCCAAGCTAAACATCCATCCATCAGAACACATATATACAAAAGCAAACAGAGACTTATAGACCACATACAGAAGTTCTACAAAATACTACAAAAGGTCAACAAAAGTATAAAAACCATATAGCTCAAACCAAGACCACTTCAATCCATTAGAAACCTTCCAACACATTCTCAATTATTCTTCAACTCATTCACAATCATAACCTCTCAAACAATAAGAAAATAGACCAAATCAAAGGCAAAATAGACCCTATCAAAACCAAACAAACAATTCACAAAACCTATTAGCACATCATATCTCAACCAAAAACCATCATGAGCTTTTTAGACCTACTCAAAATGATCCAAAACACTCCAAAATACTTCCAAACTCAACAAAAACTAATCATTCCACTATAGAATCAACCATTCAGCTCATAAAAACAACAAAAATCAACCCAAAAAAACAAGTCAATTTAGCCCAACCCTCAACAGATCCCCACACTTAATCAAGGAGCATCCTCGCGATCTTAATAAAAGAGAGAATACTTAGCCCAAAAACTAGGTTGATACTTCTATCTCGAACATCGATCAATTAGCATCCACAAACCAACCTCGACCCCATCAATCTCCAAAATAACCTAAATCTCTCAAACAAGATTGATGAAAGGAAAATACCTTGAAGCATGAACCAATTCTTAGCTTATAAAATATAAACAAACAAACGCAAATCTTCAAAACTTGAGCCATATCAATAAATCAACATCTTCAAATCTTTTCAGCTTTCTCGAACCATATCTCCAGAAGGAGACAAATCAAACACATCCACACACTAATACATAACACATAGAAATTTGAATGACATCCCAATAAGGGAGAATGAGAAGAGATTCCATTAAAGCTCAACCACCAATTATATCTAGAAAGAAACCATCAATGAATATGTTCTCTTTTAAATACTTGATGATTTTGGAACCTGTCGATGGAAAGGAATTCATCCACAAATGTCTTGGGAGGATTCTAAAAGAATTGCAAACATCACATCCTCTCCACAAGGATAAGATATCTGCTTGAAATACAAAGAGCATGGAAATACAAGATATCCAATTGATGGGGATTAATATGCACATTGACATTGATGCACAATTTTGGTATTGGCTTTTGATCATTATGAGAACTACGATGTATGTACGCTAAGTACAATAAAAATGAGCAATTGATCTAACTTAAGGATTAGTAGATTGATGACAGACTGCAAATGATTTTGATAAGCTTGTATAGGAGTCTGCCAATCCCATGGAATCATAGGCCAATTAATTTGAGGATCTGTCAATGAATTTGTCTGACTCCACCCTCTGTTTCTAGGTATATGCAAATCAAAATGTGAGTGGCTACTAAACAACTGAGGGGGAATGGGAATAAAAAGATGTGGATGGAGGAAGGGAAACAAGTATCAAGGGATGTGCATAATCATAACAAGAAGAAAGGGTTAAAGATGGAGGCTCATGTAATTTAACTAAATCAGATAAGAAAGGAGTTAACAAATATGCTAAAAAATTAGAAAGGAGTCTGGTAGACAATGGAGGACAAGGAGGAGTAGGGGAGAAAATATGATCCACAATGGATGGGCAATGAGTAAAAACATGAATTTGGAAAGCAGCTTGCTGTTGGAAAAGAAGAGGAGAAATAACATGAGTAGTCAATTGAAGTATGGATAAATAAGAATCAAATCTATGGGCCATATGTTGAAGCGAGGGAAGGCACTGAGAGATGAACCTAGAATAGATTTGTAAGCTTCAAAAGGAGGTGTCAAAAGGGGATTGTTTGCAAACATGGGCTAAAAGTTCCTCCCTTAGTTGGTTAGCATTTTGTAAACATGCAAGGGCTTTCAATTATTGTTGATTCAATACAACAAAATCTATCAAGGAATGCCAAGAAACTTCAAGGCAATCAACCACTTTAGAGGAATAGGCTTAGAAAATCTCATCCATTTGCAACTCCAAATGTTAGACATAAAGGATAGCTTGCAAAATAACGTCCCCCACATGCTAAGATATATCCTTATCGTCATCTGGAATTAGAAGATTACCTCAAAGATATATGCAAGACATGAGCATAGTGTCAGGTACAATTGAATCCACAAAGACCATTTAGACAATCTATGCTAGGAGATTTGAGGACCAAGCACTACTCCATCCATCCTCTAGAGGATGCAAATCCATAGTAGACAACTTCATACAAAACGCTAGCTTTTGCTGGTGGATAGTGCATAAAGAAAGAACGATATGATGGGATGTATTTTATAAATTGTTCAGAATAAGACCACAAAAGGTCCATTCTATATTGAAGTCTTTTCACCTTAGCTTGGAATAAGGGACACAAGGTTGCATTATGCTAGAGAGTAGCCAAGTCCATAGCTGATAAAGATGGTATTGATGGTACATTAGGACTTGGTGGCATGGAGCGTGACTAAGCCAATTGTTCTTTTAATTTCTCAATCTTGGTATTTTGATGCTCAATTGTGCAGTTTGTGTTGGGGTAAAGGCGCCTCCACCGTGCCGCCCCGTGTATTACTACACTGACAGCACCCGCCACTGCACACTGCAGGTGGCGGGCGCCTGTCACGTCACTTTATTCTTTACATTCATTTTAGTGACTAGTAAATAAAGGAAGGCCCGGTCACACATTGTGACTGTTGGAGTTCCCATTTCTTGTCTCTCTCTTTCTTGCTCTTGCTCTCCCGCCATAGCTCACGTGCAAGCTTCGATCCTTCTCACCTTTCAACTAGTATCAGAGCTTGGCTTCCTCTTGCTCAAGCTCAACTCGGTGCTTCTCTACCTTCGCATCGACTCCCTTCACGCATTGGATCTCCATCCCGGCAGCCATAGCCGATCTCCCGAGCTTCCGACACTCCCCGGCTTCCCGAGCTCCCTCCCGACATTGTTGGGCTTCTTCAGGGCCTTGCCCTTGAGGTATTGCATCAGAGTTTGAAGGGTTTTACTTCAGTTCTCAGTTTTAAACAGACGGAAGAAGAGGGGCAGCCATCATTTGAAGCTTCCCCGGGCAGCCTGTCAGCAGTTCCCCCTTGTGCTCCATGTGGTTTGAGCCCACTCAAGGCTTCTTGGAGCACTACTAGTGCCTACCTACCCTCCCCATTTGTCTTCCCCAGCACACGTGGCAGTCCAAGCCTGCTCTGAATTCACGCAGGCTGCGCCTTGCTGTGGCAACACTTTACACATGTGGCATTCCTCTTCCTCCAGCTCTCACTTCCTCCTGGAGCTCATTGGGCACTCAATAACCGCCTTGGCCTTGCTCTATGCCCTTTGGTACTGATCTATGGCACTTAACCTTTGAGCTTTGAGCTCCACATTTTCAGATAGGCTAAAAATCACAGGTCTACATGTTGTAATATAGGGCAATCCCCTGCTTCTCATGCCTGAGATCACTGGTGATGGTTCGATGATGCCCCTTTTGTGCTCGGTAAATGCCTATATGGTTGGGGATGATGTGCCATTGTTTGGATAGGCTTTTGGAGCTGGATTGAGCCCTTGTTTGCTCAGATTTATACTGTTATACAGTGCTGGAAATAGGGCAGCCACACTTGGCATTGGCATTTGATGCTTATACTCTACTCCGGTTACCTTGTTTGTTGCATTGAGTATATGTCTTGGTTCACAAGATGCTTATGAGCTGAGTCTCAGTTTTGGATCCGCTTTCTTTTGAGCAGACACCTATTTATATCAGGTTTTGGCAGTTGCAGGTACATTTTGCCTAGATTGTCTGGGGGTGTGCCTCTTACTGGTAGATGCTATTTGACATCTCTCGGTGTTATGCTCATGTATTTTCACTGTCATTTGGCTTTGCTTTGTCCTCTTTATGTCGGCTTTGGACCTAGCATTGTTTAGTTGACATTAGATCCAGTTTTGGGACAGTTTGCTCTCATTATTGCAGTTCTGAAATTTATTACAGCAAGCATTTATTGGTGGACTGAGTAGAATTTTTAATGCTGAAATATCCTGATTTGGTGTACCGCACCTAATACTAAGTGGATAGCATCTTTTGGCACACTTTTCTCGCCATTTGGAGCTCATTTCAGTGGATTTTGGGCATTTTCTGCAGTAAAACAGCCAGCAATTTTACATTGTCTGTGCATTTCCAGCCTGCATTATGGCATCCTCTCCGACTGATAATGCCATATTTAACATCACAAAGTTGGATGGTACCAAGTACTCTTATTGGAAGAGTCAAATTTGGCAGGTCTTGGTGCAGAAATCTCAGATTAAGCCACTTCGGTTGAGCAGGGAGCAGCCTGAAACTATGGACAATGACGACTGGCTTGAACTTGATGAGCTATGCAAGTCCACGATTGTATTGTCTCTCACTGAACATGTACATTTCAATGTATTTAAGGAAGCACAGAGTGCGTGGGACCTATGGAATAAGATCAAGAATCTTTATGATAAGAAAAGTTTGGCGAGTCAGATGTACTGGTTGAAGCAGCTTATGGATCTGCGCATGAAGGATAATGCGACTATGTCTGCTCACTTGAGCTAGTTCCATGCTATACTGAAGAACCTGACTTCGCAGGATATCACCTTTGGAGAGGAAGTAACTCCTCTTTTCTTGCTTGGGACTCAGAATGAGTCATGGGATGTATTTCGCACTGCCCTATGTGCCTCTAGTGCTACTCTGAAATTGAATGATGTTGAGAGTGCTCTTTTGCAGGAAGAGGTTAATCGCAAAAACTTGGATGCCTCTCGTGTTTCACATGCTTTGACAGTTAGAGGCAGGAATGACAGGAATGATTGTGGTCATGGTCGTGGCTGTGATTCGCAGAAGGGTCGGTCTAAATCTCGTGGAAAGTCGCGTAGTAAGTCACGTGAGCGCAACGCTAATGTCACTTGTCATCATTGTGGGAAAAAGGGCCATATCAGACCACAGTGTCACGAGTTGCGCAATGAGAAGTGCAAGGACAAGGGGAAAGAGAAAGTGCATGAGAAGTCCTCTGATCGCAGCATAGTACCTGCGAAGTCCAGCGTCAAGATTGAGAAAATTAATGTCACGCAGACCAAGGATTCCGATGGTGGTGATGAGTTCATACTTGCAGCTAGTTCTTCTGATGCCTCACACTTGACTGAGACACCTAGTATGTATGCACAGTGCTGGTTATTGGATTCAAGTGTGTCCTTCCATGTGACGCCTTACCGTGAGTGGTTTCACTCTTACCGTACTGTATCTGGATCAGTCAGACTTGGAGATGACAGGTCTCTTGATATTGTGCGCTGTGGAGATATTCAGTTGCAGTTTTCCACTAGCAGTTCCTTTTTGCTCAGGGATGTACATCATGTACCTGCGCTTACGTGCTGTCTAGTGTCTGCAGGACAGTTGGATGATGCAGGGTTTCGTGTTTGTTTTGGGAATTCTGCCTGGAAGATTACCAGAGGCAGACTTGTGCTTGCTAGAGGCGCCAAGGCTGGCAGCCTCTATCCTCTTGTTGTATCTGGGTCTTCTGTAGACCATGTTTTGGCAGTGGGTTCTATCCCACATGTATCACTTTGGCATGCCCGTTTAGGGCATATGTCTTTGAAGGGAATGAAAATGTTATCTGGTTTGCAGTATCTTCCGCCTTTGGACTATGCACGTTTTGACTCGTGTAATCATTGTCTTTATGGTAAGCAGAATAGGTCTACGCATAAGAAATCGGATAGGCCATGCATGAGTGAGCCCTTGGCTTTGGTGCATTCAGATGTTTGTGGGCCCATGCCGTGTATGTCTATGGGTGGCGCGAAATACTTTGTTACCTTCATTGATGATTTTTCTAGGAAAGTGTGGGCTTATCCCATAAAGCAAAAGTCCGATGTCTTGGCAGTCTTTCAGCGTTGGCTTGCTCTTGTTGAGAACCAGACTGGGTATAGGCTGAAATGCCTTAGGATTGACAATGGGGGAGAATATGTCTCACGTGCTTTTGAGCAGTTTTGTGCTGACAGGGGTATTCAGCGTCAGTTGACCACACCTTACACCCCACCCTAGAATGGTTTGGCTGAGCGCATGAACAGGACTATTCAGGAGCATGTCCGCTCTATGCTTAGCCATGCAGGCCTACCACAGAGCTTTTGGGCTGAGGCAACTAGTACAGCAGTGCATGTCATAAACCGATTGCCTTCAAGTGGATTAAATTTCCAGGTTGCAAAGGAAGTTTGGGCTGGTAAGCCACCCTCTTATGCGCATCTCCGTGTCTTTGGATGTGAGGCATTCTGCCATGTGCCCAAGGACAAGAGGAGTGAGTTGGATCCAAAGAGCATTAAATGCATCTTTCTTGGTTATGGTGATTCAGAAGAGATGGGCTATCGCCTATGGAATCCGCAGGTGCAGAAAAGATGCACAGGCAGCCTGAGAAGGTGGTTGAGATCCACAGAGTGATCTTTCAGGAGGAGCCTAGAGCTCCTGCACAGCTAGTTGGATAGCCTATAGCAGCAGATACTCATGGTCAGGGTGTTGGCCAGGCAACTGGGCAGGGAGTAGAGCCTGCAGTGAGACGGTCTACTAGAGACAGACATCCACCTGATAGATTTTAGCCCTTTATGCATTATGTTTTGGTTACAGATGCAGGAGAGCCTTTCACTTATGATGAGGCTATGCGCAGGGGTGACAGTCACTCCTGGGAGAGGGCTATACAGTTTGAGATCGACTTCTTGCATAAGAATGAGACTTGGGATTTGGTTGCCTTGCCTAAGGGCAAGAAGGCTTTGCCATGCAAGTGGGTGTACAAGCTAAAAAGTACCCCTGGATACCCCAAGCCGGCATACAAGGCTAAATTGGTAGCAAAGGGTTTTAAGCAGGAGCATGGTGTAGACTTTGATGAGGTCTTTTCTCCTGTGGTTAAGATGACCACCCTGCGCTTGGTCTTGGCTTTGGTTGCTCAGCTTGACTTAGATCTATATCAGATGGATGTCAAGACGGCTTTCTTACATGGGGACTTGCATGATGAGATCTATATGGAGTAGCCTAAGGGCTTTGCAGAATCTGGCAGGGAGCACCTAGTGTGCAAGTTGAAGAAAAGTCTTTATGGCTTGAAGCAGGCACCTAGGGAATGGTATCATAAGTTTGATGCCTTTATGCAGTCACAGGGCTACAGCAGGAGTGCTATGGATCTGTGTCTTTACACGAAGAAAGCTCGTGATGGTTCATTGCTTATTTTGGTACTCTATGTGGATGATATGCTGATAGCAGGGAAAGCTCATGATGAGCTAGATGCTCTTAAATCTCAGCTGAAGAAGAGCTTTGAGATGAAGGATTTGGGACAGGCCTCTCACATACTTGGTATGCACATTAGACGCGACAGGCATCAAGGACTCCTCTACTTGTCGCAAAGAGAGTATATTCATAAAGTCCTTGAGCGCTTCCGCATGCAGGACGTAAAGCCTACTGGCTGTCCATTGCCTTCTTATGTGAAGGTATCATAGGCCGATTGTCCACAGACAGATGAGAAGAGGGCCGAGATGGCCCAGATCCCTTATGCTTCAGCCGTGGGCAGTTTGATGTATGCCAAGATAGCCACTCGTCCAGATATTGCCTTTGCAGTTGGTGTTGTGGCACGCTATATGGCTACACCCGGCAGGAAACATTGGGATGCCGTGAAGGGTATCATGAGGTGCCTGAAGGGCACAACAGATATGTGTATTTGCTATGGCAGCCAGGATACAGGGGTCATGGGGTACACTGACTCCGATTATGCAGGACATGCAGATAGTAGGAAGCCCACTTCTGGCTATGTATTCACCTATGCTGGAGGTGCTGTTTCTTGGATGTCCTGGGTTCAGAAGTGTACGGCTTTGTCTACCACTGAGGCCGAGTATGTTGCAGCCACTGAGGCTTGCAAGGAGGCCATATGGCTAGGTTGTCTAGTTGCTGACCTTGGGATTGATGCTATATCTACACTGCATTCAAATTCTATGAGTGCCATTCAGTTGGCTAAGAATCCGGTCTTCCATGCGACGACAAAACACATTGAGGTGAGGTATCACTTCATACGTGGTGTCGTGGAGGACAAGTCCGTTGACCTTGTCAAGATCTCCACTAACGAGAATCCTGCAGATCTGCTCACGAAAAGCCTCACTACTGAGCGCTTTCCCTTCCTCAGGCGATTGATGGGCGTTGGATGAGATGTTGCCTTCCTTCATCCCTTGTACCTATGTACAGTTGTACTGTCTTTTTTCTTTCCTTTTCTCTCTCACTGGGGCAGATTCGCCTTTAAGTGGGAGGTTGTTGGGGTAAAGGTGCCTCCGCCGTGCCGCATTGTGTATTACTACACTGACAGTACCCGCCAATGCACGCTGCAGGTGGCGGGCGCCCATCACGTCACTTTATTCTTTACATTCATTTTAGTGACTAGTAAATAAAGGAAGGCCCGGTCACACATTGTGACTGTTGGAGTTCCCATTTCTTGTCTCTCTCTTTCTTGCTCTTGCTCTCCTGCCATAGCTCGTGTGCAAGCTTCGATCCTTCTCACCTTTCAGTTTGTTGATTGAAACTCTACTATCTAGGCAACAATTAAAGCTTTAAGTACTTGGGTTTCCTTAAAAAGACGATATTTATTTTCAGTGGCAATAGCTACTTGAGCCTTTGCTTCAATCAATTGGGCCTACATAGAGGATATTTCCACTTTCTGGGCTCCTCACAATTTAGTTTGTGACTCCATTGGTTTGAAAAGATAAAAAAGGGTTTTCTTAGTAGATGCAAATTCAATATTAACCTTATATAACTCCTCTTTACATTCTTGCAACTCCTCATAGAAAGAAGAGTACAATTGCTAAATATGGGCTGTAACTGATATTCTATGAAACTCTGAATGTCCTTACATAAGAAAGGAATGGCATCTTCTATCTCACCAAGTGATGCAAAGAAGAAACCGATAGATTTAAACTATCTTTGTGTGCCCTAAATAAATTTACAGATATAAGATATGTAGGAAGGATACTACCTGATATAGTAGGGACTGACACTAGAGAAACTTGAGCAGGAACTATTTCAAGCACACAATTAAAGCACTTCCTCTGAATGAGCAGACAAGGAGGGGAGTCATTATCTTGAGGGATAGATTCTGAATCTTCAATAGGAGGAAGGAAAACCACTGAAGAATTTTCAGAAGGTGGTGGAATTTTCTTTGCAGAAGAAGATTGCATCTAGAAAATATACAAGTAGGAACCATAGTTGACATTAGGCACATTATCTCTAGTGACCTTGATAAAGTGTTGATCCATTTTTCAAGGAGATAAAAACTCCAATCAATGGTCATGCTCTTGAGCATCATTTTGGACATAGTGAATAATTCATTGGACATGTAACTAAATGGAGTCTTAGCATGCATGAATTTGTCTTGAAGGAATTGATGCAATTGTTTTCAAAAGGGATTAGAGATCATAGAAAGGCAAATACTGGATGTAGTGATGATCCGTTTAGCATCCAGTAAGCCTTGGTCTATCTCTACAGGAGCTTCATAATGTCCACATTATTGGAAAAGAGATGGCGGGTTGCTGGAAAGGTCTCTTCATGGTAGGGAAGAGACAAAGTCTTTCCCAAGCCTCAAGGTGTCATCAGGACAATGGTACCACAAATAGAACTAGACTACTTGCTATAAGAAGTTAAGAACTCATCACACAAGGTAGGATCATCAGGAATGAGTGGCAATGAGAGAGCCACAAAATGGGATAGGTCGGCCTTTTGGGTCATTTGCCCCTTGTTTCACCCAGGACTTCTTCTCCAATTTGACCCTTGGCTGGCCAAATGCTATCCCAAATCAATTCAGGATGGGCTGTCTCCTGAAATCCCTTGATAATCTTCAATTATCAGCTTCTACTGATTTCAGTCCCTTGAGCCTTCAATATTTGGCACGGATCCCAAGGTGGTTGTAAACCCTAATTTCTACTGTGAATTAGGGTTTACTATAGAAATTACAGATCAGCCCACCAAAAATGGCTGAGATCTCCTCCGAATGGCTGAGAATGGCTGAGCATAGGCTGAAGGAGATGAGAGAATGCTGTAGAGAGGGAAAATTTTGAGATTTGTCGCGAAGAACTAATCAAAATCAGTGCTGCCCTGCTGTACCGGCCCCAAACGAATGCACCGACAACAATAGGAGCATCAGAGACTGTGATCTTCAGGAGAAAGTGCATCAGCAGCAATTGTCAGCTTCCCAAGGTCAAGAATATGCAATCTCCATCACCAAAATGGTCTCCAATGGCTGGGAATTGGCCCCAAAAGCTGGCAGCAGCAGTCCAACACCTCTTTCCAATAGCTCCAAAATGAAAAAAACGAGATTTCCCTCTCCCTTCAGCCCTATTTAGCCTTTCCTCCACTTGCATGGGAAAGTTTTGCCAAGTGGCAGCTTTCTTAATCCATTTTCAGCAATTTTCAGTCATTTAATTAAATTTCAAAATTAATTAATTCTAAAAATTAATTCAGCCCTTAATCCATGCCCAGAAAATTGACCTTGCCCATCAAAAAATTAATTGGCTAGGACATTTGCAACCCAAAGTGGTCCCACGCATTAATTGACCCTTGGACAAGCATTAATCCATTAATTAATACCTAGTCCCTAGTGTCACCACACTGATACTTAATGACCAATTAATGGTCCTAGGGGCAAACTGATACCAAAATTCACCTAGAATCTAACAAGTGTAACTTGTTACAACTTTTGCCTTGACACCCATCTTTTTCACAAGGTCCTTGGGTCTTCAACTATGAGAAAGTAGCTTACACCTCACATGTGCATCTTTTAGTAATAAGGTCTAATTTCAACAATTGAGAATAGTTGCAATTGATCAAAGAAACATATTGGATTAGGGAGAAGTTTGAGGTGCCATTTAGATAAAAACGAAACACACACCACATAGACATACACAAAGGAGGCATGTAAAACAACGATATAAAAAGGCATATAAGACTTCGATAGAGTATCAGCTCATACACAACATGAAAGACCATCCCAAGCAAACCACATCCTATAAAAATTTCAACATGATCTACCCACACATGCGACTGATAGCTTTGTGAGATGCAAACATACAAGCACATTGATCCCATGTATCAAGCAATAAAATAAAAAGTATATATATACCATACCGTAGACTACATCAACACGATCATCAAAATACTAGAAATACAACAAACTTCACCATACTGACACTATAGAACCAAGACATGGACTACACATGACAACCAAGGACTAATAAAGAGACTGCATCATCCTCATACCCACATAGCGCATTCATTAATGAGATCATGGACGTGCAGTGTCGATAGATTTAGATTTAATGTTAGGTTAATATTACAAGTGGTTATCAATGGGTAAATTGTTTTATTAGGCGATCAACCTTTAAAAAGGAAAACAATGGTTCCTTTTATCCATTAAAGAAAATTATTACGTATTCATGGTGCATTAAATAAACCGTGGACTTTGAACTTGATTCTAAGGGTCTCTAAATGCATATTCATTTTTACAAATTATTATGTGTAGAGTGCTTTTTTGGCTAGCGTATGCAAGAGTGATGGTTGATTCATTTTATTACAAATTACAATGTGCATGTTTAGTGCATGAAGCAAGTGTAATGTGAATGGTAAGTTTATTTTATTTTAATGGTGTGTGTTGAGTGCAAATGCATGTAAAAAAAGGTGATCAATTGGTTCATTTTAGCAATTATACGTGGTTTGTGGTGCACAAAAAAAAGAAAAAAAGGTAGTACTTGCAAGGTGTGTGAATGCATCCTAATCTGAATGACCATACAAACAATCAATTAATAGAGAGGAAATCGCAACCATGAAGCTATCCCAAAATGCAATCCAGCCAAGTTGAAAATTGATAAAGTAAGGAGAAAAAGAAAAATATGGCACGTAACTTTCATGCTTTATTTTAGAGTTTTATGGAAATTTTTCCAATTTATTGGATTTTGGGTTTTTTCTTGTTTAAAGAAAAACAAATAAAACCAATGGGAAAGAGGGATTTTGGGGTATGATAAATCAACTTGGTTGGTGTGAGTGGGTTCCGTTTGATTTATTTTGTTTTGGATTTTTGAAAAAATATTTTTTAATTTTTTCACTCAAAATATAAAAATAATATCATAGTAACTTTTTGGTTATATTTTAAAATTTTTATGAGTAATTAGAATTAGATATTCCAAAATTTTCAACTTTCTGTGTAATGAATTTGTTTTTTTTAAAAAAAATCTTTAAGGGTTTTAAAGAAATATTTTGAGTAAATATCTTAGTAATATTCAAAAGATGTGTGTATTAATTGCAAGAAGGTGTGTACCCAAACCTGCTACGCTGCGCATGAACAATAGCTATGCGAGCTCTGCGACACGATCAAGATGACACATGCATTCTCACGCGTGAACAACAACCAATCAACCATGTGTGCACAAACAACACTTAATGGGACGTAAAGAAAAGCACCTTTGGCGGTGTGTGTGGGTTGTGGCATATGACAGGGAGCCATGTAGGGGCATGGGATATGGAGAAGGTGGTGGTGTGGTGGATTGGTGTGGAGTAATATTTCTTCCCCGGGGGTTCGGGTTAGCAAGGGAATGGGGGGTAGGAAAGGGTTATGTGTTTGTTTTTAAGAGTGGGGGATGATGGGGGTGTGGGTGGGAATGGGGGGTTTGGGAAGGGTTGGTTGAGGAGGAGGAGGAGGAGAGGGTAGGGAGGGAGGTGATGGAGGTGGTGGGAGAGGAGGAGGTGGTGGTGGAGAAGGAGGAGATGGAGGGAGGTGGGAGTTTTGGGTGGGGAGTTGGGTAGGGGGATAGGAGAGGCAAGGGTGGGGTGGGTTGGATAAGGGGATATGAGAGGTAGGGGTAGCTGGCTAGGGGGGATGGGAGAGAGTGGGGATGGGGTGGGTTGGGTAGGAAGGATAGGAGAGGTAGAGGTGGGAATGCCAGGAAGAGGAAATAGGAGAGGCGGGGGCGACGAGCTAGGCTAGGGGGTAGAAGAGGCGAGGAGGGGGGGTAGAGGGCAAGGATGGAGAAAGAGGAGGCGAGGGAGGTGGGAGGAGGAGGGGGGGGGGGGGGTAGAGAAGCAGGGAGAAGAAGAGGAGGAGTAAAGAAGGGGGCAGGAGGAGGAAGAGGAGAAGAAGAAGAAGAAGGGTGGAGGAGACGAGGAGAGAGAAGAAGAAAGAGAGGGAAGGGACACGAATGGGTGGGGGAAGGATAGTTTTTTTTTTTGGAAAAATATAAAGGGAGAATTTGAAGATGTGTGACAAAAAGAAAAAGTGGGCAAGATAATTGTAAGAATATGATAGACAACACGAACGATATGTCTCACATGAAAAACAGGTGCTCACATGAAATAATTGTTAAAAATATACTTGAAAACATGATCAGAAATTAATAACACAAATTTTGTTTGTCAGAATAGAGTGCATATGAAAAAACAGCAAAAATGCTCACCAAAAGTGATACAAAAAATAATTCGAGAAGATTTGTCACTTGAAATAGAGGACAATGAAAATAAAAAGTATTAGGGTAGCAGGATTTGACAAGGCTATAATGTCAAAATGCAGTTCCAATGGCAAGATTGCATGTTCACATGGAAAACATAACAAAAATACATATTTAAAAATTAGAAATTAAAAATACAAAATGTGTTGTCGAAATTAAGGGGAGAAAAAATGAAAAACGGTTGATTCGATACACTGTTCAAGGCTATCTAAGTAGCACACCATTCTGTCGAGAATAAAACATGTTCACATGGAAAAATAGCAAAAATCACATAGGAAAATACATGTGAAAAGGAATAATAGCCAATTCATATATCAGAATGATAGGATGCAAAAAGAAAAAATATCCAAGAAAAGAAAGGATCAGGACTATAAGGTCAAACTACAATTTTGGTACGAGAAATGCATGTTCACATAGAAAAACATCCAATTCATAAAAAATTCTTCAAAAATCAATAACTAAGGAACCATTGCTTGAAATAGAGGGCAATAAAAAGGAAAAGTGTCAGGTTCAAAGGGACGAACATGGTTGTAAGGTTAGATGTCAACCTCAGTGAAGGTAGGATGCGTTTACATAGAAGAACGACAAAATGAGAGAAAGGGCTAAATGGGCAAGAAACAACCCCAGGTACAAGGTGGAACATAACAGATACATGGGAAAGGGATCCCAATAGGGTATAGAGAAGACATTACATTGTTTAAAGATCATATAGCAGTGTATTCATGAGTGTATGTAGATGATACATGCAGGGATGCACCCCCACACTTAAAACCTTAATGAACTAGTTTGTCGACTTAGCAGGGTCTAGTAGTTGACTATGAATCAAACCCTTGTATCCCCATCCCCACACTTAAGACATGATGCGCGCGTGTGTGTGTGTGTGTGTGTGTGTGTGTAAATGCAAGAGGTAGGGTTAGAAATACTTAGCCTATTTAACAGATGGTCGATGCACTAGGTGTTGGAGTCACTTGTTGCAGGAGGTACCACAACATGCGTTCAGCAGCACGGCAAGGACGATGTAGTAGCACCCAAGGAGGTAGTGTTGTCGATGAAGAGCCGTTAAGCTGTCTCGATGATGAAGAATATAATACTCAACTCAACACAAGCACTCATGTGAGAATGGTAGATCAATCTCTCACCCCCCCCATGGCTTGCGTCACTCAAAGAGGAAGAAATGAGAATCCATACCTCACACTCGGTTGAGAAATTGACAAGAGAAATGACACAAAGAGAGTATGCCAGTGTGCACAGTTGATGGTACATTAGTGTGTCCCAACCCATTTGGCATAGGTGCAAGGAAGAAGACCAAGGAGCCTTACAATGCAGTGTACAGAGCAGAATGACATGTCCTATAATGATGGTAGAGACCCACCCTGTGTGTGCATAATGAAAACGTACTTAGTGCTAGTGTCGTAATGTCCTTAATCCTCAAGTCTCAGAGTTGATTGAATAGAAAACTAGTCCCACTCAGTCCCCCTTCTATCTCATGCTTAGTTGATAGATATAGAGGGCTATTGTTGATGAAGAGCAACTTCATCTTGTCGATGATGTCCAAGGGTATTGGTTTGATGAAGACACGTACTTAGGGAGATAGCTAGCAAATCATGAATTTGAATGGCATCTAGAAGAAGTCATCTATTGTAGGGGTCAAATACACTGATGGAAGCACATGACACAGTGCACCAAGGGAGGTGGCTTTAGAATTATATATTGGGGATTTCAATTGAGGAGTTAGTTGTTCTTGATTGCAAGGTGTTGTTACCTTTTTCACAACCAACTTCTCACCCAGGGATGTTATGACCTTTTCTTGGAGCGAGGCCTGTTTATGGTAATAAATTTCTTTCTTTTTTTTCATAACAGTTTTTATTTTTGAATTTTATTTTAGCCTTTTTTATTTTTTTCATTTTTCCTTACTCCCAAGGGTATTTGCACATTTTCTCGAAGAGCAAGATGGCATGATAGGGACTAAAGTCGTTTTCTCTCATTACCTATTTTTTTCTATTTTTTCTTCAAATAAATGGAAAAAATACCATATATTATGACCGTCCTTGCCACATCTGTTGGATTGAAAAGAAAGGTAACAAAACATGGGCAAGAGGTTGAGACAAGGGGCTAAGAGAATGATTAGAACTCATCAGAATGAGAATAACAACTATCAGTATAGTAGCATGAGAAGTAGTAATGAACAATGCAAAAGAGAGAGAGGGACTGTCGACTGTGATTGTCAGGATTCCCATGGAGGGAAATACTTTTTTAGGTGATAACCATTGATCGAGAAGGAATCATCAAAGGCATCGACAGCTTGCACTTGGACATAGCCATTAGGATTGACAACAAGTACCTTGTAGGGGCCCATTCAACGCTGTTGGAGCTTTCCTAGAAACTTGCCAAATTACAAATTATAAGTGAGGACTAAGTCACCTTCCTTGAATTCTTTGTGCATGATGAAGTTGTCATGGTAAGCCTTTTGTTGAGCTTCTGTGGCTTCCATATACTATAAGGCCATCCGTTGTATTTCATTTTAAACATTCCAAGTGCAGGACACGGCAGTGCAAAGACTACAATCTCCGAAGTACTCTATGATAGCCACTTGCAAAGAGGGTGGTTCTAGCTCAACAAGGAAGATGGCTTCTATGCCGTACACCAATTGGAAAGGTGTCTATCTTGCAGCAGCCTTGTTGGAGGTTTTGTATGCGTAGAGAGCCATTGTAAAGCAATAATCCCAATTGCGATGATGTGTAGTAAACATCTCATCTAGGATCGAACAAATGATGTGATTGGTAACTTCAACTTGGCCATTGGATTTGGGATAGTAGGCTGTGGACTTGCAGTGGTAGACCTTGTAAAGCTCTATTAGCTCTTCTATAATCTTATTCAAAAAGTGAGTGCCTTTGTCACTTACTAGCTTTAAGGGACTGCCAAAGCGGGTGATGATATTATTGTACAGGAACATGGCCATGCTATTGTCGTCATCTCGTTTGAGAGCTTTGGTTTCACATCACTTTATCATATAGTCCATATATACCAAGATGTATTGGTTCTGCATTCTTCTGGTTGGAGGGTCGATTAGGCCCACAAAGTTGATACCTCACTTCTAAATGGCTTTAGGGGAAGGATTGGTTGTAGTGGCATAGCATTGGATTTGGTGGGCTTTTCCATTTGTTGACAGGCATCACAACGCTCATAGTAATCATAGGCATCCTTATGTAGTGTAGGCCACTAGTAACTGGCGAGAGTAGAGCCTTCCAAGATGTCACTTCTCCTACAAAATGTCCACCACACAACTCATCATGGCATGCACCTTAAGCACGATCCTGATCACATCTCCCACAACATATCTCTATAGCATTTCATCTTTGCATTGCTTATACAATGTGTTGTCTAGCAAGATATAGGGAGCAAATTCCAACAAAAACTTATTCTTCTCTCTACTAGAGATGCCAAGGGGTATTATTGTGTGATCATTTTTTGTCTTGGAGTTCAACTTGTGAAAGTCCACACATATTTGCAACTTTCTATTCTTCTTGGGTACTACCATGATGGGCAAAATCCAATCACTATTTGGCCATTGGATAGATGAACTCAACTTCTAAAAGCTTTAATAACTCTGCTTTTACCAGGGCTGAGTAATTTGGATTTATACACCTCAGTCTTTGCCGTACTAGCTTGGCATCATGCTCTAAGTTGATGTGATGTTGACACATTGCGGGATCAATCCCTTTTAGATCTTTATACGACTATGCAAATATATCCAAATTCTCCTTCACTAGGTCATGCAAAACCAACAGCTTCTCTTCTAAAAGGTTGGTATCCACCTTCAGGTGATGTTCAATGCCATCTACATACACAAAAGTTAATTGCTTTTTACCTTCCACTTTACAGATAAAGGTCCCGTGGATTACTTTTGGGTATATATTTGGTTCCTTCAAGGGAGTGGCCTCCTCATCTGATGCTCTACTTGAATCGACTTCTTTCTTCTATGGGGACTCAGCTAGCTCTTTGGGATGATGAAATTGTATCAAGGCTATTTTTGATTTGGTTTGAGAGTGAGTTACCTCTTGACTCGAGGACTCATCTTCTGAGGATGCATCTAGGAATGTCACATAACAAGGACCATCTATGTTTTGTTTAGGCTTTGGAACTGGTGCTTGTTGGCAAGGTGCATCATCATCATCCTTTGTTGAGAAAAGTAAATTAGGGAAACAAGAGACACTATTAAAGGAAGGCTTATTTTGCTTAATCCATATCTTATAAATTCTTTGCATATAATAAGTTTCATTAACTAGTCTGAAGGGTACTAGACTCACTCTATTCAACAACATGGGATCTTTTTCTTTGGAAGCCTCTAGGACTTCCTCCTCATTTCTATTCTCTTATGGTTGGATAGCTTCTTCCATGTTGCTTTCGTAAATTTCATCCTGACTTTCATCACCATTGTCCTCTTTAAACTCTATCTTTGCCTCTACAAGGGCTTTGTAAGAGAAGAACATGTTCTTTGCTTTGTCTTTTCCTTTCATGTCTATATCTGCTTGTGCTTTTGCTCCTATTGCCATGTAACAAGGAGAGCATTAAATCCATGCCTCTATCTCATTGTCAAATGTAATTTTAGAAGTCCCATTGACAATAACTTTGCTTCTTTTGGAAGTTGACCTATAATGCCCATTATCAGGGACTATCTATCAATTTTGCTTGACAACTTCTTCATCTGTTGATGTACCATCTGTAACTTCATTGGAGGATTCTGTTAAGACTTCGATAGAAGTGTATCCATTACCTCTGCAAACCATACAACTTCACTACCACCTCATTGGGTCCTCTATAGGTTTCCTTGAACCAATCCGTCCATACTCTTACTTCAAAAAGCCATGGTCTTTCTAGTGTAGTAGAGGATATGAGGTCTCGTAGGAATTTGGTTTCACCACCAAATAGGTTAGCCAATAGTCTCTTCCTGCCAAGGTTATCTTCACATATGGAAGAATGCCTAAAGGCTTAATTGTGCTATAGTTTGCTAGTCTAATAAGCCATTTATATCCACAAGCTTACTCCAGCTGGCTAGGGAATGGGGTAGTGATTACAACAACTTTCAATTTTCTTTTTGGACAAGTGATTCCTTTTTCTTAGCACACGTGATTACAACAACTTTCAATTTCACCAAGTTGGATGTAGGTTGTTGGGCCTTGGTCTTAACTTTTAGTAGCATTGGCCTTCACAAGGGTTGGATTGGAATAGTCTTTTGCAATGTGGCTTTCTCCTTTGCATTGACTGCATAAGGGCATGTAGTCTATAGACCTTCTAGGATTTGGGCAATTTGGTGAGATATGTCCCTTTTCTCTATATTTGTAACACTTCACTTCTAATCTTTGGCCATCGCCAGAGACTGTCGTCCTCTATAAGTTTGGGAGGAAAACCTCCTCAAGCTAAAGTTAGAATTGAACTCTTTAGGCTGCTTTGATATGATAACTTGGGTTGTCATCTTGGATTTCAACATATTGAATCTTGCTTCTTTGTCTCTCTTCTTTTTGTCATGCATCTTCTTTAGAGAATATACGTCTTCTGTATACTTCTTCTGTAAATAATATGAACGGAAAGCTTCTAGTATGGTTGGCTTTCGGGTACATTTATTGGCTAAATGTCCCACCTAATGGCACTTTCCGCACCATATGTTTGATTGCATCATATCTCTTCCACCTCCTACAGTACTGGATATACTGGTGGTGGTATTCACTTTTAGTATCTCTCCCTGGAGTACTCATAGTATGGATTTTGGAAGTCTTCATAATCATTGCATAGACTAGTTGGGTTGGTCAAGAGGGCCATTTGTTCTGATTCTGATTCTGAGCTCCTCTTGACACTATTGGTTGTTGATTCCAATTGGTGGGTTCCATTATTGTTGTTGACTGGCTATTGAGGGAATGGTTTGAGATTACTATTGTTGTGGTTGAACCATAATTTGAGGCACTATTGTATGCGGTGGCCATTCTAGATTCGATACACTATACTGAGGCACTATTTGTATTTGAGTGTAGGGATAGGGAATAGTCCTTAGGACTGCATTTGGTGGGTATACCATTCTTGGCATGGGAGGAGGTAAGACTCCTCTTCTTGAGGTCATCAACAACCTTGCTTCAACTCTATTATATAGTCTTGTATCTTCCACTAGCTTGCAAGTTGATTGGTATTCTCAACTCCACAAACTTACGAACTTTTGGTTGTAGGCCTTTAAGAAAAACATATAAAAAATGGAAAAAAAGAGTTCTCATATGTGTCCCAGTCACAAGGGGAGTAATCGAGAAGGCTAAGGTGGTACACAACAAGGGTTTGAGGTCTTGGGTGTCCAAGGAAAACCTCATTTGTAGTCCTGGCTTTGGGTGTGTGTGTGAAAGAGAGAGAGAGAGAGAGAGCTTGCAGGTCACGAGTCTACTTCGGATTGATCGAAGCATGTCGGAGATTTCGATAAGATTCGGGTATAGGATACCCTTGGCCTACACCCTGCTTGATTCTGGAAGTTTTTGTAGGCAGTGGTGACATTAGAATGGAGATTTTTAGCAAACAATGATCGACGTACATTTTCGGCCGGCGAAATCAAATGCTTTTTGTAGTGTCCAATTCCTAGAATTGAACTGGGATGGGGTTTTGATTCCTAGAATCAAGTCCATCCAGTCTGATCAAACATACCCATTTGATTTTGAAAATTGGACAAACCACCTCCTTCCGATTCTGAGAATCGGATGAGAAGAAATCAAGCACACCACCCCATCCAGTCACAACAATCAGACCACAGAATCGGATCCAATGACCTGTCTAATTAGACATGCATTTGAATCAGACCAAGCACCCTTATCCGATCGACGGACCAACTTAAGCCGTCCGATCGGACACACCTTGTCCGGACTGTGACAATCAAACCTGACCATGTCCGATTCTTAGAATTGAACACTAGTAAATCAGACATCCAATTTTCAAATTTGAACTCTAGTAAATCAAACACAAACTGAGAGAGAAAATCTAGAAATTTGACAAACCCTGACCAATGACGAGCATGGCCCGCGAAGAATCCATCGAATGCCTCACAAGTAGTTATAGACCTAGAAATCGTGGCCGAACAGTCCAGAATAGTGTAGTAGTTTGTTTCCACAAGCTTGACATGTCAGGTGTTGTGGACTAGATGTAAGACCCCAACTTGACCTTGAACGAGCTGAATAGAATAGCATGCCAAAAAACCCTATAAGCCGGTGAGGATAGCTAGAAACTAAACACACAACCCTATCAAGCCAACCCATAGACAAGAGCACTAGAGCTGCACAGACACTCTGTTTTCTCACTCACTCTAATTTCCAGCACTCGAAACACGCTTAAAGAGAGCGAAGAGCTTGGTTGCACACAGTGCACTGAAAAGAATACACCCGCACACACACGCACAGAGTGAGGGTAAGTTGAGGACTGGTTGCAATTAACAAGGAACTCACTCAGACATAAAACCTTGAAGGAACCCACCAGTAGGAGAAGGTCCCAAGACATAGAAGGGTAATCAAATCCCCAAAAGTAGGACCAGGCGAGAAATGTGACCTAAGAGCCAAACATAGTGAGGACCGACACTATCGGGGGGAAGTGGATCTACACGACCTCATCAACCTGATCAACAACTTGGTGCAACAAGAAGTCCTAGACATGGAAGAGGGTAGCTTAGGCCGTAGAAGAAACAAGGAACTTGACCTAGGAGACTTTCTTAAGGATGTCCAACATTTGGTGAACAAATACGATGCTCAAACCCGGCTAGAACACCGCGCTAGACCTATAGAGGACATCATAGCATATCTCAAGGAGGAGAGTAACCTAGCATGCAGGGCTTTGCAAGGCCTAGCCGCGTACAACTAGGACCAGCAAACTAGAAGCTTGTGCTAGAGCATGGAAATGCGAGAGATCCAAAGAGTGCTAGCCCTAACAGGCAGAAATCAGTCGGAGAGTGAGAGAGCGCTAGAAGGAGATCTCACACTAAGCAAGCTCCTGATGACGAAGCAGCTGCTAGATAATACGGTAGTAGAGCAAAGTGTTGTAGCAATAGCAACATCATTGCTGGCGGGGTTAGGAGTCAACCAAGGCGCTAAGAGCCAATCAAAAATTCCTGTGGTGACGAAACAGCTAGACAAATACTAAGCAAACGACGACCCGTATAGCTTTATGGAGTAGTTCGAGCAGGTCTACAAGGCCAACGGCCTCACCGATCCTACTTAATGCTCCCAAGCTTTCGGACTGTGCTAGGGTGATCAAGGCAGACCTAGTATATGAGTCTGGATACTACGGAGCGTGCCAATTTCAATGGCTTGAAAATTCTCTTCATTAAGAGATTTTCTAAACATGGGTACTCCGATAACCTGCTAGTGCAACTCATGAATGTGAAGCAGAGAGAAAGAGAATATTCAAGATTATGTGACACATGTGAGGAGCCTCTTCAAGAGAATCCCTATGGGCGAGAGACCAACCGAAAGAGCAATATCCACAATATTCATCAGCAAAATATGAAGTGAAGAGGTCTACAAAGTCTGGCCGGCAACTAAAGCTTGCAGCAATATGCACTGGCAAGGGTCTTTGAAGAAGCTATTAGACTGGATGACCAGCTCAAGGAAAAAAGCTTTAGAGGCTTGAATTGAGAAGAGTCCAATGCCAGGAGTTCCGAGAGGGCCTCAATGCCAAGTGAGAGAGAAGGCCCAAGTGCATAGGACAAAGAGAAGGGCACTGATTTGGGACAAGAGCTAACAAATATTAGGATGGACATAGCCAAACTATAGGAGATTATGAGAAGACCAACACACCCATACGTCCAATGCGTGCATTGTGTCGAAAACCACTTTCCAGTCGAGTGTCAAGACCCTAGGTCATTACCTTGCACTAATTGTGGTAGGTTCAGCCATGATGCCATGCATTGTCAACTACCTCGAAGACTCCCATACTCGTAGCCTTACGGTCAACCCTACCCTGCAAACAGGCCACCAAACTTCTTTGGAAGGGGAGCCCCATTGGCTCTCTTGGCACCTAACGACGCTAAGCCATCCATCCCTAGGATGGAGATAAATCCTACATGTATCCCTAGACCACTTGGACCCTACGTGACCCATCCACCGAGTGTGATACTCCAATCCACTATGTGGACAAGCCTAGCAGCGATGAGCCTTATGTAAACCCATATGTATCATACGATGAAGAAGGCAATGCAGTCCTTATGGACTATCGACCAGTACTGATGATGGAGTTAGGTAGAGGGAGAAGCAGAGGCCTAGGAGCACAGACCCAAAAGCCAATTGTGTGTTGGACTTGCGGTCACCCAGGACACATTTCTTCGTGTTGCCCTGAGAGGGAGCAAGAAAATAGAGATAAGGCTAACTTGAGATGCGCTGAGTGTGGAATCACTCATCTCTTTGTCAATTATCCTAGATGGAGGCCATCCTCTAGTTTGGAAAACGAGCCAATGGTTCCATTGGGGTTGTTTAGTGTGTCGAGACACTCAATGCGGAGACCACACATATCTCGTTGCATATCATGACTTGCGCGTGGACGAAGAGGGCCATCATATCATTGCCAGGGCCTAGCAACCTTGACACAACCTCAGTTGGAAAGAAGAGTCGGAGATGAAGGAAGAAAAGGCCAAACGCTAAGGTCACCCTCAAAATCGAAAGTGCCACAACACTGCCTCATTGATGCAGAGGAAGAAACGGCCTCACGAACGGCTGAAAAAGGAAGTACTAAGGTCGGGGACCCGAAGTGCCAACTCAAAGCCATTAAGAAGGTGAAAAAGTGGGTGGAGGCCCAAGAGCACCTAAAAGATACTAAGCCCATACTAGAAGACGAGATTGATGATCTCTCAAGCATAAGCACGCCACTCTCTCTCCCATGACCAAAATTAAGGGAGCCAATGGCACCACAAACAGGGCTGCCTAGACAAATTTTAAATGCTCCAAGCCAGCAAACCAATCACGTCCATTGGCCAAGAATCGCAGAGCTAGGAGAGAGGCAAGCAACTAGCAACCTCCTTAATACACTAGTGACCACCCCTATGACTCTAAGCTTAGGCGACCTACTTAGGCAGCATCTAATGCTATGGCAGGAGCTGAAACAGTGGGTCGAGGAATTAGATGAGCCAGTTACCACAAACTTACGTGAGCACAATGCAGAAATGCAAATACTGAGTTTGATGTTGCACTCCATGCTTAAATGCTTGTATGTTAATGCTTTTTGGGAAGGCACAAAAATGCATGCAGTCCTACCAGTCCTAGCTCTAGGGGATGTCACAAGAAAGGGAATCATAGGCATGGGGGCAGGGGTGAGTGTGCTAAGCCATGCAATACTCCAAACTTGGGGTAACCCACGGGTTGAGACTGCTAGATTCAATGTCACACTGACTAACGGAATGAAGGTGAAACCATTCGGAGTGTTGAAAAATTGGCCAGTGAAGATCACAGGAATCCAATTCTCTATTGACTTTATAGTCATGAAGGGAGTGGACTACAACATCGTGCTAAGCTTACCCTGGATGTGCAATGTGAGAGTCGTAGAAGATTGGGGCAATGGTCTCATCTTCGTAGGCAATTGAACAGAGGCTATAAGAGTAGAGATGGACACTTGGAAAATTATGTCGGTTGACCTGGATGCCATCTCCACCATGCTGAAGGGTGATACTGGATGCATGATCCTATGGGGCCTCACGAACGGCTGAAAAAGGAAGTGCTAAGGTCGGGGACCCGAAGTGCCAACTCAAAGCCATTAAGAAGGTGAAAAAGTGGGTGGAGGAGGCCCAAGAGCACTTAAAAGATACTGAGCATGATGCCATCTCCACCATGCTGAAGGGCCCTTACAAGGTATATATCATGCTCTGAGGACGAGCGATACTGGATGCATATTCTTGCTACCATCGATCTGCCATTCTCAGACATGAAGGAGTACAGACAAGCCATCAAACCAAATGGTGATCCCAAGGACACACTCTCAGTGCCAATTTTCATGCTGACTAGAAGCCCACATGGAAGACCCAACCCTGTTGTAATTCAAGTCCCGAACAATAGATGAGAGCTTCTGGAGATCCTAGGATACTTGACTGACAAGTTGGCTGGCAATCCAGCAACGAATCTTAAGCCACTCCAAGATCTCTTAGACGAGCTTGAATGGTGATAGTCTAAGGTACACGATTTAAACTTGATGTACAATGGGCCTTTAATCCTAGACCAGTAAGAAGAGATATATCAGAACTTGGAGAATGATACACAACCGCACAAAGATAGCTCTGACGATGAATATGAGGACTGTTGTTCCTTCAATGATAAGAGTGAAAGGGAAATCGATACTGTAGAATATGACACTAGTGGGGGACATATAATCAAACAAATACGAGTGGACCCCAGACCATACAAGCATAGCACCCTTAGAGTAGAGAAATGAGTCAGACACAAGGACTACGATTGAACTTGGTTGGAGCACACAGGGGCCAATCGACTACGCACAAGCATGCCTAACCCAACTGAGTGGCACACCACTGCTGCAAACGGATTCACCTTCTAAGCTACAACCACCCAGAGAGAGCCCCTCTTCTAGTGAAGATGGAGAGTTTGATTCTGAATCGAAAGTCAGCTCAATTAGTGATCCTGAGATACCTCGACCTCCCAAGACTAAATGCACCAAGGGGGACCTACCTGTCCACCTAAGACACCGATGGTTAAGGGAGGAACGATGGAAGCTACCTAAAGAAATGTAGACAGAAGAGCAACAAAAACCGCAAGACCTACCAAAGTGATTCACGAAGTTCAAAAAGGAAGATAGGGTGGTGATCTTGTTGCTGGGAGTCAAATGACATGGGCAAGCAAGCGAACCAATCGAGGGACCCACCAAGGTCAAAGATGTCAATTTAGCCAGGGAGGAAGGGGAGATCCCATGACCTATCTTTATAGCCAGTGACTTGGCAGAGCAAGATGAAGCAAGTCTCATCACTCTCTTGCAAGACAATATAGATGTCTTTGCTTGGTCCTAGAAGAGCTCAAAGGGGTAGACCCGAGTGTGGTGACTCACAACATACCCATGACACTTGCCACAACACCAGTCAAGTAGTAACCATATCCCATAAGTCCAAAGCACACCCATGCCATCAAGGAAAAAATGACAAGCTAATGAGAGTAAAATTCATCTATGAAATTGAACACAAAAGCTAGGTTTCCCCCATAGTCATCATATTAAAGAAGAATGGAAATATTAGAATGTGTGTTAATTACAAGAAGGTAAATGCAGATACGAAGAGAGATAATTATCCACTATCGTACACTGATCACATGCTTGAGAGAGTGGCTAGCAAAGAGGTCCACAGTTTTTCGAATGATTTCTCTAGATACAATCAAGTGCAAGTGCATCCTAATGATAGGCATAAGATTGCATTCACCACTGAATGGGGAGTCTTTGCCTACATAGTCATGCCTTTTGGGTGGACTAACATGCCAACCACCTTCCAACGATTGATGTGTACAATATTCAAAGACATGCTGAGGAAGGAGTTAGAGGTCTTCGTGGATGAATTGTGTGTTCACTCTACCTGGAGAAAACACTTAGACAAGTCTTTAAACTGTGTCAACTATATACCCCTTGAAGTGCTAGTTTTAGGTGAAGCATGGATGCATCCTAGGACATGTGTGTCAAGATTGTGGGAGAGAAGAAAGGAGTCTCACTTGTAGCTTTCTTGCTTGCACAATGGGGGAATACACACAAAGGTGGAGGCTGAAAACAGATTTCCTCTTCTTAGTTGCGTAAGCCAAAAAGAAGTCTAATACAAAGAAATAGAAGAACCCTATATATGGGTCTCAAACCAAACTCAACTAACTAAGGTGGCATACTAACTGAGCCATGAACTAGAGTAGATAAGGAGAGCTGTCATGTAGCTATTATTCATGGGCGGTGTACCAACCGCATCTGCAATTGACAAGTCGGTAACATAAATGCACAACGATCACCCCGGCATATCACGAGTGGAGCTCGATATCTCAACACTCCCCCTCGAGCTCAATCCCAATTCCTGCACACCAAGCAGGTCTCTGAACTTGCGCAGCTTCTCTGCGCCCAATGCCTTCGTGAATATGTCAGCTACCTGATCCTCTGTGCTGACATAAACTAGATCAATGAGACCTAGTAAAACCCTCTCCCGCACATAGTGATAATGCACCTCAATGTGCTTTGTTCTAGCATGATAGACTGGGTTATTTGCCAAGTGTATACTACTCATGTTGTCACAATAAATGACAGCTGGCTCATCTGTAGGCTGATGCATATCATAAAGTAGCTTATGCAACCAAGGTACCTCAAATGCAGCCATTGCTGCACCCCTGTACTCAGCCTCTGTGCTCGACAAGGCAACTGTAGGCTGTTTCTTGCTACTCCAAGTGACTGCAGCACTCCCAAAAGAGAACATACATCCACTGGTAGATCATCTATCAGAAATACTACTAGCCCAATCAGCATCAGTGTATCCATGCAACTATATCTAAACCCCAGTCTCGTAAAATAGTCCATACTGCAATGTGGACTTCACATACCTAAGTATGCATCTAGCCGCATCCAAATGCGATTTCCTTGGAGCCTGCATAAATTGACTTACCAATCCAACGGCATAGCTCAAATCTGGCCTGGTAATAGTCATATAAATCAAACTTCCTACTATGCGTCTGTACATAGTAGGGTCTTCCAGAAGCTCACCTGCATCTGCGCTCAGCTTCACATTCTGCTCCAAAGGAACTGAAATAGGCTTACAGCCTGTCATCCCATATTTGGACAGCATGTCCAATCCATACTGCCTCTGTAAGAGCTGTATCCCACTTGGTGATCTAATGACCTCAATGCCCAAGAAATTACGCAGCTCTCCCAAATCCTTCATCTCAAACTTCTGCTTCAATAGCATTTTCACATGAAGGATATCTTCATCACTGTCACCTGTCATAATCAAATCATCAACATAAATGACAAGTAGCATAATACCTTTCTCTGTTTTTCTCACATAAAGTGAGAAATCTGCCTTGGAAATCTGAAAGCCAATAGTGACAAGATACTGTCCTATCTTGCCAGATCATGCTCTAGGTGCTTGCTTCAAGCCATACAAGGCTTTTTTCAACCTGCAAACAAACTCAGGATGAACAGCATGCACATAACCTGGTGGCTGCTCCATATAGACCTCTTCTTGCAAATCACCATGCAAGAAGGCATTCTTTACATCCATCTGATGTAAAGACCATCCCTTTGATGTAGCCATAGCAATGACTGCTCTTACGGTTGCCATCCTTGCAACCGAACTGAATGTTTCTTCATAGTCAATGCCATATGTTTGTGTATACCCCTTGACTACTAATCTTGCCTTGTGTCTGTTCACAGAACCATCTGCATTGTGCTTCACCTTATAAACCCACTTACAGCCAATTGCATTCTTACCTTTAGGAAAAGGTAACAACTCCCATGTTGCATTTGCTTCCAAGGCATCCATTTCTTCATCCATGGCTTTCTCCCATTTTTATTTTCCCATGGCTTGCTCAAAAGAAGTGGGTTCTGGTTCCTGTATCACTTTGACCATATATGCATAGTGAATGGCTGTAAATCCATCATATTTCAGCCTATCCACAGAATACCTAGCTCTGGTAGACCTGCGCAAAGTGGGTTCACTCCTAGGTGCTCTCAAAACATCCCTGGTCTTCCTTACTCCAGGTGTAACAATAGAAGGAATACCCAACTCATCATCAATGCTCTGTTCTGAGCCACTGGATTCACCATCCACATAAGAGTGACCTGCATTCACATCAAACATGGGCTGATCTACCTTCTCTTTTCCTTTTCGTGAAACCTGCATACCACTATCTGCATTGCTTTGAGAAGATTCTCCTGATCTCAATCTGCTTGTCCATGGCGAAGAATGTGAACCACTACTAGAGGACACTCCAGGTCCACTAATATCTTGTGACTGCCACTGTGAATTCTATGTAGCATTACCATTTTGTGCATCTACATTATCAATCACATTTACTGGTTTATACCAGCTACTCATCTCATCAAAAACAACATCTCTGCTCACTGTAAACTTACGAGTAGAAGGGTTATAGCATCTATATCCTTTCTGCTGCAAAGAGTAACCAATAAAGATGCACTTCTCAGCTTTTGGATCCAACTTGGATCTCAACTCATCTGGCACATGAACATAGGCAATGCAGCCAAAAATATTCAAATGAGAAATATCTGGTTTCCTACCAGTATACCTCTCCTCTGGAGTCATCCCATGTATTGCTGTGGGAGTCCTATTCATTATGTAGACTGTTGTAGCAACTGCCTCAACCCAATAAAAATCTGGCAGGTCCTTTTCATTGAGCATGGAACCGAGATAGCTCTCCAATATGCCTGTTTTTCCTTTCTGCAATTCCATTTTGTTGTGGGGTATGACTGCATGAATATTGCTGCTTTATGCCATGCTCCTGCAGGAACCTTGCAAACTCATTTGAGAGGTACTCTCCCCCTCCATCTGACCTTAGGCATTTTATTTGCAGGCCTGTTTCTTTTTCAACCATAGCTTTAAGAGTTTTGAAATGCCCAAAAAACTTCACTTTTCTTTTTCATAAAATACACCCAAACTTTTTTGCTATAGTCATCAATAAAAGTGACAAAATAATGACAGCCTCCAAGAGATGCAGCTTTAGTAGTCCACACATCAGAGTGGATTAATTCCAATGGCTTCTTACTCTCTTGAACATGTCTAGGAAATGGTTTCCTTGCCTATTTTCCAAATTGGTAGGCTTCACATACCTTATGCATTTCTGCAACCTTGAATTTAGGCAATCCTACAACAATATTTTGGGCCTGCATTGATTTAAGTCACTGTACATTAACATGACCAATGCGTTTATGCCAGATATCAATATCTGCAACTACACCGGTCCCATGTGCAAACATTGCTGCACTCAATTCAGACATGTCTGCATCCAACGTAAACATTCTGCCCCTTCTTCTTTCCTTTTGCTATCAAGCGACCTTTTTTTTTCATATCCTCAACAAAGCATCCATGAGGATTAAATCTGACCTGCAAGCCCTGCTCAACCATTTGACCAACAGAAACCAGATTCTTGGTGATATTCGGGACATGAAATACATCGAACTGGTATTTCTTTTTCCCATCCTGCATAGACAAATGAATTTTTCCAATCTACACAATAGGATGTGCAGTATCATCACCAATCTCCACAAATCCTGGTTTTTCCATTTTCCTTGCATCCTCCATCCATTCTGCATGACCTGTCATGTGGTTTGATGCACCTGAGTCAACATACCACATATCGTTGCTTTCTTCTGCACTTGTCACAGAATTGTTCATGTGCTGCACCATGAACAAATGCTTATTTCTGTCATCACCCTGTCTACTAGAAGATGCATAATTCCCTTCTTGCAATTTTCCATTCATGATGTCATTCTGCTTTTTATAGCAGTCTTTAGCCATATGACCCATTTTACCACAGTAGTAGCATTCAACATTACTGTTTGCATTTTGGCCTCTTTGCCATCCACCACGACCTCTTTGGCTCCCCCTGCCTCTAGAGTTACCACGTCCTCCTCCATAGGACTGGTTTTCTTGAGTTTGTTGCATATTCTGATTTCTACCACGGCCTCCAGATCGGCCTCCTCTACCTCTGCCTCTACCTCTTCCAGCATTTGAGTAGAAGACAGCTTCCTTTGAAGTTCCTCCTGAAGAAGATGCACCACCATTTCTCTGGTCCTCAAAAATTAGAAGAGCAATCAACTCCTCAAAATCAGGAAATCTTTCACGAACTGAAATGGATGTCCGAAACTGTGCATAATCCTTTCCTAGACCATTCAAGGTCACAGAAACTAAATCATCATCTTCCACTGGTGACCCAATGGAAGCAAGTGCATCTGCAATCTTCTTCACCTTCATGTGGTAGTCATTGATGCTCATATTTTCTCTTTGCACATATTGCAACTCTTGCTTGAGCTGCATTTTCCTGGCTTGCGTATTTGTAATATACATTTTTGACAAAGTATCCCATGCCTCCTTTGGCGTACTTGCATCCTGAATATGCACAATTATAGAGTCTGAAATGCTGATAGACAGCCAATACATAACTTTCCTGGCTCTCTCATGCCATGCTTTAAATGCCTGCATTTGCTGTTGATTGGGAACATCAGGAAGAACTAGTTCTTCTTCATTTCCTGCAACAAATTCCCAATATCCTTTTCCCATAAGGAAATTCATCATTCTAAACTTCCATGCTTGGAAGTTGTTCTTGTCAAGCTTTTCAGTTACAATCTGTGAAAGAGAATCAGACGCCATTACAGAACACTGCAAAAAATTCTGTCACTGCAAAGAACACAGCTTCAGCCTCACAAGGGCAAATCTGCAAAACTGACGAAAGTGGTAGTTGACCACACAGTCACTTCCTAGTGACGATTTTGCATCAACAAGCAACAAGAAA
Organism: Lygodium microphyllum; assembly: GCF_053477565.2. Lineage (NCBI taxonomy): Eukaryota > Viridiplantae > Streptophyta > Polypodiopsida > Schizaeales > Lygodiaceae > Lygodium > Lygodium microphyllum. The sequence continues at coordinate 67,811,904 of NC_141137.1, read as the reverse complement.
GATTCTGTAACTCCCAATGTCTCTGCGCATAGGCATACAATGCAATTTCTACAGTAACTTTTCACCGACCTGTAGAACAGTGGTCGCACAGCATAAAACTGGGCCTTTTTCCTGAGTGCGTGCAGAAAACTTCCGCCTCCAAAATAGGCCCTGAAATGGCCTCAAATAAAAAAAACAGGGTTGCCAAAGGCTAGAGCCCTTTCCCGCAGCATATACTGCCCTGTTGCTTCACCGCGAAGGGTGTCTCAACCTGAGACAATGCACTCTTGCAATTTTCGGTTGTGCTACCTGCAGAGATCTGCTCCCAAAACAGAAAATGAAAGCAACACTGCTCCTCTTAGCAGAACACGGCAAGCTTGGCTTGCTTTCTTGAGCTCCTTACCACGAACCAGGCTCTGATACCATGTCAAGATTATGGGAGAGAAGGAAGGAGTCTCACTTGTAGCTTTCTTGCTTGCACAATGGGGAAATACACACAAAGGTAGAGGCTGAAAACAGTTTTCCTCTTCTTAGTTGTGTAAGCCAAAAAGAAGTCTAATACAAAGAAATAGAAGAACCCTATATATGGGTCTCAAACCAAACTCAACTAACTAAGGTGGCATACTAACTGAGCCACGAACTAGAGTATATAAGGATAGCTATCATGTAGCTATTATTCATGGGCGGTGTACCAATCGCATCTGCAACTGACAAGTCGGTGACATAAATGCACAACGGTCACCCGGCATATCACGAGTGGAGCTCGATATCTCAACAATGTGGTGTCGAAGAACGGCATTGCAAAGATCAGGGTCATTGTCAACCTTCCACCCCCAACTGATTACAAGGGCGTTCAGTGCTTCTTAGGACATATAGGGTATTATCGACGATTCGTGTTGAACTAAGCATTGATTGCTAGGCCTCTATACAAGCTATCGATCATATTCGAATGGACCAAGGAATGCCAACGCATGTATGAGGAATAAAAAAGGTTCTGACCACGGCACCAATTCTACACGCCTCAGATTGGGCACTCACATTCCATGTGCACATTGACTCTTTGAAATTCACTGTAGGAGCGATTTTGTGCCAACCTGGTGAACACAACCTGAATTACCCATTGAGCTATGCTAGTAGATAACTCATTGAGACCGAAATGAATTACTCAATAACGAAGAGAGAGGGCTTGGCCATGGTGTTTGTTGTAAAGAAATTTTGGCATTATCTTCTAGCTATGCCTTTTACCTTCTTTGTTGACCATCAAGCCTTTGTGCATCTGGTTAACAAACCTTGCACTACACGATGCATCGCTAAGATGGCTACTTATGCTTTTTGAGTTTGACTTCTCTGTGGTGGTGCGTAAAGGGAAGCAACATTACATGGCTGACCATATGTCTTGCATCCCCACAAGAGAATCCACTGGGCAAGGCATCGTAGACGAACTACCAAATGCACATCTATTCAGCTTGTCCAACGAAAGGGATTTGTTTGGAGTTGATATGACACCATATTGGTGGATGACATAGTTCAACTACTTGAGCATGGACTACCAGAATGACCAATAGAAAAGGCCCGACTTAGGCAGCTCATCTTGAAGATCCAACCCTATCGGTTGATAGCATGCCAACTCTACAGGTCGGGACAAGAGAGATTACTGGGTGGTAGATGCATGTGTGAGCATGAGATGCATGATATACTGACAAGATGTACTGACAGAGGCACATGGCAGAATCGTAGGAGGACATTTCACTGGAGACGCAACAACCCACAAAGTGCTACAGTCCCAACTGTGGTGGCCTACTCTCTTCTGAGATGTAGCACAATTTGTGAAGCATTGCGATGAGTGCCAATGAACTAAAGTCCCTATTCATAAAGATCACATGGAGCTAAACCCAATTATTGCACGACAACCCTTTGAGAAATCGGGGATTGACTTCATCGAACCCATTAGTTGCGGCATAGTATTCACAAGCCAAATACATCATTGTGGCTACCGACTATCTAACAAAATGGGCAGAAGCACGATCTATGAGAAAAAAATGATGCTACAACTACTACCAAGTTCCTATGGGAATAGGTGATCTCGCGGTTTCGACTGCCCCATCGAACTAGTCAGCGATCAAGGCACACACTTCATCAACGAGGTGATAGCTCACCTATTGTCCTTCTTCCTAATCATCCATCAAAAATCCTTGCCTTATTACCCTCAGGCAAACGGTCAAGCTAAATCCACAAATAAAATCTTAGTAAATGTCCTAACCAAGGTCATCTCTGCTTCGCGTAGTGATTGGGATAACAACTTGATGGCCGCCTTATGGGCCTACTGCACAGCTTACAAGATGGCTATAGGATAGACCCCCTTTCGGTTGACCTATGGTACGGAGGTAATTATACCCTTGGAGTTCTTCATACCTAGCCTCAGGATAGCCCTTCAAGAGAGATGGGACGAGAAAGAGGCATGGATGGAACGCTTAATTGAGCTCGAACACTTATCGAAAACCGGGGGCTTCTAGCCACCCATGCGCTAAAATGCAAGAAGGCAAGATGAAAAGCTGGTTTGACAAGCATATCAAGCAACACAACTTCGAACAGGGTGACTTAGCATTGCTATACTTAGTCGAAGGACATAAGCAAAAGCTGAAGTTTTGGGGGCTATGACCTTTTAAGGTTCGAACCATCAGCCAAAATGGCAACGTAGAACTCAAAACCCTAGAGGGTGAGGGCATAAGCTTCTTCAAAGGCAGCCGCATAAAGAAGTACTTCCCTCCCACGCACCCATTGCATGAGCCCCCAATGTTAGCATCTCCTATCCACATACAAGTAGCCACTATCACTGAGATGGATGATGAGGATGAGAAAGCAGTAGAACCAGCTTACCTAAGAAGGACAATCACTGCTAAGCACACATGCACCATCAACGCATTGATCAATGAGGGAGCTGATTTTAATGTCTTAACCCATGGCCATTGGACCCAAATTGGCAAACCGCAATTGTAGCCCACTAATACTAAGATCAGCCCTTATGGAGGCCAACCCTACACACTTTTGGAAAAGTGCAAGGTTGCCATTTCTATAGAGTCTCAAAGCATGCCGATAATCATCTATGTGTTGCCCAACACTATGGATGCAGGCATAGAATCTCTATTACGACGAGCCTTCAAGAAGCAAGCTTGTTGTACTGTCAACTATGAGTCGCAACGTATCCACCTAGCCAGCAACGTTCGAATACTTACATCTTTCAGCAAGGGTAGTGTGACTCCTTTCAAGTCTACAAGGCCACCAGTGGAAAACTCCAGTGTCAAGTCTAAGGAGGGGGGTCGTCACTCATCATAACCCGCCAAACCTCAATGCCAACAACCCGCTGAACCCAACATTGAAGCAAACAAAGTTGAAACCCCAGTTCAAATGGGTACCTTAACACCAAGGACTGCCGTCAAGTCTAAGGAGGGGGATCATGACTCATCAAACCTCAATGTTGCCGTCAAGTCTAAGGAGGGGGATCATGACTCATCAAACCTCAATGTTGGCAACCCACTAAATGCAACACTGAAGCCAAGCAACCCCAGTTCAAAATGGGTACCTAAACATCAAGGACTATTGCCTCGAAGCAGATACCCACGCCCTTGCAAAGCTAAGGGTCCATATTCAAAACCTAGGAGGCTAAGACGTAACTGTAAACATCAATGCACAATCCAGCTGTGATGGGGCCCCAAAACCTTATTGCAAGCGCAATACTACAATGAGGGTAACCCCTAGATTTGACTACCCAAAGCCAAAATAACCAAAAATCCTACTCAAATGCCACCCTCGAGCTTAGCCACATGAAACAATGAGTTAGAGACACTCGAGCCACAAGAGAATCGGGCCGCCAAGTCCATAGAACTGCCAAAACCTAGATCAATAGCACCTAAATCAATCTATCACCCAAAATCATAGCATATTACTAACAAAATGCCCAAATCTAAAGCTAATGGTACCCCTCAAACCTCAAAAACATCTAGTAGCATGACAACCGCAATCATAACAAAACTCATCGAACATGTAACCGAGCTACAACCTAAGAGGCAAACCAAGCTGTGACCATTGGCTCTGTTGAACTCTCTAGTTCTATCAAACCTCAACCACCTACCGATCTCAGACCCTCTTATGAGCGGCAATCAATTCTAACTTTGGGCACAGACTTAGCTGAAAATACGGGGGATGTCTTGGTTGCTTGCCTTAGATGCTTGAACGTGACTTTCATGTTGCCTGCCAAAAGCTATGACCGCCTAGACTTGGGACTCGGACAAACCTATGGTGATGAAAATACAGACACTCCCTTATCCTTGAAAAGAAGCAAAATTCGTGTTTGTTAAAGCTTTCAAAGCAGTTATGGAGCTGATTGCCACCAAAGTTTCCCGCAAATAAGTGCAGCAACAATGCCTCATCACTTCATATGATAAGCGTGCAGCCTGTGCCAATGATCAAGACATAGAAGACCTGAAACAGCTTGCAATCAACAACACCCATTTCTTGAAAAAATGGTACACTCTTCAACTCCAATGGGAGCTTGAGGGATGTCAGGTCATGACAAATGCTGAGCAATGACGCGCAATTAAAACATTAGAATACGACCCAACTTATATTGCTCCAACCTCTTATAGGGTATTAATGACCATTCCTAACCCATGGAAGAACATATTCAAGGACACCCCTAATTAGATCGCATCCTTACCGAGGAGGAGCTGCACATTGCAAGTCACATAGACTCCGGTGACTTCTTGCTCGATGTCCTTACTTACATCACCTAGCTCAACATCCGACCTTTCGACATGGACCGGTATGCTCACATGGAATATAATCCAAACTTCTATGCTTGGCTTATGCGGAAGTAATGCACTATACCCATGCGTAGCATGTTCTTTACACTCTTACCTTCAATCGTAGGAAGGATTCTTCTCAATTCCAAGGGGAAGGGGGTAAGGGTAAGGCAAAGGTAAGGGTAAGGTAAGGCAAAGTAAGGGGTAAGGCGAAGGTAAGGGTAAGTTAAATCAAACCAAACACACAAGGAAAACAATAAAGGAAAGGCACACATTGGTAGGATGGAACAACTTATGAGTGTGAAAAAGGTCAATAAAATTTGAAATCAACCAATTAATTGGAAGAAAATTTGATTTCTGCACTCAAGTGATTAGTTCAACAAGTATGTAATTGTTTCCTTTTGTTTGTGATTACTCTGAATAACACTAATGGCGAATATGTTTCAATGACAGGCACCCATCATGGTAGATTAAGAAAAGGCTGGCAAATTGCCTTTTTCAGAAGAAGAATAGGCAAATTACATTCTTTGAGTGAAAACACGAGCCTTCAACCAGTTCAAGTTCCATCAACCTAGAAGACATGGCCATTGAAGAATGGGCTATGAGGCAGATCATCAAGCAATGCAATCATCAAGATCCTGAGGACTTTTCACAGGAAATGCTGCACTGTAACTCTGCACAAGGGAGAGGAAACTCATTTGGTGCAAATTGAATTGACCTCAGAGCTGGTGGAAAAGGCATTGGGCTTGGCAAACAAAGTAGAGAGGAAGCCAAAGAGAGATGTATATGCCTTGCTAGGAATGGGCAAGGTAAAGTTCCACACCAATGACGGCATTAGCTTGGTGGACATTCCAGATTCCGAAGTCCAAATCCAAGCCAAGATGGTGTATGCGTTGTTCTCTAGTCAGAGGTACAACACCATCATGAGCCGCATCAACGTCCCCCTGCTAGAGAGCATCATAGCAAGTTTGTTGGATGAGGTGAACCTCAACTGTTTTGTGAGAAAGAACATTGAGACCTCAGCAAAAGCTTTGGGTAATGAGAGGATAGCCCGCCGCGAGGGGGAATCCCCTGCCATCAAGGCTAAAAGAAAAGCTTCATCTTTAAAGGCCTCGACCATTGGATTTGGTGGGATCCTCACTGCTATCATTAGGGAAGCCTTGGAACAAGGGTAGGAAGAAGAGGAGGAGGAGGAGTTGATAAAAAAGGAGAAGGAAGACATGGCCCTCACCACGCGCAGGTCCATTGAGCAGCAGTCCAGGCAAGACGATAAGCCAGAACCCATGAGCCCAATTGAAGACAAAGGGCACCCATGTGCCAAAGTTCGTGCCACCTACAATGCAAGAAGGCAAGGATAAGGCCCAATCGTCCCCATTCCCACTCTCTTGACGCCCACCATCTCCACTCCCAGTTCTACGACCCAGGTGGACACCAACAACTTAATGGCATGGGTCCAATACTTCGTGAATAAAGAAATGGGCCAAGAAGCAGGAGAAGGAACCCCCTTGGTAGGAACCAAAAGGCCAGCTATGTGGCAGACGCCAAGTTGAGGCAATACCCTAAGAGGCAAAAGGTGGTAGGCTCCACAACCTCCATCCCCGCAACAAAGAGGCCACCCAAAGAATACAACGAGTATGTCAATGAGCTTCTCTCTCAATTAGAGAAATCCAAGGAGGAGAAAAAAATTGTGGTAGCAGAGCTCAAAACCAAAAAAGAGGCCATGGCTGCATTCTAGTTTGAGAAAACATGCCAAATAGCCACAGCCCAAAGGAAAGTTCATGAGCTAAAGGAGCAGCTACAAGCTAAGGAAGAGACAAAAACAGAATGGCATGTGCGATTAAATGAAGAAATCGAGGCCATACGATGCCTACGATGGCACAATGAAGAGATTGTGGTATGGTATGAATATTTGCAAGCTGAAATAGAGAAAATCACTAAAGCCACAGAAGAACTGAAGGAGCTAAGGGAGAAAAGAGCTCGCAGGTATGAAAGAGAGATGGAGAAAAGAGCTTGCAGGTATGAAAGAGAGGTGGAGAAAAGAGCTTGCAGGTATGAAAGAGAGGTGGAGAAACTAACCAAAGAGGTTGCCTCAACACAGGAAGAGCAACAAAAGCTAAGGGAAAAAATGGAAAATCAAGAATGAAGACTCACAGTGCTAGCTCCTCAAAGGCAGGGGGAAGCCTTGAAGATATGAACAGGAGGGCAGAAGAATGGGCTAACCAAAATGAAAAAAGAGTCAAAGCCTTGGCACGCCATCTTGCTCAAGTTGAAAAAGAAAAAATACTTACTAAAAGCAGAGTAGAGGCCACCCAAGTGAGCTTCCAAACCTAGTAATGCACCTTCCTGGATACCCTATTGGATGTCACCTAGGCAGAGAAGGGAGAGTCCATAGAAGCAATGAAAAGGAAACTAGGAATGGCTCGTAGAGCATTGAAATCAAGACTACAGATGTTGCCATTACCTAGTAGAGTTGGAAGAGCAATGCCATTATCTCCTATTGGCATGTCTAACCTCACAGGAAGTGGACACACTCAGGTTCATCGAAGAAGATCAACAGGAGCCAAGCTAGGAGAGGGAGGTTGATGTGAACTTTGGAATGGGATCACACGAAGAAGAGATTGTCCAACCGCCTCCTTCCCCATGGCCTAAAGAGCACCAACACACAAACACCTCCACAAAAAGAAAGGTGACACTGAGGGAAAGAAGAAAACAAATGGTGGAGGAGACAAGGAGAAAATGGAATGCCAAGGGAGTGAGGACACATATGAAGATGCCCTCGTCTTCACATCAAAGAAATTGTATGATACCCTAATCCAATTCACTAATGAATTCTCTTCATGCCCTAACCTCGCCTTTATTACTACTTGCAATTACCTTAGATTGCTTAGGATACTCCTTAGGCAAGACCCCACCCTGTAGGAGCACGACCTCCTAGTACTCCATTTTGATCCTAACGCTATAGATAGTTGTGCGATGGCTCAACTAATGATGCAAGCTGCTCTATTACCTTCATTTTGCTTAGCTCTTCTAGAGGATATGAATGATAGCTTCTTCACCCACTAGAATCATCCATTCCTCTCCACCACCACCACCCTTCAGGTCCACCTAAACCTCAAGGGGTATCTCCAAAGCTGCCAATTCCTTAACAAATCTATTAGTCCCCCTTCAACACCCCAGTCCGATTATGAAGACTAACTTCTGTCACGACCATGTAACTTGGGAGAGAGAGAGAGAGAGAGAGAGAGAGAGAGAGAGAAAAGAAGAAGAAGAAAAAGAAAGACAAGGAGGTACAAAGCAAAAAAGGCAATCACAGAACATGGAAATGAAAAGAGATATCACACAATAGACATAGCAAGATGCACAAGGGTCACAGTCACTGCACCTAGGGGTTCTCAAGCTAGGTGCATCCGGTGGCCTTGGTTGGCCGGATTCGTGTCTAATCCCCTAGCCCTTTTTGATTCCCCATGATACATGCTTAGGGCACATCAAGGACAGGACATACCTAGGAAGGTAATTCTTTCCTATTGTTAGACCTGTCACCTTAAGCCCCATGTACCGCACCTCCCTTATGCATAAACTGGGTCCTCAAGTGTGAGACACCATCGAGGGCACCCATCTCCCAGTTCCACAACCACATACACCACGCACTCCATGGTAAGGTAGAGACATCCCCAGGTAGTGCACCTTCTTTTCTTTCCAGGTACAAACAAAGGCATCAACCATTGACTTCGACGGCCCCATCATCCATGCAATACACCCCCAATCCCCACCACCTTAACCGGGTGATTTGTTTCTTCCCAAGCTCAATTCCTTTGCAGCCTCGTTATCATTGACTCACACGCCCGCCCTTTCTCATCGAACCCTCATCAACTCAAAACCACAATGTCTTGGGACTAGCAACCACCTACGAGAGGGGCCATTTTATGCGACAACATTCCCATGAAGGCAAACCAAGGCAAAGGCAGATCAAGGCAGCCCCAATCAAAAAGTGAATGAAGAAGCTCATTTGGAACAGCGCAGGAGAAGGCAGTCCTCACAGAGGGCCAAAATAACAGATCCATCCAGTTTTATCTTCAATTTCAAATATGGATCCGTACATCCGCCTCTCTCCACATAGGGATCCACCCAACACAATATTCAATTTCAAAGTCATAAATCCCTCCAACACACCCTCAACCAGGGCTTGTATACAAACTCAAAAAGCCATCTGGCTACACCCATTACCCCTTCCAACCACTCTGCATCAGTACCATGGGACTGGCACCCATCTAGGAGGGGGAAAAGTTAACCCTCAGACAAACAAGGTGGAAAATCTAAAAAATCTAAAGCAGAAGATGAGAGCACTCCAAGAAAAATATGGAAACACAAGAAGTACAGAAGAGTCCTAAATCAAGGAGAAAGGCACATAAGAAAAAGCGCAAGTCATTACTTTTGTAAAAGAGCGCAAGCTGCATAATGATTTATTTTAAGAGTGCCAAGCTCTCACCATGCAAATTGTAAAGGTAGATGGGCAGTAGGAAGGAAGCTAGGAAGATAGGAGGACAATGGGAAAAAGGGCCTAGAGCTATGTAAAAAAGGGGATAAGGGGATGACCGCCCGAAAAGGATTTAGGGTTTTATATATAAAGTTCAAAAAGTGCATGAGAGCTCATTCTTTGGTGTGTGGCAAAGTAGACTCTTCTTATTCTCTTCTTCTCTTCTCTTGCTTGCTTGTGAGTACTTGAGGGAGGGAGTGTGAGTGAGTGAGGGAGTGAGTATATGAGGGTGAGATATTGAGCTTGCATCACAAATCGTGGAGCTATCGAAGTGCTTGAGAGAGAAAGCAACTCAATCCGGCATCAAGATAAGCTCACTACACTCGTTGAGAGGGATAGCGCATCGACTATGTGAGAGGTAGCTATTAGTGCTCGCTTAAAACAATAAGTGATCCGTGGGTCTTGGTGGTTGAGCTCGCCTCTACATTTGGGTTCCGTTGTTGCCGGGACTAACAGTTTTAAGCTTGAGCACTTGCATGCCTCAAATCAAGCATCGAAGTAAGGACAATGGGAAAAATGACCTAGGCCACGGCCAACCATGTAAAAAATGGGATAAGGGGATGACTGCCCAAAAGGGATTTAGGGTTTTGTATATAAAGTTAAAAAAGTGAATGAGAGCTCATTCTTTGGTATGTGGCAAAGTGGACTCTTCTTCTTCTCTTCTCTTGCTTGCTTGTGAGTACTTGAGGCAGGGAGTGTGAGTGAGTGAGGGAGGGAGTGAGTGTGTAAGGGTGAGGGATCTTGGAGATGAAGCCCTCCACCATGTCCTCTCTTCTTCTTCTCTTGTCTTCTCTTGTCTTACGCGTGGCTATGGAGGATTGGAGCTTGGAGCTTGGAGGAAGAGACTTGAGGATGCTTGAGCTTGCATCACGAATCGTGGAGCTATCGGAGTACTTGAGAGAGAAAGCAACTCAATCCAGCATCAAGGTAAGCTCACTATACTCGTAGAGAGGGATAGCGCATCAGCTATGTGAGAGGTAGCCATTACTGCTCGCTTGAAACACTTGAAACAATAAGTGGTCCGTGGTTCTTGGCGGTTGCTCGCCTCCACAGCACGCCATGGGCCCACAAACATCCGAATGTACTAATGCCAAGGCCTCACCCATGCGTGTCCTACCAGACTTCTTATGGATATTCTTAGTCTGCCTGCCATAAAGACAATGCTCACATGAATAGTCAAGGGGCGGTAAGTACTGCAAACTAGAAAGCATTTTCATTCCCTTCAAAGACATATGGCCCAAATAGACATGCCAAAGAGATACATGTGGGATGGAACCCACTGACAAAACATGGTCAACAGAGGATCCATCAACTACAAGAGGATAGAGGCTGCCAGCCTTGGCACCTCTAGCAAGCACAAGTCTACCACACGGGTGATCTTCTAGGCAGCAACAAAATCCCCAAATGAAACATGAAATCCAGCATCATCAAGCTGCCCTTGCAAACATAAGACTGTGTGTAAGCACAGGTACATGATGTACATCCTGTAACAGAAAAGTACTACTAGTAGAGAACTCCAGTTGTACATCCCCAATACCAACAATAGCAAGTGACTTATCATCACCCAAGTAAATTGAACCAAAGACAGTGCGGTAGGAATGAAACCACTCACAGCATGGTGTAACATGAAATGAAGCACTAGAATCCAAGAGTCAACATTGCACATACATAGAGTGAACCTCGATCAACGGCATAGCATCATAAGAACTAGCTACAAGTATGTACTCCCCATCAGAGTCATCAGATTGCATGACATTTATCTCCTCGATTTTCACACTGGATTTCATAGGTACCATGCTGCAATTAGAGAACTTTCCTGTACTTTGTCTTTTCCCTTATCTTTGCACTTCTCATTGTGCAACTCATGACACTATGGGTATATATGACCCTTCTTGCCACAATGATGACATGCCACATTAGCATTTCTCCCAGAGACTTGCTGCGCGACTTACCACGTGACTTAGACCTAGACTTCTGCAAGCCTTTGCCACATCCATACCCATGGTCATTCTTTCCAGTACCATCTTTGCCTCTAACAGTCAAAGCATGTGACACATGAGAGGCATCCAAGTTCTTACGGTTGATCTCTTCCTGCAAAAGAGCACTCTCTATATCAGGCAAGTTCAGAATAGTGGCAGGAGCACATAAGGTAGTGTGAAATACATCCCATGACTCACTTAGAGCCTCAAGAAAAAACAATGGAGTAACCTCGTCATTAAAGGCAATTCCCTGCAAAGTTAAGTTCTTCAGAATAGGATGGAAGTGGCTCAAATGAGCAGACATCATCAAATTCTCCTTCATGCGTAGGTCCATAAGTTGCTTCAGCCATACAGCTTACTTGCTAGACTTTTCTTATCATAGAGATTCTTGATTTTATCCCAAAGCTGCCAAGCACTCTGTGCTTCCTCAACTACATTGTAATGCACTTGTTCAGTGAGAGGCAAGATGATTCCATTCATTCCAGTCATTGTCATCAGTCAATCATAGTTTCAGCCTCATTCCATTCATCATCAGTCATAGTTTCAAGCTGCTCGCCATGCTCCTTAGTGGCTTTATCTGCAATTTCTACACCAATACCTGCCAAACATAGCTCTTCCAATAGGCATAATGCGTACCATCAAGCTTAGTGATGTTAAAGATAGCACTATCAATGGAAGAAGATGCCATACTGCAATCCAAAACTGTGCATGCAATTCAAAATTGCTTGTTGTTTTCTGCTGTAAATAGCCAAAATACCACCAAAACCAAGGCAAAATGACCACGAACTGATAGCTAATGATGCTACCACCAAATACCAACAAAAGTACATAATATCAAGATGATTTATGCATGAAAATTCCACATCAATCCATGCATAACTGCTTGCTATAATAAATTATAGCTTGATACAATGAGAGCAAATTGTAGGCAAAATGAATGCACCAAGTCAACCACTGACTTTCAATTCATAACCAACATGTGGGCATAAATCAATATGTGACAATCATACGAATATCAAGTAAACACCCAAGCATTTCAAATGAATCCGTCAGGAAGCCGGCACACCCCCTATGTAATAGGGCAAAGTGTACACAACACTTGCAAGACCTGACACAAATAGGTGTATGCTCATGGAGTGCAAAGCCCAAATCAGTCCAAGTACATCTGTGAGGACCACAGCATATCAACCATGCAACATCTAAGTGAAGATCCCAATATCAAGTGTTTGAATGCTCAAGTAGCACAAACCACTTGCTCAATGTCTGTCAAGCATCCAAAGATGCTCCCACTGGCACAAAAGCAGTAAATATCAAGCAAAGAAGCTCAATAAGGACATATGATAGAACCAATCCTAGAAGATCCAAGATCAAGCATCAATACGACCTCTTGAGCATATAGGCCGTGTAGCATCCATACATAGCATCCATAGACATCAAGTACATCCAAACTATAACTCTGGAAAGCCAAGAAATAGCCAAAGTAAGCTCCAGGCGAGCCAAAGCAAGGCCCAGTAGCATCCAACTCCAAACAATATGACAGTCATGTAGTAGAGGCATAGGCCAAGCATGTCAAGACGGGTCACACATAAGTAAAGTACATGCCATAAGTATATTAAGGATGGAGATCCAAATGCTATGCAAAGTGAGCTCAAGCTCAACCAATGATCCAAAGCAATATTAAGCTCAAAATCGATCCATGATGATCAGTACATCTCCAAAGCATGTCTCGATTCCAAGAGGCATAGGCAAACTTGAAGTAATAAGGTTCAGTCCACTATTCTACAGTAGTGATTTACTACTCAGAGCTAAGTGAAATGTATACAGTCAAATTGGAGCTGAATGTCAGTGCCCTAAAGCCTCTACAAGGCTAAATCATGGCAGGGATCAATCCAAGTAGTGCCACAATGCCCAAGAGTCCAAGCATGATCATCAGCAAGAGCAGGGGAGCTGTCCAAGGGCTGAAGGAAACAAGCGCAAATTCATGATGATTTGCCAATGGTTTCTATTGCTCCTGCTGAGGCTATACCAAGTGGAAGAGGGCTCAACCTTGAGCCAATTAAGGCCTAATGCAAGCCCAACAAAGGCTTCAGGTAAGATATGATATGAATAAGCTCCAATGGTGGGAGCTATGGCTCCCCCTGATCTTGCAAACCCTACTGTACTTGTAAACTTTGATGAAATCGTGATGCAAGTGAATGAATACCTTAGTTAGAATGCCCTGAGGATACCCAAGGGGATCGAGAAGGTGCTCGGGAAGCCAGGGAGTGACGGGAGCTCGAGCGAGTCGACTATGGCTGCCGGGATGGAGACCCAATGAGTGTAGGTAATCAATAGAAAGTTGAAGGAGTCACGAGCCAAGCTCAAGTAGTCATGAATCATTACTCTGATACCAATTGAAAGGTGAGAAGGATCAAAGCTTGCTTGGAAGAGCTATGGCAGGAGAGCAAGAGCAAGAAAGAGAAAGAGACCAAATGGAAACTCCAACTGTCACAATGTGTGACTGGGCCTTCCTTTATTCAAACTGTCACTCAAAGAATAATTAATAAAGTGACGGTGACGGGTGCCTGCCACCTACAGTGTGTAGTGGCGGGTACTGTCAGTGTAATAATACCTGAGCGGCTAGGCGGAGGCGTCTTTATCCCCAACACATGGGGGATAGTAAGAACACAGTAGCCATTGCCATTGCAAATGTCTTCCTTCTTCAATATCAGGAACCAACTACTTGTGTAGTGTATAATAGGTTTGGCAAAGAGAGAGGATACATATATGGGGACCTCAATGTTTAGTGTAGCGCTTGATGCTGGACCCATTTCCAAAGCTATCTACACATGTACGAATATGCATGTCAAATACGGGTGTCATTGAAAGACTTAGTGTGTGGGTATATGTCATATATAAGAGAGGGGAAGAGAGAGAGAGAGAGAGAGAGGATATATAAAGCATGCGCATGAGAGGGGGGGGGGAGACAAAGATCGTGTGTGTGTATGTGTGTGTGATATAAAGTATTTGGCATGAGAGAGAGAGAGAGAGCACATCTCTGTATGGATGCGGGTGCCAAATATGAGAGAGAGAGAGAGAGAGAGAGAGAGAGAGAGAGAGAGAGAGAGAGAGAGAGAGAGAGAGAGAGAGAGAGAGAGAGAGAGAGAGAGAGAGAGAGAGAGAGAGAGAGCGAATATATAGATTTGTGTGGGAGGGAGAGAGCAAAGGAGGGAGATAGAGAGAGAGAGAGAGTGTGTGTGTGCATGGATGTGGGTGCCAAAGAGAGAGAGAAGAGGGTTGGAGACTAGCAAGACGGAGCCAGGGAGAGAGATCAAGGGGTGATAGAGAGAGAGAGAGAGAGAGAGAGAGAGAGAGAGAGAGAGAGAGAGAGAGAGAGAGAGAGAGAGAGAGAGAGAGAGAGAGAGAGAGAGAGAGAGAGAGAGAGAGAGAGAGAGAGAGAGAGAGAGAGAGAGAGAGAGAGAGAGAGAGTGTGTGTGTGTGTAAGTACCTACGAGATCAAGAAAATATTCCACAACTTGATGTAATGAAAGAGACCTAGCTGTCCTAACTAAGAGGAAGGAGAGAGAGAAGGACTGCAGGAGAAGAGGGAGAGGAGAGAGAAAGGCAAGAAGAAGAGAGAGAAAGAGGGAAAAATGAAGAAGAAGAGGAAGAAGAAGAAGAAGAAGCCATGGAAGCTTGAGAAGGTGAAAAGAGAGTTTCTTGATAATTTCTGTGATGCCTCAAAATACCCTCTTGCACCTTATATACCGTCAATGTGATTGGTATGTTCCCATGCCATGTTCCCGTGATCCCCGTTCATTACAAACCATCCCGTCTCATAAAGTTTTTGTCCTAAAAAACAAGAGATGTATTCATGGACTGTAAGGGTGTGCTATAGGAAATCAGCCATAACTTTGTGTGAGAAACTTCGAATGGGATAGTTGAGGTGTCTTACGGAGCCCATGAGATGTACTTTCAGCCCATGTGGGTGGGACGGGGCTGCAATCAGGTCAGGACCAAAACTGTTACAAAATAGAGGGCTGTCCTGGAATTACTAGTGTGTTGTCCCAAATGGTATGGCTAGAGAAAAACAACCATAACTTCCACTAGGGAACTCCGATCGGGGCAAGTAAGGTGTTGGCACAGAGCCCTTGAGGTGTACTTTCAGCCCATGTATGGAGGATGGGGCTGAAAATGGACCGGGATCAAAACTGGTACAAAACAAGTGGCTGTCTAGATGCAGACTACAGCCCAAAACAGGTGTCATGGTTAAGTTCCAGCCAATACAACCTCCTTGAGGTGTGGAAATTCATCCAAAATAGATGCTAGGCGCCAAGAGGCTTCCTCTATTGGTAGGCCTTGCCATTTGATCAGGTATTCATGTATGGAACGGGTGCGGAGTTGCTTTTCACGTTGCCTAATGACCGCTTCAGGAATGTACTGGATAAGGCCCTCCTCATCTATGGGTGGTAGCTCCTCTACATGATCTTTGGGAGTGCCAATGAAAGGTTTCAATTGGCTCACATGGAAGACATCATGGATCTTAGTAGTGGGAGGGAGTTGGAGACGGTAAGCCAAGTCCCTGACCTTCTTAATGATTTTGTAGGGCCCATAGTAATGGTGTGCCAACTTGTTGTAAGAACCATCCTTTAGTGTGGCATAACGGGACTTGGGGACCTTGAGGAGTACCAATTCACCCTCTTGAAAGTCAAGGGGTCTTCTTTTTGCATCAGCATGGAGCTTCATGTGCTCTTGAGCCCTTTTGAGGTTTACCTTGCATTGTTGAAGTAAAGCTTGCATGCAGTCCAACTCTTCTTTTCCAAGGGGGTTGAGCTTTTCATTGAAGATCATGGTAGGAAGGGGCACCCGATAACCATACAATGCTTCGAAGGGAGAGACTCCAATGCTCGAATGAGTGGAGTTGTTGTAAGAAAATTCAGCCAAGTGCATCCGTACGTCCCAAGAATTCTGCACGTCATGACAAAAATGTCGCAAATAAGTTTCAAACCACTTATTGACTCTCTCAGTCTGCCCATCCATTTGGGGATGATAGGCTGTAGATGGAGCCAATTTGCTCCCCATGGAGCTGAAAATTGTCTGCCAAAACTGACTCATAAATTTGGTGTCCCGGTCATGTACTATGACGTGAGGTAAGCCATGCAACTTAAAAATATGCTCCATAAACTGAGTGGCAACTTGAGATGCTGTAAACTAGGATTTTGTAGGGATGAAATGGGCTGCTTTAGTGAGTCGGTCAACTACCACATATATGCTATCCAACCCTTCTTGGTTGTAGGTAAACCAGTGATGAAATCCATAGTAATGTGGGTCCATTTTCCTTCAGGGATAGGTAAGGGTTGCAACAATACACCCGGTTTAAGAGTGCTATCTTTATTTTGTTGACAAGGCACACATCTAGACACAAAGTCTTTAACATCCTGCCATAGGCCTTTCCAATGGAAGATTTTTGAAACTCGGTCATATGTTTTGAAGACCCCTAAGTGGCCAGCAATCGGTGAAGAATGCATCTCTTCAAGGATCCTTTAGGTGAAAGGAGAGGCATGGGGAATCACAATACGGCCATGGATCCAAATGAGGCCATTGTGGAGCTGATATTGGGAATTTTCATTCATGACACCTTGCTGTAATTTCTGGAAAAGAAGGCTGAATTCAGCATCAAGCAAGTATGCCTCTTGGAGCTCTTCAATCCAATCATGGTGGAGTTCAGTGATGGATGAAACCTTGCATGCCCACATGCGAGAGAGTGCATCAGCCACTACATTGTCCTTTCCATGGGTGTGGGTAATCTCAAAGTCATAGTTTTGTAGGGTAGCCACCCATCTACGTTGTTTGGGAGTGAGGTTGGGCTGAGTCAAGAAGTATTTGAGCACACGGTGGTCACTTTTCACCTTAAATCTGTTGCCATACAAGTAGTAATGCCACTTTTTGATAGCACAAATGACTGCCAACATCTCCTGATCATAGCCATGCAACTCTCTCTCTTTATCATCCAATTTTCGGCTCTCAAATGCTATTACCCCATGTTCTTACAGCAAGACTGCACCAATACCCCGTCCACTAGCATCACACTGGATGGTAAAATCCTTTGAAAAGTCAGGGCATACGAGAATGGGGGCTGAAGTGAGCAAGTCTTTCAGCTGCTGAAAACTGCGGTCATCCAATTCATCCCATACGAAAGCCTCTTTTTTCAGCCTGTCTATTAACAGGGCTACAATTGTGGCATAATGGCGAATAAATCTCTAATAAAAAGAGGAGAGGCCAAGAAAACCACGCAAGGAGGTAGTGGTAGTGGGGGTGGGCCACTCTCAGACACATTGCACTTTCTTAGGATCAGCTTGGATGCCTTTTTCACTAACAATGTATCCCATGTACTCAACCTCTGTTTGTATGAAGACACTTGCTTTCTTTGGCAAATAGCCGGTGCTCTCTCAGTACATCAAAAATTTGTCTGACATGCTTCAGATGCTCATGCAATGACTTGCTGTAAATGAGTATATCATCAAACAATACCAACACAAACTGGAAAAGCCATGGCTGCAATATTTTGTTCAATAAGCTCTAAAATGTGGTGGGTGCATTAGTGAGCCCAAATGGCATGACAAGGAAATGGTACAAGCCACGGTCAGTCCGAAAGGCTGTTTTGACTTCATCACCCACCCTCATTCTGATTTGGTGGTAACCGGATCACAAATCAATCTTGGTGAAGTAGCGTGCTCCCTTGAGTTCATCAAGCAATTCATCAATTCGAGGGATGGGGTATCTATGTTTTACGGTGATCTTATTGAGATCACGGTAGTCAATGCACATCCGGAAAGATCCGTCCTTTTTCTTAACCAATAGAACCGGGGAGGCATAAAGGGAAGAGCTAGGCTCTATGAATCCCATCTCAGTGAGCTCCTTGACTTGCTTTGCTACTTTCTCTCTCTCAAATTTAGAGAGTCGATATGGGGGTTTATTGATAGGCTTGGCATGGGGCTCCAAGTCAATCGGGTGATCCACCGATCTCTGAGGGGGAAGGGTAGTGGGGGGCTGAAATAGGTCCTCATATTCAGCCAAAAGCGCTTTTAGTGCTGCATTTTGCTTCCCCAAGGTGTGTTGGTCATCATTATCCTTATGCAAATGCAAGACAAAGATTTGGGAGCATTTCTTGAATTCTTTTTTGAGTTGTCTTGTTGTTATAAGCTAAAAATCTGCATTTTCTTTGATTCCCTCCAAGTGTACAAGCTGCCCATGCATTACAAACTCCATATACAGTTGAGAGAAGTCCATAGAGATTTTTCCCAACTGCTAAAGCCAATCACATCCCAAAACAACATCCACGACAGCCATATCAAGGGTAATTAAGTCCACCTTTGCTATATAATTTTCATCCAGCATAAGAGACACTTGTGTGCATACATGGGAGCTGACTTCCTCATTTCCATTGGCCACTTGAACCCGAAGAGGTTGTCGTAATTTAGTGGGAACACATGTCAAACGGCCAAGAGTCGATTTATTCACAAAACTGTGTGTGCTGCCACTATCTATGAGGATGTATACACTCTTGCCATCAATGTTACCATGCACTCGTAGGGTGTTCGGGCTCCTAGAGCCGGTCCATGCATCCATGGAGATCGAGCAAGCTAATATAGTGGTGAATGAGGGGTGCCAAGGGTCATTCCCAATCATGTCATCAATGGGGCAGCCACCGAGGTCAAAAGGGAACCCGTCCGGTGAGTCATAAAACTGATCGGTATCAAGATCCTCTTCATATTCAGCATTTTCAGCAAGTGTCATCATGGGAGAGTTGTCATGCAAGTCCTCTTCTAACTTGTCACTATCTTCTAGCACATACATGCTATTAAACTTGACAATGGCGTTCTTAAAGGGGCATTTGGATGCATGATCAGTCGTGTACTTATCCCCGCATTTAAAGCACAAGCCTTTGGCTTTTCTATCCTTGACAACTTCAAGAGGAATGAATTTTCAACCATTAGGACTGAAGCCATTCCTTGTCTTATTTTCAGCATAGTTTGGGTCAGTTTTGGAGGGTGGTATTGTCCCAAAACTGCCATATTTTCTTTCAGCATTAAAAGTGGGGTAAGTAGGGATTTTGGGGCTGCCATTCCATGCATTGTTGCTGCGATAATTATTAGCATATGGGGGTTTCCTGATAGGATATCTTTGCTGTCCTGCAATGGGCTGCATGCCCTCATTGCGACGGTATTTCCGACCATAGCATTCAGTTGATTCTATAGCTGCAAACAGGGTGGCTGGCTTTTGAGCCATTAAATCAGCTGAGAGATGTGCATCTAGCCCATAAATGTATTTATGCAATTTGGCCTCATCACTGACTGCCTCAACACACATGGATAGGTTCATAAATTGATTGGTGTACTCCCTCACGGTGAGATTTCGTTGATCAAACTGATACCATTGCCTAGCCAAGCGTTCTTTTTCCACTGGAGAGACAAAAACTTGGATCATATGCATCTTGAACTCTTCCCAATCACGAAATTGTTGATTTTCTCTTTGAACGAATCTCCACCATGTGTGGGCAAAACCTTCTAAATGAAGGGAGGCAAAAATAATCTTTGCCTCATTGGTACTGGGGTAGATGAGAAAATAGGCTTCCAATTTAGAGGTCCATTCCTCTAGTTCAGCTGGAGGACTGCCCATTGAATTTAGTAAACACAATCTTGTCACGTAGCTCATTTGGGCCTTGCTGCCCATGAATGCCATGTGCTACATGATGCCCATACATGCCTTGATGTCCAATCCGCGGCTGTCCAAAATTTCCATGGGGGCCATGCTGTCCTTGCATTACATGAGGACCAAATTGCCCATTAGGATCTTGCTGTCCAAAATGTCCATGCTGCCCATTACCATGTGCATGCTGCCCATTGCCATATGCATGCTGCCCATTGCCATATGTATGCTGTCCATTGCCATATGCATGCTACCCATTGCCATGTGCATGCTGCCCATGCACTCTGTGCATTCCATGCTGCCCAAGATTTGCATTGGAGCCATCCCCCTGAGTGTACAAATAGCTTCCATTACGGGGGAGTTGGGGTGCCAAGGATGGGCTTGAAGGATTCGTAATGGGGGAGGGAAGGAGGGGCTCATCATGTCGAGTGGAGGGCTCACTTGTCTCATAAGTGCTACGGGGAATGCCATGGCTACCACCGAGACCTTGTGGGCTACGCCCGGTCTCCAAGGGGGGAGGGCGGTTAGCCTCACGGGGAGGGACATACTCCTTGGGTCGATCCGAGGGGGGGGCAATGGCGGGGATGAGGACGCCCATGCACTCTATGAGTAAGTCCATACTATGACTATACGATTGGGCTATACAACCCTAGTAATGCGATGATAAGCCCACAGGATCAAGGTCATTGATTCACCTTCTCGTTGTACTATAGGGTTTGTTTGACTTGACTAAAATATAAAAATTTGAACTAACTAAAGATGCTCAACCCATTATATCATCCTTAAGTCATGTTTTATATCACTTACTAAATCAACATGAATGGAGTAACAAGCATGCATCACACCGCACAGCCAGAATAGTATGTCGAGCCCTAGATCACAACGAATTGAAAATTGGTAGGAGTGAAAATATTTAAATGGCTCAAAATATTTCCTCTCTCAAAGAAAAATTGCATTGATATTTTACTAATATACTTCAAGAAATAGTTCATATAACACTTATAGTTCTTTTTGCACACAATTTCTGCATAGTGAACCTCAATTCATCTTTATATGATTCCAACTTCAAGGAAGATAATAATTTTAGTATTTGACAAGCATTTATCCTTGTGTTGTTGTTTTTTATTTTGTCCCTTGATTCTAGCCAGATATAAAGGATCACTCTCGTGATGCACATCCCATTATTTTTCCAAGGACACAATCTTATTGACAATCCATATTTTTCTTTTTCGTAGTTTCATTTTATTTACTTATCATGATTTCATTTGTGATGTTATTTTCTTAGATTTTGTTTCATCAAACTAGCTACAATTATTGCTCTAATACCATGTGTAATATACCTATCACTTGATTGCAAAAGGTAACATGCTGTTTATGGTTATCCAATTGCCACCACTTGTACTTCATAGGGATAATCAGACTTTGGTCCTGAGATTGGGCAGCCTTAAGTCTACCTGAGCCATTGCTTGTCTTCCATTGGGGAAAGGTGATCACATGCTTTCCATTTACTTGTGGTTTTTCTTTAGTTTTCTAAATAATGCCAACTAACATACTATTCAACATATACAAGTAGATTATTCGATTATTCCTTAATATTGGATTCATTTCATGACTTTGTTAAGCACAACATGAAAGCTACAAAGATAATCTTTTCAAAATATTAGCTTTACTATTTAATGATTATTACATTAGATTTCTGCTCATAGAGCTAGATACAAAAGACTCGCTCTCTTTTGAGCAGTATACCAGACCCATAAATTTTTGGGCTTCCGATGCTCATCATATCATACTCATACAAATTTATTCTCCATCTTAGGGCCAACTATGTAATTACCATTTTTTACTAGATTCCCCCCTAGTTTGCATGTTGCCATAGGAGGGAACCTTCTATACGGGAGCTTCGTGCCTACATACAAGTCAATGCTCATAGAGGCTAAACAAAATACTAGCTCAAGCTAACCCCAATAATTGCACTTAGGAGAGGTATAATTTACTTAATCCTGCCCAATATTTGGGCATGGACAAAAGTTTTTAATAAATTTCTTAGATGTACATTACGAATAAACATCCAATGCAAACAATAGCCAATCAATCCTTCTTAAAATAGTATTGTATTGTTTGAATGAGAAAGAAAATTTACACATGTAATATGATTGTATTTCCTAACTTACATGGTCATATCAATCAAGTAAAATTTCAAGTATTCAATCATTTGATAAATTTTACACACATCATTCAGCTAGAACTATATGCTTTTACCAATCCCGCTAGATGCAATGATTATATTTTAACTTCAAGAGTTTGAATAATTTCTATGTATTAATTTAATATATCTTTTCATATTTTAAAATGTATTTTCTCAATTACAAGAGAATTAATCTATAATTTATTTATGTCAAATTAAGTGTTTCAAACAAATGATAGGAATTTAAGATATGTGTTAAGAATTTAACATATTATTTATGTATTATCTTTAATCCCAAGCTCATACTTCATGTAAGAATGCTAATATCTTGTTTTTTTCTCAATTATTGGTAGGCATGTGTGAATGCTATTTAATCATTAAAAATGGACCCTAGTTTTGAATAAATCATATGGTTTTTAAGGATATATCTATGGATAAATATAAAAAAATATCTATTAATTTATTAAGTTTAAGTTATTAATCTAATATTCTATAATTTATTTTTAGAAATAATAAAATTTATGTAAAAAATTATACGTGAATACATACGCGAAGAATACTTGATTTTGCACATTAGAATGGATAGTGTCATTGGCTATTATTTCCCTTGCAATACACATTGAACGGCCCCAGCCTTGTTCATCATGTTGATCTTCTTGATGGCGGACTTGCCACATTGAACGGCTCCAGACTTGTTCATCATGTTGATCTTCTTGCACAGAGGAATGATGGATGGAGAGAGGGAAAAATAAAGGGATAATATGGGATAAAGAATGCGCATATTATGAGATAAAGATGATGGGAAAGGATAAAAGAGGGTAGGTAGGAATTATGGTGTAGCAAAATATACACCATAAAAATTCAACTTGCCTTATCACTCTCTCTCTCTCATGTGCTCATTTTTTTATCACACCTCTCTTTCTAGCATCACTCTGCTCTCACTTGTCTCTTGCTTTTCTATTACTCTTGAATTGTCATCTTTCTATGGGTGAGAAGGGGGGTGTGAGATCCTATTGACATCATGGTACCTTGACATGTTAGCATGTGGCATTAGGAAAGCAAAAGATTTAAGTAGTTCAAATACATAAAACACATGTCGCTCAGAGGGGAATAATAGGAAATATCTCTATAAATACAAGGGAGGGTGTAACGTGCCCACCTATCGATTGTCCAAGCACGTTTTAGCAGTCCATCGAGAAACGAATCTAATCGTCACCGCTTGACACTCCTAAGGAATGTTCTGGGATTTGTCTCCTAGCATTTCCCAAGTCCGCCTCGCAATGGAATGTTCACGGCCAAACCCACTAGGATCGACCTGAAATCTGGGCCCCTAGTGGCCAAGGTCTCCTGACATCATTCTAGCGTCGGGTCCTGGACATCCTACTTTATGCATAGATACCTAAGCCAAAGCTAACCCGTACCGCACTTGGTTCAAAGAGAATGGAAAATAAGAGGGATGCGTGCTCGACCTCTCTGCCCATAAGGCATAGTCCCATTCCAGTCCCCTAAAATGGTATGAATCGGTGTTCTATCCTAACAATTTTTAAGGTCAATGACAGTAAAACCTTGTGAGAAGCCTCCCAATTCTCTAGGACCACCCTGCCATAGGACAGACCCGTCGGGGGTTCCGTCCACCCGCTTCCCTTGATAGGCGTTCTTTAGTTACCTAATTAGGTCCTCTCACATTTATGTGTGACATCTAAAATCAACTTCATTAATTAAGCCTTTTAAAGAACGGGGTTCATTCGCGTAATTTACAACACAGACACGAATACATAGCAAGCAATCTATTGACAAACAAGTTCAAACAAGTTCCTTAACTTATCTTCAAGTTAATCTTTGTCTCTCGCCCATATAGGAGAAATTATGTAACCCTTCTGTCCAAGAGAAGTATCCCTTCTGCCATGCAAAAGTAACTGGTCCAAATCACATGGCACCACAATTTCTATCCTTTATCTAGAATAGGATCTCCCAAAATGCCCAAATGTTGGGGGCCACAGAGCTCTTTAACTCTATTCTAGACCTAGCAAGGGGTGTCCAGAGCTCCACTTGACCCGCAAGCTGTCTAGGAGCGAAACATCATTCCCCTGGTTGGCCTTTTTACCACTCGACCTTCGGCTCATGAATCCAATAGTGTCTTCTTTGGGTTAATCTGTGGTGCGATCATGGAGGTGATCCACCCGTGCAATATATCCTTCCTTAATTAAATCCTTTAGGAATCAAGCACAACAAGGCATTCTGTCCTAATATCATTTTCCAAGAAAACATTCATTTATCCCCATAGCAACTTAACATCACATACCCTTGCCATGCATTCACCATAAATCACAAGCACTTAGAACAATCATCCAAACAACAAACTAACAACCAGTTGAATGTAAAATCATTTAGGATGTTGTTCGATCAACCAACAAAAAACCAATTATATTCTTTCCAAACAATGCAAGAATAGTCGCGATAACATTTCCATCGCATATCTGCTCTTCCCCTTGGGGATCAAAGAGCGATTCTATGTAAGATTTACTTAACACTTGTATGCAATATTTTTAGTGTCATGTTTATGCCATTCATAACCCCTAACCAATTCTTCATTGTGATTGCTCTATTAACAAATAAGCCATATGCAACTAGGTGCAATTAACTTCACTTGATACATGCACTTTGCAAGCTCAATCTTTTGAATACGTGAGATGAAATTTATCCCTTCTGATGACCTATACTCGTGCATCATAGTATGGGGCCTAACGTATCTCATACAAGAA
Organism: Lygodium microphyllum; assembly: GCF_053477565.2. Taxonomy (NCBI): domain Eukaryota; kingdom Viridiplantae; phylum Streptophyta; class Polypodiopsida; order Schizaeales; family Lygodiaceae; genus Lygodium; species Lygodium microphyllum. The sequence continues at coordinate 67,786,978 of NC_141137.1, read as the reverse complement.
TCAAAACAATCATCTATCAATTTGGAAATACATTACTTATAGCCAGTACTACAGTTGGATTGACATTGATACCTTTGCTCGAAGCTTTGTTGTTGGTTGTGGGATTGCCATCCGCATGCAATATCCTTCACTTGGAGGCCATCCTTTGCAAGTAGACTCAAGAAATAAAGAAGGCAGAATGGATTCGAGATAGGAGAGCGTAAGAGAAGATGGATTAGTCAAAGATTGAGATAGGGAAAAATTGAACCAACTCTCTCCCTCGCAGCCTCTCGGGATAACTCCTCTCTCTCTCTCTCTCTCTCTCTCTCAAGCTCCTTCTCATAATCTCTTGGAGGGGTATCCTTCTCTCTATCTCTGTCTCGCAACCTCTCGGGGTCTCCTTTATGCTCTCTTGTATCTCCCTATGCCTCATATTTATAATGAATTAGAGAATGAGGCTGAGAACAAGAGTTCTTGGTGGAGGGACTCTTGAAAAACTCAGTGATTTGATGCTTAACTCATAAATCTGATGGTTCCATTGGCTTCAAAAAGAGGGTAAAACTCTAAGACACTTGGTTGGAAAGCTCTCAGATCACTCCTTCTTTATATCCCTGTTCGAAGTGTTGTCTACTGTCTATAAACTACGATCATGGTGCGCGCAATTTCGCCAATCACTCTCTTTATCTTTTTTCTTTTTATAAAATCTCCAAAACTAACTAAAACATCACTGTGGCTATGGTCCTTGTTAATCTGAGGAAAATATCAGATTTATGACTCGATTTTTCTAAATAAAATATTTTAATCAAATAAAAATTATTAGTTATTAATGTTAGTTAGTTTTTACCTTAGTCTTTAGTTAGTAACCTTACTAACTTATTAATTGACTAACTAACTTTCCAACGAACCAACTAACTTTTAATTGCATGGAAATATTACATCCTCCTCCCCTTAGAGAAATCGAGATGTCCTCATCTCGAGAGAAACCAAGGGTATCATTTTGGAACCTATGGGTTATGGGCCCACCACGCTTTCGCTGCGCTACTTTGATCACTCACAGGCATGCGGTCTTTTGAAACAACAACCTATTGTATTTGATATATCCGAGTCTTGATTACAAGAGAAAATTTATTGTACTTACATCTCATGGATATCTTCTAGGTTTTTCCTAAGCACCTAGTATATTTTGGATCACTGGAGCTTGTCTAACTTCATTTCTTGTAAGCTCAAGTTCTCTTCGAGTTATGTTGGGACAATTAACGTACTTATGTCCAATGTTGTGGCACTTGAAGCATCGGTGTTTAGGGTGCTTTGGACATTCCCTTTTGAAATGACCTAACTCCTTGCAATAGAAACAACACAGAGCTTTATCGCTTGCGGTCACAAGGTTATTGGTTGTCCTTGGCAGGATTCTCTTCTTTAGACCAAATTGTCCTAGGATCCTTTTAGCATATCGAAGTGGTCCTTTATCTCGGAAACTATGTTCCTAGATTGTTCTCTTCTTAGTTCGGGACCGAGCTCCCTAGGCAATCGGCTTTGCTTGTAATATTAAAGAATAATTCCAAGCTTCCACATTCTGGTAAGACCCAATCTATATTAGTTGAGAAGGAATGACTTAAAAAACATTTATTTCAAGTTATAACTGTCATTCCTTGCCAAAGTATCTCTAATCATTTGCAAGTTCTAGGCTCAAAATAGATGCAACTCATATTTGTAACATTTTTCCCCTTTTTTTAAAAAATTTTCACATTTTTTTTCCCCTTTCCCTCCCCCGACAATACGTCGGGAAGAGAGGGAGAGGGAGTGATGTGGAAAAAGGGGAGGGGCATGCAACCTAGGTGGGGGTGGGCCACTGCGGTCCCCCCCCTTATAAAGATGACGGCCCCCCTGTTGGAGAGAAGGACAACGCCGCGCCCCCCCTCATGCTGGTGTAGTGTGGCCCTAGTAGGTGAAGACAAGCCCCCCCTCCGACGATAGACGATGGCCCCCTCATCTTCTAGGCAGACAGGCCTCCCCTTGCTAGCCGTGAGCAATAGGCCCTTCGCTCCCCTAGCGTCCGATTTAGCAGCCCCTTCCCCTGTGATCCCTATTAGGAAGAGAAGGGTCGAGGGAGGAGTGGCACGGGAGACAGAGAAGGAGAGGAGGAGAGGAGAAGGGATGAGGGAGGAGTGGCACGGGAGAGGGGGAAGAAGAGGAGGAGGAGGGAGAAAGAAGGATAGAAGAGGGAGAGAGAGGAGGAGAAAAGGAAGAGGAAAAGAGAAGGAAAAGGAGAGAAGAAGGATTGGTAGAGAAAAGGGAAGTAGTGGGAGAGAAGGAATAGAAGAAGAAGGAGTGAGAAAGAGAAGAAAGAAGGGGAGAGAAGTAGAATGAGAAGAGAAGGAGAGAGGTAGAAGAAGAAGAAGAAGAAGAAGAGTTAGAGGGAGAGAGGAGTGAGGTAGTAGAAGAAGAGAAGAAGAAGAGAAAGAGAGGGAAGGAGGAGAAAAGAGGTGGGAGAGGGAAGAGAAGGAGAGAGAGAGAGTAGAGAAATAAGAGAGAAGGAAAAGAAGAGAAGGAGAGAGAGAGAAAGAGTAGAGGAATAAGAGAAAAGGAGAAGAAGAGAAGGAGAGAGAGAGAGAGAGTAGAGAAATAAGAGGGAAGGAAAAGAAGAGAAGGAGAGGGAGAGAGAGTAGGAGAGTAAGAAAAAAGAAGAAGAAGAGAGAGAGAGAGAGAGAGTAACCACCACAAGTCACCCAAACCACTCTCTCGGCAACAAACCATCCAACGGTCTTTCCCAACCGAACGTGTCAAACCAAAGCCGTTAAGGTCCGGACTGCCCAATCTCTGCAGGGCGAATGGCTCCCAAGAAGAAAGTCACGGGAAGCGGAGGCTTCCAAGCCACCGGTAATGCTGGAGGGGCAAGCGAAACGACCAACGCAGCACACATGAATCAAGCCCAGGTTCTAAGCATTAAAAATTAATTTAGGAATAACTTCTCATGGAAGGGATGAAAGGATTAATGTCGTGCATATGGTTTTATTTACTCTAAGAACTAAGTTGCATGCGCGAACAGAAGAGTTTGAAATTCACATAAAATGATAAGGTTATCACCATATCTCACATGAAATGATAGCTTTTACTCACATATAATGATGGGGTTATCACCTTACTTCACATAAAATGATAACTTTTTAACCAGGTTAGTGCATGAATAGTCATTTAGAATTCACGTTTCGCAATCATGGTTAAAAGAAACACATGAAATGTTAATTTTTGTTCATGAGATACACATGCATCGTTAGACAAAACCCTAGATTTTCAAAGATGCAAATCACATGTGATCCGAGCATTAGGAATAAGTATAAATTGCCTGCGAATTGTTTCATTGTTCTTGCTGTGGATTATCGCAAATGGATACGGCCCTAGCTTAGTTGAAGCTAGTGACCTAACCTTAAATGGATTGTTGACCCAAGTTATGCTTGGCAGTTTGAAAAGGTTGTAAATCCCTTAAGCAAGTGTTTTGATACATCCAGTTAAAATTTTGATTGTGCATGCAATGGGATTGCGAGGCCTTGAAGCAAGAGATTGTGCATTCAACTGTTTGTTAATGTGGTTTTGGGATGTTAACCCAAGTGAGGAGTGTTTGATGATTTCATGGTCGGGTCTGAGATGACTGATTGCCATCGAAACGAAAGGGATGTTTTCCCTAGCAATTGCTACTATGTTGGTTGCTTCAACTATGGTTGATTTCCTAAAGGGATAATTAAGGAAGGATGGCGCTAGCTACCCCCACAAGCCGCCAAACCCTAACCAAGAGGGTTATGCATCTGCGCCAGGAATGTGGACCGAACCCGCCACGAGAGGTCTCTCCATGGAAATCACTTGGCGTAGGAGGATGCTTAGGTGCCAGTGGGGGCTATGGCCGTAAATACCAATGCCTCCATGCCCTACACAAGTGTTCTACGTGACTCAAGATGGGATCTCAAGGTCTTGATACTAGTTACAAGGTGGAGTCTTGGAAGGATAAACCTTTGGGTTTTATTGCCGAAAGACGAAAGGATTTTTCTACAGAGGCAAAAAGGAGCACTTAATTCTCCTGTATGGGCAAGAGACACACATTAATCCGAAGATGAGTTAAAGAAGTGTTTGATCTTGTTTTATCTTGTCTTCGTGTCTGTGGCCTAAATTACGTAAAGAAACGTGTGACTAACGAGTTAATTAAGGAAGTTGCTTTTATGTGTCAAGCATAACGTGGTAGGTAATTAGATAACTAAAACAACCCTCGAGGGAAGCGTGGTGGATGTGACCAATGGGTCTATCCTACGGAAGGGTGGTCTCGGTTAGCTGAGAGCTTTCCTCAAAGGAGATGTTAACAGGAAATGTTAGGAGAAAGTCGGTCTATGACCTTAGACAATGTTGACTAGGAACCCGGACTTCAGGTTGATCCTAGTGGGAACGGCCGGATAGGTTCCATTGCGGGGCAGACTCGAGAGATCCTAGTTGGCAAACCCTGTGTCATTCCTTGGGAGTGCCGAGCGGCGTCTTCTAAATATATCTCTTGATGGACTATTAAGACATGTCCCGTGATTTGAGGAGCCGGCACGTTACAATATTACTTTGGTTAACTGTAGTTGCAAGAGTAAAGTTTATTCCAATACAAATTATATTTCATGTTGACAAAATTTCTAGGACTTCTAATCATCCTAAAGAGCTGTTGTAGGTTCTAGGTCTTTGTCTTCCTTTGATTCCTCTATATATCCGAAGACTACACTTGTGTAGCTTTGCTTCCTTGGAGACTCAATGTCTTCTGGACTTAGATCAGGGCAGTTTGCTTGGATGTGCCCTAGCTCATTGCAATGGAAGCATTGATGATAGGGACATCTCCTACGAATGTGGCCTATCTCTCGGCACATATGGCATCTCTTACCCTGATCTCGGGAGTCATCTTTGCTACAATTACCCAATTTAAGTTCTTGGACTATTGGATTCACTCGGAGTAATGCATCTTGCAAGTCCGTTGGATGCATTGCTTCAAGACGGTGGTTCAGAGGAGTGTTTAGGCCATGGCAAAACTTAGATACTTTTTGTGCAATATCCATAGGTGGCACATATTTTAGTAGGATTACAAACTTTGAGTAGTAAGCTTCTAGGGTTAATTCCAACTGCTTGAGCTTGAAGAATTCATTCATCTTCAAAGTTTGGTAGGTTGGCGGAAGGTATCGTCTGGATAGTATAGCATCTTTCAGTTAAGCCCAAATGACAACAACTGTAGAAACACCTTGATCTTTGCACCATTGCTTCCACCATAACCGAGCTTGGGGCCAACTAGCTTAAGTCTGGCTATCATTGCTTAGTTCACGCAGGCAATTCCCGAAGCAACGAAATAGTAATCCATCGACTCAATCCATATCTCCGCTTCTGCTATAACGTATATCCCTTCTCCATCAAACTAGGGTGCCTTAATTTGCTTGAGAATGAATTTCTTCTCTTACATGTCAACATCCTTGGGTCCAAAAGGTGCCTGACAATGAACCATACCATTAAGTTATTCTGTTTAGGATATGCCTATGAACCATACATTAATCAATCTCATATCATTACGAAGTTTTGCTCTGATACCAATTGTAATGTGCTCGCCCATCGGTTGTCCAAGCACATTTTAGCAGTCCATCGAGAAACGAATCTAAGCATCGTTGCATGGCACTCCCAAGGAATATTCCGAGGTTTGTTGCCTAGCTTTTCCCGAGTCTGCCTCACAACAGAACGTTCACGGCCAAACCCACTGGATCGACCTAAAATCTGGGCTCCTAGTGGCCAAGGTCTCCTGACAACATTCTAGCGTCGAGTCCTGGATATCCTACTTTACACAGAGATACCCAAGCCAAAGTTGACCCATACCGCACTTGGTTCAAAGAGAATGGGAAACGAGAGTGATGCACTTCTCGACCTCTTTGTCCGTAGGGCATAGTCCCATTCCTATCCCCTAAAACGGTATGAATTGGGGTTCTATCCTAATAATTTTCAAGGTCAAAGACGGTAAAACCTTGTGAGAAGCCTCCTAGTTCTCTGGGACTACCCTGCCATAGGATAGACCCGTCGTGGGTTCCGTCCACTTGCTTCCCTCAATAGGAGTTCCTTAGTTACATAATTAGGTCCTACCACATTTATGTGTGACATTTAAAATCAGCTTCCTTAATTAAGCCTTTTAAGGAACGGGGTTTGTTCGCATAATTTACAACATAGACACGAATACATAGCAAGCAATCTATTGACAAACAAGTTCAAACAAGTTCCTTAACTTATCTTCAAGTTAGTCTTTGTCTCTCGCCCATATAGGAGAAATTATGTAACCTTTCTGTCCAACAGAAGTATCCCTTCTGGCCTGCAGAAGTAACCGGTCCAAATCACATGGCACCACAATTTTTATCCTTTATCTAGAATAGGATATCCCAACGTGCCCAAATGTTGGGGGCCACGAAGGTCTTCAACTCTATTCTAGACCTAGCAAGGGGTGTCCAGAGCTTCACCTGACCCGCAAGCTGTCTAGGAGTGAAACATCATTCCCGTGGTTGGCCTTTTTACCACTTGACCTTCGGCCCATGAATCTAGCAGTGTCCTCTTTGGGTTAATCTGTAGTGTGATCATGGAGGTGATCCACCCGTGCAATATATCCTTCCTTAATTAAATCCTTTAGGAATCAAGCACAACAAGGCATTCTGCCCTAATATCATTTTCTAAGAAAACATTCATTTATCCCCATAGCAACTTAACATCACAGACCCTTGCCATGCATTCACCATAAATCACAAGCACTTGGAACAATCATCAAACAACAAACTAACAACCAGCTGAATGTATAAGCATTTAGGATGTTGTTCGATCAACCAACAAAAAACTAATTATATTCTTCCCAAACAATGCAAGAATAGTTGCGATAACATTTCCATGGCATATCTGCTCTCCCCCTTGGGATCAAAGAGCGATTCTATGTAAAATTTACTTCACTTGTATGCAATATTTTTAGTGTCATGATTATGCCATTCATAACCCCTAACCAATTCTTCCTTGTGATTGCTCTATCAACGAATAAGCCATATGCAACTAGGTGCAATTAACTTCAGTTGATACATGCACTTTGCAAGCTCAATCTTTTGAATATGTGAGATGAAATTTATCCCTTCCAATGACCTATACTCGTGCATCATAGTATGGGTCCTAATGTATCTCATACAAGAATCAAAACAAGCATATATCAATTTGGAAATACATTACTTACAATCGATACTGTAGTTGGATTGACATTGATGCCTTCGCTTGAAGCTTTGTTATTGGTTGTGGGATTGCCATCCGCACGCGACATCCTTCACTTGGAGGCCATCGTCCACAAGTAGACTCAATAAATAAAGAAGGCAGAATGGATTCGAGATAGGAGAGTGTAAGAGAAGATAGCTTGGTCAAAGACCGAGATAGGAAAAAATTGAACTAACTCTCTCCCTCGTCGCAACCTCTCGAGATAACTCCTCTCTCTCTCTCTCTCTCTCTCTCTCTCTCTCTCTCTCTCGCAATCTCTTGGAGGGGTATCCTTCTCTCTACATCTCTCTTGTAGCCTCTCAGGGTCTCCCTTATGCTCCCTTGTGCCTCTCCATGCCTTTTCTTTATTTTTCATAATTATTTATAATTAAAATTATCTTTTTTTCATTTTTTGATATGAAATGCTTAAAAATACTAAGATTTGTTATTACTCTCCATTTTCCTCCATGGAAACACATTATGCCATGATGAAACTCATAAAATTAATAATCTAAAACTATACTTTTGCATATTTTGCATGTTTTGAATAAAGTGTATAAAGGCTTCAGATTTTTTGTTCAGATTGACATTTCTAATATAATGAACCATTTTCAAATACTAGAAGTTTTAAAATAACTAATTCAATTTAAAGTGTTCACACTTGATTGCAAGTGGCTTCGACCGAGTTGATGGGGAAAACAATCTTAAATGAAGCTGAGAACAAGAGTTCTTGGTGGAGGGACTCTTGGAAAACTCAATGATCTGATGCTTAACTCATAAATCTGATGGTTCCATTGGCTCCAAAAGGGGGGTAAAACCCCAAGACACTTGTTTGGAAAGCTTTGAGATCACTCCTTCTTTCTCTTTCTTTTCAAAGCGTTGTCTACTGCCTATAGACTGCGATCACGGCACGCGCGATTTTGCCGATCACTCTCTTTATCTTTTTTCTTTTTATAAAATCTCCAAATCTAACTAAAATATCGCTTGTCTTTTCTTTTAAATGACATCCAGTTCTATCTTTTTAGGATAATATCTAAAATATGCTAGTTTTTTTTGTCCAAAAATCTAATATTTTTGTACCATCCATACTATACATATTAACGCTAGTGATTAATATGGCTCATAACTCTCATTCATGTTGTAACTTTTGTGAAGGGTGGCTATGGTCCTTGTTAATCCAAGAAAATATCAGATTTATGGCTTGATTTTTCTAAATAAAATATTTTTAATTAAATTAAAAGTATTAGTTATTAATGTTAGTTAGTTTTGACCTTAGTTAGTCTTTAGTTAGTAGCCTTTACTAACTTATTAATTGACTAACTAAATTTCAAACTAACCAACAAACATTTAATTGCATGGAAATATTACAAAGGGGGGGTTTACTATGATTAATTCCCATGTAGAAAGAGGGGTGCCTTATGGCAATTCGATAGGAAGGGTGAAGAGACTATCTTTCTATGTTTCTTCTCTCTCTCTCTCTCTCTCTCTCTTTATCTATATTTATTTATTTATTTATTTATTTGTTTGTTTGTTTGTTTGTTTGTTTGTTTGTTTATTCTTAAAGATAATGAAAGGGGAGGGAGGGGAAATGGTTGATGAGTAATTTAATGGGGGGGGGGTTTAATATTTGTGTGTGTGTGTGTGTTGGGGGGGGGGATCGTTTGTATTTTTAGCGTGAAATGGGGAGTGTGGGGTAGGTTGCAACGAAATGGAGGGAGGGAAAACGAGATAATAATGATGATTGTGATGAAGATTTAGACGAAGAGAGGTGATATTATTGAGGTGACAGAGGGGGAGAAGGTGATGTGGGGGGAGAGTGAGGTGGAGGTCTAACGATGGTCATAGTCCCCATTAATTCATTCTTATCTTCTCTATTTCATAATTTTTTTTACATTATGCATTTTCTCCCTCGTTCCCATGTGGACTTGGGAAGCCAAGTTCAGTGTATCTTGAAGCCAAGTTTAGTGTATGTTGAAGAAAATGTCAGTGTGATGCAACTTGCATGCTCCTTGCACATAAATGGTATGGTGAGTCTACATCCTTTTTCAGTAAATTTGATAACCTAAGACATTATGCAAGATTGGAAAAATCACATGGTTGTACATTGCTTTGGGAACATTACAAACAATATCTCTACTCTTATCAAGCTTGTTTCTGCCACGTTGTCATTGGAGCATAGAGATCATATGCATGAATCGAAGGACTCCGCGACAAAGTTGTTCCACTCACCAAAAGTGGTACAAAGGGTGGAGGCTAGAACAAAAGAGCCTCTCATCCATAAAGAGGATGGCATGGAGATTGAATGTAGGTATGAGGAACTTAACACAATCCTCTAATATTTACATATACCGAGCTATGGTGACAAGATGTAGAAAAATGCATAGATTGGAGATGACTCGCCATTGGTTGCCTTCTTGGCTAGATGGCAAAAAAGCCATGAGGTAATGACGAGCCAAGCTTCTTTGACTAAGAGAGAGAAATCTATTTCATGTAGATTTTCCTAGAAACAATAGTCACCCTCTATAAAAGTTGGCAAAGCTTGTGCTTATTTAAAAAAACTCTAATAGTTATTCCGCTACATGTTGTTTTCAATAACCTGTCTTTTTATCATTCTATTTGTTAAGACATCAAGCTCTACATGAGTTGGCATCCACTACACATCTTGGTGATGTAGCAGGATATTATTCACTAGCATATTAGGTCACTGACATGAAAACATATTAGTGATTCTACAGCTAGACAATACCCATGTAGTCCATCCTTATTTATGACACATTCATTATGCCACCTCTTCTTTCCTTAGCGAGTTCACACTTAGTGATGCTTGTATGTATATACATTGTGGTACTTTCATATTAGTCTTTTGTCATGTTGTAGACTTAGTTCTTTTGTGTGGAAGAAGAAAAAGAAGGTCAGCCCTATCTTGCAGTGCACCCAAGTTTCTATGGTTTTGTGTATGTGCTCTTAGTTTCTTCACCTCTCTCCCCTCTTGTCTGTTTTCATAGTATTAGAGCCATGCCATGGTTGCATGAAGCTTAATTAAAGGTTAAGATGAAGGCATTGGAATATGAAAGAAAGCAAGCAAACAATGGGTAAGAAGCTCTTCAATCTTAATTTACCTTGGGTTATCACTACAATGAAACTTGGTGAGCTAGAAGAATAGTCTATATACTATAGATAGTCTCTTAGGGTTTGGCCATTGTGATTTTTGGCATCTGAGGTCATTTCGACCTTCGTACCAGACTTGTAAGTGGTCCAACTAGTAGCTTTAGATATACTAGAGTTTCAAGTGTGTCGACTATCTACACCTGCACAAATTACAAATTTTGAATCTATAAGGTTTCATGTGTTTGCTGGATTGCATACATAGAAAGGCATTTACATACAAATGGCAAATTATTGTTATTATTGTGTATTCAATGAAAAGGATAGTGTGTTTAATTGTGGTGCACCTAGTATCAACTTGCTTGTAGATTGAAATTTTTTGCAAGGTTATATATTTTGTCAAAATATCTGATAACTTCAACCAAATTATTAGTGAGAATCTTGATAAGAAGAATTATCCTACATGGAAGTTTAGGATGACAAATTTCTTGAAGGGCAAACGTATTTGAAATTACATAGAAAAAGACATGGCAATAGCACATGAAGTTTCTACACAAGATGTAACTGCAAAACAAGTAAAGACTAGGAAAGATTGGGAGCAAACACAGAGTAAAGTCATGTATTGGTTGTCTGTTGGTGTCAGAGGTAGTATGATGGGCTATTTATAGGAATCTGATACCCCGCTATAAGAATTTGGCAAGGCTCTTCAAAGTAAACACAAAGGCCAAAAAGCTTGAGCTCAACCAAACCTATCCATTAATGATTGTGACTTGAAGATCAAGGGTATTGTGGAAGCTCTTTGATCTATCAGTGTGGTAGATGATGATGATGATGTTATGTATGCATACTTAGATGGACTTGAAAATGAATACAAGACCTTCACGTCATCTATGAATACAAGGGATGATATCGTTGATTTTACAGTCTTGATTTCTATGCTGATACTTGAGGAGAAGAACCTTGGCTTGGATTCCTCTTCTTCTCAAAATAAGAACAAGTCTAAACATGTGTTTTACTCTACTAGCAAAGATAGAGGTTGTGGCAAAAGGCAAGGTGGTTGTTATCATCAAAGTTATGATATACAACAAATTAGAGAAGGATAGTCCCGAGGAAGGGGAAGTCAAAGAGGAAAGGTTGCAAATTCTAATAGGCAACATAATTATGGTGATGATGTGGCAAAGAGTGCTTGCATTGTGATCCAGAAGGCCACATTTCTAAATATTGCTTCAAAACGAAGACCGAAATTAGAGATGGAAAAAAGTACTAATGCAATTATGTATCTAGAAATAGAAACAATAATGATAGAAGTGAACAATTGTTTATTATGTAGCACTTTATGAATACTATAACTGTTGATTATTTTATCAAAGAATGATGCATGGTATGTAGACTTAGGTGCCTCTAACCACATGACTTATCATGGAGAATATTTTAGAGAGGTGCAATCTAAAGTCTCTAAGCTATGTGGAGACAGGGGATGATACAACTCACCCCATTGCTCATGTTAGAAGTGTTTTTTGACTATACAAGATGGTAAAACTAAGTGCTTGCTTGATGTGCTGCATATACCAAATATAGTTTTAAAAAATTGATCTTCATTGGCCAAATGATAGAACAAGGATTGCAAGTTCAATTCACATCTAATGGTTGTTATATGTAGAATATCTCAAAAATAATTGCAAGTTGATTGCAAAAGGGAAACATGTTACCATATTGTTTACTCTTGATGTAAGTCTACCTGAAATGGATGCTGCCACGTCTACATAAGATTCAGGTATTATGGCGGCTGATATTAAAATTTGGCATAAGAGAATTGGTCATGTGAATGTGGAGTGGCTAAAAGACATGCTATCGAAACAGATTGTGGATGGCTTACCTAAGTTTAGAATTGATAGGATACATAAAGTATGTGAAACATTTCAATTTGAAAAGTAAGCAAGGCATGCATTTCCACATGAAAAGCATGTATACAAGAAGCAACTTGAATTGATACATTCTGATATGTGGGATCCTACAAAGATTGCAACTTTGAGTGGTTCTAAGTATTATGTTTTCTTCATTGATGATCATACTTGCTAAGTATAGGTTTACTCTATGCATAAGAAAAATGAGGTGTTCACTCACTTTAAAAGCTTTAGGCCTTTGGTTAAGAAGGAGACATAGTTGCATATTAAATACTTAAGGTTGGATGGAGAGGAAGAATATCTCTCTAATGAGTTTTCTAATTTTTTACAAAAAAATGATATACAGAGACAATATACATGTAGATATACTTTGCAGTAACAAAATGGAGTTGCTAAATAGAAAATAGACATATTGCAAGGGTGGCTCATGCATTGATTTCACAAAAAAAAAACTAGTCTCATCACTATTGGGCTAAAGTAGTTGCTACTATATACATTATGAACAAGATACCCACTGCTATTGTATATGGGATGACACCTGAAGAGAAGTTTATAGGTAGAAAGCCAAATCTATCCTATCTAAAAGTATCTAGATGTATTACTTATGTGCATATTCTTGATGAATTGCATAGTAAATTGGATCCCAAAGTAGAAAAATGTATATTTGTGGGATATTCTCTTGAAAAAAAGGGATATACATATATATTATATCCATGTTACACATGAGTTGAGAGTTAGTAGGGATATTGCTTTTAATGAAATAAGTAGCTAGTATAGTAATGTGCAAAATGCACTCAGGGCTAATGAGCATGAGAATATGGCTGTGCAGAAAACAAGTCAACTGTCACAACCATTGAGTGGATCACAAGAGTCTTCAAGTCATGGTTCTATTAATACACATTGGAGTGGTAGATTAAGGTCATAGGTTAGTCCACCAAGTACATCACAAATGTTAAGAAAAAGTAAAGAAAAAGTTGGGGACTTACCTATTATGACAGACGTATCATTAGGTTTCTCTCATGCTAATGTTGATTCAAATGCCTTTGAGCAGAGCTTAGATGAGGAGTTTGGAATTCCATCTATTAAAACACCTAGTGTGTGGAAGGCACAAGAGAATGGTAAAGCACTTGGTAGTGATCCAGGTCCAAGTAGGTTGAGTAGAGTAAGAAAGCCAATGCAGTGATTAACATATGATAGCTATGTAGCTCATCACTATGCATACATGACTAAGGTTGTGTCAGATGAGGAACCCACTTATTTTGAGAACGCGGTGGGGAATGAGTATTGGGATCATGCTATGGATGAAGAAATGGCTACACTTAAGGAGAATGACACATGGGAGTTTGGTGCCTTTACCTGAAGGCAAGAAAGCTATTGGTTGCAAATGGGTTTTCAAGGTCAAGCATGTCTATTGAGCGTTATAAGGCACAAATGGTTGCTAAAGGGTATATATAGACTCATAGTACTAGTTATGAGGATAATTTTGCTCCAATGACTAAGATGGCCACTGCAAGGTCTATCATAGCAGTGGTCGCATCAAAAGGTTGCATCATGCATTAAATGAATTTTAAGAATACTTTCTTGTAGTAAGGGGAGTTGTAAGAGGAGCTTCATGTGGAGCAACCACCTAATTATATGGATGAGAATGAGAATCGTCTAGATTATGTATGTACCCTTGTAAGGTCTTATATGGATTAAAGCACATACCCAAGGTATGGCATGACAAGATTACAGAATACCTTGTCAGCATTGGGTTTTGCAGAGTACATGCTAATCACTCACTCTATGTCTATCAAAGTGATGTAGGTATTGTGGTTATTACTATCTATGTGGATGATTTAATCATTGTGGGTGATAGTGAGACAGAGATTGACCATGTGAAGAGTCTCCTCAAGACTAAAATTGAGATAAAGGATTTGGGAGACCTATGCTACTTTCTTAGCATAGAGATAATTGGGACTCTAGAGGGAAAATAGTTGTGACAGAGATAGTATGCATTGGATATGTTGAAGAAGTATGGTATGGCTAATTGCAAGCCTATTTCTATACCTTTGGATATTAATGCTAAGCTTAGTGTACATGGGGGTGACTTGATTGAAGATGTCATGATTATTGAAAGATTGTGGACAACCTTTATCTATTTGATGATCACTAGGTGACCTAAACTACATAGTTGGTTTGGAGAGCCACTTTATGCAACTTTGACAGAAGTGACATTTAGATGAATTGCAGTGTACATTGTGCTATGTCATGTCTACACTAGACTATGCCTTATTCCATGGTATAGGTGTACCATTGGACTTGCATAGTTACACAAATGTAAATTGGATTGGAACTATTTTAGACACGAGGTCTACCAATGGTTTTATGGTTTCCTTTGGTAGTGTTGCTATTACTTGGAGCAGTAAGAAATAACCAATAGTTGCCTTGTCTAGTACTATAGAGGTGGTGCAATTGTAACATGTGAGGTAGCATGGTTACGCAAGCTACTTGGTGATTTGGGGATGTAGGTGAATAATAAGTTTATAATCTACCATGATGACCTTAGTGGCATTCAATTGGCTAGGAACCCAATATATCATGTACCAACCAAACACATGGGGATCCATTACCATTTCTTTTGGGAGTAGATTTTGGTAGGTGATATTAACTTGATTTATGCCAGCATAAAGAATCAAGCTACTAACAATTTCACTAATGCCTTGGGAATTGAGAAACTTCAAAGATTCAAGACTATGCTTGGATTTCATGAGCTCGTGCTGAGCTCAAGTGGGAGTGTTGAGATATCAAGCTCTACATGAACTGGCATCCAATATGCATCTTTGTGATGTGGTAGGATACTATCCACTAGCATGTTAGGTGGCCAACATGAAGATACACTAGTGATTCTGTGGTTGGACTACACCCATGTAGTCCATCCTTGGTTATGGTACATTCATTATGCCACTGCTTATTTCATTAGTGGGTTTACACATAGTGGTTGTATATACATACGTTGTGATACTTTCATATTAGTCTTTTGTCTATTGTACATTTAGTTCTTTTGTGTGGAAAAAGAAGAAGAATAAGATTTTAGCCCTATCGCTCTATGTGCTCAATTCTCCATTATGTTGTGTGTGCGCTCTTGGTTTCTTCACTCGTGCTTTTGGTTTCTTTACCTCTCTCCCCTCTTGTTTGTTTTTGCTATTTGCCCAACCCATGGAAGTAGATCATCTTCTTCTTTTTTCTATCTTAAACTATGAAATATTCTATAGTAAGTTCTCTTGAGGTTCTCTTATTGTTAAGTAATGTGTTTGTAAGTTGATATTGATATCTCAATCCTACAACTCTATTCACAAGAAAGAAGTATTTTCTTGACATTAGCACCACCTAAGAGATATAGTTACCTTGATTCGATGTCTCTTTATTGTAGTGGAGTTTGGTGTTGTGAGGGTTCCATGCACATTGCTTGGGCGCTCCCAATCCTTTCTTGGTCGTGCGAGTAATAGTAGCTTGTTCCATACTATCTTTGAAAGTTGATCTATCAACCATAGTTAGATGATATAGCTATGAATAAAATAATGTTTCCTGAAGCAAAATGTTCCCCAAAAAAAAAGTGAAAGAAAGAAAGAAATTTCTTCCAATTGAGGAGATATAAATAGAGAGGTAGCCAAGTATCACACAATGGCATGCAGAGGGTTTTAGGGAACATAAACCCCCTCAAGCAAGAGGATCATAGAGCACTCATCCTACATTTGAATGGGATACTAGTTAACCATTACAATAGAATGGAAAACATTCCAAACTATGAAGACCCCATCAACATGTCAAAACGATTGTTGGGGAGCATGTATACAAAATTCTAAGAGCAACTATATTTTTGCTATGGTATCTAGAGAATTCCATAATCTTCATATGGAGTTGCTCCTATCAATATCAAATTTGCAAAATAATGATAATAGCATTCTTAGATCTAGCTTCACGATTCATGAGTATCATACTTGATCGAAGTCACTGTCAAACATTTTCAAAACAATTTTTGGTATAAGTAAACCCAACTTTTTCAAGTGCTTGACAAATTTATGGATAGATTTTCCTACTTAAACCATAGAAACACATTGATTATGGATTATTTTGCATATAATACTTTAGAAATCTACATTGTTATTGTTTAATCATGCCAAAAATAAAGAACTTGATAGTGGCTCAACTAGAATAGCATCTTTGCGATAATGTGCTCAAGGAGGTCACTCTATAATATATGTATGTATCATGTGAATTCAACATAAGAGATTTTTTTAATATCATTTTTACACTTTTTTATTTATAGAAGGATGTCATATAGAGATATTATTTACAAATTAAATAGAAAGAATTGTGTTTCATTCTGAGAAAATTCATAGATATAGGTATGTATAAATAGGCCTTGAATGCACGTGATGTAGAGGATATATATATAGTGAACCCCCCAAGATGTATTGCAATGGGGTGGCTAGCAATTTGGTTGGAAGAAAAAATTTGTTTGGAATATGGTCAGCAATACCAAATGAGAACACTACTAGATTATGAGTGTCTAAACATGTTCTAAATGGTAGCATACTAGTGAATGTTAGAATTGAAACATTTGCCATCAATATGTTTTTGTACATTTCCAATTGGTGCATGTCGGTACTTGTATGTACACCAATATAACTTTATACATGCTTTTGCTAGTGCATGTGCACCAACTTATGTGTATGCTTTAGGGACTTTATACATGTTTAGGCTAGTGTTTGTGCATCCGCTTTTATGTATGTTAAATTAACCTCATACATGTTTTGGCTTGTGCTTCAAGTCATAAATGCAAAATATATCATGTATATTCAAAAGGTATGTACTTTAAGTGTAGGTCTTGAAATTGTGATTGTAAGGAATACAATTTCAATATCTCTACAACAAGTAGTGCTTTTGCATCAATCAAACTTATTCAACATGTATGTTCTCTTAGTGTGAGTGTTGGTAGAGTGTCTAATTTTATGAAGAGGAACTTGTGTATACTACAATTGAAGTGGTTGTGACTACATGAAATAACACAATTTCCTTAGTGCCTATATTCCTTCCCTTCATTATTATAGTCTTTAAGTATTGAGCATTAGTATTTTGTATATTTGAGTGGGAGGTGTAAAAGAATGGCACCAATTAGAAAGGGACATTTACAATAGTTTTTCCATTTTCTTGGTGTTCCTCTTGGGGCTCCATGTTTTTTGTTTGCAACCTGGGAAAACTGCCATCAACAAGCACTTACAGAGGCTAAAAAAGAAAGAACAATGGTGGAAACATGTCACTATCTTAATGCGGAATCTATGTGACACACTGATCCCACTATCTTCTGAAGCTATAGAAAGTTGTATCACTATAGCCAATTGTTTCCCACAAAACTAAAGAGCAAAGTAGAAACAAAGTGAATGACCATCCATGGCACATTTGGCCCTCATTGAATAATTTCTAAACATCATCAAGTGGGAGATTGTGAAGAAGCTTTGGGAGTCATGATTAGTAGAGGAATATAAGCATAAGAAGAAAAAGAGTTGAGACTTGTTCGTGGACGCCCAACAACAAGATACGTAGGATGCTTGGTGTACTGACAACCTTCTATTTGTCCAATTGGCAATCCACCAAAAGCTAGTAGATGTAGTGTTCTTCACAACCTATACTATTGAAACTCTCCGAAATTGGTATTATCATAACAATGGCACTATGGCCAGAAGAATGAATTTTGATACCTTTAGAATTGAATATCTTCCCCTCTATAGTAGTGGAATGAAAGTTGAATTCAGAGATGTTCAAAAGAAAGAAGTAGAAGAAATATTGGCAAGAGAATCCTCTAGAGACTAAAGCCCTTATGATTCCCTTCTATGTTGGAGAGTGGTGGGTTTGTTTTACAAAAGGTGGCACAAGAGGTGGATGCCAATGAGGGCTCGTGTAGATATCAAAGAGGTATTTCATAGGCTGCAGGAAAAGGATCAACTCAACATTGGCTCTAGATGCAACTTTGAAGGGCTACAGAGTGGTGAAGCCCCTGAAGTATGAGGTTTTTAAACTAGAGACAGCTAACTCAAGTGTCATGTAGGAGTGTTATGATGTGCACATTGCAAAGAATCCAACATGTAATTGTCGAGATTTCATGGATCGTATTGTAGAAGGAAAAGTGTATTTGGCATGCAAGCACCTATTCTATGTGTACCACCAAGTGTTTGGAATGGATGCAAATGCCAACTTGTTTATACAACAACCCACATTCACTAAAGAAAACTTGCATACATAGGAGAGGTTTTCCAACACCACCTATATTGTGACGACCAACAATGCAACGCCAATGCTACCTCTTAAAACAACTGCATTTTATTTTGCCGAGAAAGTACTGTTATACAATCCAGTTGGATGACTTGTGTTAAAATTTTGACAAGCCTTTGGCGACCTTGTCTCTCTTAATTTGTCAAGCAAAAGCACTTTTCTAGAGTTAACATAATATAAATGTACATTTGGATTGCTTGTATGAATTGTCTTGTATCAAATTTGCTAGGGGGAGGGGGGGAAGGGAGAGAGGGGGGAGGGGAGGGAGCAATCAATCCATTGCAATTAAAGTTCTAAAAACATAGAATGGCCACCCGTGTTCACATTATGAGAGAGAGAGAGAGAGAGAGAGAGAGAGAGAGAGAGAGAGAGAGAGAGAGAGAGAGAGAGAGAGAGAGAGAGAGAGAGAGAGAGAGAGAGAGAGAGAGAGAGAGAGAGAGAGAGAGAGAGAGAGAGAGAGAGAGAGAGAGAGAGAGAGAGAGAGAGAGAGAGAGAGAGAGAGAGAGAGAGAGAGAGAGAAGTTTATTATCATCCACGGAAGGCCAAATTATGACCCATGGGACCTTTCCAAATATACAGTGATTCTCTTCCCCCATGATAGGAAAGGGTAGCTATGGCGAAAGAATGATCTATGCAGTGTGGTTCTCTTGAAAGTGTAACATGCAGGTGATGAGAGCCCCTAACTTTGATATAGGAGTAGTGGTCGGAAACTGGTGAAGTGGCCCCTGTAAAGGGATATCAAAGTCAGCTCGTATGTGTGCATATGTTGAACATGTCATAATCATGTGCTCCTCTGATTCTACACTCTGTAGTCAACACAGCTTGCATAACCTTGTCTCTCTTGCTTGTCCACTCCATGCACCTATCTCGATCAATAAAGTGTGTGATCGAGTTCAAAGTCGTGCAATACTCCATCTAAATACCATTGAGAGCGGGTTGGCTATGTATGGTTGCACGCATGCCTCTGCCTACATGTAGGATTCCCAACATGAAGGATAGATATGCATATTGTTTGGATGCCATATCTAGATATCTATCCACTCCCCACCCTTTAAACCATTTTTGCATATCCAGCACCCATTCTGTTAAAAGAACTGAACAAGTGGAAAAATTTATTGGCATGTTGAGAAAAATCATACTTGAAGAAGTTAATGGAAGATACCATTAGTATGTCAAATAAGGAATTATATTATAGCTAAATGATTTTTGGATCAAGGTATCCAATAATCACATCTCCTTGTGGAAGTTGAAGTGAATGATTTGTTTTTCAAGTGCCTTTCTACCTTACTTTTGATATTTCTATGATGTCATTGAAGTGAATGAGAGGTAGAAATAGAAAAGTGCAAGTGATCTAGGGTGACAATGTCCTCCCCTAATGTAGCCTAAGCAAATGTGGGGGAATGGAAGGAATGAGTAGGGGGTTAGAGACAAAGCCGGCCAACCAAGGCCACTAGACATTCCTAACTTGAGGGCCCCTAAGTGTTGCATCACAATCATGATTAGATATTTATTTATTTATTTTTCTCTTTTTATTGTTATTTCCCCCCTTTTTCTTCCAAACAAATATATAATTGCCATATATGAGGCTTTCAACCTTAAAAAGAGACCAAAAAATTTAAGGGTTTAGAAGTTTGACCATGATAGAGACTTGGCTTTTGCATTGCTTGTACTACATTGGATAAATATTGTGTAGAATTGATTGAGTCACAAGCACTGCTACTGGGAAAGTCATTAATCAAGAACCATAGTTTGAGATGAATATTGATATTTTTGGAGGGTCATTACCATCCTTTCGAAGCTAGTAAAGGACTTGAGGTAGTAGCCAAAGTAGAACCTGCTTGATGAAGTGAGTGAGTTGCTTGATGATGATTGCCTTCCTTTATTCCCTTGAGGTCAATTAGGTATACAATGCCTCCTTTTGCCTTTAGTATCTTTTGTTCAATATCCTTTAGTGTATCTTTCATTCGCAAGCTCTTGTCAAGAATTGTTTACTTGTTGTTGTTTCCTTGATGTCGATTGAGCATACCATTTGTCATCTGTTTTGTCCTATGTTCAGAGACTCATTAATGGCTTGCTTTGGTGGTTGCTCTCTCCCCCACACAAAAATGTTGCAATGCTTCTAAGCATTGTAGGCATATTGCTTTTGTGGAACACATGCTTTTTGTTTCTTTTTTTAAATAATAAATTTATATGTAAAATATTTTCAACAAGTTGATTTTCTATATATAAGTTAATGAGCTATGGTACGATGTTATTCTACCTAGGGACAAGCCATTTTTAGAAGTCGGGATTGTATTGGAGTGCAATGTAGGCATCAAGGAATTGTGGAACTTTTGTAGAGAACAATGTATATGCTACTATATTGAGTACCACATTTCCTTGGCTTAACTAGATATTGATGTGCCATTCCTATTCTATGAGAAGTTTTTTTAGTAAGGGGTGATCTTGGACTAGTTCAAGGAATTTGACATTTTATACAATCGTGAGTATTTGTAAGGAAGACCAAGCTATATGTGTCACATCATTCCTAGAATCCCATATAGCCATCTTCTGTCAGTGAACCCCAAAATTTATTTTATTGAAGCCCAAATGGAACCAGTTTTTACCAAATTAACTATACATTTCTTCTTTTAGTTCTCTGCTTGTGATCTTCCCAATTCTTAGTGTGGAATGAGAAAATAAAATGAAGCTTCTTAGCTTTGATTTTTGATATTGTTGTATGAGCATGGCAACCATATTTGGATATCTCTCATAAACATGATCTTGCTCTTCCCATATCAATGGCCAATTTGAGAAAATCTTTATACTCTATGGCTAAAGACTTCAGAGGTTAGTATGAATGGTCATACATGCAAGAAATTTTATTTAATTATGGAAAATATGCAAATCATCCCTTGGGACAATCACTCTTTATCCACGTATGCCCTCAGTTGACCCATCACAAAGTGCATGTACATTATCTTGGCTAGGTACAAGGGGGAGTCAATGTTATGAAGAGGTTACCCAAATACCTCAAGATCTATGCACTCAATTTCTTAATGCCCTCATAAAGGTACTTGCCCACTTTCCATCACCCCTTCTTTATCTTTTCATCTAAGGATAGCCACATTGTCTCGACCACGTTAGAGGTGGTCACCACCTTGTTAACTTTCTTCCATTTCATATGGACTAGATTAGCCATATTGTCTTGACATGTCAGATGTAACTACCTTGTTAAGTTTTTTCCATTGTGAGGATCATTGGGTTGTCCCATGGTCCTCTCTTCCATCCATTGTTGCTACCAAACTTTTTAGGTATTTGTATGCATTTTGAGCACACTTGTTGTATGCCCTCTCATCACAGTCATCACGCTCATCCACCCCAACCATGTTTTGTCATTAAGATACAAAGGTGTTCAATGTTTGCAAATGACATAGGAAGATGTTTTGCTAGAAGTAACTATATGCACAAGATAATGAGAGATATATAGCACATATTGCATAGAAATCTTGAGATACAAAGAAGTAGAGTCGATTACATGATATACTTTACAACGTTATGATCAAACCCATTTAAAAAAATGTAGGAGGTAGTACCTATGATGTAAGCTATCTCAATAAATGGATCCCCAAATCTGATTAAATGATTTCATGTAGTCGAATCAAGCTAATTAATGCTAATGATAAAAGTCCCAAAGCCGATACAAATTCATTGAGATATAAATTATGCAATAAAGTTGCTAGATTTACTTCTAATGACATACTTTTGGACTCATGAATCATAGAGACAATGAAACTTGTTAAGTTGTATTTCCACAACATATTATTTCACAAAAAATTGGGGCAAAAATTGAGGCTCACTATAAGGAGTGGACTAGAATTGGGGGCCAAGATCTACAAGAGGTCATTGCACCTTTGTAGAGCCAAGGCCACATTTCACCCTTAAGAAAATCATCTAGATCAGTGGTCACAAGGTCCTATTATTCTCTTATCATATGCTCCTAAATGTCTTATCATCTAGATCCATGGTCTAAAACTCTATTAAATGCATTACCATTTTTTTTGAAGTATCCTTCTACTCCTTATACACCCAAAGGTCTTGACCTAGCTACCAAAACTTAATAAGGCACGTGATGAACCAACCCATAGTGTACACATCAAACTCCTCGCTGTAGATTGGAACATGGGGTCCTAAATCTCTAGTGTAGTCCATGGCCTTTTTTTATTTTGTGGTCACCTTTCCTTTGGTGGTCGTCAATGACATGCATGGGCTCATTTGGTGTGCCACATTGAAACTGTAGGATTGGCCTTATTATGCATGATATGAGTATTAGTCCCCAATTAATGATGCCAATTTTGGAGGCATTATCTTTCATGAATTCCCCCATTATATTGTTTGCATGCAAGTTAGAATGGATGGCATTGACACTATATACAACCTTCATCCCAACCACCAATATATTTGTGACATATTTTGAATCAGCCCCATGATTCTAACCCTCTCCTCCATGTTGAAGACCATGTATGAATTTGGTCTAAAGCCCATTGTTGGTTTGTGCATGCACTCAATTATCCTTGTGTACTTAGTCTTGTTATGGCCCTCATATTAATACATCATTGAGTATGCCGCCATTTAAGAGAATAAAAACTATTACCTAGGGGGCTCATAAGTTGTAATGTGTCCGCTCGTCCGCTTGTGGGACACATCTTAGCAGCGCATTGGGAAGAGAGTCTAGAAAGCGCCGCCTGGCACTCGCAAGGAATGTCACAGGGTTTGCGATCTAGGTCTTCTTGAGTCTGCCCCAAGTGGAAATGTCCGACTCTTCCCACTTAGGATCAACCTGAAGTCAGGGTTTCTTTCCTATTGGAAAAGTCTCTAGGAAGTAGCTAGCGTCGAGCTCCAGATGACCCACTTTGAGTAGGAACAACAGAGTTGAATCGGATTTATGCTGCACTTGGTTCATGTCGAATGGGAAACGAGAGGGATGCGAAGCTCAACCTCTCTGCCATAAGGCATAGTCCCATTCCTTTCCCCTAAAACAACATAAATTGGGATTCTAACTCTATTGATGCTAGGTCTTCATAGTCTCATTATCTTGTCTTTTGAGAAAAGTTCCCAGCTAACCGGGACCACCCTTCTGTAGGATGGACCCAAGTCACGTCCACCGCACTTTCCTCGGGTTGCTTAGTTATCTAATTACCTACCGCATTATGTTTGACATGCAAAAGCAGCTTCCTTAATTAACTAGTTTAAACACAGGTTCCTTCACGTAACTTAGGCATTGATACAAGAACAATGTCCTGCCCGAAGGCTATCCCAGCAATCAATGAGATTGCTGCTCCAAGTTTCCACCCGCATACTAGTACACGGGCCTCGAGATCCCATCTTGAGTCATGTCGGCCTCTTGTGCGGGATCTGGAGGCAAGGAATTTACAGAGCCAGAGCCTCTCTTGGCACCCAAGTGTCCTCCCACTCCAAGCAGCACCCATGGAAAGAGCTCTCGTGGTGGGTTAGGTCCATATACCTGGCACGGCTAACAACCCCCTTGGATAGGGCCAGGCAGATAGTCTGTTACCGTGTTTCCCGCAGCACAGAGGAGCGAAAAACAAAAAAAAGGAAATAGCAAAAAAGGCACAGGATAAAAGCAAAAAAAGGTGCCTTGACCGGTAACTAGACCCTGAAAAATTTAAATGTTTGGGCACGACCCTCAGAAAGTCTCAGTGTCGCCCCGAGGCAACAAAAGAGTAAAAGGCGCACCATTAAATATGGAAGCGCTCCCGAATCCTTGTAAAAGAGTGCCAAGCTTGCTCTTGTGCGAATTGTACGCATTAGTTGGGAATAGGATGAAACTAGAGTGGTGGAAAATGGGAAAAAGGACCTAGGCTACGGCCAGCCATGTTAAAAAAGGAAAAAAGGGGATGACCGCCCAAAAGGGATTTAGGGTTTTGTATATAAAGTTGAAAAGTGAATGAGAAGCTCATTCTTTGGTGCGTGGCAAAAATAGTCTTCTTATTTCTCTCTTCTTCTCTCCTTCTTGCTTGTGTGTGCTCTTGAGAGAGGGAGTGTGAGAGTGTGAGGGAGTGAGTGTGTGTGGGAGTGAGGGATCAAGAGGGTGAAGCTCTTCACCATCTCCTCTTCTCCTCTCCTCTCCTCTTCTCTTCTCTTCTCTTCTCTTGTGCGCGCGGCTATGGAGGATGGAGCTTGGAGATGGAGGAGGCTTGAGGATGCTTGAGCTAGTATCAAGAATCTGGAGCTACCGGAGTGCAAGAGAGAGGAGGGTACTCGATCAAGCATCAAGGTAAGCTCACTACACTCGTAGGATCGACGATGCGTCGGCTAGGTGAGAGATAGCCATTAGAGCTCGCTTGGAACGCTTGAAACAATAAGCGGTCCGTGGGTCTTGGTGGTTGAGCGAAAGCTCCCACATTTTGGTTCCGTTGTCGAGACCAACAGATTCAAGCTTGAGCACTTGCGTGCCTCATATCGAGCATCGAAGTAGGGGATTCATCCCCGAAACGGAGCTTGAGATAGGTAGGAAGTTTGGGTGTTTTTGATCTTCAAAACAAGTAAGTATTTTGGGATATTTTGGTTGTGTGATAATTGGAAAGAATGGAGAATCTATTTCAGTTTTTTGCCTTTGATCTTTGTTGCATTTAGCATAGGTTAGAGTTAGGAAATCGAACCGAAAAAGGGTAGGGTTTACTGTTTCAAAACAAGGCAAAACAGGGCAAAAATCGTGCAAAATGGGTAAAATGCTTGCTACTGATGCCTAAGATCGGCAAGTGAGTGATTAGGGGCATCAATGCCACATTTGGGAAGGCATATAAGGGCCACGAGGCCAAGGGAGAGCTCATTTGTGCCATTCCAGAGAGAGAGAGAGAGAGAGAGAGAGAGAGAGAGAGAGAGAGAGAGAGAGAGAGAGAGAGAGAGAGAGAGAGAGAGAGAGAGAGAGAGAGAGAGAGAGAGAGAGAGAGAGAGATAGAGAGCTCCAGCCCGTATCGATTCGATCGCATCACCGACGCACTTACAGAGACCCGTTCAGGTATACGAATCTCTCCCTCTACTTCCCTAGATAGGATCTGGAAGTGCATGACCATGGCGCTGGCCTACATTTGGTGAAACGATCGAAATCGCGTTCGCGTGGGTTACGTGCGCTGCATTCGGCCCGTCCGAGTGGCCTCTCTTGGGCCGAGTCCTAGAATCGGCCCTCGGCCCTTGTCACTTGGCCCACTCGGCCAAACCCTAGTCGGCCCTCGGACCGCCGTCCGAGGCAACTATCCGAGTCAACCCACTCGGCCGTCTGACTCAAGGCTTTTTGCCACGTGGCACATCCGCGTCCAAGTGACTCGTCTGAGTCTCAAATTCGGCCCTCGGCCAAACCCCAAATTCGGCCCTCGGCCTAGTGCAGTTCAGCCCATTCGAATCACCTTTTTCGAATTCGCCACTCGGCCCGTCCGAATCAAAATCATCCGAGTCAAACTCGGAAATTCGGCCCTCGACCCAGTGCCGCGGCCCGTCCGAGTGACCTACTCGGACCATGCAATTCGGACCAGTTGGTCCGAGTGCAACTTTTTGTCAAATTTTTTAGAAATTTGACCTGACCCCGGAAAATACGTAGCAGTGCAAACTGTCGAGACCCTTCGGGTGCTTAGAACTTGATTCTGGCACACGTAATAAGAGAAATTGTAGCGCACAGCTGCTTAGCGGCGGCTAGAAGTGGACAGTTGCGAGACCCAAGGACTTAGACGCAAGCCGCTGTGCCGTAAAACCTGATCGACCGAAAACGAACAAGGCAACATGCGAGGAAACCCTAGACCCTGACAAAACGGCTAGAAAATGGATCTACAAGCCTACCAGGCCCGAAACAAGTGAGGGTGGGTAAGACGCTGAGGAATTGCTTGCTGCACTCACATTGAATCTCCGCACTTGAAGTACACTTAAGAAAGCTGAAAGCTTGATTGGGCACAAGTGCACGAGAAGCGACACACGCATTGAGTGACCATAAATTGAGGTTTGTGTGCAATAACAAAAGGAACTCACTCAGATAAACCACTCAAGGAACCCACCAATAGGAGTGGACCCAAGACATAGACAACCCATCCAAGCACAGAATTGGACCAAGTAAGGAGCGCCAATGACGAGGATCTATCAAGTCCATTCAACCTGATCGACAGCATAGTGGAGCGCGAGAACTCGACTATGACGGAAGAGAGCTCAAACCATCGGTCTAATGATGAGCTTGATTTGAACATATTCCCAGATGCTATTCAGTAGAGCTGGTGAGCAGATATGACACGCACGCCCAGTACGAGCACCGCGGCACGATAGCAAACGCAATCATTGTAGATCTAGAAGAGGAGAGCTAGCCCGCGAGGTGTTGCAGGGCATAGCCGAGTACAATAGGGATCAACAGGCTAGGAGCCAAAGGCAAAGCATGGAGCTGTATGAGGTGTAGCGAGTGCTGAACTTGGCTGGCTGAAACCGAATGGACCATGAGAGAGCACCAGAGGGAGACTTGACTTTGAGCGAGCTTCTCATGAAACGACTGCTCGATAATACAGCAGTAGAGCAGAGTGCCGTCGCACTAGCGACATCATTGCTAGTAGGATTAGGGGTGAACCAAGGCTCAAAAGCTAGGCCAAAATACCGATTGTTACCAAGCAACTCGATAGGTACCAACCTCATGACGACCCATACAGCTTTGTTGAGCAGTTTGAGAAGTTCTGCGAAGACAATGGCCTCAACGACCAAACTCAACGCTTGCAAGCATTCGGACTTTGCCTAAGCGACAAGGATAGGACGTGGTATACGAGCCTAGATGCTACCGAGCGAGCCAACTTCAATAACCTCAAGGA
Organism: Lygodium microphyllum; assembly: GCF_053477565.2. Classification (NCBI taxonomy): domain Eukaryota; kingdom Viridiplantae; phylum Streptophyta; class Polypodiopsida; order Schizaeales; family Lygodiaceae; genus Lygodium; species Lygodium microphyllum. The sequence goes on along the minus strand of NC_141137.1, from coordinate 67,759,581 downwards.
TCTCTTTGTCAAGAGATTCATTGAGCCCGGATACTTCGATAACCTATTGGTACGCTTGATGAACATCAAGCAGAAAGAGAAGGAGGACATCCGCGACTATGTGACCCATATGAGGAGTCTCTTTAAGAGAATCCCTCTAGGTGAGCGACCGACTGACAGAGCAGTTTCGACTGTATTCATCAACGGAATTTGAGACGAGGAATTGTATAAGGTTTTGGCAGGCAATTCAAGCTTGCAACGGGACGTGGTGGCTAGAGTGTTTGAGGAAGCCATTAGAGTTGATGATCAGCTGAAAGAGCGGAGCTCCAGGAGCTCAAATCTAGAGGAGACCAACCCGCGAAGCTCAGAGAGAGTGTCAGCCTCTAGTGAGTGGTCAATCCCATTATCCCAAGATAAGGGGAAGGCCATCGAGACAGACTAAGGCTTGGCTAAGGTCAAGATGGAATTAGCCAAGTTGCAAGACATGTTGAGATGACCAATGCACCCGCACATCCAATGCGTGTACTATGGCGGAAACCACTTGCCAGCCGAGTGTCAAGACCCTAGGTCAAGACCTTGCGCTAACTGCGGTAGGTTCGGCCATGATGTCGTGCATTGTAGATTGCCCAGAAAACTTCCATACTCGCAATCCTACGGCCAGCCTTATCTAGCGAACAGGCCGCCTAACGATATGAAACCGGCCATCCCTAGAATGGAAATAAATCCTACAGGCATTCCTAGACTGCCTGGTCCTTACGTGACCCACCCATCGAGCGACGCTCCAGTACACTACGTGGAGGAGCTCAATGATGAAGAGACCTACATATACCCTTACATCTCGCACGACGACGAGGGCAACGTGGTCCTCATGGATTATCAACCCGTGCTAGTGATGGTGTTAGGACGAGGACGAGGTAGAGGCCTAGGAGGGCAGCCGCAAGATCCAGTTACTTGTTGGACTTGTGGTCACCCCGGTCATGTTTCATCGCGCTGCCTTGAAAGAGAGCAGCAAAACAGAGATAAGGCCGACCAAAGCTGCACAGAGTGCGGAATCACCCATCTTTTCGTAGATTGCCCAAAGCAAAAGCCATCCTCTAGCTCAGCCAACTTGCCATCTGTCCCACTGGGGCTGTTTGGTGTCGAAAACCTCGATGGGGAGGCCACACCTATTCCATTGCGGGTCATGACCCGAGCCCAAACGAAGCAAGCCGACATCTCTCTGCCAAGACCCAACAATCTTGACGCAACCTCCATAGGGAAGAAAAGCCGTAGGAGGAAAAAGAAGAGATTGGAAGCTAAAGTCGCGCTAAAAACCGAGAGTGCTATGACTCTGCCTGCGGGAAAGAAGGTTTCAGACGCAGAGGCAGAGACTTTAGTCCCTAAGATGGCCGAAAAGGGAAGCGTTAAGGTAGGGGAATACCCGCATCTGAAGCGACAATTAGAGGCCATAGAAAATGTGAAGGAATGGGTGAAGGAGGCTCAAGAGCATCTCAAAGATGCTGAGCCCATCATAGAGAACGAGATTGATGACCTCTCCAGCGTAACCACACCGACACCACCACCTCAACCTAAGTCGGGAGAAGAAACCGCGCCACAAGCAGTGCCGTTGAGACCAAGCCTAGACGCGACAGAGCCGCAGATCAGCTGCAGCCATTAGCCTGGACAGTCTAGGTTAGGGGAAGTATGAGTATCTAATGATCTCTTGACCACGCTAGTGACCACCCCTGTAACACTTAGCCTGGGAGATCTGCTTAAGCAGCATCCTACCCTATGGCAAGATCTTAAGCAGTGGGTCGAAGGATCACAAGAGCAGGTCACGGCAGACCCTCAAGACCAGGATGCAGAAACGCAATTGCCAAGTTTGACGCCGCACTCCGTGCCTAATCCTTGCACGTCAACGCCTTTTGGGAAGGCTCTGAGATGCACGCAGTCTTACCGGTCCTAGCCCTGGGTGACACAACAAGAAAGGGAATCATAGACACGGGAGATGGGGTTAGTGTGCTTAGCCACGCAGTGTTTCAGACTTGGGAAAACCCGCCTGTCAAAGTTGCTAGGTTTAATGTCACGCTAGCAGATGGTATGAGAGTGAAGCCATTCGGGGTACTGAAGAATTGGCCAGTAAAGATCGCATGTGTCTAGTGCTCTGTCGACTTTATAGTCATGACGGGAGTGGACTACGATGTCCTATTAGGCCGACCCTGGGTGCGCAATGCTAGAGTCATCAAAGATTGGGGTAACGGCTTGATCTTCCTTGGCAATAGAACGGACGCCATAAGAATAGAGATGGATAGTTGGAAGACCTCACCAGTCGACCTAAACGCCATCTCCGCTATGCTCAAAGGGAACACTCAGGTCAAGAAGCCCTATGGGCCCTTGACCAAGTATATCCCATGCCCAGAGGATGAGTGGGATTGGATGCATGTTCTCGCTACAATCGACCTGCCATTCTCAGACCATGAGGCGTACGAACAAGCCATCAAAATGATCGACAAGACCAACGAAGCACTCTCTACACCAATCTGCATGATGGCAGCAAGCCGCCGGGGAAAACCTAAGCCCGTCACCTTCCACGTACCTTCCAACAAAAGGGAAATACAGGGGATACTGGAATACCTAATGAACCAGCTAGCTGGTGACCCAGCTGCAAATTTCAAGCCACTCCAGGATCTCTTAGAGGATTCCAAGTGGCAATTGACCAGGGTGCATGATTTAACCTCATGTATGACTGGGCCCTGGTTCCTGACCAACGACATGAGGCATACCAAGCCCTAGGAGACGACGAGTAGTTGGATGACAAAGATTCTAGTGATGAATACGAAGACTGCTAATCCTTCAGTGATGAGAGCGAGGGTGAAGTAGATACCGTAGAATACGACACTGAAGGACGAGAAATTGAGCAGATATGAGCAGATGCCAAGCCGCAGAAAAGGCAGGCCCTTAGAGTAGAGAGAGGAGTCATGCGCAAGGAGTGTGATCGAGCTTGGTTGGAATGCATAGGAGCCATAGACCTTGAGCAAGCAGGCCTAGCCCAGCCACGAACGACGTCAATACTTAGGACTGAATCACGATCTGAACTGCAGCCACCAGGGGAGACCACCTCTTCTAGCAAAGATGGAGGGTTTGACTCTGAATCGGAAGTTACTTCGGATAGTGATCCAGAGATCCCTAGGCCGCCCATGAACATACGCACCAAGGGGGACCTACCCGTCCACCTAAGGCACATACGGTTAAGGGAGGAAAATGTAAAGCAGCCCAGGGATACACGATCAGAGGAACAACAAAAGCCGCAGAACCTCCCTAAACGCTTCATGAAATTCAAAAAAAGGGATAGGGTGGTAGTTCTGTTAGGTGCCAAATGTCAAGGGCAGTTGAGCAAACCAATCAAAGGACCAGCCAAGGTCAAGGAGGTAGATCTAGCCCAGGAAGGGGAAACACCCCGACTAATGTTCATTGGCGACGACTTGACTGGTGAAGAAGAAGTGAGTCTTGTCGCTCTCTTGCGAGAATATATAGATGTGTTCTCCTGGTCCTTAGAGGAGCTATAGGGGGTAGATCCGAGTGTTGTGACTCACAACATACTCATGACGTCGGACGCGACGCCGATCAAGCAGCGACCGTACCCTATGAATCCAAAACACACTCATGCTGTCAAAGAGGAAATTGACAAGCTGATGAGAGTTAGATTCATTTACGAAATTGAGCACACAGACTGGGTATCACCCATAGTCATTGTGATGAAGAAGAACGGAAAAATCCGTGTGTGTGTCAATTACAAGAAGGTGAACGCTGCTACGAAGAGAGACAACTATCCATTGCCGTACACTGAGCACATGCTTGAGAGGGTGGCAGGCAAGGAAGCCTACAGTTTTTTGGATGGCTTCTCAGGGTACAACCAGGTGCAAGTGCATCCTGCAGACAAGCACAAGACAGCCTTTGCCACGGAGTGGGGTATCTTTGCATACATAGTCATGCCCTTTGGGTTGACCAATGCCCCCGCCACTTTTCAACGTCTCATGTGCACTATCTTTAAGGACATGCTTTGCAAGGAGTTAGAAGTCTTTGTCGACGACCTGTGTGTCCATTCGAACTGGATCGAACACTTAGACAAACTCCGCACAGTCTTTGAACGGTGTCGCCTATATCGTCTCTCCTTGAACCCCTTGAAGTGTTAGTTTTGGGTAAAGCACAGATGCATATTAGGACACGTAGTGTCAAAGAACGGCATTGCCACTGACTTCTCGAAGGTCAGGGTTATTGTTGACCTTCCACCCCCAAGTAATTACAAGGGAGTTCAATGCTTCTTAGGCCATACAAGATACTATCGGCGGTTTGTACTGAACTACGCACTGATCGCCAGACCATTGTACAATCTACTGATTGTCTTCGAGTGGACCAAGGCATGCCAACGAGCATACGAAGAATTGAAAAAGGCTCTAACAACAGTGCCAATTCTACGAGCCCCAGATTGGACCATTACCTTCCACGTCCACATCGATGCTTCTAAGTTTGCCATGGGGGCAGTGTTGTGCCAACCTGGTGAGCACAACTTAGATTATCCAGTGAGCTTTGCTAGCAGACAAGACACTGAGACGGAGATGAACTAATCGACAATAGAAAGAGAGGGATTAGCCATGGTGTTCGCTGTGAAGAAATTCTGGCATTATCTATTGGCCACACCCTTCATCTTTTTTGTGGACCATCAAGCCCTGCTCTATTTAGTGGACAAACCTTGTGCTACAGGGCGCATAGCTCGATGGCTCCTCTTGCTCCTAGAGTTTGATTTCTCCATGGTGGTATGAAAGGGAAAACAACATTACATGGCTGATCACATGTCACGCATACCCACAGGAGAAGCTGCTGGACAAGGCATCGTTGACAAGTTACCTGACGCCCACTTATTCCACCTGTCTAGCAAGAGAGATTTATTTAAGACTGACCTAACACCATATTGGACGGACGACATAGTCCAAGTGCTCGAGCACGGACTACCTGAGCGACCAATAGAAAAAGCCCGACTTGGGCGCTTGATCCTGAAAATCCAGCCCTACTAGTTGATTGTTGCAGGCCAACTCTATAGGCTGGGGCAAGACGAATTGCTGCGTAGGTGCACGTGTGAGTATGAGATGCACGATGTGCTCTCGGAGGCGCAGAGCGGCAATGTGGGAGGACACTTTAGTGGAGACACAACAGCACGGAAGGTGCTGTAGTCTCAACTATGGTGGCCCATACTTTTCTGTGACGTCGAGCGATTCGTCAAGCATTGTGACGAGTGCCAACGGAAAAAAGTCCCGATTCGTAAAGATCAAATGGAGTTGACCCCAATTATTGCTCGCCAACCCTTTGAAAAATGGAGAATTGACTTCATAAGACCCATCAGTCCTGCGGCGCAGTACTCACAAGCCAAGTACATCGTGGTGGCCACAGATTACCTCACAAAATGGGCAGAGGCAAGAGCCACACGAAAAAACGACGCTAGGACGACTACCAAGTTCCTATGGGAGCAAGTGATCTCGCCCTTTAGTTGCCCCATCGAACTGGTTAGCGACCAAGGCACACACTTCATCAACGAAGTGATAGCACATCTCCTATCCACCTTTCTCATCATCCATCACAAATCCTCACCATACTACCCTCAGGCTAATGGCTAGGTAGAATCAACTAACAAGATTCTTATCAATGTCCTGACTAAAGTAGTCTCAGCCTCACGCAGTGACTGGGACAACAAGCTGATGACAGCCTTATGGGCCTACCGCCCAGCTTATAAAACGGCTGTCGCGGCCAAACCCCCTTTAGGCTGCCTATGGAATTGAGGCAATTCTACCGTTAGAATTCTTCGTTCCTAGCCTGAGAATACCACTTCAAGAAAGATGGGAAGGGAAGCAGGCAATGCCTGGTCGAGCTGGAACGTCTATCAAAAATTCGTCTTCTAGACACCCATGCGCTGATTTGTGAGAAAGCCTGACGCAAAAGCTGGTTTGACAAGCATGTCAAGCAGCGCGAGTTTGAACAGGGTGACTTAGTGCTCCTTTATTCAGTTAAGGGGTAGAAGCAAAAAATGAAATTCAGAGGTCTCGGACCCTTCAAGGTTCATGCGATCAGCCGAACCGGCAATGTCGAGCCTGGTCATCGTCACTAAACTCCATCCACTCACCCACCAGTTCTGCCTCGCAGTAGACCTAACTAGCCGCTACTCCCCATCGTAGTGCCATGGGACTGGCACTTGGCTAGGAGGGGGTGTTGAGATATCGAGCTCCACTCATGATATGCCAGGGTGAATGTTGTGCATTTATGTCACCGACTTGTTAGCTACAGATGCGGTTGGTACACCGCCCATGAATAATAGCTAGATGACAGCTATCCTTATCTACTCTAGTTCGTGGCTCAGTTAGTATGCCACCTTAGTTAGTTGAATTTGGTTTGAGACCCATATATAGGGTTATTCTATTTTTCTGTACTAGATTTCTTTTGGCTTACACAACTAAGAAGAGGAAAATTATTTTCAGCCTCCACCTTTGTGTGTATTCCCCTATTGTGTACGTGAAAAAGCTACAAGTGAGACTCCTTCCTTCTCTCCCACAATCTTGACATGGTATTAGAGCCTGGTTCGTGGTAAGGAGCTCAAGAAAGCAAACCAAGTTCGTGGCGTTCTGGTAAGAGGACCAGTGTTGCTTTCATTTTTTGAGATTTGGGAGCAAGTCTCTGTAGGTAGCACAACCGGAAAGTGCAAGAGTGCATTGTCTTAGGTTGAGACGCCCTTCGCGGTGTAGCAAGAGGGCAGTATATGCCGTGGGCAAGGGCTTTAGCCCTCGGTTGCCCTGTTTTTTTGATTCGAGGCCATTTCGGGACCTGTTTTGGAGGCGGAAGTTTTCCACACGCACTCAGGAAAAGGCCCTATTTTTTGCTGTGCGACCACTGGTCTATAGGTCGGTGAAAAGTCACTGTAGCAATTGCATCGTATGCCTGTGTGCAGAGACATTGGGAGTTACAGAATCATCCTTGTTGCCAGTTGATGCAAAATCGTCACTAGGAAGTGACTATGTGGTCAAATACCACTTTTGTCAGTTTTGCAGATTTGCCCTTGTGAGGCTGAAACTGTGTTTTTTGCAGTGACAGAATTTTTTGCAGTGTTCTGTAATGGCGTCTGATTCTCTTTCATAGATTGTCACTGAAAAGCTTGACAAGAACAACTTTCAAGCATGGAAGTTTAGAATGACGAATTTCCTTATGGGAAAAGGATATTGGAAATTTGTTGCAGAAAATGAAGAAGAACCAGTTCTTCTTGATGTTCCCAATCAACAGCAAATGCAGGCATTTAAAGGATGGCATGAGAGAGCCAGAAAAGTTATGTACTAGCTGTCTATCAGTATTTTAGACTCTATGATTGTGCATATTCAGGATTCAAGTACGCCAAAGGAAGCATGGGATACTTTGTAAAAAATATATAGCACAAATACGCAAGCCAGGAAAATGCAGCTCAAGCAAGAGTTGCATAATGTGCAAAGAGAAAGTATGAGCATCAATGACTACCACATGAAGGTGAAGAAGATTGCAGATGCACTTGCTTCCATTGGGTCGCTAGTGGAAGATGATGATTTAGTTTCTGTGACCTTGAATGGTCTAGGAAAGGATTATGCACAATTCCGAACATCCATTTCCGTCTGTGAAAGATTTCCTAATTTTGAGGAGTTGATTGCTCTTCTAATTTCTGAGGAGCAAAGAAATGGTGGTGCATCTTCTTCAGGAGGAACTTCAAAAGAAGCTGTCTTCTACTCAAATGCTGGAAGAGGTAGAGGCAGAGGTAGAGGAGGCCGATCTGGAGGCCATGGTAGAAATCAGAATATGCAGCAAACTCAAGAAAACCAGTCCTATGGAGGAAGACGTGGTAACTCTAGAGGCAGGGGGAGCCAAAGAGGTCATGGTGGATGGCAAAGAGGCCAAAATGCAAACAGCAATGTTGAATGCTACTACTGTGGTAAAATGGGTCATATGGCTAAAGACTGCTATAAAAAGCAGAATGACATCATGAATGGAAAATTGCAACAAGGAAATTATGCATCTTCTAGTAGACAGGGTGATGACAAAAATGAGCATTTGTTTATGGTGCAGCACGTGACCAATTCTGTGACAAGTGCAGAAGAAAGCAACGATGTGTGGTATGTTGACTCAGGTGCATCAAACCACATGACAGGTCATGCAAAATGGATGCATGATGCAAGGAAAATGGAAAAACCAGGGTTTGTGGAGACTGGTGATGATACTGCACATCCTATTGTGCAGATTAGAAAAATTCCTTTGTCTATGCAGGATGGGAAAAAGAAATATCTATCGGATGTATTTCATGTCCCAAATATCACCAAGAACCTGGTTTCTGTTAGTCAAATGGTTGAGCAAGGTTTGCAGGTCAGATTTAATTCTCATGGATTCTTTGTTGAAGACATGAAAAATAAAGGTCGCTTGATAACAAAAGGAAAGAAGAAGAGCAAAATGTTTATGTTGGATGCAGACATGCCTCAATTGAGTGCAGCAATGTTTGCACATGGGACCGATGTAGTTGCAGATATTGATATCTGGCACAAACGCATTGGTCATGTTAATGTACAATGACTTAAATCAATGCAAGCCCAAAATATTATTGCAAGATTGCCTAAATTCAAGGTTGCAGAAATGCATAAGGTATGTGAAGCCTGTCAATTTGGAAAACAGGCAAGGAAACCATTTCCTAGACATGTTCAAGAGAGTAAGAAGCCATTGGAATTAATCCACTCTGATGTGTGGACTACTAAAGCTGCATCTATTGGAGGTTGTAATTATTTTGTCACTTTTATTGATGACTATAGCAGAAAAGTTTGGATGTATTTTATGAAAAAGAAAAGTGAAGTGTTTGGGCATTTCAAAACTCTTAAAGCTATGGTTGAAAAAGAAACAGGCCTGCAAATAAAATGTCTAAGGTCAGATGGAGGGGGAGAGTACCTGTCAAATGAGTTTGCAAGGTTCCTGCAGGAGCATGGCATAAAGCAGCAATATTCATGCAGTCATACCCCACAACAAAATAGAATTGCAGAAAGGAAAAACAAGCATATTGGAGAGGTATCTCGTGCCATGCTCAATGAAAAAGACTTGCCAGATTTTTACAGGGCTGAAGCAGTTGCTATTGCAGTCTACATAATGAACATGGCTCCCACAGCAATACATGGGATGACTCCAGAGGAGAGGTATACTGGTAGGAAACCATATATTTCTCATTTGAAGATTTTTGGTTACATTGCCTATGTTCATGTGCCAGATGAGTTGAGATCCAAGTTGGATCCAAAAGCTGAGAAGTGTATCTTTATTGGTTACTCTCTGTAGAAAGGGTATAGATGCTATAACCCTTCTACTCGTAAGTTTACAGTGAGCAGATATGTTATTTTTGATGAGACGAGTAGCTGGTATAAACCAGTAAATGTGATTGATAATGTAGATGCACAAAATGGTAATGCTGCACAGAATTCACAGCAGCAGTCACAAGATATTAGTGGACCTGGAGTGTCCTCTAGCAGTGGTTCACATTCTTCGCCATGGACAGGCAGATTGAGATCAGGAGAATCTTCTCAAAGAAATATAGAGAGTGGTATGCACGTTTCACGAAAAGGAAAAGAGAAGGTAGATCAGCCCATGTTTCATGTGAATGCATGTCACTCTTATGTGGATGGTGAATCTAGTGGCTCAGAACAGAGCATTGATGATGAGTTGGGTATTCCTTCTATTGTTACACCTGGAGTAAGGAAGACCAGGGATGTTTTGAGAGCACCTGGGAGTGAACCTACTTTGCGCAGGTCTACCAGAGCTAGGTATCCTGTGGATAGGCTGAAATATGATGGATTTACAGCCATTCACTATGCCTATATGGTCAAAGTGATACAAAAACCAGAACCCACTTCTTTTGAGCAAGCCATGGGAAAATAAAAATGGGAGAAAGCCATGGATGAAGAAATGGATGACTTGGAAGAAAATGCTATATGGAAATTGGTACCTTTGCCTAAAGATAAGAATGCAATTGGTTGTAAGTGGGTTTATAAGGTGAAGCACAATGCAGATGGTTCTATGAATAGATACAAGGCAAGATTAGTAGTGAAGGGGTATGCACAAACATATGGCATTGATTATGAAGAAACTTTCAGTCCGGTTGCAAGGATGGCAACTGTAAGAGCAATCATTGCTATGGCTACATCAAAGGAATGGTCTTTACATCAGATGGATGCAAAGAATGCCTTCTTGCATGGTGATTTGCAAGAAGAGGTCTATATGGAGTAGCCACCAGGTTATGTGCATGCTGTTCATCCTGAGTTTGTTTGCAGGTTGAAGAAAGCCTTGTATGGCTTGAAGCAAGCACCTAGAGCATGGTCTGACAAGATAGGACAGTATCTTGTCACTATTGGCTTTCAGATTTCCAAGGCAGATTTCTCACTTTATGTGAGAAAAACAGAGAAAGGTATTATGCTACTTGTCATTTATCTTGATGATTTGATTATGACAGGTGATAGTGATGAAGATATCCTTCATGTGAAAATGCTATTGAAGCAGAAGTTTGAGATGAAGGATTTGGGAGAGCTACGTTATTTCTTGGGCATTGAGGTGATTAGATCACCAAGTGGGATACGGCTCTTGCAGAGGCAGTATGGATTGGACATGCTGTCCAAATATGGGATGACACGCTGTAAGCCTATTTCAGTTCCTTTGGAGCAGAATATGAAGCTGAGTGCAGATGCAAGTGAGCTTCTCGAAGACCCTACTATGTACAGACGCATAGCAGGAAGTTTGATTTATATGACTATTACCAGGCCATATTTATATGACTATTACCAGGCCAGATTTGAGCTATGCTGTTGGATTGGTAAGTCAGTTTATGCAGGCTCCAAGGAAACCGCATTTGGATGCGGCTGGACGCATACTCAGGTATGTGAAGTCCACATTGCAGTATAGACTATTTTATGAGACTGGGGTTCAGATACAGTTGCATGGATACACTGATGCTGTTTGGGCTGGTAGTATTTCTGATAGACGATCTACGAGTGGATATATATTCTCTTTTGGGAGTGCTGCAGTCACTTGGAGCAGCAAGAAACAGCCTACAGTTGCCTTATCGAGCACAGAGGCTGAGTACAGGGGTGCAGCAATGGCTGCATATGAGGTAGCTTGGTTGCATAAGCTACTTTATGATATGCATAAGCCTACAGATGGGCCAGTTGTCATTTATTGTGACAACATGAGCACTATACACTTGGCAAATAACCCTGTCTATCATGCTAGAACAAAGCACATTGAGGTGCATTATCACTATGTGCGGGAGAGGGTTTTACTAGGTCTTATTGATCTAGTTTATGTCGCCACAGAGGATCAGGTAGCTGACATATTCATAAAGGCATTGGGCGTAGAGAAGCTGTGCAAGTTCAGAGACCTGCTTGGTGTATAGGAATTTGAATTAAGCTCGAGGGGGAGTGTTGAGATATCGAGCTCCACTCGTGATATACCAGGGTCACCATTGTACATTTATATCACCGACTTGTTAGCTACAGATGCGGTTGGTACACCGCCCATGAATAATAGCTAGATGACAACTATCCTTATCTACTCTAGTTCGTGGCTCAGTTAGTATGCCACCTTAGTTAGTTGAGTTTGGTTTGAGACCCATGTATAGGGTTCTTCTAATTTTCTATACTAGATTTCTTTTAGCTTACACAAGTAAGAAGAGGAAAACTGTTTTCAGCCTCCACCTTTGTGTGTATTCCCCCATTGTGTAAGTGAAAAAGCTACAAGTGAGACTCCTTCCTTCTCTCCCACAATCTTGACAGGGGATAATGTTATCGTGTTTCCGCAGCACAGAGGAGCGAAAAATAGAAAAAAGAAAATAGCAAAAAAGGCACAGGATAAAAGCAGAAAAAGGCGCCTTAACCGTTAACCAGACCCTGAAAAATTTAAATGTTCAGGCACGACCCTCAGAAAATCTCAGTGTCGCCCCGAGGCAAGAAAAGAGTAAAAGGCGCACCATTAAATATGGAAGCGCTCCCGAATCCTTGTAAAAGAGCACCAGGCTCGCTCTTATGCAAATTGTACGCATTAGTTGGGAATAGGATGAAACTAGAGTGGTGGAAAATGGGAAAAATGGCCTAGGCTACGGCCGGCCATGTAAAAAAAGAAAAAAAGGGGATGACCGCCCAAAAGGGATTTAGGGTTTTGTATATAAAGTTGAAAAGTGAATGAGAAGCTTATTCTTTGGTGCGTGGCAAAAAGAGTCTTCTTCTTCTTCCTCTCTTCTTCTCTCCTTCTTGCTTGTGTGTGCTCTTGAGAGAGGGAGTGTGAGAGTGTGAGGGAGTGAGTGTGTGTGGGAGTGAGGGATCAAGAGGGTGAAGCTCTTCACCATCTCCTCTTCTCCTCTCCTCTCCTCTTCTGTTCTCTTCTCTGGCACGCGTGGCTATGGAGGATGGAGCTTGGAGATGGAGGAGGCTTGAGGATGCTTGAGCTAGTGATCCGGGTTTTTTACAACCCAGATTATTACCACAAAATTTGGCCAAAGCCCCTATCAAGAGCTTACCATATCACTTTGGGTTTACTCTTCAAGCACACTAGGTATGCTACATTGCTTCTCAATTATGATAACTCTTGCAAATGGGGGAATAAGTTCTTAGGAGGCATGTCAATGTAAAGGGTAAAAGGGATGGTTATCTTAGTGAATATGAAAATGGATTACACCTAGGAGTTGAATGAGTGCATAGATTTTTCAAAGGACTAGCCTCCAACTATACATGGGCTCCATCTGCATCACTAAGATTTGGAATCTATCACCATCATTAGAGGACACCTCACCCTAGCACAGAAGTTAATATCCACATCATGGTGTCATTTGGATCTTACATAAAAGCTTACAAGCATGGACCCCTTCTGTCACATGCTTATATGTATTTATATATATATGGGGGACTAAAGTCAAAGCAGCTTTTGGAAGCTGTTTTTTATAATCTTGATAACTCCCAAGAAAAAGAGAATTTCAAGAAAATTCCCACGCTGCCCGATCGGTTTCGACCTGGTCTACAAAGTTGCAGAACAAACCTTTTTCAAATTCTTCATGGAATTGAAGTTATGAAGGCGCAGACTGCTGGCTACATGCAATTTGCTTCTCTCTTTCACCACACCAAATTTCCACTCTATCCTTCTTGTAAATATATTATAATAATGTGCTTTGGGCACCCACCTCTTGTAATCTAGCTCCATTTCTCTATTTTGTCTACCACCACCCTTGGCTTCTTGCATGATGACTAAGGTGGGGACTTGTCCCATCCACTATGCTCCATATTTTCAAAGATGCCATACATCATCTAGGATTATATTAATCAAGAAGATTGGCTTAATCTAATCCCTCATGGAGGCTATATAAAGAGCCCATGGAGAATGAAAGGGGAAGAGGGACAATGACAAGCCCATGAGAGTGCGCACTCTAGAATACCCTCACCTCTGTGAGGTAAGCTATGAGTAAGTTCTTTTATTATGTAGTATAATGACAAGCTTCCTCTATCCCTTCTCCTATTATCTCCCTCTCTTCTCATCTTCTCATTCCATGTAGCATAATGGAAAGCTTCCTCTACCTCTTCTCCTCTTGTCTCCCTCTCCTCTCATCTCTCTCTCTCATATTCCAATATGGTGTCTAGTACATATATTCTCTCTTGTAAATTTGTGTCTTAGTTCTCTTGATTCTCTTTGAGAAAAGGGATGTCCTAGCCCATCCTCCCTTTGGCTAGGTGGTGCCCCTCTTTAGTTCTCTTAGTGAGGATTGGAGGTTGGATGGGTAAGAGGCAACATGTTCATTATTTCAGCTCTCATTTTTGGTGCCCCCGCTGAGGACATTCTCAACCACAATTCTCTACCTCCTTATGTGGGACGATACAACACATGGTGGTGCATCCTCTACAACAAGTGCCACAAGTGGCTCTTCTCCAACACATTCACCAACTTTTTTTTGAAGCTGGTCGAATTCCATGACTCCCACAATGGTCTCCCAAGGAAGCCCAAGAAAGGAAGTATGCCTATCGGATGACGGCACATATGCGAGTAAAAGGTGTTCACCTTAGAAATTTCATTCTCTCACAACGGAAAAAATCATGTTGCCATCAATGGCTAGGTTCTCATAATTGTGGTGAGTGTTTTGCAAACAAAGTGAAGGCCCTTCCGAGAGGTCCTCGTCTCCAAATCATCAAATCCCTCTCTTTCTCTGGCCTAATCCACATCAAAGGAGGACAACTATGCATGAACGGTGTGGAGTTTTGTAGAAGTGCAAAGTATAGAGACTACCTTCAACTATTGTTAGCTCAAAGGTTGGGTGTGGTTGAAAAGGTGGCCATCACACCTTATGAAATATATGTCACCGAGGATGGACATACTAAGGCAAGAACAATCACTGATGAGAAAATTCTCTATATAGCAATGTTGGTGGGTTCCAGAAAGAAACACTCTGGGGAAATTCCTTCATAATTCAAGAAAGTGCATTCCCTCTACTCCCTTAAGTAGTCTCCACTCATGAATCATAATAATGGCCCGAATTTCTTCACCTTCCACTCTGTACAAAACATCCGAGTTAATGTATGCATCAGTAGTAGGAAGATTTTCTTCCAGCAGCGTCTTGTCATATACTTTGGGGCTAAAAGGTTAAGGGAGATTCTTGTATCACCAGAACCTATAATCTTCCCAATGCTAGACTACAATGCATCCTTCAATGTACATGTCTTTATCTTATTATAATAATTTCTCATGAATCACCACGACTTGTATGGACCTATCCGTCCACTTGCTATGCAAACTGTGCATATTGTAGCAAGCACAAAGCTTAGATTCTAGGGCATTATTAGAAGCATACTGGGGCCTAGACGTCTTGCTAAAATCAATGCATCTATGAACCCATTCATCCTTCCCCTCATAAAATACAACTGAAGACTAGACGTTTTCATCTTCGTACTCTACTAAGGCAACATGGCATTTCCAAGTTTTTTTGGGCATAAAGGGGAGAAAGCTCTAGACTTTTTGGATGACTTAGAAATGGCCTTCCTAGTCACAGGCCGGGATGATGAAGCAACCAAAGTACGTGCCTTCTCTTTAGTTCTAAAGGGTGATGCTCGAGTGTGGTATCAAGCTCTCCCGGAGGCTACAATGGGTAATTGGGAGGATCTCAAGACCGCATTCATGCACAAGTACCAAGATATAGAGCCACCTGAAGATATTTGGAGACAGCTCTTAGATCTTCGCCAAACCGTAGCAGGGGAGTACCAAGCCTATGAAGGCATGTTTATAAAATTGTGGGATAAATGGACAACCTCCTTAGTGGAGGGAGAAAGAGTATGTGATTGCCTTAAGAAAGATTGTTTTCTAGCCGGACTTCATCCTCTACTAAGGGAGAAGGTCAAAGGAAAGTTTTCCACATCCTATGAAGAATCATTCACTTATGCTAGGGAGAAAGATAGAAAATTGAAGTATCAAGCCCAGTTGAAGGGGGGAGTTGAGCCCATGCAGGTTTTACCAACCATGCCAAGGCCTAGAGAAATAGCAGAGGCCCCACCTGAATCGGAGATGCCATGGGAAGAGCTCCTACAATGCATTACTAATCAACTTGAAAGCCTTTCGTTAAATTTGGTGCAAGGAGTACGGCCCTCTCCCCTAATAAATGAAGGCAATCGAGGTCCAAGGAGACAAGAAAGAGAGTATGTTTGCTATAATTGTGGGGAGACTGGACATGGTATGTACTTTTTCCCTCATCCTAGGCGTTTTCTAGGAAATGGATTCCAACCAAGGAGGGGACAACAAGTGACACCACCTAGGGAAAGGTTTGTTCCACCGAATCCAGGGGCTCCACCACCGGTTCAAGTTCTCCAGCATCCTCGACCACTTGCAGAGGTGCCGCCCTTGCCTGTCCAGCCCGCCAGAGAATCATGATGTTAGGATAATTAGTTTAGATGAGAGTGATGTCAAAGGGAAGGCCAAATTAGTAGAGGTTGAAGCAATGCCAGTGAAGAAAGCCTATAGAATTGAGAGAATGGAGCCTACACCACCAAAGGAGGTTGAAAATATGGAAGAGGAGGCAGTGTCATCAATGGCTGCAAAGACACGCAATAGCAAAAAGAGGAGGGCTCGCTCACGCCGACACATTGAGCTAGATGATTTTTCCCTGGGTAAAGGTACTAGAGATTATGATTTGCTTACTGATGTGAGGAATCAAGGGCCAAAAATTTCATGGCCACAATTACTACATCTATCTCCAACAGTGCGACGACAATGGTCAAAGATGGTAAGCATTAGATCCATGAAGAATAGACATGTGAATGCAATCTAGACTAGAAAGATGAAAGATATTGTGCCTCTAGTGGAAGCCGAAATCAATGGGCGGAGAGTGTCAAAGACATATGTGGATGGAGGTGCAGAGATTTGTGCCATGACGGAAAAGTTGATGCATCGTTTGGGATTAGAGGTAAATGAAACTACTAAATTTGGGGCCAAAATGGCTAACAATGTAGTAGTAAATTTTTTGGGAGTTATAAAGAAAGTCAAGGTAAAGGTGTGTGGAGTGCAATTGGAGCTTGACATGTATGTGATTCTCAGGCGACCATGGCTAATGGGAATGAAAGCCAGAAAAGATTGGGAGACAGGGGCTTTAGAGCTAAGGCCACAAAAGGGGCTGCATAAAAAATGGAAGAGCACTATCTACAACATGAAGGAGGGCCGACAGGAGGATCTTGTGTTAGAGGCCACCGCTGATGAATGGAGTTCTAGCGAGGGTTGGTCATCTATGATAGAGGGAGAGTCTTCTAATGAGGAGGAAGAAAGCTTTCTAGAAGTGATGGGGATTACATTAAAAGGGCCTTCTAGTAGTGAAATTCCGTAGCAGCTTCCAAAGGTCGAGAAGGAGGGGTTAGGAAAAATGTTGGCTAAGGATCTATCAGTTGAGGAGAAGGCAGGCTACATGGAAGTGGTGATAAAACACTTTGCACTTTTTATTTCTGATTATGAACACATCACAGGAGTGACAACAGTACAACATCACATTAATCTAAAAGAGGGAGCATGGCCAGTGGTGCACCGACTACGACGATTGGGAGTAGTTCAACAAAGCGCTCTACTCATTGAGGTGCAACGACTTTTGAAGGCAGGCTTCATCTATCCAATAGGGGACTCAGAGTGGGTTTCACCTGTGGTGGCGATACCCAAGAAGAATGGAAAATGGAGGATTTGTGTGGATTACAAGCTGCTAAATGCTGCAACTAAGAGAGATCACTTTCCTCTTCCCTTTCAGGATGAAATACTCAATGAGGTGGCCGGACATGAGAGATACACTATTTGTGATGGGTATTCAGGTCATTTCAATATCCGAATAGCTGAGGAGGATCAATAGAAGACCACCTTCATTACACCTTGGGGTTGTTTTGCTTACAAAGTAATGCCATTTGGATTAACAAATGCCCCAGCTACCTTCCAATGATTCATGAATTATGTCTTCCAGCCATATTTTGGGAAATCCATTAGTGTCTTTATTGATGATTTTTGTATTTATAGTTCTAAGGCTCTATATCTAGGGAAGGTGGATGAAGCTTTCAACCGCCTCGCACAAATGGGGGGCAGTTAAACCATGAGAAGTGTCGCATTGGAGAAAGCAGTGTAACTTTGTTAGGGCATGTCGTAAGTGAGAGGGGCATTGAAGCAAATCCAAACAAAGTTAAGGCCCTATTGGCAGTGCCATCACCATCTTCTATGAAGCAACTAACCTCTTTCATTCAGAAGGTGCGATATATGGGGTAGTTCATTCATCTCCTCTCCCAATTAATATTTCCACTGCAACAGTTAACCCACTCTGAGGAGCTCCTATGGAGTGACGAAAGCGAAAGGTGCTTTCACGAGGTGAAGAAGGCTCTTAGCACCCTTCCTATAATTTTATAGCCTTGTTGGGATTAGGAGTTTTTTGTCAATCCGAGTTTTGGGGAAGATGCTTTAGGGGCAGCACTAATACAAAAGGATGCTAAAACTGGCCTAATGAAATCGGTTTACTTTTCTAGTAGAGTAATGACAGCATCAGAATGAGGGTACAAGATGGTCGAGGTGATGGTTTTGTCTCTAATGTTTGCTATAAGAAAGTTTTGCCCTTATCTTCTCCCTAGGCCATTCACAGTGATCATGACAGAAGAGCATTTTCCCTATGCCTTACAACACATGGATGTTTCAGCCAGAATCACTAAGTGGGTGATACAACACCAAGAGTTTGACTACACCTTCAAGGTGGAGGATTCTACTCGAGCTTGCCTAGCTGATTTGTTGACCCATAGATGTCATCAAAAGAAGGAAAAAGAGAAGGAAAAGGTAAAAGAGGAGACACCTCCTTTTGAGAATCCGCCACGGGTGGAGAATGCCCATGCTCTCTACTTTGATGGGGCATACAAGCGTATTAAAGACAGAGCGGCAGCAAGAATAATGGTGTTCAGCCCCGAAGGTGACAAACTTTATGGATAAGGTATCAGCTTGGAGGATGTCCATTCTAACAATGAGGCAGAATATCAAGCCTTGCTTTTAGGTTTGAGGTGGTGTCTCTCACATGGTGTCACTTGACTTAATGTTTTTGGGGATTCTATGCTAATTGTTAAGCAAATGAAGGAATCTGGGCTTGTAAAAATGATAACTTAGCAGTGAAAATGAGAGAAGCTAAAACTCTCATGAGAAAGCTACAGAAAGCCCAAATCTATTTTGTGCCAAGGCACACAAATGGCAACGCAGATGCTCTAGCAGCTGTAAAATTGAAAGAGGTAATGGTGGGCATCATTACAGTAAAGCTTCCCTTGTTTCAGGGTAAGTTTCAACTACAAGATGTGCTTTATTTTCTTGAGCATGGTGAGACACCTACACATGAGTAAGAGTGAGAAAATGTGGCTGGCTACTAAGGCCACTAAATACCGCTTGATAAATGATGTATTGTATTGCAAAGGAAAGCATGCAGTGCTTAGAAGGGTGCCAACAGAAAATGAGATTATGGATGTGATTAAGAGCTGCCATGAGGGGGTTTGTGGCGGACATTTTGCTCAAGAAATAACCAGCAGGAAGATTCTCCAAGCCGGTTTTGTGTGGCCTAGTCTACATCGAGATGTGCAACATTGGTGCCGCACTTGTGACGATTGCCAAAAGGCCGGACCAAGGAAGCTAGTGCATGAGGAACAAAATCCCATAACTACATATGGCCCATTTGAGAAATGGGGGATTGATGCAATAGGGCCACTCCCACGAACTCAATCTGGCAATGAATACATCATAATGGGTGTGGACTACATGATGAGGTGGGCAGAGGCTTCAGCAACTAGTAGGATCACAACCCAAGAAGTGGAAAAATTTGTGTTTGAAAATATTTGTTGCAGGTTTGGCACACCTTTGGAAATTATCTCTGATTGGGGTCCTGGTTTTAGGGCGAACCTAGTAGGGGAGCTAATGGAAAGGCTAAAAATCAAGCACAGGCATTCTACTCCCTACTACCCACAGTGTAATGGTTTGGTCGAAAAAGTAAATGGGTTGATTTGTAAGATAATTATCAAGCAAGTACACATGCACCCCAAGCACTGGGATAAAAAATTGAGTGCATCTCTTTGGGCCTATAGGACTTCATTCAGAACCTCACTTGGCTATACTCCATTTCACCTCGTTTATGGCCAAGAGGCTTTGCTTCCTATAGAGGTGGAACTGGCCAGTTTGCGTGTTTTAGTAGCCAGTCAAGAGAAGAAGCAAGATAAGAAGTTAGAGGAAAGGATCTTGGATATAGAGAGGCTAGATTCAGACAGAGAAGCAATAGCCCAACACTATTCCATGCAAGCTGAAGAGAGGAGGAAGACATTTAATAAGAAGCTGGCTAGCAAACACATAAGGGAAGGATCACTTGTGCTACGCTATGATAACCGCTTTGATAATAGAAAGGATGCTAAACTTGTGTTCAAGTGGGAAGGGCCATTCATGGTCATAAGGAGATATCCAAATGGCAGCTATAAGCTAGGTGACATGGATGGGAAGGTTCACAAGACAAGGGTAAATGGATGGCGACTGAAGTCTTATTTTCAAAGAAATATGAACACTTTGGAGCAGTCATTCAATGAAGAGCCACAAATGAGGGGGTGCAGTCCTCCTTGCTCTATTTGACCATCATTAGCAAGCTAGAGGCATGAATGCCTCTAGCCTAAGGGGAGGGCTAATGATCCGGGTTTTTACAACCCGGATTATTACCACAAAATTTGGCCAAAGCCCCTATCAAGAGCTTACCATATCACTTTGGGTTTACTCTTCAAGCACTAGGTATGCTACATTGCTTCTCGATTATGACAACTCTAGCAAATGGGGGGAACAAGTTCTTAGGAGGCATGCCAATGTAAAGGGTAAAAGGGATGGTTATCTTAGTGAAGATGAAAAGGATTACACCTAGGAGTTGAGCGAGTGCATAGATTTTTCAAAGGACTAGCCTCCAACTACACATGGGCTCTGTCTGCATCACTAAGATTTGGAATCTATCACCATCATTAGAGGATACCTCACCCTAGCACACAAGTCAATATCCACATCATGGTGTCATTTGGATCTTACATAAAAGCTTACAAGCATGGACCCCTTCTGTCACATGCTTATATGTATTTATATATATACGGGAGACTAAAGTCAAAGCAGCTTTTGGAAGCCGTTTTTTATAATCTCGATAACTCCCAAGAAAAAGCAAATTTCAAGTCTACAAAGTTGCAGAATAAACTTTTTTCAAATTCCTCACGGAATTGAAGTTACGAAGGCGCAGACTGCTGGCTACATGCAATTTGCTTCTCTCTTTCACCACACCAACTTTCCACTCTATACTTCTTGTAAATATATTATAATAATGTGCTTTGGGCACCCACCTCTTGTAATCTAGCTCCATTTCTCTATTTTGTCTACCACCACCCTTGGCTTCTTGCATGATGACCAAGGTGGGGACTTGTTCCATCCACTATTCTCCATATTTTCAAAGATGCTATACATCATCTAGGATTATGTTAATAAAGAAGATTAGGTTAATCTAATCCCTCATGGAGGCTATATAAAGAGCCCATGGAGAATAAAGGGGGAAGAGGGACAATGACAAGCCCATGAGAGCACTCTAGAATACCCTCATCTCTGTGAGGTAAGCTATGAGTAAGTTCTTTTATTATGTAGTATAATGGCAAGCTTCCTCTACCCCTTCTCCTATTATCTCCCTCTCTTCTCATCTTCTCATTCCATGTAGCATAATGGCAAGCTTCCTTTACCTCTTCTCCTCTTGTCTCCCTCTCCTCTCATCTCTCTCTCTCATATTCCAATATGGTGTCTAGTACATATATTCTCTCTTGTAAATTTGTGTCTTGGTTCTCTTGATTCTCTTTGAGAAAAGCGATGTCCTAGCCCATCCTCCCTTTGGCTAGGTGGTGCCCCTCTTTAGTTCTCTTAGTGAGGATTGGAGGTTGGATGGGTAAGAGGCAACCCGTTCATCATTTCAGCTCTCACTAGCATCAAGAATCGTGGAGCTACCGGAGTGCAAGAGAGAGGAGGGTACTCGATCAAGCATCAAGGTAAGCTCACTACACTCATAGGATGGACGGTGCATCGGCTATGTGAGAGATAGCCATTAGAGCTCGCTTAGAATGCTTGAAACAATAAGCAATCCGTGGGTCTTGGCAGTTGAGCGAAAGCTGCCACACAGTCGGAGGTAACTATTCCTGCCTCTCCCTCCAAGCTTTTAACCTGAAGCATTAAGTGTTTTGCCTTGAATTAGTTCCTTGAGCAAAGAAGTTCAAACAATGTACCTAAGTATACAATCACGATCATTTCAGAGGCTGTTTGTACGACCAACTGCTAAGGTGTGATTCCTTTCTCCCAAATGCTCCCAACATTCGATCTTGGATTGTTCGTGACTTGGCGAGATCTCAAGGGCTTGGCAAGCTAGGTTGCTTGTTTCCCCTTTATCTTTGGGTTAGGGTTTGTACCCTGCCGACCCTAATTATCCTTACCTTAGGTCTCTTGGTAAAAATAGGTCATGGACAACCCCATTGTCCTTGGTTGGTCAACTTGTTGGTTATCTCCTAGATCCCTTGAAGTATCTATGTGATCTTTCCTTCGATCCCTAATTGACCAAGGATACTTTTGGTAATACAAGAATACCTGATATTAACCCCCTTTTTCAATAGTACTCACATATACTAATGTTTGCCCCTTTCTAACCCTTTCTTTGAGCTTGTCTAACTATGTTGATTAAGACAAGTATTGACTTTACTCAACAATTTCAAGGCCAATGTACAAAGCATGAATTTCAGCATTCTAATGCACATTAATTTCATGCAATCTTTCTATGCGTGCAATCTTGATATTACCTATGCATGCAATAGTTCCTTCGTATGCATCTAGTATGGATGCGACAACCACATAACTTGATTTCGCTAATCAATTTAAGAGAAAAACCCTTAAGATATGTCTACCCTTCCATGCACTTATCTTTTCATGATCATGCAATTAAGGTATGAAAGAAACCCATGATAAATACTAGTCACAAGCAATAGTTTTGTGTGACACATGCGAAGGTCCTTTCAATGCATGCGACTTAACATGTTGCTTGTTCATGCGAGAATCTTTCCCATGCATGTAGAAGTTTTCCTTGCATGTATCTAATATGACTGTGATACTTTATGCATTTCACTATCAATCTCAAGAGAAGACCTAGGATATGCCATTTCTAATTCAATATACGATGGAGCATAATTAATATATTTGGGACACGAAGGTAATACTGAGTCGTTCCATTAGTGCAGCTGACTTCTATGAAATCACCCCGTGTTTGCAAATATTCATGCAACTCATGCGCTAGACTTTTTTATTAGATTCAAGCGAACCTTCTTAAATAATACAATGAAACAATTTTTATGAGAGTGTCTAATGCAAAAATTCCCTATGAATTTATTCGATACGTATTTCATGAACTTTGTATATACGAGGTTACGTAATCATTTAACATATTGAGTTCATCGACAAGGAGTGCAGGATCATGGACCTGATTCTTGACAATCGAAACCCCGTTAGCAGCCACTCCTCCGCTTTGGGTAGAAACACCTATAGAGTTGCTAGTTGCATGCCTCTTGGGTGCCATCTTTCGCAGAAATCTAGAGGCCTTCGTGTGCGGGGATAGCTATTAGATGCATAGGAATTTCTTGCAAATTGTCCAGCAGCTTCCCACCAATCCTCACAGCCTTTGCACTTGAATCGATGTGGTCACAGATTAAGGAAAAATTAAGCCAGGTCTTGCGGGTGAAACATCTCCTAAAGGAGATGCTTTGGAAGCTTCTTGGAAGCTTTCAAACTCCTTTCTCTTCTCTGACAGAAAAATCAGACGATGTCTTCTCTCCTTCCCCTTCTCTCTCTCCCTCTTCTTCTTCGTCTTCTTCTTCTTCTCTTCTCCTTCTTTCTCTCCCTACTACTACTACTTCTTCTTCTTCTCTTCTCCTTCTCTCTCTCCCTTCTTCTTCTTCTTCTTCTCTTCTCCTTCTCTCTCTCCCTCTTCTTCTTCTTCTTCTTCCTCTCTTCTTCTCCTTCTCTCTCACCCTCTTCTTCTTCTTCTTCTTGTTCTTCTTGTTCTTGTTCTTGTTCTTGTTCTTCTCCTCCTCCTCTCTCTCTCTCTCTCTCTCTCTCTTCTTCCTGAGCACGAGGGGGGGGGGGGTTTCTGCCTGACGACAAGGAGGGGGGGTTTCTGATGATGGCCACAGGGGGCACTGCTCATGGACGATGGGGGGGCCGTTGTGCAGCAGACGAGGGAGGGGTGCATTGATGACCAGGGCGGGGGGCTACTTTCGATGAGGGGGGGAGAGGGCGGTGTCCAGACAGAGGGAGGGGGAGAGGCTGCCTTCGACGAGGGGGGGGGGGGGGGGGAGAGGGCTCCCCTTTATAAGAGGGGGAGGAGGGTGGTATGGCCGCCACCCCTCCCACCTGGGGGGCTGCATGCCCCCCCTATCACTCACTTCACTCCCTCTCTCTCTCCCCGACGTGTTGTCGGCGGGGAGAGAGAGAGGGAGTTAAAAATATTTGTATTAAAATTAAAATTTTTAAGGGGGGGTATATTACATAAGTGAAAGCAATGCATCATACAATTAGTACATTGACCTTTTACTTGCCATGCTCAACCTAGAATTATTACAGCTTGGTGGTATTGGAGCCCCTATACATCTTCACATGGTAGTTCATGTTCAAGGAAAAATAGCTTATGTTATGTGTACTGGCTTTGAGGCATTGCCTAGAGACACCTTGGCCAAGGACCTTGCCTACCTTTAGTGTATCAAAAGAAATACCAATTTGTAGTGTGCATTGATGGTTCCTTAATGTGCACAACAATGTTCTTATGCTCACAAGATCTTCTTATTGCTTTGTGGCCCTAGAAGTAGGGATTGGATCCAATGGCCTTCTTTAGATACTTTGACAGAGAGGTTGGGTTTGGATAGTTTCTTTTTTGTCTTTGCATGCACTACCTCCTTGCTTCACTTTGTACTCTACAAGGCCATCTTCTTTTTCAATGTAACTATAGGTGCTAGCTCCCAAAGGTCTTTAAGAATCTTTGGGGCTCTCCCAAGTAGCATGAAGCAAAGATGCATGTTTTTCTCAAGTTCCCAAAGTCCATAAGCAACAACTAGATGTAGATACCCCTATTATTGCAATATTGTGTGCATAACAGTACATGCCTGATTACAAAAGTTAAAAATTGTAACCTATTTGCTATTGATGTGCTCTGTTTGATAGTCAATACTGGATGAGATGGCTTCCATGAGGTAAATGCATAATGTTGCATCCTTGCCCAAGAAGTTTTGCCCTTAAAACTTGATAATTTCAAGAGTATAAGGATGCGTCATATTAAAAGAGCTCAATCATGAAGGATTGTTGCTAAATTTTCTCTGTGAAATAGTAAGGAATCATCCATAGGAAGAAAGCACCATCACTAATCCAATACTATGAGAATCCTGAATGATGTTTCCTATAATAAAACAAATTTTATACCCTTAGTTGAGGGATGAACTTACTTTAGGCTAGAGTATAAAAGGCAAGAGGCACCAATGTAAGGATCTTTTTGCACATTTATAAACTTCTCCATTCTTGGAGCTTGAGGGTTTCATACCTTCCCCACCAACATTGAGGGTGGATACTCAATGCCCACCATTTCAAGAGGGGGATTTCTTGCAGCAACTTTCATCACAATTCTCATTGTGTCTCGAGGTTGAATTCAGCTATGGCTACATTATGTTGTAGTTTAATATAAGGTTTTGGATATGGCTGATTGTCTCATATGTTGTTTTGTGATTTTCTTGGGATTTTAATTCAAGATAGCCTAAGTTAATTTCAATGGTATCAGAGCATGAAATTGATCCATTGGCAAGGTTGTTTTCAAGCTTAGATATGATTACTAGCACCATATATGGTAATTAGAGTGCAAGATTTGGTCACAGGACTTGGTATAGTTCAAATTGTGACTAGTCGGTGTTCTTTACAATAAGTCTTGACTATTTGTGGGATTCTAAGAGAAGATATGAAGAAGAAATGGTGGGTTCTTGGAAAATTTAGTAGTTCATGGTCAAGATGAGAGCCATTTTGGAGATTCTTGGTCTAATTGAATTAATAGAGATTAGAAAAAGCTTAAGCGAGGTTACTTTTTTTATTAATCTAGGGTTTTCTCTGTCGTCTTTCAAGTATTTTAAGCTTTCATGGTTGATTTATTGTCTTGATCACCTTCTCATGATCTAAACTTTCTCTCCCAAGTGCACAACCTTATTCTTCTAAATTCCAGGAGCATTAAGAGCACCATGGTGACTAGCATGTGGAGCAAATGAGCCACATGGGATAGCAATAAAGACTAGCGCAAAATGCACTAAAATTTATAGGTAGCAATTTGGCATGCTAAAGACCCAAACACCAAGAAAATCTATCTTGTCACACAAACAAGCACATTTCTTATATTTTAATCAACCACAAGAAGAAAAAAAACACCAATCTTCACACAAATCTTCATACAACATCATATAGTAGATCTCCCATAGATTTATCACAACAAATCTTCAACATATTTTTCATATTTGTCATAGAAACCATCAAAGAACCACAATGACACAAAGGAAAGATCAACTTTAAATAAAATTCATCACATAGCATTTATCTTTTATCATCTTCATAGTCTTTAATCTTTCTCTCATGTAGATACAATGTTTCTTCATAAAAATTGGCTCTCTCATACTCTAGCTCTCGCATATATGCTCTCCTCAATAGTACATTGTAACAATAAAGAAACACATATCAATAATCCTCTCTTGGTTGTGGATACTACTCCCAAGAGGTATGCCTGATATGAAGAGTCATTAGAGCCACTACAGTGTCCCTTAGAATCTCATCAGTGTTAGTGTCACTTCAGTCTTCACTTCAAGTCTTATTCAATTACTTATTCTACTTCTTCAAGCTATTTCAAGCTTGTATTCTTCTTCTTCCTAGATTGCAAAACATTTTCCAAGCTAAACATCCATCCGTTAGAACACATACAGAAGAAAATAGAGGCTTACCAGACCATATAGAAGCTCTACAGAACACTATAGAAGGTCTAAGAATGCATAAAAATCATATGACTCAAATCAAAACCAATTCGAACCACCAAAAAACTTCTAACGCAATCTCAATCATTCCTTAAAAGACTCATTCACAATCTCAACCTAACAAACAAAAGTAAAACATACCAAAACAGAGGCAAAACAACACATGCCAGCCCAAGAAACAAGTCAATTCAGGACTTAACACACTCTTCTCTAGTTTCAATCTCCTCTTTGATGCATCAAGCATGGCTCTTAGCACTCCTTGATGGGTCTTCTACAAGATAATATCATTTCTTCATGGGGATTGAGGCCAATTATGGTGGATTCTCTCTTTCTTGTTGAAATCTCATGTCAACAATGAAGTTTTAATAAATTTCTTCAAGATTTCATGGGGCTTTTACTTTTCTAACCTCTAGGAAGGCTTCTCTTACTTCAATAATCAAATGTTGAACTCATTCTTCACTCTAGAAGATTCATTGAAACCCCAATTATAGAGTTTATGGATAGCAAGTAATCTCTTTCTTGAATCCTTAAATTTTCATGGGGATTTTATTCAATCTCTTCTTGAATACTATTCTTAACCTTCAGCATCCATTAAGGATGCAAGATTAAAGCATTTTGGCAAGAATTGGTATACTTTTGTCTTTCTACTTTGAGGAGAAGAGGGTAGCCACAGATTTCTTCAAATCTTTTGTCAATCTAAGTTCAAATCATGGGGATTATGAAGTATTTCACGCTAGAGATGTAATAGCAAGGTCACACAATGAAGAATTGATCAACATTGAAGAAACCTATTAAGATTCGTGACATTTACCTCTTCTTTGATACCTTGATAGTCAAGAATGTCTTGAATGTTCATGAAATCTTGATTCTAGTCAAAGATTGAAGTATCTTCATGGAGCATGGACTTCTCTTTAGCCATTATTGAAGGCATGCATTCAAGAATGGCACTCTTATAGCTATTTGGAGACTTCTCTTTAGCCATTATTGAAGGCATGTGTTCAAGAATGACATCTTACAGCTATTTGAAGACTTTAAGCGGATTCCCTATTAATGGAGGTTTCATTTGGATTTTCCCATCAACTATTATGATGTAATTTGGTCAATTTGAACATTCTTCTTCATCAAGCATTGAACAAGGTACATCGTCTACTTTTTTTCTAATCTCCCCTCATTGAATGATTAGTAGGAGGGACTTCTATAGCATTTCCATTTGTTGAAGCTTAGCCACTGTTGAATGAAGGAGAGGTTCGATTGAGTATACCCTCATTGCTTGATTGAAATTCTTTGCAATAATTGATTGAATTTTAATTCCCATCCATTAAAGATTGAATTTCCATCATTATGAGTTTGATGATTCAATCCATCACTTTGCTTTCTTTCATTGTTGATAATTCCCCCCATGGTTGATACATGAATGAAAGTACATTGTTATCTAAAATTTTTAGTGATTTCTTACCTATGTGATTGGCTAATCTTTGAATTTAGATCTCTTGTTGATCTTATACATTGAAATATCCAAGAAATTGTAAAAGGCGAGTTTAGTAATTCAATGAGTCATCGATTACCAAAGGTAAACTTTTCTCATCCCCCTTTGATTTCACTGAGATTTCAAAATCTTGCATATCATTGAATTCCCAAAGCTTTATTTCAACCATGCATATCATCCTTATTTTCTAGAACACTAGCATTGCCATGTATACATATTGACCGAGGGAAAAGGTCAAAGCCGGATGAGATAGCAAGACAAAGAGAGGTGACCTTCCCTTGTTATTTAGACTCCATAGGGATGCACAATCTAGCCCAAAAGGATGTTTGCACACCTTCTGAAGTTTCAGAGTCCATTTAGGTGTCTTGTCCATCGTTTTATCCCTCACCACAGGTGTTGCACACCATGAAATACTAAGGATTAAATTATCTACTCTTATATCTAGTGTTTATAATTGATTTTTATCATCATTGCATATCCTAATTATTTCTAATTATGATAAAGAGAGAGTTTGTATGAGTAGTCAAAAGAGCCAAATTACTAGCTCATATTTCTTTTTAGTGTATCTTTAAATATAGAAATTATTCAAGCATATGAGACCATTCTAGTTATGGTGTATGTTCAAAACATCCTCAATAATTCATTTTTAGATAATTTGACACGGCACAACTTAAAGAAGATAAGGCATGCTTTCCTCTTAACATCTTATCTTTGTATGGTTTTAGATTGATCATCGATAATTTGTAGCTTGTGCTTTTTGCTTTGTGTTAGTGTCCTTGGCTCACTTTTTGGCACACAAAGATACAAAAATTTCCTTATGCCTACACTAAGCATGGTGTTTGGTTCCCATATCCTCATGGCTTGGCACTAAAGGGACACCATGATTAGTGTAGTTTTACATATGACTTAAGTGGTTTAAATCTTATGCTTTTTGCTTTGTGTGGATGTTTGGGTCTCAGGTTCTTATGGCTTGGCAATGAAGGGACACCATGATTAATGGTGACTTTAATGGTTTGTAGCTTGTGCTTTTTTCTTTGTGTCAGTGTCCCGGGCTCACTTGGTACACAAAGATACAATGCTTTCCTTATAGATGCAATAAGCATGGTGTCTAGGTCCCACATCCTTGTGGCTTAACACTAAAGGGACACCATGATTAGTGTTATGTGTCTGACTTAAGTCATTTATAGTATTTGACTTTTACTTTTTTGTGTTGGTGTCCTAGGCTCACTTGGCACACAAAGATACAAGGCATTCCTTATGCTTGCACTAAGCCTAGTGTGTAGGTCGTATGTTCTCATGTCTTGGCATTGAAGGGACACAATGATTAGTATAGTCATGTATCTAACTTTAGTGGTTTGTAGCTTGTGCTTAGTGTAAGGGTTCCACATCCTTGTGGCTTGGCATTGAAGGAATACTTGATGGGACCTAAAATGGGCCGGCACTGGCTAAGGCACTAGCCGGACCTCATGCTCTCAACAAACAACCCAGCCACATGGCCTCACGGGCCAGGAGCATTTATCGAGGGATACACTATTCTAAACACTAATCACTGCTCGTTTATAGTCTGTAGTCTAATGGATATTCCCTTTCCCTGTCTCCTCACAGGGAGATTATACATATATCGGCAATAAATGCCACGTATTACACACACAAGGGCACACCACCAGCTGATTGGTATGGCCCTACCGTAGCTCTCCTACATCTTGGGGACTGGCCCCTCGATGTGCTGTTTCCACATATAGACACATTCGAAATAAACTCCTCTCTTAGTGCCAATATATTTAACATTCCATGAATGCACTTATCCTCACTTATCCATCCCCTTTTGACCCACCATCAAAACCTACAACTGGGTTGCTCACTCTCTCTACGTAGGTCAAGTCCTAAAGAAACCAAGTGCTATGCATCCAGGAGCTTGTAATTGATACCATTTAACGCTGCTTGATGCAAATGTGTATATAATTAAGTGCTCAAACAATTGAAAAATAGCTTCTTGCATTGTGCAAATCCATTCTTTTCATGTTTCCATACACTAACGCATGATTGTTGTAATGAGAGAAGACATTGAGCCTTATACTCGTGCTGTACTTCCCTTTATTTAACTTAACGTCATCCTATATGAATAATGTAGCAAATACATTAGATTTTATATCATATTTCAACGCTCAAACTCCCCTCTCTCCCTACTGTTTAAAGTTTTGCTTGCAGTGATAGATAAAAGGGCAATTTCATATGTATTTCACACAAAATAAGTAGTAAATACTCACAAAAACATATTAGTGGGGATAACCTGAGGCAAACCATCATGCTTTATCCTCATTATACACTCACAGATGTATCCATAATTTTCCTCATCCGTTTCCTATTTTTTCCCCTTTTAAAGAGCATTTTTCCTCATTTTTTCTTAATTTTCCTTATTTATTATCAATAAAAATGAAAGAAAATTAGTATTATTTCAGAGCTGTGGATCTTGAGTCCTTAAACAGCAGTCATGTAGATTTTATTGGTGTTTTGTTTCATGCTTTTCCGATTTTAAGCCCAAGAAACCCATTTTTACTCTAAAAACCATGCTTCTTGGGTTTTTCTCATTTATTTCCCACACTTTAAGTGCATATTTTGTGATTTTTTAATTATGAAATACTAAAACCAATAGCAACATGTCCATCAATTTTCAGTCCATATGAACATTGCTAACCTCATCAAATGCAAAAAAAGAGCCATTTTCTTTTGTAAAAATGTCATTACCGTGTATTTTTCACTATTTCAAGTTTCAAAACTTGTTGCGGGTCTGCAAACCAGGCCCCATTTGATGCTCAACCCGCCTCCACAATGCAATCTTCAGCCCACCTTCGGTTTGGAAGCAATCCGGTACCATGTCGGACGAGCATTCATCAATCGAGCTTCATTTTTCTTCACACGCAGGAACTGCCCCTTGCAGGAGAGAGAGAGGAGAGAGAAAGATTAAAATCTGATCTCTTGAACTAGGCAGCCATTTGAGGAGCAGACTGGAGCGATGGAGAGCGAAGATGAGAAGAAGATTATGCATAAAATCAATTGGGGGGGTTGCTTTCAGGTTGTTCAATCCCCCTCTCCTGGAAACGTGGATATGGCGCCTCCATCCGTGTACTGCATCGAAAAAAACGCCCCCCCCCCCCCCCCCCCCCCCCCCCCCCCTTCTCACAAAAATTTTGGTTTAGGGAGCCTCCAAAAGTCATAACCTTTGGCATCTTTAAAGTCCCATTCACACTTCCTTTGGACCTTGGCCTCCCGGGCACTCCCTCTTCTGCGTCTAGTGTTCGAATTATGATCCGAAAAATTCTGGGCGTTCGTCTTGAAGTCCTCCACTATCGGGCATCTCCCAACGTCTCGTCTGACAAGCCAAAAAATTATGAAAACTCACCAATTGTCATCAAGTTGGTCTTTTAAGCCTTTTCCGAGCATTGCCGCTTAAAATCGTACTGATTGCCACCGCTGCCTTCGATGAAGTCTATTTTTTCCCTGAAATTTGTAATTTTTGGCTATTTTAAAGCACTTCTCGGCATTAGAAATCATGTGTCATTGGAAACCACCACGGGATAGGGCGACTCAGCCCGTTGAATTCCACAAACAAATCTGCACATAAACACAACCACAAAGAGCATCAAGCTGATACAAAATAGATACACAACACAACACAACATAGCTCTCACCTTACCCCCTTGCCAAAACCAAGGCATGAAATCCACGAGGGGTAGGCTTAGCATAATCTGATAGAAAACCTAAAGCTAGTCACTAACCAACTGCTCCAACACAGTCAAGCTAAAAAGATCGATCAAAGAGGTCATCTGCAGTGGTGGTCTGAACTACCTACCGAACTAAGGACAACTTAACTAGGAGCTCCTACTAGGTGAGGACTCCTATAGCCTGATCAACAAATATTATCTTTTAGCACATTGGGTCTTTAGCCTCTTATTTTCCATACTTGAGCGTGTAAAAAGGAGGGAGCTGAGAGTAGTGACCCAAGGAGAGCAAGGCATCGGCCTCAGGTCCTGTCTCGGTATCCAAGAACCTATCAAGCTTGCGCAAGGCGACACTTAATCCTTTTCTAATGCTCACTTTTATTTTCGCTCCAACCTTCTTGTATTTATTTGTTTTTCAGCTAGATGCCACCCCTAGGAAGATAATGCATTGGCCCCGGGTCTGACTTGGCCCCAGGAACTTGCCAGGCCTTCACAAGGTGATAAACAATAGCTCAAAGATTTTTCTTTCTTTCCATTTCTATTTTTATAGGGGTTAGAACCCCTTTTTACACACCTCCGTATATTCATATATTTTCTTTCAGATATTTAGGGTTTGGTCTATTTCCATCATTATTTTAGTAGGCTTCTCTAACTGCCTCAAACTAACAGGACCTCCCAGAACGGCCACCTAGCAAGTCAGTAGAACAGGGTCACTAGAACTCCCATCTAAAACAGGTCTTACAATGCCTGAGAATGCCTTGCAGGACGCAATGACTATTCAGACCTCCCTAAGACATATAGAGCCTAATCCTGGGACTTCATGCCTTAATCATCGGTCCCCAATCAAATAAGAAGAAAGCACCCTCACATATGTGTCATTATTTGCTTAAGGGAAAACACTCGAAAAGGGAACGAACCCACCTAGAATGGCCACAAGAAGCTCCTTCACAGCAAAGGATCCCTCCATCGACTTCGTGAACCTGTATGTCACAATCACTACAACAAAAACCATTAACTGTACCTGCACCAAGCAGACAAATGGCCCTCTTGGCCTAAAGAAATAACACATTTCACTGCAAACTAGCTAGCCCTCCTGGCCTAAAATGGATAGTTCATTCTAATCCATGCAATATATGATCTCCTTGGCATATACAGCACATCCTATCAAACTAATCAGGATACCAAGGATAGCATAAAATAGGAGGACTAGCCTCATGCTACTCATGCGAGTCTACTAAAAGATTGATCTACGCTCTTTGTAGATTTACTAGCCCAAGCCTTTCTACTGATATCTCAGTAATAATGGCCATGAATGAATGACATCATTAGGTTGATATATTTCATCATTAGGTTGATATATTTCATCCCCTTGGTCGTCATTCAAACGGATCGCTTGTCCCAACTTTCTAGTAACTCCTCCTATAGGGAGAATCATGGATTTATGATCATTCAACTCTTCTCTGATTGGACCATTACATATGTCAATGATACGATCCAAACTAGACAGAGTTTCAAGCCTAGACCCATCACATAGATGCATCTCAGGGTGGCGGTCCCTATTGTTAGATGTCGTATTATGGCCTTTCGTCGCATCCTCTTGGGAATCCATCAAAGCATGCCCACATGCAATTCCTGGCCCTTCATCTGACACACCAACAATATTTTTAGGGGTTTTGGGCCTCCAAACCCTTCTCATATTCCTTTTCATATTCTTAGACTGCCTCATTTGCCCACATTGGTCCAATGGACTCACTGTGGATTTATCACCATTACCAGATGGCCTCACAACCTTATGGCTTCTATTTAGTACAGGTGGACCTTTGGCATGCCGCATGCATCTTCTCTACACGAGATGTCTTTACTTGCCTTTGTCCACTCTGCAACAACTGCTTAGCCATAGGAACCGTGCTTTTACTAAAAGGAATAACATCTACTCGAAAGCATGATTCATCTATAAATTGGAAAGGTCTCTCAAGAGCCTTACTAGGAGCACAACTAGAACCGCTCATAGAACGCTCATCTAAGCTTGTAGACCTAATGTTTCTATCAATTCCACCATCACAGCTACCTCTCATGGAAGTGTTGCAAGCCTTGATGGGACTTATTGGGCTTGGAATATTTTTATCCCCAGGGGGTATATTATCCCTACTATTGCTATTTTCTGCTTGGAGATTTTGACTACCAAGGTTTCTCTCATAGGCTGCCTTGATATCAACAAGCGAGCTATCTCCTTGTAGAAATGGTTGGAAGCTAGGATGCACTTGCATTGAGTGGGGAAAACTCCAAAAGTTTTCCCAACATCTTTGAATATGTCCCTCATAATCAATGGCATGCATCTTTGCTTCCCTTAAGGACTTAGGATTCCACAGTCCCACTTGGATTTGCATGTTAATCTCTAAAGCCACTCAAAAAGAGCTCACATAGCACGTCACCTGGCAATGCAGTAGCTCTTCTTGGCCAAAGCCTTAGAATATCATCAAAGGTTGTAGCGTATTCTTTAACAGAAGGATGAGACTCTTGCCTAATTTGCATCAACTGTCCTAAAACTTGGGTCATAGGCACCTTCTTCTCATATTCATATAAAAATCAATCACTCAACTCCTCAAAGGATTTAATAGACCCCCTTGGGAGGCTCCAGTACCATTTTCTAGCCTCTCCCTTTAGGGTACTTGAGAATACGAGCATCCGATGAATATCATTGAACCCACTTGCAAGGTAAGTTAGGCTGTATTCTTGTAAATGTACCATCAGATCCTCATTAATCAGCCCATGAAACACTGGGAGATCCCTATAAGGAGGAGGGCATTTAGTCTTTTCCTTCAGGATCAGCACTGGGCCATTAAAATCCTCGTAATCATGGCCTGACCCTAGTGTCTTAGGGTCTGCAACCTCTTCCATTTCCACCTTTACTGGTGTAGGGAGGTTAATATTATCCTTAATGTCCCTTTCTGACAACTCATAAAGTGGTCTAGGGAGACCTATAGCTCTTAGCATGTCATTCCAATCCTTTCTTAGAGGATCTTCCATATCTTGCCCCTTCCTAGGTATTTCCATGATGGCTTTATCTAGGAGCTTCTGCGACTCATCAAAAGCAAACTTATCCTTAGCACTTAGGACCTGGGGACCGTGTCTTTCAAGCAATTGTTTTTTATTTACATCTAGGGCTTCTAACATCCTTGTGATACTTAAAATTTTGGCATGATGCCCCACCACATGGGATGTTTTAGCCATAACTGCACTCCATTGTGTGTTGAGTTTTTCCCATGGCACTACGACTTTAGCATAATCACTTGTTGATGCCCTGACCGCCATAGCTTCCAACATACTTATTCCATGCCCTCTAGGTTGATGGATGGTTATACATGATTTCTCTTGGTGGGTACATACCACACCAAGGCAAACCTTAGCCCATGCCCTCACATTAGAGGATGGGGTAACGACTAATTGGTTACTCTTGGTGGGTAGATATCACACCAAGGCAAACCTTAGCCCATGCCATCACATTAGAGGATGGTCTAACCACTAATTGGTTACTCTTCTCATCACCTAAATTATCTTCTCTAGAGGACTCATGCTTACATAACTAACTAAGTCCATCAGTAAGTTTTGTATAGGGAAAGCCAAGGTTTTCCATCCTTGAACAAACCCCATCTTATGGTTAGCTTAGCATACTCCTAATGGAAATTATAAAATTAGGTCTCTTTACAACCTAGATTTGGAGACTGTCACTTATAGGCAGATCTCGATAGACTCACCATTGATGGGACCTAAAATGGGCCGGCACTGGCTAAGGCACTATCCGGACCTCATGCTCTCAACAAACAACCCCACCACATGGCCTCGCAGGCTAGGAGCATCTATCGAAGGATACACTATCCTAAACACTAATCATTGCGTGTTTATAGTCTGTAGTCCAACGAATATTCCCTTTCCCTGTCTCCTTAGAGGGAGATTATACATATATTGGCAATAAATGCCATGTATTACACACACAAGGGCACCCCACCGGCGGATTGCTGTGGCCCTACTGCAGCTCTCCTACATCTTGGGGATTGGCCGCTCGATGCACTACTTCCACGTATAGACACATTCGAAACAAACTCCCCTCTAGTGCCAATATATTTAACATTCCAGGAATGCACTTATACTCACTTATCCATCCCCTTTTGACCCACCGTCTAAACCTATAGCCGGGTTGCTCGCTCTCTCTACGTAGGTCAAGTCCTAAAGAAACCAAGTGCTATGCATCCAGGAGCTTGTAATTGATACCATTTAATGATGCTTGATGCAAATGTGTATATTATTAAGTGCTCAGACAATTGAAAAACAGGCTCATGCATTGTGCAAATCCATTCTTTTCATGTTTCCATATACTAACGCATGATTGCTGTAATGAGAGGACACCGAGCCTTACACTCGTGCTGTACTTCCCTTTATTTAACTTAACATCATCCTATATGAATAATGTAGCAAACACATCAGATTTTATATTATATTTCAATGCTCAAACTCCCCTCTCTCCCTACTGTTTAAAGTTTTGCTTGTGGTGATAGGTAAAAGGGTAATTTCATGTATATTTCACACAAAATGAGTAGTAAATACTCACAAAAACATATAAATGGGGATAACCTGAGGAAAAACCTCATGCTTTATCCTCATTATATACTCACATACATATCCATAATTTTCCTCGTCTGTTTTCTATTTTTTTCCCTTTTAAAGAGCATTTTTTCTAATTTTTCCTTATTTATTATCAATAGAAATGGAATAAAATTAGCATTATTTCAAAGCTATGGCTCTTGAGTCCTTAAACAACAGTCATGTAGATTTTATTGGTGTTTTGTTTCATGCTTTTCCGATTTTGAGCCCAAAAATCCCATTTTTACTCTAAAAACCATGCTTTTTGGGTTTTCCCCATTTATTTTCCACACTTTAAGTTCATATTTTTAGATTTTTTTATTATGAAAGACTAAAACCAATAGCAAACAACATGTCCATCAATTTTCAGCCCATATGAACATTGCTAACCTCATCAAATGGGAAAAAAGAGCCATTTTCTTTGTAAAAATGTCAACACATTGGCATGCTGCTCTTTGGAGAGAAGATAATCATGTCCTTTTATTACTATGCAAGTGCACATGAGCTCAATTGCACTTAGATGCATGCATGGTGGAATTACTCTAATGTCTAAGTGCGAGATGATTCTTGGAGAGACTCTCCTGAAAGCTAAAAAAGTGAGAAATGGAGTCAAGGTCCTATATATAGTGGATCTTCTATGATTTTATCTCTATCAGATTCCTTTGTAGTGTGGAGGGCCTGTCTAGATACTATGAAACCCCTCCAACTTTATTGGGATAACAAGTTTTA
Organism: Lygodium microphyllum; assembly: GCF_053477565.2. NCBI lineage: Eukaryota > Viridiplantae > Streptophyta > Polypodiopsida > Schizaeales > Lygodiaceae > Lygodium > Lygodium microphyllum. The sequence continues at coordinate 67,722,388 of NC_141137.1, read as the reverse complement.
CCTAGTTAATGTTATTAAATGCTATTAACATAAAATGGAGAGTTATTGACAAGTTACTTTTATGAGATTGCAAAAGCATGGTCACATCATCGTGATCCCTAGAGGCAGTTAAGTCCAAGAGCATTAAAGCCCCCAAAATAATAAGAGTTCTATCCAAGTCCCACTTGGTGTGGGTGAAGCTCAATAATAAGATTGTCAACTTGACATGAATTCATCATCAAATTTTGTGTATAGGGCATATATTTGCTCTCTTAACCTTGAAATTGCAAGCAATATATTTGCCATCAATACACTCCTCTCAATGGAACTTTGTTGGGACCTAAAATGGGCCCGAGGCTTCTCTATACTCAAAAACCCACACCCCGTTGGTATAAGGGACACACTTCCCTAATTGCTATTGTAAATCTTGTGTTTGTTTTGAATTGTAGTCCAATGATAAAACCCCGCGCTCGTCATAGGGGGTCCCTACACATCGATCAGTATAAAATACCTCGTAATCACAAATAAGAGGCACCCCTCCAACTAAATGTTGTGGCGCCACTGCAGCTTTCCTACACTAGGGGGATTGGCCCTTCAATGTGCCGCTATCACATATAACACATGTGTAACAAGCTCCACTCTTATTTTAAAAGGATCCAAGAGATAAGATAATTCTTCAGTTAACAATTTCCCAAGGAACCCAAACACCTAAACCTATAGCTTAGGTGTCTCACAACTCAACGTGGGTCATAAGTATAGGAAACTGCTCTCATTGGTGACCATGGGATAGGGTGACTCAGCTCGTCGAATCCCATGAATTGATCTGCACAAACAACACCCAAAGAAAGCATCAAGCTGCCACAAAAAATATACTTAACAAAGCACAAGAATAGCTCTCACCCTACCCCTGACAAAACCAAGGTATGAAAATCCACAAGGGATAGGCCCAGCATAATCTGACAGAAATCTAGAGCCAGGCACTAACCAACTGCTCTAACACAGACTGGCTAAAAAAACTGTCAAAGAGGTCATCCTAGTGGTGTTCTGAACTACCTACCTAACTTAGGGCAACTGGACGAGGACCTCCTACTAAGTGAGGACTCCTATAGCCTAGTCATCATATTTTTCTTATAGCACATTTTCTTCGAAAGTTTCCATACTCAGGTGTGTAAAAAGGAGGGAGGTGAGCATAGAGTGACCCAAGGAGAACAGGGCATCGGCCTTAGGTTCTGACTTGGTACCCAAGAACTTACCAAGCTCTTGTGAGGTGGCACTTAATCCTTTTCCATTTCACTCACTTTTATTTTCACTCCAATCTTCCTTTTCTTTTCTTTTTTGCTAGCTGGTACCCTTAGAAAGATAAGGCATCAAGTCTGACTTGTCCCTAGGAACCTACCAAGCCTCTGCAAGGCGATAAGAAACTTCTTGTAAGAATTTTCTTCCTTGTTTTTTTTTTCTTTTCTTATTGAGGGGGTTAGAACCCCTTTTTACACACCTCTATAGTTTTTATCTTTAGATACATTAAGAACTTGCTCTTCTTTGCTATTTTGATAGGCTTCTCTAGTTGCCTCATACTAGTAGGGACTCCTAGGACAGCTCGCTAGCAAGTAGGAAGGACATGGTCACAAGGAATACCCTCTATCACAAGCCTTTAATGCCTGACAATGTCCTAACAGGAGGTAGACAACTGCTCTAATCTCCCCTAGATATACATAACCAAACCATAGGACTTCATGCCTTGATTGTTGGTCCCCATAAACAAAAATAAAATAACCCCCACATACACATATAACATTATTAGCTTAAGGAAAAACTCAGAAAGGCAACGATACCACCTGGCTAGGGAATCCGCAAAGTGATTCCATTGTCGAGGAGCTAACTGATAAGTCACCGTCTCAAAGATATACAACATATCCAAGGATGCACGATGGTACACCTGTAAGATGGAATCCCGCACACTATAAGTCCCATTTAGTTGATTAATTACTAACTACGAATCACCTTTAACCAATAATCAATGGATGCCATCACATCAGGCTACATTCAACCCCATGATCAAGGCCTTGTATTATGCCATATTATTAGTAAAAGAGGGTTCCTAAATAGATACCCATCTTCATAACAACCCTACGTCGAGGATATTTAATGACCATACCAATGCTCGCATGTTTAGCGAGCCCTCTGGAAGCTCTATCAAAATACAGAGTAAAAACCTAGGATTCATTGATAGGCAACATTATAATAATTAGCTCACTTGTACTTATGATACTCAAAATCAAGCCAAGAGAGAGGATGTATAATAGGCACAATCCCTCCTTTCTCGCTGAACTCGATAGGAATGCTAGTTAGAAGTCATTGAAAATGGTGGTAGTAGACCTTAATTTCCCACATAAAGGATCCATCTTGCCACTCAATAAACTAAGAAGCTTCTTTGTGTAGCAAAGGCTCCCTCTACGCACTGTAGCCAACCTATGTGATGCAATCACTAAAACAAAAAACGATTAAACATACTTGCACCAAACGGAGGTATAGCCCTCTTGGCCTAAAGAGATATAACATTTCACAACAAACAGAGCCAGACCTTTTGGCCTAATGAAATAAAACATTAAAACTCAACAGATACAGACCTCTTGGCCTTATGAAGTAAAACATTAGAACTCGACAGAGACGACCCTCTTGGCCTTATGAAATAAAACATTTTAACGCCATTCAACATAGCGTACTGCTAAAACAATCCATTGGTCCTAATGTTACTCTATGAAAGCACAAAACCAACCAAGGATAAGGATTCTTAGGCCCTAAACTAAGTGCATCAGGTTATTAGGTAACCCCCTACTGCATAAATAGTAAGGAGTGCCCAACGAATATGATGATACACAATCCTATGTGTCCATGACAGAGTAGGAAGGTGCTCACTTGCTACCTAACTCATAACCCAAACTAACCATCTGGCCGAAATATGACATGTCAGCAAGAAGACCCCAAAGTAGTCTAGGACTAATGTTCGGAGGTAATTGTAAGGGCTCCCCTGGACTACAATAAAAAAGACATCTTCCATGAAACCTTTGCTCCACCAAATCACTCGACCTTGGTGGTAACATTGGTTAAGGTACGGATTCTCTAGATAGGGAATGATGCGTCCCATCCACTTGTCTCTTGATACCTACTACATGTTAAAACTGAATCGTGAAGGACCTGCACATGCACCAAGCCCAATGTTAGCTCTTACACATAGTAAGGCTTCAGCTTATTAAAGTTAACTTTAATCTTAAACTCTACCCCCTGCAAATATACTAGAAGGGCCATAGAGCCATTCTTTCCTAAATGTACAATCTTGTATGGTCCATCCCATTCGGTTCTAATTTTCCTAGAAAGAGCTCCTGGTGACGAGCATCATAATACATCACTAACTGACCTTTCACGAATTTGTACTTCTTTGCTCGAATATCATGAAGGGATTTCATTCTCCTCTTTTCTACTTCTTGATGTAATAAAGCTTGGACTAAATCTCATCAAGATGTGCCAGAGAAGTATACCATTCCTATAATGCTTCTTCCTCTCCCAACGAATGATTGAGGGAAAAATGCATAGTGGGGAGCTTTATTTCTAATGGAAAAATGCACTCCTCCCCATACACTAGCTGAACGGGGTGTGGCTTGTGGCTCTCTTGAATGTCGTGATCCCACACTACCACATATAATTTCTTATCCCAGTCACACTTGCTTTCCGATACTATCTTGGAAAAGATTCCTACCAGTTGTCTATTCGTACTCTCAACCTTTGAGGATTATACGGGGTAGTTTTGTTGTGCTTAATCTTCAAAGCTTTAGCCAAGGTCACAATAATCTTGTTCAAGAAGTGTGTCCCTCGATTAGACACAATCTCCTTCGGTGGACTGAAATGGCAAACAATTTGCTCCATAATGAAACTGTCCATCTCCTTAGCATTGTCCTTCATTGTTGCTTGGGCTTCAGACCACTTTGTAAAGTAGTATGTTGCTACAATAATGAAAGCATATTGGAAAATCGATGGCCACCGATATCTAGCACGGAGAGCTCTTTGGGTGGTAAGCTGGCCAACAAAATGTCCCCCACATGCTGAATCATGGCACTCCTCAAGAATAAATGGTATCTCATTGGGTACTACACACAACGGCGATAGATATCATCTACTCCTCTCCAATACAAGACACCTGCTATAATTGAAAAGCGTAATGCTTGTTGCTTGATCTTTCTCTTTTTAGACTTCGATAAAGTAGCCCCAAATCCTCCTGTAGATAAATAATAGGTTATAGTCGCATATCAGGAAGGGATGGAAGCTATATCGATTTTAAATAGACCTTCAATATCACTTCCTTCAACCAGAATTTCCTTTGGCTCCCTGAAATCCACAAGGCATTCTACAATACCCTATAGCTTTGGTGGCTTGCTCCTAGTCTCATAATTCAACTCCTACAAAGTGATTAACCACTTTGCTAAATAGTCAGGTGGCTGCAACTTGTTCAACAACAATCTAAGTCCTTCCACTTTCATAAAGAATACTACCTTCTCATAGAGAATATAATGCCATGTACGTGTATAATTAACCTCAGATATCCCCAATTTCCTACTAGCAAAGGCAATTGGATGATACCATTTCTCCTCCCAAATTTGAGCTAAACAGTAGAGCTGATACTATGTATTGTGGCTGCTGAAAATATGTTGAAAACTTCACCTCTTCTGGGTGCTTTTAAGATTGGCGCTTTTGCTAATTCCTGCTTCACATCCTCAAAGGATACTTGATAGGCTTCATTCCACTCAAACAAATAGTTAAAAGATAGAAGGTTCGTCGTCAATGGCAATGCTCTTTTCGCCAATGAATTGATAAATCTTTGATAATATCCCATTGATGAACAGAAAGCTGTGCACCTCTTTTGGAGTATGTGGTGGGCTTATAGAGACTATAACCTTTATTATTTTAGGGTTAGTCGCAATACCAGCTGTACTAACCACATGGTCGAGTAACAACCCATAGGGCACTCCAGTTCACATTTTCTAGGGTTAAAAGCAATGCAAAAATGTCTAAATGCTCAAAACATTTCCTCAAAATAATCAAGTGTCGCTCCCTTGTGGTGGCTGCCCCTAGATCATCAATAAAGAGTTTTAACTCCTCTAGGGAAATATCACCAAAGGTCTTATCAGTTGTTCTTTTCCAAGACCCATGCACATTGCATAGACCAAACGCCATCACATGATATGCAAAGGTACCAAATATACTAATAAATGTCATTTTCAATTTGTCTTCCTTTGCATTTTCCATCTGGTTATATCTAGCAAAGCAATCTATAAATGAATAGATTTCCCTACCCACTAACTAATCCAAAATTTGTGAATGACAATGGGTAGTAATCCTTAACTATCTGCTTAGTGAGCTCTCAGAAATCTATGCAAAGTCAAACTTGATTTTTCTTCTTTTTCCTGATAACAACTGGTGAACACTATTCTGTGTGTTGAACCAGAAATATCAGGTTAGCCTTTCGTAGCTTTGTTAATTCTACGAATATCCTATCCCTTAATTCGAAAGGCATACACCTTATTTCTATTGCACTGGGTGGCTACCTTGCTTCAGTACGAACAACCTAGGCTGGGAGAATGCCTCTTAGCTCATCATAACTCCAAGCAAAGACATCACACAATTCTTGAATCAAGGACACATAGTCATTTCTTTCTTCTGAGCTGAGCATGGACCTTAATTTAATTGGCCGTGAATCATTAATTGTACCAAGGTCGAGCTTACATCCACATCCCTAATCCTCTTTTGAGCCTCTATTGGCTCATTCAAAGTCACTTGGTAGATATCCTCGGATCCTGTGTCCACAATAGCATAGTCCATTAATATTCCATCAACATATGCTACCACCCTCGAATAATGCTTTTTAGCATGCGCACACCAATCATCTCCTACTCGCGCTATTCCCAAGGATTCAACGATATACCCAGTGCGTAGAATCTTCTTAAATTACTTGCACAATCCTGGAAACAACTTAATCAAGTGTAGAAGATTTACATCTCGCTTGACTTTGCAAAGAGAACTCACTAAATCAAATTCATGATAGCTAGCAAGAGCTCGTTTTTCTCACTAGACCATTCTCTCCTTTGGTCTTTGAACTGGCTTTGGTGCTTCTTTCTTGGTTTTTGCCTTCTTCTTTGGCGACTCCTTATCCTTCTTGGGGTTGGCTTTACCATCTACGACCTTGAGAGGTCTGCCGCCTTCCATATAGGGATTAAGGACTTGCGTCACCTTATCATCTTGTTTGGGATTTCCCTCGATAGGTTTTGCCTTGGTTTTGTCGACTTCTTTATCCTTTTGACCTCTCGTAATAACCCGTAGATTTGAAGCTTTAGTGCCATTGACATAAGCATCTTATATAAGGATAACTCCATTGCCACTAGTTAGCTCCTCTACCATAGCTTTCCCTCTTTGTAATATTTGTTTCGGTCCTTCGTTTTGCTAGAGAATATTCCCTTGCACTCGATGATTAGACCTTGCTATTTACTTCCTTGTTGGAGAGATCTAATCTTACTTCAACATGTACTAGCTAAATGACCGGACTTCCCACATATGTCACATTTAACATTTGGAAAATTCCTAGGAAAATGTTGGCCACCACACCACTTACAATTGAATCTTGAGGGCCCACCCTCTTCAGGGCGTTGACTCCCTATCAAATTCTGCTGCTTCTTAAGAAAATTAACATCAATGGCTATTTTTCTATATTGTTCACTAATCATATCAGTACAGTGCTTCCTCATATCCTTAACTTTGCCAATAACGTTCGAGGCACTTGACTCATAGCCGCGATCGTCTACCTGTTGTTCCATTGGCCTAACCACTTGATTAGGGATTGGCTGTTGATTCCCTGGAAAAACGGTAGGATTTATCATTAGGCTTACAACAATAGTCGCTCGATGGAGCCATTTGACTAGTCATAGGCATGGTTACACTATGAGGAGTTGGCAACATGGGCACATTTGGAATTATGCTTTCTCTTCCATTAGGAGGATTCATGGGTATCCCTTGACCTCGATTTGTCAGTGCTAAAGTATTTCCAAACCTAAACTCGGATTCCAATTTGAGTTAGAGGCATAAGCCACTTGTGATCCATGATTCTATCTCTTTTGCTCTTGTAATAGCCGTATCAATGTCGACAAGAGCAACATTGTTGAACTTGTTGGGGTTAAGGCGCCTCCGCCGTGCCGCCCCGTGTATTACTACACTGACAGTACCCGCCACTGCACACTACAGGTGGCGGGCACCCGTCACGTCACTTTATTCTTTACATTCATTTTTTAGTGACTAGTAAATAAAGGAAGGCCCGGTCACACATTGTGACTGTTGGAGTTCCCATTTCTTGTCTCTCTCTTTCTTGCTCTTGCTCTCCCGCCATAGCTCATGTGCAAGCTTCGATCCTTCTCACCTTTCAACTGGTATCAGAGCTTGGCTTTCTCTTGCTCGAGCTCGACTCGGTGCTTCTCTACCTTCGCATCGACTCCCTTCACGCATTGGATCTCCATCTCGACAGCCATATTCGATCTCCCCGAGCTCCTGTCACTCCCCGGCTTCCCGAGCACCTTCCCGGCCTATTGAGGCACCTTCAAGGCATTGATACTGAGGTATTTGATCATTCTTTCAGGGTTTTATTTCAGTCTATAGGTTGCAAACAGCAAGGGCAGCCATGGCTTCAAACCCTTGAAGCTTATTCTCCTCATATTGTGCCTTACACCTATCAAGGCTCAAAGAGGCTTGTCATAGGCCTTTGATAGGCCCTTCTTGAACCCCCCATTACCCCCTTTTCAGCCCATGTGAAGCAGCAGCAAGTTCAGCACCAACAGGGCAGATTGCACCATTTTTTTCCAGGCTGTTAGCACTCGTCTACTTCAGCTCCACACTTGGCCATTGCTTCTTGCTCTCTACCTTGATCAAGAGGGCTATCGACTTCATGTTCGATGTCATTCAAGCTTTGGGCATTGGTCTTGATCATTCGGGGCTGATTTCTTCAGATTTGGGACTGTCATAAATTGTCATAATAGGCTGAAAACAGGGTAGCACCATTGGCATTAGCATTTGTTGCTTATACTCCATTCCGGTTGTGCTATTTGATGCCCGTATGCGGTCTACATGATGCTTAGTGCGTTGGGAATGTATGCACATGATTATGCCATGATTTTGGTCTAAAATATTGGCTGATTTGGGATTGTTATTTACTGTTATACAGTGCTGTAAACAGGGCAACCACACTTTGCATTGGCATTTGATGCTTATACTCTACTCTGGTTACCTTGTTTGATGCCCGTATGCGGTCTACATGATGCCTAATGTCTTGGGAATGTATGCATTCGATTTGCCCATGATTTGGCATTGTTTTTGGGCTGGAAATTGATAGTTTTGGATTGTTTAGAGCTGCTGTACATGAGCGGGCTGAAGCTCATTTGTCACATGTATTGCTTCTCTATGGATACCGGATGTATGCTATGGGTTATGTCATGATGTATTACATTTTGGGGATCGACTTCGAACTCATGATCGTGATTCCGGAATGCTTTTGAGCATCGCATTTTCTCCATTGTTATTGGTTTGTCATTGGCAATTTGGTCGACTTGACTGGCATTTGGGCCGCTTATGCCTATTGTCTGTACTTGACGGATAAGCTCTATGCATTACATGCTTTGGTCCGTGGTTGATGCCTCTTAGTTCATCCATGCTTGACAGATATTTTGGAGCTCCGATTTGGATGTTTTGAGCACTTCCGACTCATAGGGATATTGACTTTGGCTTGCTACTGGATGTATTGACTTGACAGAGATATTGCCATTGGGATTATGTCTTGCTTAGTGGTTGCTACATCAGTTGCTTCATGTATGTCATGCTCTTGGGAAGCGTATGACGCATTGACTTGGTCACTTGGTCACTTGTACTTTGTCTTGGGTTGCTTGAGCCCTTAACTCGATTGTACGCCTTTTGTGCCAGTGGGAGCATCTTGCATGCTTACTTGACCTTGAGTAGGGATTACATGCTATTGGAGCAATCTATGTCATTGAGCAGTTATGGATGTATTGAGACTTTGGGATTATACTCCGACAATTGGATGTTGCATTGAGTATATGTCTTGGTTCACAGGATGCTTATGAGCCAAGTCTCAATTTTGGATCCGCTTTCTTTTGAGCAGACACCTATTTGTGTCAGGTTTTGGCAGTTGGTTCTATATTTTGCCTAGATTGTCTGGGGTGTGCCTCTTACTGGCAGATGCTATTTGACATCTCTCGGTGTTATGCTCATGTATTTTCACTGTCATTTGCTTTGCTTTGTCCTCTTTATGCCGGCTTTGGACCTAGCATTGTTTAGTTGACATTAGATCCAGTTTTGGGACAGTTTGCTCTCATTATTGCAATTCTGAAATTTATTACAGCAAGCATTTATTGGTGGACTGAGCAGTATTTTTTATGTTGAAATATCCTGATTTAGTGTACCGCACCTAGTACTAAGTGGGCAGCATCTTTTGGCACACTTTTCTCGCCATTTGGAGCTCATTTCAGTGGATTTTGGGCTTTTTCTGCAGTAAAACAGCCAGCAGTTTTACATTGTCTGTGCATTTCCAGCCTGCATTATGGCATCCTCTTCAACTGATAATGCCATATTTAACATCACAAAGTTGGATGGTACCAACTACTCTTATTGGAAGAGTCAAATTTGGCAGGCCTTGGTGCAGAAATCTCAGATTAAGCCACTTCGGTTGAGTGGGAAACAGCCTGAAACTATGGACAATGACGACTGGCTTGAACTTGATGAGCTATGCAAGTCCACGATTGTATTGTCTCTCACTGAACAGGTACATTATAATGTATTTGAGGAAGCACAGAGTGCATGGGATCTATGGAATAAGATCAAGAATCTTTATGATAAGAAAAGTCCGACGAGTCAGATGTACTGGTTGAAGCAGCTTATAGATCTGCGCATGAAGGATAATGCGATTATGTCTGCTCACTTGAGCCAGTTCCATGCTATACTGAAGAACCCGACTTCGCAGGATATCACCTTTGGAGAGGAAGTAACTCCTCTTTTCTTACTTGGGACTCTAAATGAGTCATGGGATGTATTCCGCACTGCCCTATGTGCCTCTAGTGCTACTCTGAAACTGAATGATGTTGAGAGTGCTCTTTTGCAGGAAGAGGTTAATCGCAAAAACTTGGATGCCTCTCGTGTTTCACATGCTTTGATAGTTAAAGGTAGGAATGACAGGAATGATCGTGGTAATAACTGTGGCCGTGACTTGCAGAAGGGTCGGTCTAAATCTCGTGGAAAGTCGCGTAGTAAGTCGCGTGGGCGCAATGCTAATGTCACTTGTCATCATTGTGGGAAAAAGGGCCATATTAGACCATAGTGTCATGAGTTGCGCAATGAGAAGCGCAAGGATAAGGGCAAAGAGAAAGTGCAAGAGAAGTCCTTTGATCACAGCATAGTACCTGCAAAATCCAGCGTTAAGATTGAAGAAATTAATGCCATGCAGACCGAGGATTCCGATGGTAGTGATGAGTTTATACTTGCAGCTAGTTCTTCTGATGCTTCACACTTGACTGAGACACCTAGTATGTATGCACAGTGCTGGTTATTGGATTCAGGTGCGTCCTTCCATGTGACGCCTTACCGTGAGTGGTTTCACTCTTACCGTATTGTATCTGGATCAGTCAGACTTGGAGATGACAGGTCTCTTGATATTGTGGGCTGTGGAGATATTCAATTGCAGTTTTCCACTGGCAGTTCCTTTTTGCTCAGGGATGTACGTCATGTACCTGTGCTTACACGCAGTCTTATGTCTGTAGGACAGTTGGATGATGTAGGGTTTCATGTCTGTTTTGGGGATTCTGCCTAGAAGATTACCAAAGGCAGACTTGTGCTTGCTAGAGGCGCCAAGGCTGGCAGCCTCTATCCTCTTGTTGTATCTGGGTCTTCTGTAGACCATGTTTTGGCAGTGGGCTCTATCCCACATGTATCACTTTGGCATGCCCGTTTGGGGCATATGTCTTTGAAGGGAATGAAAATGTTATCTGGTTTGCAGTATCTTCTGCCTTTGGACTATGCACGTTTTGACTTGTGTGATCATTGTCTTTATGGTAAGCAGAATAGGTCTACGCATAAGAAATCGGGTAGGCCATGCATAAGTGAGCCCTTGGCTTTGGTGCATTCAGATGTTTGTGGGCCCATGCCGTGTATGTCTATGGGTGGCGCGAAGTACTTTGTTACCTTCATTGATGATTTTTCTAGGAAAGTGTGGGCTTATCCCATAAAGCAAAAGTCCGATGTCTTGGCAGTCTTTCAGCGTTTGGCTTGCTCTTGTTGAGAACCAGACTAGGTATAGGCTGAAATGCCTTAGGATTAACAATGGGGGAGAATATGTCTCATGTGATTTTGAGCAGTTTTGTGATGACAGGGGTATTAAGCGTCAGTTGACCGCCCCTTACACCCCCGCCCAGAATGGTTTGGCTGAGTGCATGAACATGACTATTCAGGAGCATGTCCGCTCTATGCTTAGCCATGCAGGCCTACCACAGAGCTTTTGGGCTGAGGCAGTTAGTACGGTAGTGCATGTCATAAACCGATCGCCTTCTAGTGGATTGGATTTCCAGGTTGCAGAGGAAGTTTGGGCTGGTAAGCCACCCTCTTATGCGCCTCTCCGTGTCTTTGGATGTGAGGCATTCTGCCATGTGCCCAAGGACAAGAGGAGTAAGTTGGATCCAAAGAGCATTAAATGCATCTTTCTTGGTTATGGTGATTCAGGAGAGATGGGATATCGCCTATGGGATCTGCATGCGTGGAAAATAGTACGCAGCCATGATGTAGTCTTCCATGAAGACAAGATGCACAGGCAGCCTGAGAAAGTGGTTGAGATCCGTAGAGTGATCTTTCAGGAGGAGCCTAGAGCTCCTGCACAGCCAGTTGGACAGCCTATAGCTGCAGCAGATGCTCATGGTCAGGGTGTTGGACAGGCAGCTGGGCAGGCAGCAGAGCCTGCAGTGAGACGGTCTGCTAGAGATAGACGTCCACTTGATAGATTTCAGGCCTCTATGCATTATATTCTGGTTACAGATGCAGGAGAGCCTTTCACTTATGATGAGGCTATGCACAGGGGTGACAGTCACTCCTGGGAGAGGGCTATGCAGTCTGAGATCGACTCCTTGCATAAGAATGAGACTTGGGATTTGGTTGCCTTGCCTAAGGGCAAGAAGGCTTTGCCATGCAAGTGGGTGTACAAGCTGAAAAGTACCCCTGGACACCCCAAGACGGCATACAAGGCTAGATTGGTAGCAAAGGGTTTTAAGCAGGAGCATGGTGTAGACTTTGATGAGGTCTTTTCTCCTGTGGTTAAGATGACCACCCTGCGCTTGGTCTTGGCTTTGGTTGCTCAGCTTGACTTAGATCTATATCAGATGGATGTCAAGACGACTTTCTTACATGGAGACTTGCATGATGAGATCTATATGGAGCAGCCTAAGGGCTTTGCAGAACCTGGCAGGGAGCACCTAGTGTGCAAGTTGAAGAAAAGTATTTATGGCTTGAAGCAGGCACCTAGGGAATGGTATCATAAGTTTGATGCCTTTATGCAGTCACAAGGCTACAGCAGGAGTGCTATGGATCCGTGTCTTTACACGAAGAAAGCCCGTGATGGTTCATTGCTTATTTTGGTACTCTATGTGGATGATATGCTGATAGCAGGGAAAGCTCATGATGAGCTAGATGCTCTTAAATCTCAGCTGAAGAAGAGCTTTGAGATGAAGGATTTGGGACAGGCCTCTCATATACTTGGTATGCGCATTAGACACGACAGGCATCAGGGAATCCTCTACTTGTCACAGAGGGAGTATATTCATAAAGTCCTTGAGCGCTTCCGCATGCAGGACGTAAAGCCTATTGGCTGTCCATTGCCTTCTTATGTGAAGGTATCACAGGCCGATTGTCCGCAGACAGATGAGCGGAGGGCCGAGATGGCCCAGATCCCTTATGCTTCAGCCGTGGGCAGTTTGATGTATGCCATGATAGCCACTCGTCCAGATATTGCCTTTGCAGTTGGTGTTGTGGCGTGCTATATGGCTACACCTGGTAGGAAATATTGGGATGCCGTGAAGGGTATCATGAGGTACCTGAAGGGCACAACAGATATGTGTATTTGCTATGGCAGCCAGGATACAGGGATCGTGGGGTACACTGACTCCGATTATGCAGGACATGCAGATAGTAGGAAGTCCACTTCTGGCTATGTATTCACCTATGCTGGAGGTGCTGTCTCTTGGATGTCCAGGGTTCAGAAGTGTATGGCTTTGTTTACCACTGAGGCCGAGTATGTTGCAGCCCACTGAGGCTTGCAAGGAGGCCATATGGCTAGGATGTCTAGTTGCTGACCTTGGGATTGACGCTATACCTACACTGCATTCGGATTCTGTGAGTGCCATTCAGTTGGCTAAGAATCCGGTCTTCCATGCGAAGACAAAACACATTGAGGTGAGGTATCACTTCATACGTGGTGTTGTGGAGGACAAGTCTGTTGACCTTGTCAAGATCTCCACTGACGAGAATCCTGCAGATCTGCTCACAAAAAGCCTCACTATTGAGCGCTTTGCCTTCCTCAGGAGATTGATGGGCGTTGGATGAGATGTTGCCTTTCCTCATCCCTTGTACCTATGTACAGTTGTACTGTCTTTTTCTTTTCTTTCTCTCTCACTGGGGCAGATTCGCCTTTAAGTGGGAGGTTGTTGGGGTAAAGGCGCCTCCGCCGTGCCGCCCCGTGTATTACTACACTGACAGTACCTGCCACTGCACACTATAGGTGGCGGGCGCCCGTCACGTCACTTTATTCTTTACATTCATTTTTTAGTGACTAGTAAATAAAGGAAGGCCCGGTCACACATTGTGACTGTTGGAGTTCCCATTTCTTGTCTCTCTCTTTCTTACTTTTGCTCTCCCGCCATAGCTCGTATGCAAGCTTCGATCCTTCTCACCTTTCAGAACTACACTTGAATGTTAAAGTCTAGCCCATTCAAAAAGTATTGCAATTGAGTAGTAGCTTGAATAGGAATATAGGTTTGTAACTTTTGAAATATCTCCTTTAGTTTCTTGGATCCATAGACATTCTCATGAGGTTCTTGACGTGTAATGTTAAGGACACATAGCCAATACTGACCTCCCCTTTTGGTAGGGGAAAACTCTCTTCGAAAGGTTGCAAAGAATAAGTTGATCGCAGTTATGGTTCTAGCTTCTAGGTTGTGATACCCTATTGCAGCTTGTCCTTTCAAAGTCATGTTGAAGAACATAATCAAGTATCCTTCATCTTGAATTCGACTATTAAACATTAACTTCTGGAATTCATTAATGTGAAGTTTTCATCTTCCTTTGCTAACCCATTAAAAATGGGTAGAGGAAACCCTAGGGCTGGCAAATCCACCATTTCAACAAGAATTGCAATGGGTTGTGCTGCCATGGTAACAATCGGATTTGCTAAATGAGTTTGCACAACCACAACTATCACTCCACTTGAAGTGGACAGACTGATTGAAAGGGGGGAAGTACTAGAGCTTCCTCCCCCTAACGGACTATACGTCGAGCTAGGGTTACTAAGACCTCGCCCTTGTAAAGATATTGGACCACTCCTTTGTGGAGAATATCTTCTATTTATTTTGGTCTGTCGTCTATCTTGTTAAGCTCTTTCTTACTTTTGAAGCTCGGCTTGATAGTCTTGTAAGTCTATCTCACTGATTTTTGGCATACACTAAGAAAATGGTCCCAATTGATCAAGATTCAAAAGCTGCCACTTATTTAATGGCTCTTGGCAAACACACCACTTGTCAGGACCTAAAATAGGCCCTCAACGCGGGCTATAAGCACTATTCGGGCCTCTCTATACTCAAAAACCCACACCCCCTCTACCTCGTGGCTAGGAGCATATAAGGGACACACTGTCCTAACTGCTATCGCAACTCTTGCATTTGTTTTGAATTGTAGTCCAATGATAAAAACCTACACTCCTCAGAGGGATTCCCTACACATTGATTGGTATAAAATACATCGTAATCACAAACAGAAGGAGGTACCCCTTTGGGGCTGAATGCCATGTCCCCATTGCAGCTCTCCTACATTGGGGGGATTGGCCCCTCGATGCGCCGCTATCACATATAATACGGGCGTAACAAGCTCCACTCTTATTTTAAAACAATCCAGGAGGTAAGATATTTTCTCACTTAATAATTTTCCAAGGAACCCAAGTGCCTAAACCTACAGCTTAGGTGTCTCACAACTCAATGTGGGTCATAAGTATAGGCAACTAATTGCAATGCATCTGGGAGTTACCATGTGATATGTGCAATGCAACTGTGAATGCCATAGCGCTCAAACATTTTATAAATCAGCATTGTGCAGTGGAACAAACATTTCTTTCATTGCTTTCAGCCTGCACGTCGTGCTTCGTGCTAAGGGTTAGCTTCGAGCATCCGGATATTGCTTAACCCTTTTTAACTTAATTTATAACCATCCTATATCGTATGCACAAACAAAAAGATCATAATTTCATATATTCTTAGCAACTAATCAGCATCAAAACCCTTCATTTCCCCTGCTGTTTAGGTTGTGCATCATTGATAGGTGTAAAGAGTGATTTTTTCATGTGTTTTTCTTGTAAAAAGCGGTAAAAATAAACTTTAACATGGAGACGTAGCTAAACTAAGGTTTATCCCTCATGCTATAGCCATGCCATACATGGAGACATAGTTGAGTTTATCTCTCATGCTATAGGCATGCCATACATTCATGGACATAAAGCATATTTTTTCTTAATTTTCTAGCTCAAAAGACTAAAATTTTCCATTTTTTCACTATTTTCCTTCATTTATTTGAATAAGAATTTTGATATTTTTGATTTATGAGTTGGAACTGATCAAAATTATTGAACATTGATTTTATATTCATTTCTATCCCATATGACTACTCCAAAATCACAACAAAACCCCCAAAATTTATGATTTTCATGAAAACTACATAATTGTGGGTTTTGCATGTTTTGATGTAAATTATTAAACAACTAAATTTTTTGGTTTTGTTTAAGATTTCTGATAAAGTTCAGTATTTTCAATCAAAGGAATCCAATTACAAACAATTTCATCAAACAACTTTCATAAAACAAATAAAATGAGTGCTTATGCATAGAAACACGATTTTGGAGGTGCGTATTTAATGGTTGGGAGGCCACTGACACTCATTTATGGTCATTGACGCTCTCTCTAACTCTAATCTACGACCTACTCTACTCTGGTACCATTCTTCCATCAGCCTCTCGCATCCAACTTCTTCCCTTTCTTCCATGGATTCATGTATATGAATATCCCTCAAGAGAAGGGAGGAGAGAGAAAGACTAGATTTGTAGCTTCCTCATTAGGCAGCCATTATTTGATCTGAAGGTAGCATCGGAGAGTGAAAAATTGAATATGTTGATTGCTGTCATTTGTTGCATAGGTTGCTTGTCCTTTGGCACAGTTCGACTCTGCATCTCCACTGGTCGATGCTCGAATTCAGTTCTGAAAAATCCTGCCTGACTGACTCAAGATTGTGAATGGCCGAGAAGCTGTTTCTCTTCAATCCGGTAGTTGAAAAAATTACTAAAAATCCACAACCACTGCAATGGTTGAAGTTTTGCATTTTTATCTTCCTTGGTCTCTAAAATTGTCAGATCTTTAGGTTCCGCTTCCGTTAGCTTTAAATTTCATCTAAAATTTGCATTAATCGGCATGTAATCCACACTTGATGGTCTCTAAAAACTGCTCTCAATATTTTTTAAAAGAATAATTTGAGGTTTTTAAAGACATATAATAATGTGACAAACTATTATATTTTTACCCCTTACCTTGAAAGTTAACTCTAGCCACAAAACCTAAACATGTTTAATATTTTGTCCTTTAAATATTTATGTAGTACTATTGATCCTTGAGGGCATTGGAGCTTGATTTAGGTTGATATATTTGAAAAAGTAGTATTTCTCACTTATTTTTTTCATGAACTCCCCTATCTTATTCTTCTTATTGTGCCTAGTGAAAATGTTCTTTTTTGCCACATTTTCTTATTAATTTTATCTTTTAGTACTAGTAAACTAATGACAAGCTTCATAAAGAGGACTTATGAAGATATTACTAATCCTAAAAATCCATTCAAGTATTTAATGCAAGAGTGCCTCATTAGAATGACACCACTAGCTATGGTTAGAGAGTTATGAAGATATTACTAATCTTCATAACCCATTCAAGTATTTCATGCAAGGTGCCTCATTAGGGTGACACCACTAGCTATGGTTAGAGAGTTATTGCTGCAAATGCTTGTAGGACTATATATGCAAAGTTGTTGAATCAAGGAGTGAATGGAAACCTCCCTTTCTTTTACAAGATCTTCAAAAATGCTTTCAATTTGTAAGTAACTTGTTTTATGCCTTGCTCTAATGCAAAGAATACCTCAAAGTGTATGTGTGGTGGAGTAGGGAGAGATATACACCTATGGACCCGAAATTTCCTCTTGCATCAAAAGTAGTCAAGGAGAAAGTGGAGCCACAATTCCCTCCTCCAAGAGTAAGTAGTAAAAGCAAGGGTAAGTCTAAGACAACTACAAAAAAGAAGAGCATAGCCAAATCCAAAGGGAAAGGAATGCATGAGTACTCTCTCCACTATCCATCTTCTTTGAAGTGAAAAGAGAAAGGAGTCCTTTAAGAAACTAGGGAAATAATCCATTGCCAAATAAGTCTCTCATTTTTTATGAAATGGTGGAAGAAGTCATTGATTGAAAGAAGTATCAGAAAGGAGAAGATGAAGAGTAAAAGAAAATTGAAGAGTAGCATTATTTTGATACTTTACTACTATTACTATACTAGAATATATATTGTATCATTTTATATATTTATCATAATAGTCCATCAAGTATAAATTATCATTTTTTACTTTTATGCATATATACTAACAATTTAATAACTCATATGATGGAATGAAATCTTTTGGAAATGCAATCAAATAGTTTTTTGTTTGTGAAATCATATTAAATAGTGCATAGCTTTTTGACCAAATGTTTCTTCACAATAAAATCAATGATGAAGAATAAAGTTTCAAATTTTTAAAAATTCATTGTTCCAAAATTACAATAGTGAGAGGCTTACCACTTCTACAAGGCAAAGTGCATTTAACTGTTTTTCCTAATTGTTTGCACCAATGAACTTAAACTTATATTTAGAACTTGTATTGTCTTGTCAAGAACTTAAAGTGTCTCTAATATCTCCTAATATCAGCTAGGAAGCAACTATAACCTTCATTCTTTCTTCATATTAAATAACATGTAGCTCAAGTTTAAAAGCATTTAATCTATGTTAAAATTCATAGGATATTGTAGCTCACATGATGTGATGTTTTCCTTTTGGATATATAGATTAAATACTTTGTTTATATATACATATTGAATAGTGAATGAAGCTTTTGTTAGATGTTTGTCTATAATAATATCAATAAGCAAGTACAAGTAAAAAATATTTATCTATATATATGTTTCGATTCAAAACTTACATAAGTAGAAGGTAGACAACTGATATAAGATAATGAGCATTTAGTTTCTTTTCGTATTGTAGTACTATTGATCTTGAACTTATATCTAGGAGTTGTGTTATTAAGAAACTCTAGGATATCACTTACATTTTTTAATGTGTACTAATAACTAAAATTGACTTCCCATTAGGAGAAATATTGACTCTCTTTTTTGCCCCTTAAGGAGTGAATAAATAAATATAGGCCTAACCAATGAGAGAGTTGGGACTCTAGATTTATGTAACATGAATCTTCTAGCCATACCTTGGCCCAAATCTTCCCTCAATAATAAAATAAGGGGAAATGTGGGGAATACAATGCTGACACTTCCTAGAAGTTTGTGACTCGAATTTTCATTTTCTTATTTTTTTATGTTTGACTTTTCATTTCTTCCCTTTTCAGTTTCCCTCTCTTTCTTAGACGGAACTCAAATTTATCATATCTCTTTCCCCGCTTCTTCTTTCTTAACGAAATCTTATAATCTCATTTTTGCTTGCCCTATCTGTAACCCTGTGAAATTTCATTTCCACTACACAAACATAGAGTGATTTTATATGTTTTATGAGAGTAGAGCTTGTTCTACCAAAGCCCTAAGATTTTATTCACAAAACTTTATAGGTATATTGTTCTCTTCCATGGATGTTCTATGGTAAAGTTTTATCTCGTTTGGACAAAACCTGTGCAAGTTATGTGCATTCTCTCACATGTAATTTCTTTTGTTTTGGTACTCTAGGAGTCTCTTACAATCAAGAACAATGATCTTTTGAATACTCAACTTCTTCTTCAACATCTTATAGTTTCTTTGTAAATAAAGTTACAGGTATGTTGTCTTGTTTTTTTGCTGCTCTAGTTAAATTTTATCTCGTTTGGACAAAATGTATGCAAGCTATATGCATACTGAGCTTTCCTTTGTTTTTTTTGGCCCCTAAAACAAGGCAAGTTGGTTCTACCTAATGACCAGTTGGTCAATTTATCATCTTTCTATTTTCTATTACCGATTTAGAAAAGCTTCCAGCTAACCAGGACCACCCTACCATTGGACGGACCCATCGGGGGTCACACCCACCCGCTTTCCTTTGATGATCGAATCATATTTAGTTTTTTAATTACTTACAACACATTTATTGGAACATATACAACTAACTTCCTTAATTAGTTTGTTAAATCACATATTCCTTCACATAATTTATCTCACAAACACACATACAATTCAAACAATCCTTGAATAAAATAAACTTCCTTATTGTATTGGAAGCTTATTATAATTTCCATCTTTCCAACGTGGTAGAAGACCCATGGAATTCTTCCCATCAAGACTCCACCCATGTAACTAGTATTTAGGGTTCCAGGATCCCATTTGGGTCACGAAGGGGATCGTCAGATTCTAGGAACAATGCAAGAGTTACAGCGAGAGCCCCCTAGTGGCACCCACATTTCCTATTGCCTGAGACTATCCCTACTGATAGACCTTTCACTAATAGAACCGGTCTAAGCCTCACGAAGCGATAACCATGACCCCCTTGGAGTAGGGTCTCGCGACTAGCTTGGGGGTAGTCTAGAGCGATCCTTCCTTTTACCTTGTTTGTTAATATTTTCAATTAGAGATCTGGATTCTAGCAAACACAAATATTCCTTTCAAACGTTTATTAAATGATGCAATGACAATCACACCATCGTGTAATTCACAGCTTCCATAACTAAGATAGACCTTATTCTAAGGTAATCTTACATTCTAATGAGGGTTCTTTTCACATGCCTACCTAACCATTCCTTGGCAGTATGTTTTAGTGGTCCATCAGGGAACCATCCTAGACGGCTTTGCCCGGAACTCACGAGAATGCAAAGGGTCTATCGTCTAGGTTTCCCAGAGTCCACTCTGTAATGGAATGTACCGGCCGTCCCCACGAGGATCAACCTGCAAGCTTGGGGTCCTAATTTGAAAAATGAGGTCTCGATGCATTAGCTAGCTCCATCGAAGGTGTCCCACAAGGGATTCTCGTCCAACTGGAGCGATTGTAGTTACCCTTGGTTCATGGAGTGTAACGCTTACTCTAGGATTCCATCTTGATTTGCGTGAGGGTCAGGTAGTTCCTAGGAGCGATGGAGAGATTTATGGCTAGAGCCCCCCTTGGCACTCCTGCCTCCTCCTACCTACAACGGATTCCTCATCGAGCGACCTCTTGCCGTTGGGGCCGTTGCGACGGTACAAAACAATCCTCCTTGGAGCAGGGTTTTGCGTCTAGCCGTGGGGGAGGCATAGTGCAATCTTTCTTCTGATTATCCTGATTATATATTTACAATTAGATCTCACTACTACAAGCACAATCAATCTTTCCTGTGCAAACATCAATGCATGCAGAAATAAAAGAAGAAACACCATCAAGTGTTTTTAGCATAGGAAGCAGCCCCACCCAAATCTAGGGTTTATCTTTTAAGGTCCCACCTTATTCTTAGGGTTTCCCTTCCTAGTTGCGACTCTTTTTTTGGAGATCTGCAAGATATTTTGTGAATTTGAAGTCTATTTTTTCCTTATAAAATATTTGGCATTTCCGTCCTAAAAGATAATATGGGCATTTTTACCAATGGCAGACAATTCATGTGTTGTCCTACCCTAACCCGCACTTAGTAGGATTTCAAATGCTTTTTCAAGTTTGTTTAGACTTTAGAATTTGTATCGAAAAATTCTTATAAATGTCCAACAAGTTCTATAGACTTCAGATATTTATTTAATTTCCTGATATTGATAATTTCAAGGTTGAGTATTTCATAGTTATTTTTGCTTCAACATTGTCGATATTTTAGGTAAGGTTTTCTCACTGACTCATACATGGGTCAACTCATGATATTGATGCTCTCGCTAATATAATAATTAATATTAACATTGCGTGTGTTTTGAGTAAGAAGATAATTTTTATTTTATTCTACTCATATTATATTGTTTAATCTATGATGTCTGAGAACTTTTAACATTATCTAGAACGATCGATTTTCATTTAGTTATGTTCTTAGTTACATCCTAAATGCTCATTGTTTTTTTGAATACTTTATTCTAAGAAATGCAAAAATCATAAGTGCAATTTTTCTTTATCTTTCACACATCGAATTGTATTACTACAAACCTAATTTATGCGCATCTAGTATATATTTTCCTATACAAATTTCTATTGATTTAATGCATTGATTAGTTCATGATATTATCTAAATGATTTTCTATAAATTATTATGAAACTCATATGCATCTTTTATAATTAGAAAAACAAAATAGAGTCATTTTCAGAAAAAAAAAAGATAAAATATTCCCTTCTCTAACACCGTCTACCTTTTTTTTGTATTATGATCACATGCGTCATTAATGAAATAGCAATAAATATTAAAAAAACCATACTTGTGATATTTTCTTAATGACATGCATATAATCATTTTCCAAGTGAAAGA
Source organism: Lygodium microphyllum (assembly GCF_053477565.2). Taxonomy (NCBI): domain Eukaryota; kingdom Viridiplantae; phylum Streptophyta; class Polypodiopsida; order Schizaeales; family Lygodiaceae; genus Lygodium; species Lygodium microphyllum. Next base: position 67,700,348 of record NC_141137.1, on the reverse strand, counting down.
GTCTTTTCACTGAATAGTTAATTATTATATTACTTAAGCTATTTTCCTAAGCGACTGTTCATTTGTATTTTCTTTAAAATGAGTTTATAATCATTTAAAGACAAATGTAGCGATAAGCTTATAAAACATTATCTTTTTTCAAACCAACAATATGTTACCTCTATCAAGTTTGCAGTAATGGGGGTTTTGCAAAATCCTACCGCGTCATTTTCTCCATCGATCGTGTTTCTTGCTTCTCTTGCTTCGAATGGCCTTCTTGAATTTCTGCGACCTCGTGGAGCCATGGATGTTAGGCGAAATTGATGTGGCAACTCATGGAGAGTTGGTGGTTGTTCAAAAAAATTTGACCAGTGTTTTGCTTAGCGATATGGCTGTATGGGAGGAAGGTGTAACAGGGGGTAGAGAAAATGGAAATGAGGTAAAAGAGGGGTATTTTCCTCCTTCAAGACTCAAGCTATAATGGAAAAGAGAAGTAGAGAAAATTTTCCATCATTAGGAGGTCTTTCTTCTTACTTTCTTTGTAAAGGAGAGGGGGTGCATTTATAGCCATGAGGGGGAGCATGCAATCAACTCATTCTTTTGGCTACTTGTCAAGAGCTAAGTAAGCTTTATAAAACATGATTTTTGATTGGCTACCTATTGGATGGTGACATGGGGATGATTTTAAAATGCTTTCTCTCCCTCTCCAGGTGTTAAAAAAATCATGATTTTTGGCCTATTTTTTCATAAACATCTTTTTTTCTTCAAAATGACTTCATTTGGTGGTTTTTGGCCAAGTTACCTTATGACTTATCTAGTTTATAAAGTTATGCCATACTCTTTGATACTTAACTTACTCAATATCATTCTCATTCTTGTGCATTCTTTGTCTATCGATCAAGGCTTTTGTGATTTGTCTTGCGATTACGAAATCAATGCAATCTTTGACACATTAAATTGAATCGGGAATGCTAAATCAAATATAATGTGGAAAAAATTATGATCAAGCCATCGGAATATTATTTACGAGGTGTCTTTGCTTCTTGTTGATTGGGAACATTGAGGCATCTTCTCATGTTGGATTGAGGAATTGATTTAATGCAAAACTCGATATTAAGAAAAATTAAGTGCGGTCACTTATGTGATAACTCGATGAGTAATTTTTAAAACGTCTCGAATTCATTTCTTGATATGAAGTGTTATGGTAGGAATATTACATCCTCTCCTCCTTAGAGGAATCAAGATGTCCTCATCTAAAAAAGAACTGGGAAAACTGTTTTTCTAGAGCTGTCTCTTCTATCTAGGTGGCATCCTTCTCAGGATAGTCTTTCCACTGGATAAGATACTCTCTAATGGTTCCGTTTCTCAGAGGTTTGTATTATATATCTAGGATCTTATCAAGCTAGAGTTCAAGAGCTCCTTGACTAGGCATTACGATTTGCTGGTTCATCAAGAATATGATCTTGATTTGCCACATGAGCTTTCAGAAGACTAACATGAAATCCATTGTGGACTTTCACATGATCAGGAAGTTGTAGTTTGTAGGCATTAGCTCCTAGGCATTTGAGAACCTTGTATGGTCCATAATACCTTGGACTCAACTTTTTGAACTTTCCCAATGACAGAGAACTCTTCTTTGGCCATACATGGTTGAAAACCATGTCTCCCTCTTGGAAGATATGCTCTTGCCATTCTATATCAACATAAGCTTTCTGGCGATCTTTGGGAGCTTGGATGTATTGTCTGATAGTTTTGACTTGATCATCCATGTCTTCTAGCATTTTCTTAGAAGCCTTAACCTTTAGGGTTGGGGACCAAAGAAATTCAGTGGTGTTAGACAATCTTGCCCATATAATGCTTGAAATGGAGTCATTTGAATACTCTAGTGATATGACACTAGAAAAATTCTACTAAGGGAGAATATTGTATCCACCTTGTCGGTTCTATGGAACAGTAAGCTCTCAGTATATCCTCAATGACCTGATTAAACCGCTCTGTTTGACCATTAGTTTTGGAATGGTAAGTTGTGCTAAAGCAAAGTTGGGTTCTAATTGCTTCAAATAGGCTTCTCCAGAAATGTGATGTAAACAGAGAGTCACAATCACTAACGATCCGTTTAGGAAATCCATGAAGCCTAAATATTTCTTTCACAAACAGTCATACAATATCTGAAGATTTGTAGTTGGTCTTGATTGGGATAAGATGAGTGAGCTTAGTTAGCATATCCACAATCACCATAATTGAATTATACCCTCCTTGAATAGAAGGTAAGCCAAATATGAAATCCATATTGATGAATTCCCATTTCATCTAAGGAATGTCAAGTGGTTGAAGCTTTCTTGGCATTTTGACACGCTCAGCTTTCACCCACTAGCAACTTAGGCATTCAGTAACATATATGAGTACACCATGCTTTAGTCTTTCTCAGTAGTAACTTTTCTTCACTACATTAAGAGTTTTTGCATAGCCAGGGTGTCCTGAGAACGGGGAGTCATGGGCTTCCCATAATATCTTCTTTTTCAACACTTGACTGAGGGGAATGCAGAGCCTTGTCCTGAAATAGACAAGTCCATCATCCACATTGAAATTTTGGTATTTGACTCTGAGCTTAGGATCAATGTCCTTAACTAGGAATTCTCCAAGCATTTGTGATACTTAGGATCCTTGTCTGCCTCTTCTTTGGCTAGCTCAATGACTGGATTGCTAGGCATCGATATCATGGTAGCTATAGTCTCTCCTTTAGAAGGCTCTTCCATGATAAGTGCATTCAGAAAAGCTTTACAACTTAATGCATTAGCAATCACATTCTCTTTCCGAGGTTCGAACTTGATTTCAAAATCAAATTTTTGCAAGACTTTAATCCACCGATGCTGCCTCATGTTGAGGTCTGGTTTAGTAAAGATCCATTAACATAAAGAATCTTATTGCCCCAGGCATAACCTCAAGTGCACATTCCTAGTCCGACCCCTACACCAAGTACAGCTGTAATCCAAGAGAAGAAGTTCCTTCTCAAGCAGATCAAACCACCTGAATTCAATGGTAAGGGAAGGACCATCCAAACTAACGCCAAAGTCTGGATCTAATCCATGGAGGATTACTTTGAAGCAACAGGTACTGCACCTGCTAACCAAGCGATGCTTGCCAAACTGAAGCTTACCAGTGAAGCAAGACTTTGGTGGAAGCAATGGTGCAGAGACCAAGGGATCTCGAAAGGGTCAGTTACTTGGGAGAAGCTTAAAAGAGCTGTGCGAGGGAGATATCTACCGCCTGCCTACCGCATGCAGAAGATGAACAAGTTCTATGAACTAAAGCAGCTTGGTCTATCTCTTGATGCTTACTATTCAAAATTCATCTCTCTCTTAAAGTACGCACCACAAATGGACATGACACAACAGGTGTCAAAGTTTTGTGTCGAATTAAACCCACCCATAAACACCTGCCTGGAGTCAATGTGCCCAATAGACCTTCAGAACGCCCTCATTTGAGTTACACCGATAATACAGAAGATGCAGATCAAGCAAAAAAATAACAGGACTTGGTCTTACAAGGATCAAAACAAGGGAGTGTATAGGTCTCAGACCAAGAGAGCACAGGGCCAGAATCAGGCACAAAGGAAGAAAGCTAGGGCGAACGCTGCCAACAACTTCGTTCCTGCACAAGGTAATGGCTGCAATCTCCGTTGCTTCCATTGTAACGAGCCTGGTCACTTCAAAAGGCAGTGCCCCAAACTTAGCAGAGGACAACGTCAAGGGCCATTCCAAGGAGCCGCCCATGGACAAGGAGCCACCATCAGGGCTAGAGGGAGAATCTCCAGTGTCGCCAACAAGGAGCTGTGTGATGAAGAAGATCCATCCATGGAAGCTGACTGGGTGAAATACCTATTGGGTGAAAAGTTGATCTTGGTCGGATTCAGGGTTCTGAACTTAGGTGTCCATGAATATTTGCTCGGAATGGATTGGCTAATACCCAATGATGCCCACATTCACTGTGGAAAGGGCCAAGTCTCCTTCCGGAATTCTGAAGGGGAACTAGTTACAACTCAAGGAGAGTCTGGTATGCCAAAAATTCAACTGGCCAAAGCATCTCGGATAATAAAAGGAGTCAGAAAGGGGCTACCTATCTATTTGATTAAGCTAAATAAGCTAGATTAGAATCAAGAGTCTAGGGAAGAACCTTCATGGTTAAAGGAGTACGCAGACGTATTTCCTGAAGAGCTGACTGAACTTCCTCCTCGAAGGGAAGCCAATCACGAAATCAAGCTAGCGCCAGGAGCTGCACCAATCGCAAAGAGACCATATAGGATGTCCATCCGGGAAGCGATTGAGATGAAGGAGCAACTCAAACAACTATTAGACCAAGACCTGATTCAATATTGGATGAGTATCCATACTTGAGGGATACATTGGTGGCTGAAGCCTATTGCTTATGGAGCTAGTATTGGTGCAGACTGGTTCATGACAGCACACTGTTTTAGAACAGTTTTTGTCGTACTTCATTTTAAGAATTGAGCTATCTACATGAGCTTAAAGTACTCTTCAAGAGCTTCGTTTTGATATGTGGTACATCTCATTTGGACACTTCTATCAAAAGTTATGGCAGATTTGGTCTAGCAGGGACTGTTATTTCAGCAAGCTGTCTACTTTCTTCTGGAGCTATTTGTTGAAGATTCTATGGCTCCAATTGCTTCTAAAGTTCTTCAAATCATGTATATAGCGGGGTCCTCTTTCCGTTCTTCAAATTCAGCCCTTGTAATGATAATTCTTCACTCATCTCCCATTTGTAAAGCTGTAAAACAGAGTAGTACTCTGTTCTATCCATCTCTTCTTTAGTTCTTTCTAGGTTTGTTTTTGAGGACAAAAACTTTTGGGAAGGGATGGATTGTAAGAAGCTGGGAATAGTTAGAATGCTAATAATATGCCATGTCACATTGACACTGGTATATAAGGAGAGAAGTTGTAAATTTTCACATCTTTTGACAAATCAATACATTTACAATCTTTCTCTCCCTTCTTGCTCTAAGCTTCCATGGCTTCTTCATCTTTCCTGTCTTTCTCTCTCCAATTACATCCGTCCTAGCAGTTTGCCATGGGGAGCTCCAGTGCTGTTCAAGAAGAAGAAAGATGGAACGTTTCGGCTTTGCATTGACTACATAGGGTTGAATCAATCAACCATTAAAAAAAAATACCCCATTCCAAGAATAGATGAACTTCTTAACCGTCTTCAAGGTGCGAAGATCTTCTCTAAGATAGATCTCAGGTGTGGATATTATCAGATAGGGATCAAGGAAGAAGATATCCCAAAGACGGCATTCGGCACAAGGTATGGACACTTCGAATTCCTAGTCATGTCATTCGGGCTGACAAATGCTCCTGCTACCTTTAACAGGCTAATGTAGGATATCTTTAGGCCCTATCTTGACAACTTCGTACTTGTCTTCTTTGACGATACCCTAGTTTACTCCAAACAGGAAGAAGATCATGAACCCCAGCTTCGCATTGTTCTCGAAACAATCAGGGCACACAAACTTTATGCCAAGAAGAAGAAGTGTGCATTTTTCAAGCGACAGATTGAATATCTGGGATTCATTGTATCAGCGGAAGGAATTTCAGTAGATTCGGCTAAGATCAGAGATGTTCTGGAGTGGCCAACACCAACTTATGTCAAAGAGATACGTAGTTTTCTTGGATTGACAGGATGGTACAGGGTCTTTATTAAAAACTATGCTTTGATTGCAGTGCCTCTGACTAATCTACTAAAGAAGCAAGTATCAATTATATGGTCACCTGCTGAATAGTCCAGCTTTGACAAACTAAAGTAAAGCTTAGTATCAGCACCCATCCTGAAACTTCATGATCTTAGTAAGAGGTTTGAAGTGATAACTGATGCTAGCACACTTGCCTTAGGATATGTGGTTATGCAAGAAGGTCATCCCGTAGCATACTCTTCAAGGAAACTGAAGAGCCATGAAAAGAACTATGCTATCCACGATTTGGAACCGTTGGCTGTCATCCATGCTCTCAAACTTTGGAGACACTACTTGCTGGGTAATAAATTTACCTTAGTAACGGACCACAAAAGTCTTAAATGGATTTTCACCCAAGATGAGCTCAATATGAGGCAACCTCAATGGATTGAACTGCTGGAAGAATATGATTTTGAAATCAAATACCGGCCTGGAAAGGAGAATGTAGTTCCTGATGCACTTAGTCGCAAGGCATTTCTAAATTCTCTGATTTTGCAAGATCCATCAACAGCAAGATCTCTAGCCACAAAGGTATCCATGCCAAACAACCCAATTCTTGAGCTAGCTAAAGAAGAGGCATGCCATGACCCAACCTATCAGAAATTGCTAAGGGAGATCCCCATCAAGGATCAAGACCCGAAGCTACAAACAAAGTATCAAGAATTCTCTATCAATAGTGGACTTGTCTACTATAGGACGAGATTATGTATTCCGGCAAGCCAAATCACTCAAGTAGAAGATAGTTTGGGAAGCCCATGATTCCCCTTTCTCAAGATATCCTGGCTATGCCAAGACCCTTAATGTAGTCATGAAGAGCTATTATTGGGAGAGGCTCAAAAGTGACATTCTCAAATATGTCACTGAATGTTTGTCTTGTCAACGCATTAAGGTTGAACATGTCAAAATGCTAGGGAAATTGCAACCACTTGACATTCCCCAAATGAAATGGGAATTCATTAGTATGGACTTTGTTGTTGGCCTGCCCCAAGTTCAGGGAGGATACAACTCCATTATGGTTGTGGTGGATATGCTCACCAAGGTTGCACATCTTATCCCTGTTAAGACAAACTACAAAGCCTCAGACATCGCAATGTTATTCATCAGGGAAATATTCAAACTACATGGGTTACCCAGAAGAATCATTAGTGATCGTGACTCTCTCTTCACATCACACTTTTGGAGGGCTATCTTCGAGGCCATTGGGACTCAACTCTGTTTCAGTACAGCTTACCATCCCCAAACCGATGGGTCAAATGGAACGAGTCAACTAAGTCATTGAAGATATGCTTAGGGCACACTATTGTAGTGAACCCAAAAAGTGGATTCAATATTTGCCACTGGTTGAGTTTGCCTACAATGCTTCTTACCAACAAAGTATTCAGACGACCCCTTTTCAAGCATTGTATGGGCACGATTGTCGTAGTCCTTTAAGCTTTTCGGATCCAACCTTGTGAGGGTTGATGGTGCACAGATCGGACGCTGTACGCTCGCGTAGTGAATGCCGGAAGGTCCCCAAGAACAATAGAACTCTACTTTTTGCACAAATTACAAGGTAAAAAGCATGAACGACAAGAGCAAGAGACCAATTGGGTGCAATCTCCCCCATGCCTTGTGTGAGTGCTCTACAAAGAATGTATTTTATGTATTATTCATCTTCAAGCTCAAATAATAGCCCAAATTACAAAATAGCAAGCTTTTAGCTTTTGAGTTTGCTTTAACACAAAATAGGAATAAAGCTAATGGACGGTGCCCAAAGAGTCTGGCACGCCCAATACAATGTCCAAATAGAAATAACATGATCGTGCGTCCATGCGCATACAAAATAATAATAAATATCCGACGCCTCAATAAATAGGCGTGACAAAATATAGGCGCCATGTCTAAGGTATGCGCCCATCAAAATATAATCCATAAATCGAATACTCGCTATCCTCCAATGCTTTCCTCCGCCACTGCTGCTATCTCTACACATCAACTGAAGCATTCACAATCGTTAGTAAAATAATACAATTAAACCGACAAAAGTGAATACCTAGCAGTCTTCAACTACATAAATAAATCAAATAGTTAGAAATAAATCCTAACCTTAATTTATTACGAGTGCGCACTCTAAACTCATAAACGTTTATTAATTTAATATACATTTTGCGGAATCACCCGCTATGGAATCACCCATGTACACACTAAATTAATGAAATGCCCGAAAAGGATAGGCGTCCCCATCAATTTCTCGCACAAAGAATCCACTTTGTGTATGAGCCCTGGTCATCAAAGTTTACGGAATTCACCGTGGCATGGAATCCACCGTGAAATATGCCTCCTGGCATCAGTTGAAGCTTCAAGGCAGATGCTAGAAGATATGGATGACCAAATCAAGTCAATAAGACAGGATATCCAAGCCACCAAGGACAGACAGAAGGCTTACGCGGACTTGAAACGTCAAGACAGATCCTTCGTTGAAGGTGATATGGTCTTCATTCGCGTTCCCTATCCTTGGGTGAATGCAAAAAGATAAGTCCAAGGTATTGTGGACCCTACAAGATTCTCAAGTGCCTAGGGCCTAATGCTTACAGACTTCAACTCCCCGAAAACCTAAAAGTTCATAATGTATTCCATATCAACCTACTGAAAAAGTATGTGCCTAACCCTAGTCATGTGCTTGATGATCAACAAGTTGTAATGCCTAGCAAAGGAGTCCTTAAGCTACGGCCTGACAGGATCTTAGATGTTAGGGAGAGGCATTTGAGATCCAAGACCTTGAGAGAATACCTCGTCCAGTGGAAAGATTATCCCGAAGAGGATGGCACTTGGATGGATGAAAGTACTCTCAATCAACAATACCCCCAGTTCCTCTCGAGATGAGAACATCTCGATTCCTCTAAGGGGGAGAGAATGTAATATTTCCGCACGAAATATTAATGATCTTGGACCACGCACACCCCACGAAAAGAGCAACTTAAAGCAATCTCCCGCAATGATAAAAGTCGATGGCTAAGTGCTCCCTCCGTGTGCATCAATCAAACTCCAGCCCACGTTGCGCATAAGAGACCGTGGCTAAAGACCCAAAGTTCCATGCAAGAACACCCTTCTTGGGGCAAAAAGATAATGAATTAGTGCAAATTTTTTTAAAACTCCCCTCCCCTCCAGCCATTGCGTGGCAGGGGAGAGGAATGTGAGAGGGAGTATGAGCTAAGTGGAGTCGAGAGGAGCATGGGGAGGGGATCATGCCACCCTCCACATCTATGGATACCCCCCCTTCAAAGACTATAAGAATCCCCCCCAAGCTAGAGGGAGGGGAGAGAGAGAGGGAGGATTGTGCAGGCCGTTGCCGCCATCATCGCCAGGACTGCCACGTCACGGGTTGCTATCGCTAGGCTACTGTGCCCCCTGCCATCGTCATCATCATCATTACCACCATCATCACCATCTTCATCATCATCGTCATTTTCATCATCTTGATCTTCTTCATCCCCTCCATTACACGTCACTCAGCCTGTCACATAAGCTTAGAAGATTCTTTTTGGAAGCTTCCATTAAAGGCTTCCTTAGGCCCTATTCACCCGTGCCTTCCTCGGGTTTTTAAAACTGAGTTTGTAAGGCCGATTCATGCGAAGAGGAGTAAAATTGCGGGCAGTATGGAGCTCAGAAAATCGGATAAAGGGCAAGGGGAGTTTGTTGAGTTGAGATCTACATCCACGATGGCTCCTAAGCAAAAGTCGCGAGGTGCACACGCGGGAGCTTCCACTCCGAGTACGCAAGCGGACAACACCCTGAATCTTAATGCCCAGGTTTCGATTAATTCCCTACATGAAAAGGATGCATTTGAGCATGTCTTTAATTCACGTAGGCAAGTTTGAATACATTGGGAAATTTATTTATACTCGCATCGAATTACCAAGTAAGTTGCATGACGACTACTTGCATGGTCAAGGTAGTTGCATTCTTGAACGCATATCGCATGAGTTAAAAGGTGAATTTGTCTAAAGGCATCCTTGTTGCTTCATGAAAAGAACAACACATATAATACATAATGCACATAGGTAATAATTTCCTAGTTGTGTCTCACGATTAAGGTAATCATAGACGGACATCAAATGATGTCCGAATAGTTGCAATGCATGGAAAGGATTTATGTACCTTGCATATTGCGTGTGATGATAATTACATCCTAGGTTGGGTTAAGTGCTAAAGGATGGATTAAATCAATAATGGTCTCATGGCATTCACTCATGCATGGAGTTCTTTTATCGAAGTTTGTATTTAGGAAATGATGCATCTTCATATTAAAGCTTGAATTCAATGCATTAAACGTAGGGTTTATAATCATAGTTTTGAATGTAAATCGATGTCACATAAGGCAAGGAAAATAAAAGATAACTAAAGATCCTTTAGTTGCAAAAATGTCTACGATCTTGAATTTGCATACTCGCATGGAATGATGCATCCCACTTCTCTTGCAGTTACTTACATCTTTTAGAGGGAAAATACTTGCTAATTCGAAGAAAGTATTTGCATCTTTAATGTGAAGATTATTTTTACTCGCGGGTTGGTTGGATCAACTAAGTAATCTGCATATAGATGAGTAGTTTTACCTGGAAATCATAAAGGTATGATTAGATTGCATATGACACAATCACCTCAAAGTGCTAGGTAGGGTCAAGTCACGTTAAAATTCTGCCTAGTATCGCACTTGGGTTGCCGACCTAATATTTCCGATTTCAAATTTCCTACCCACATTCTCGATAATGTTTAGGGTTGTCCGATCATCCATGCAAGAATGATCGAGGGTTCTCACCCTAGTGATCGATGACCAAATGCTAGACTTTCTCAAGGAAACTAGGAATCCTAGGGCCAAAGCGTTATCGGCCTAGTAGAGTTAGCAGTTGGGCTGGGTCAAGAGGACTCCCAAGCCCTATATCGTGACCAAAGGTATTCTTGACCAAGGAATACCGTGTGATGGGAGAAATAATCCCACAAGTTAGGTGCGACACCTATCTCGTGCAACAAGTTGCAATATCACATGGCTTTGTGTCTATATCACAAAATAGCTTTGCCACTCCTTAGAACAAGGTTGGCAAGTTCTAAGTACAAGTCTAATTTTTGTAGAGGATGAACAGTCATCCTGCTACATCACCTTCCTTGGGGGCTGATTTGCCAAGTTAGGGTAATTATGAATTACCTAGCAAGGAATTGACCAATCAAGTGAGGAAAATGGGGTTGTCCAAGATTTATTGACCCTAATATATGGAATCCTAAGGTATTGTCAATTTGGGTTAACAAGGTATAAACCCTAACCCAAGGATAAGGGTAAACAAGCAACTTAGCTTACGAAACCCTTGGGATCTTGCCAAGGCGTGATTGATCCCGGTTCGAATGCTATTCACACCTTAGCAGTTGGCCGTATAAACGACCACTAGAGTGCTTGTGTTTGTACATTTAGGAGCACTGTTTGTTCTTCTTTGCTCAAGGAACTAATGCTGGAAAATAACTAATGCTTCAGGTTGAAATCTTGGAGGGAGAGGCAGCATCAGTTACCCCCCGACTGTCTGCTTGACCCTATCCAAGGGGGTTGTTAGCCGCGCCGGGTACGTGGACCGAACCCGTTGCGAGAGGTCTATCCGTGGGTGCTACTTGGAGAAGGAGGACACTTGGGTGCCAGGGGGGGCTCTGGCCGTAAATCCCTTGCCTCCAGGTCCTGCAATAGAGGTCGACGTGACTCGAGATGGGATCTCGAGGCCCACATACTAGTCAACGGGCGGAAACTTGGAATAGCGATCCTTGAGGATTGCTAGAATTGCCTTCGGGTGGATTATGGATTAGCCTTCGGGCTGGATTATATGATGTATTCCAAAGAGTGATAAATAAAGATCAAAGGTTGAAAAGGAACTTGTTTGACATTGTTTTTCTATGTCAGTGCCTAAGTTACGTGAAGGAACCAGTGATTAATTTGAATAATTAAGGAAGCTGTTTTTGCTTGTCAAACTAAATGTGATAGGTAATTAGATAACTAAAGCAACTTGAGGAAAGTGCGGTGGATGTGACCATGGGTCCGTCCTACGGAAGGGTGGTCCCAGTTGACCGTGAACTTTTCTCAAAGGAATTGACAGTAAGGTAAACGATGACCTAGAATCTTTAGAGCTAGAGTCTCGATTTGTGCTATTTTAGGGGAACGGAATGGGATTAGGCCTTACGGCAGAGAGGTCGAGCTTTGCATCCCTCTCGTTTCCCATTCTCCTTGAACCAAGTGCAGTATAAATCCGCTTTGACCTTGATGTTTCTACGTAAAGTAGTTCGCGACGCTAGTTACCTTCTAGGAATTTGACCATTAGGGAAACCCTGATTCAGGTCGGTCCTAAGTGGGAATGGCCGGAATGCTTCTGCTTCGTGGCAGACTCAGGAAGACCTAGATCGCAAACCCTGTGACATTCCATGGGAGTGCCGGAAAGCAGCGCTTTCTAGACTCTCTTCCCGATGGGCTGCTAAGACATGTCCTACAAGTGGATAGGGGGACATATTACAGATATGGTTCAGTTAGCTACGTATGCTTTCAATAAGCTAACATGAAATACATTGTGGATTTTTATATTCTCAGGGAGTTGTATCTTGTAAGCTCCTGGTCCTAAGCACTTAAGAACCTTATAGGGTCCACAGTATCTTGGACTTAGCTTCTTAAATTCTCCTAAAGATAAAGAACTCTTCTTTGGATGGACACGAATGAAGACCATTTCTCCCTCTTTGAAGATTCATTCTTTCCTTTTTAGATCAGCATGTGCCTTTTGTTGATCCTTGGTAGCTTGAATATCTTTTCTAATAATCTTGATTTGATGATCCATTTCTTCTAACATTTTTCTCGAAGCTTCTACCCTTAGAGTAGGATTGAAAAAAGTAAGTGGAATATGGCAATCTTGATCATATAGTGCCTGAAATGGAGTCATCTGAATACTTCGATAATGATATAAGGCATTATAAGCAAACTCCACCAAGGATAGATAATGAATCCACCTTTTCAGTTCCTTGCTACTGCAATATGCACATAGGATATTCTCAATTACTTGATTAACTCATTCCGCCGTCTACCCATTAGTTTGTGGATGATAAGCAGTATTGAAACAAAGTTGCGTTCCAATGGCTTCAAATAAACTCTTCTAGAAATGTGATGTGAAAAGAGAATCACGATCACTGATGATCCTTTTAGGTAACCCATGTAACCTAAAAATATATTTTACAAAAAATCTTGCAATATTTGAAGCTTTGTAATTGGTTTTTGTTGGAATAAGATGAGCGACCTTTGTTAGCATGTCTACTATTACCATTATTGAGTTATATCCTCCTTGTATAGAAGGTAACCCAATGACAAATTCCATGCTAATAAACTCCCATTTCATCCGGGGAATGTCAAGTGGCTGGAGTTTTCCTGGTAACTTGACACCTTTAGATTTTACCCTTTGGCAATTTAGACATTCAATGACATACTTAAGTACATCGCCCTTGAGTCTTTGCGAGTAATTGCTTTTCTCGACAGCATTAAGAGTTTTTGCATATCCAAGGTGTCCTGAAAAAGGAGAATCATGTGCTTCCCAAAGTATCATTCTCTTGAGAGTTTGACTTGAAGGGATGCATAGTCTCATTCTGAAATAAACAAGTCCTTCGTCTTCATCTGTAGAGAATTCTTGATACTTAGTCTTGAGTTTGGGATCTTGTTCCTTATTCTAATTTTGAAAACAATTGTTGATAGTCAATTCGATGATAGGATTAGTTAGCATTGATACCATTGTAGCTAGAGTTTCTGCCCTAGATGGTTCTTAGCGATAAGAGTATTAAGGAAGGATTTATGACTAAGGGCATTTGCTACTACATTTTCTTTACCATGTCTAAACTTAATTTCAAAGTCATACTCCTGTAGAATTTTGATCCACCGTCGTTGCCTCATATTAAGATCAGGTTGAGTAAAAATCCACTTAAGACTTTTATGATCTGTGACTAAGGAAAACTTATTTCCAAGCAAGTAATGTCTCCATAATTTGAGAGCATGAATCGCAGCTAACAACTCCAGGTTGTGAATAGCATATCTCTTTTCATGGGCTTTCAAATTTCTTGAAGAGTAAGCTAAAAGATCATCTTCCTACATTAGTATGCATCCCAATGCAAGAGAGCTGGCATCTGTGACAACTTCAAATTCCTTGCTTAAGTCAAGTAGCCTTAAGATAGGAGCAGTTATCAAACTATGCTTTAGTTGCTCAAAGCTAGACTGTTCAATTGGCATTTAGATAATGGCAGCTTGCTTTTTGAGGTAGATCCGTAAGAGGTGTTGCAATTTGGGCATAGTTTCTGATGAATATCCTATATCATCTTGTCAGACCTAGAAAACTTCTCACTTCCTTGATAATGGTCGGGGGTGGTCAATCTTGAACATCTTCAACCTTGGAACATCATATTGGGGAATATGGGAATTTCCCATAAGTTTGGGATACGTGGTCAAATCTTTGGATTTGTCATAACTTGAACACTATAACTCCAAATTGAGTGCTCTATAGCTTAATAGATTCCATTTTCAAGTGCTTTCCAATGATAGGCTACATCATATGGTTTTGAGAAACTTATGGGCATGTTATCTGGGTGTCACCTTCTTAGTATTCAAAAAATGGGAATTGGGAGATTCCCAAACTCACTAACATTGTGTTTTGGCAGTATCTACTAATATACCTTTAGTAGACACTATGAATCCCAAGTACTCAATCTTCCTTTTAAAGAAGGCACACTTCTTCTTCTTGGCATACGGTTTGGGTGCTCTCATCATCTCTAGCACAATGCGAAGATGTGGTTCATGATCTTCTTCTTCCTTAGAATAAGTTGGACATCATAAAAGAATACAAGAACAAAATCATCAAGATGAGGTCTGAAAATGTCTTGCATTAACCTGTTGAAGGTAGCTGGAGCGTTTGTCAACCCAAATGACATCACAATGAATTCAAAATGACTGTATCTTGTGTTGAAGGCAATTTTAGGAATATCTTCATTCTTGACTCTGATCTAGTAATATCCTAATCGAAGATCGATCTTAGAAAAGATACTTGCTCCTTGTAGATGATCAAGAAGCTCATCTATCCTCAAGATCGGGTACTTATTCTTTACTACTACCTGGTTTATCCCTCGATAGTCGACGGAGAGTTCCATCTTTCTTCTTTTGGAATAATACTGGGGCTCCCCATGATGAACTACTTGGCTGAATATACCCTTGTTCTAGTAGTTGTTTGAGTTTCTATTTTAGTTTGATGGCTTCAGGAATAGACATTTTGTTAGGTCTCTTTGCCACTGGAGCAGCTCCTGGAATAAGTTTGATCTCATGATCAACTTCTCTTTCTAGAGGTAGCTTAATTAGCTCTTTAGGAAATATGTTGGTGTATTCTTTTAACCAGTATGGTTCTTCTTCTGTCTGACCATCTTGATTTACCTTGTTAAGCTTGATCAAGTAAATAGGTAATCCTTTCTTCAAGTCTTTCACAATTTGAGAAGCTTTTGCTAATTGAAATTTAGGTTTTCATGTTTCACCTTGTGTAGTTGCTATTTCATTGTTCAAATCTTGAAATGTGACTTGACCTTTTCCATAATGGATATGAGCATCATTGGGAATCAACCAATCCATTCCCAATAAACATTCATAAGCTCCTAAGTTCATTATTTTGAACCTCATACTTGAAAGGTTTTCTTCTAGGTTAAACTCTACCTTGGCAGTTTATTGTGTAGAAAGTACTTCCTTTCCATTTGCTAATTCAACGAGTAGATTTGATGCATTTACTGTATCTATTCCTAACTTCTTAGCACACTTGGGTGAAATAAATGAGTGTGTACTTCCATAGTCAATCAAAACTTTAAATGATTTACCTTGGTGACTAGCTGCTGGTGTCTATATTACTAAATATTGACAATTTGGACCTTTCATGTGGAATGTAACATGAACACTTGCTCTTTCAATATCTTCTTCCATAGTAGGGTCTTCCTCCCTATTAGTCTCTTTTAGGGTAATATTTGACGTTCTTTCTCTTACCATAGCTACTTGACCACGGCCTTGGGCAGCTCTGCCTTGACCTTGAAATTGGCCTTGGCGATGGTTTCCACCAAGCTTTGGACAAATCTCTCCTAAAATGTCCTAGCTCATTGCAATGAAAGCACCTAATACCATCCTTGTTTCCCTGGGTAGGAACAAAATTTCCAATTGCATTGAATTTTACCTTTTTCTTCTGACCTTGGTAAAATTGGCCTTGGGTTCTTTTTGCTTGACCATTGAATCCTCCTTTGTTCTGGTTATTTTAGTTCTAGAACTTATTATTATTAGGATTTAATTGTACTTCCTGCACAATAGGAGCGGCTCTAATCAAAGCATCTTGGAGGTCTATTGGGTGCATTGATTCCAAACGAGGGTTCAGAGGATAATTTAGTTCATTGCAGAACTTGGACACTTCTTGAACAATATCCATGGCGGTACGTATTTAAGAAGAGAAACAAACTTGGGAGTAATATGCTTCCAGAATCAATCCCATTTGCTTCAAATTAAAGAACTCATTCATCTTCTGGGTGCGATAATCTGGAGGTAAATATCTTCCTCTTACAGCTTCTTTTAGCAAATCCCAAGTAATGGTATTTCTAGGGATACCTTGATCTCGACACCACTGCTTTCATCAGAGTCGAGCTTCGCCAATTAATTTTAGCTTAGCTATCATGGCTTGGTTGGTTGGGACAGTTCCAACAACAGTAAAATAATCTTCCATGGATTCGATCCAAATTTCTACATCAGCTTCTACATTCTCGCCTTTCCTGTCAAATTCTGGAGGTTTGACTTGCTTCAAAAGATTCATTTTCTCTTAAGCTTCGTTGAGAATTATTCTGGGTGTGAAATTCTGGAAAATTTTCAACAATTCCCAAGTCAAACTTTAGGAAATTTATATAGCATTAATATTAGAGTCTGATACTCAAATTATTTCTCGCTTAATTTATTGAAACAATTTCAATTAAAACTCTTTTTCCATTGCTAAAGTTAAACTGCAATTTTAGAGGTTTCAAGGGAAAATAAGGTTCCATTATTTCTCTGATTGATAAAGTGTCAATCAATCTTTATTACAGTGGATGTACAAGGTAATCAAATGGGAAGAAATACATTATTCAAATAGCCCACATGCTCATCTTATTTTCTTCCAGAAAAGGATTCCCTACTTCAATCTAAGCATGAAACTCTGATACATCCTTTATGAAGTAACTTGGATTTGGAGAGTATATATCTAGGAATCTATATTTTTGAGGGAGTTCAAGAAATCCATCCTTTTTGTAGTTACGGTGGCTAGAGCGACCTACAACTTTTATTCTGTCAACTCGGATCTTCGTAACTTCCTCATAGATATACTGGTTTAGTTTGATCTTCTTGCCTCTAGTATATAGGGTTGGCCTCATAAAATAAATAGATCTAAACAACTTTAAGATCTTCCATCCATTTTACCCTTTTCAGATTATTCTAAAGATAAGCTGGATGACTTGCATCGATATAGCAGTATCCTCCACTAATCATCCACCGTCTTTCATGATATAGAGGCGAGGGGTTATGCAACTGATCTAGTACCTACATCATTTGAATTATCTAGGAAAAATTGGATGAATGCATAGCTGACATAAACATTACTTGAAAGATCAAGAATTGTTTCCAAGATTTGTTGTTCTACCATAATTCAAAAACATACATTAACAAAGAGAAGAAAACATGGCCTAGGTTGTGCTTACCATCCCAATTTTTTTTTCTTAAGCTTATGTCCTATTCTATACTAACATGCACTCTGATACCAACTATGAGGTGTCTGCCAGTCTCAATCCATAGCACACCTTTTAGTAGTCCATTAGTAGGTTTTCCAAAAATGATGCTACCCAGCACTCCCTTGGAACATCATGGGGTTTGTCACTTAAGCCCTATTGAGTCTACTTTGCAACGGGAGAGTTTTGGCCAAACCCACTAGGATCAACTTGAATTTTTGGGTTCCTAAAATTAGACAGAGTCTCCTAACAGCTAGCTAGCATCAGTAATTTTGAGTTCCCCCTTCTACAGGATTACTTGATCTGAAGCAAACTTGCCATTGCACTTGGTTCAAAGAGAATGAGAGATGGAAGGGAGTGCGGTACGTCAACCCTTCTTCCCATAAGGCAAAATCCCATTTTGGCCCCCTAAAACAAGGCAAGTTAGTTCTACCTAATGACCAATTGGTCAATTTATCATCTTTCTATTTTCTATTACTGATTTAGAAAAGCTTCCAGCTAACGGGGACCACCCTACCATTGGACGGACCCGTCGGGGGTCACACCCACCCGCTTTCCTTTGATGACGGAATCATATTTAGTTTTTTAATTACTTACAACACATTCATTGGAAGAAGGGGGTCGCCAGATTCTAGGAACAATGCAAGAGTTACAGCCAGAGCCCCCCAGTGGCACCCACATTTTCTATTTCCTGAGACTATCCCTACTGATAGACCTTTCGCTACTAACAGAGCTGGTCTAAGCCTCACAAAGCTATAACCATGACTCCCTTGGAGTAGGGTCTTGCGATTAGCTTGGGGGTAGCCTAGAGCGATCATTCCTTTTATCTTGTTTGTTAATATTTTCAATCAAAGATCTGGATTCTAGCAAACACAAATAGTCCTTTCAAACATATATCAAATGATGCAATGAAAATCACACCATCGTGCAATTTACAGCTTCCACAAGCAAGGTAGACCTTACCCTAAGGTAACCTTACAGCTTCCACAAATAGTCCTTTCAAACATATATCAAATGATGCAATGACAATCACACCATCGTGCAATTTATAGCTTCCACAACCAAGGTAGACCTTACCCTAATGTAACCTTACATTCTAATGAGAGTTCTCCTCTCCATAAAGAAGTGTTGAGTACCTCTCTTACCACGTGTTAAGCAAGGCATGAACTTTTTGTTTGGGCTATCTTACCCAACATAAGCGAAATTCCTTAAAGAAATATATTGTGCCAATAACTTAATGAGATGACTTACAGATCCTTTAAATAGAGTTTCACCTTTTAAGTGATACTTAACCTTGTCGCGTTTGACAATAATCATATTGAGTTATTTTACTAAACTCGAGTGTGCATATGTTGAGAAATAGACAAATGATGCATGCTCCAAGAGGAGCTGTCCTGAATCCTATATGCACAGTGAGGAGAGTGGAACAACTCAAAACCCATAAAGCATTGTACTTGACTATGAAATGAACACAATATCATGATGCTTTGTACTTTCAGTTAAGTGTCTGTCATTGTCGATTCTACACAAGATTGTGTTTATGAGTCCAAGCTAATCTATCTTGGAACCTAATTCACTTGTGTAATAGTTTGTCTCTACTTGTCCATGTCATTATGAACTTGGTTTACATCTTTGATCCACCATAGCTTGTGTCATGTCCTAGATCTACATCATTTAACATGGTATCAGAGCCCAGTTGGGCATGGCATAGCTCACACTCTGAATCTCTAGTCTCCCTTCATCTCTGGTGATCTCTAACCAGCCCACATTCAGCTCATATCTTTAGTTTCAACTTCAAATCTCAGTTGGACCTTGTGGCAGCCATAGCCAGCAGCACCCTGTCATCTTGAAGCTCCTGTATCTCACTCCACATACCAAATCTCTCTAAGCTTCCTTCTGGAAAGTTGTTCTCCACCTCATAAAGCTTCCCTGTATCACATCAATCCATGATATTTGGCTATCTGGACCTCAGCATTGTCACTATTGTCAGTTGCTGCCATAGCCCTAGTTTGTGGCCTACAGGACATACCTCACTTTGAGCTCTCATATCTCTCAAATCAGGCAATATTTCAGTGTGCTTTCTTCAGGAGGATTTCTCTTCTACTCAAGGAGCTTCTGCCTATCACATCTAAGCCTGACATTGGATACCTACAAGCCTAGCATTGCTGAAATTCGACGTCGCTGCCATAACTGCGCCTGGTTAAGTTTCTTTGATCTGTGCGCATACTGCTATACCCGATCTTGATGATTATCATGGGGCTCTTGTAGAGCATGGAGTAAGCTACATTTCCATACAATTTTTTTTCAAAATGATCAACTCCAGCTCTAGATATCTGAAAAAAACCAGGCCTGGGTCAAAACCCTAATCCAGGAAGCCATAGCCATCAAGGTGCAAGCTCATTTTTTCTTCAATTTCTCATTCCCTTCAACTTAGGGCACACGTTGCCACTCTTATATGAGTTTGAACTCAGTTCCCAACAAGATTAATACTTCAAATCAACAAGCAAGAAGAAGATCAAGCACCGACATTCAATACTAAGCTCAAGAATAGTATCTATTGATACTCAACTAGTGTCAGTTGACACTAACCTCCTTGTGACACTTCACAAATCCCCCTTGCTGGTCTTTTCTCAGTTAATTGGAGCTGCTCAACATGGAAGAACTTGAGCAAATAGCAAAGTTCAATGGAGAAGGCTTTCATGCCTGGAAGGAAAAGACCATGTACCACCTGATGCGAAAGGACTTATGGGACTTATTTGAAGATGATGCAGATAACAAGAAGGAAGATGATGAAGATGGGCTCGTTGAAGAAGACCAGTTCAAATCCAAAGAATGGAAGAAGATGAATAATAAGGCACTAGGCATCATTGCTTGGGGATTAAGTGATGATGTGCTACATCATATATCTGGCATTAGAAATGCTAAAACAGCCTGGGAGGAACTTGATAAAATGTTTGGTACTCAAGCAAAGAATTCAAAGGTAAAACTTCTCATAAAGTTTTATAAATTGGATATCAAAGACAATGCTTCTATGACCATACACATTAATAAGTTTAAGAGTTTAAAAACTCAACTTGCATCTCTTAAAAAGAATATTGAGGAAGATGAAGCAATAGCCGTACTGCTTGCAAGTGTAAACAAGGATCCATATGAAAATCTTGTGTTCACTTTGAGTAATGTTCCAAGCCTCACACTTAAAGATATTGAGCACTCACTACTCGATGAAGAAGGCAAAGTAAAAACCAAGAATGCAAAAGACAATGTCTCATCATCTAGGGACAATCTTTTGTACACCAAAGGAGCTGCTGGACCTAAAGGAAGAGGTCGAGGATTCATCAACAACAATAACAAGGATCGGATTACATGTCACTATTGTGGTAAGACTGGCCATGTAGCCAGTGAATGTTTCCACAAGAAGAGAGCCCAAAAATTGCAAAGTGATCATCACCAGAACCAATTCATGGAAGAAGGAGAAGAAGAAGAATATGCTTCCACTACCATCAACAACTCTGATAGATTGTTTTGAAGAACTTTCATTGTATCTTACATATGTTTTTCTCATAGTGGATCTTTCTTTTCCTTAGTGAATTTGATTTGTACAACCCTTGCCAAGATGTAAAGTCTCAAGCTTTAACTTGACTAGGCTGCCTATGAGCTAGTCTTCTGGGCCATGTTATCATGAAGGGGGGGCAAAAGCCAGCAAGTGTAGGGACTCATCATTTGAGGGGGGGTGTTGAGAAATAGACAAATGATGCATGCTCCAAGAGGAGCTGTCTTGAATCCCATATGCACAGTGAGGAGAGTGGAACAACTCAAAGCCTATAAAGCATTGTACTTGACTATGAAATGAACACAATATCATGATGCTTTGTACTTTCAGTTAAGTGTCTGTCATTGTCGATTCTACACAAGATTGTGTTTATGAGTCCAAGCTAATCTATCTTGGAACCTAATTCACTTGTGTAATAGTTTGTCTCTACTTGTCCATGTCATTATGAACTTGGTTTACATCTTTGATCCACCATAGCTTGTGTCATGTCCTAGATCCACATCATTTAACAGCATAAAGTCATATGTGTAATAACCTCTTGTAACTCTTTCTATCATGATTCCATGATTTAGAATCTCACTTAATCTAACTATAAATTATAGTAATTAATTGTTATGTGTGTACTAGTATGCTTTCTAGATGATCTATCAATTTGTGTAAGTGTAAAATATAGAAGCTAATATTTTATGTGGAAAAATAATAACCTAGTAGTGAAGAACCTGGTTTGACACGACAACATTGGGAATTTCATCTTTACATGCACTCGCGTTCGCCACACCCAATGTTCCATTGGTAGTGCCAACTCTGGCAACCTCTCTCGTATCTCTAGCAATACCCGTTCCTTGACCGGTTGAGGTGGTTTCCATGGTAGTGGCAACTCTGGCAACCTCTCTCGTATCTCTGGCAATACCCATTCCTTGATCGGTTGTGGTGGTTTCCATGGTCATTGCACCTCGTCGCTTTGGAGCCATCATTCGTAAGTGGATTCGAGAGATAAAGAAGGAGAAATGAATTTGAGATAAGAGAGCATAAGAAAAGATGGCTTAGTCAAAGATCAAGATAGGGGGAATTGAGCTAACTCTCTCCCTCGCAGCCTCTCAGGGTAACTCCTCTCTCTCTCTCTCTCTCTCTCTCTCTCTCTCTCTCTCTCTCTCTCTCTCTCTCAAGCTCCTTCTCATAGCCTCTTGGAGGGTATCCTTCTACCTCTCTCTCTCTCTATCTCTCTATCGCAGCCTCTTGGGATCTCCTTGTGCTTCTCTAACTGCTCCCCATGCCTCATATTTATAGCTAAACAAGAGAAAAAGGGTTGTGGCTGAGAAGAAGAGCTCTTTGTGGAGGGGATCTTGGAAAAATTAGTAATCTGAAACTTTTAAGATGCAGTGTGATTGTCAAATCACAAATCTAATAGTTCCATTGGCTTCGAAAGGGGGGTAAAACCCCAAGACACTTGATTAAAAATCTTCCAGATCACTCCTACTTCTTCTCCCTATTCGAAGTGTTGTTTGTTGCTTGTAACACTGCGATCGCAATGTGCACGATTTCGCTAATCATTCTTTTTTAAATTAAATCTTCAAAATTGGCTGAAAAAGACACTTGCTTTTCTTACATGACATCCTATTCTAGAAATTTACATGACATCCTATTCTAGAAATTTACATATATTTTTAGAATAACTTTTCTCACAATAAATAATATCCACAATATCAAAAATATGTTAATCTTGTCCAAAATCTAATATTTTTGGACCATCCATGCTATACACATTGATAACTCTTGCTCACGTGGTAATTTTCGTGATGAGTGGCTATAGTCTTTGTCAATCTAGAAAAAATATCGAGTTATGACTCTTGTTTTAAAAATTATTTTTTATTATAAATTATTAGTTTTTAACGTCAGTTAGTTTTTACTTTAGTTAGTAACCTTACTAACTTATTAATTGACTAACTAACTTTCGAACTAACCAAGTGAGTTTTAATTGCGTGGAAGTATTACACTATGGTCCTTCCTATTGTACCTATACATGTAACTTGAGTAACTAGTATTTGAGATTTGAAAAGGGATTAGATAGAGAAAGAGGAAAGAAGAGAAGGACCAAAGCTTGATGCTCTGATACCAATTGTAATGAATGAAACTGAGAGGAGAGAGGAGAATGAACTGAAGAGAGAGAACAAGAGAAGGAAGAAGAGAAAGAAAGACTAGAAGAGGAGAGATAAAGACAAAAAATAGGGCAAAAGGGAGGAGGAAGCCATGGAAGCTGAAGATGAAGGTGAAGAGTATGTTCTTGATAATAACTAGTTGCCCTAAACTGGGACTCTTACACCTTATATACCTTGGTCAATGTGACTGTGGGTGTCTAACGCCTAGTTCCTATGTATCCCGCTCGTACAAGGCATGTGAAGGGACATGAAGAAAGAAGCTATGTTAACTAAGATTGTGACAATTTTATCAGCTTTGGGATAATCAAATATCATTGACATGGATTTCTAAAGCATATGTATGCTAAATTATCTACGATGAATCTTTTGTCACATTGAATATAATGATCCTTGGTGCCTAAATACCTATCAAACACTTAAAGAATACAAGATTATCTATATATTTTACTACTATTAACAAAATGTTTTGGGAAGGGTCACGTGTCATCCTATGGTGCCCTCGCCACAAATGTCATGTGTGCTACACATGGCCTTGTTTGCACCCCTCTCTTGCAAATGGCCTACTTTCAGCGTTAAATTGCATGTCTAGTTGGTGGGTAGGTTTCCTTGCATGCCTGTCCTCAAACTTGGGACTGTATCAAGCTACGGACTTGAGTCATCTCAAACTACAACCCTCGAACATCCATTGCTAGCTACAATCATCTTCCTTTTGAGAGATTGCAGTGAGAAGGTTAAGGTACAATGCTAGTGCCTCTCTCTCTCTCCCCATCTTTGTCAGCCAAAAGCATTGACCTGCCTACAAACTCTCTTGCCCACCTCCGTCCATTGGCACATCAAGATTCAGATTAGTGTATCCAGGTTCATAATATTAGTCTGGATATCTACATAAGCCAGCTCAGATTAGTGTATGTAGGACACTCAAAGTCCAAGTATCACAAACACATCAGTGTGCCCAGAGAAGAGGGTGAGTGGACAAGGCATAGTTGTCACATGAAAAGCTCACACATACCATGAATATGAAGCATAATTAGTATATATATTCATGCATTTTACATTCTTGCATGTGTATCACTATGTTGAAAAGTACAATATATAGATATGTAGATTGGACATGCTACCATCAACAATTTCTCTGAAATTCTCTTGGTGATATGATTCCAATGAGGTGTTATAAAGTTACATATTGGTCCAATAAAAGTCTACGATAATGAATTTTTAATACCTCATACAATTATTTTCTCCCTCCCTCTCTCTCTCTCTCATAAAGTACATAGAAATGAATTTTTATATTTCTTAAGATTTCTCACACTCTCTCTCATACTTTCAATAAATTAAAATAGTGTTTTGATACATGTTACATTGACACCTTTGTGTTCATCTTTTTTTCATGTAGTGAGTGCATCTTTGTTGTCTCCATCAAAATCAACTTCCAAGTATTTATATTTATGTTTTATTTTGTAATCTATTGTTTGAGATTGTATTTTTAATTTCTATATGTTTTTATTTATTGGTATATGCAATCATACATTATACAATTGGGTATGTGTTTCATCTTAGTTTTTTAAGGCATGAAAACATATTAGTGCATTAATAATTAATATTTAAGTATTTATTAAAATCTTATATAGTATAATGTCTTTTGTGTTGAAGGTCTAAATTAGATGTGTGTTTGAATGGAAACTTAAATGCATGTTTGCTTTTATGAGTGGAAGCATAGTATTTGCTAAATGTATTCTCTCTCCCATGAGTAGTGTATGGATGTATTCTCTCTTCCATGAGTAGTGTATGGATGTATATCAATGCTTTAATCTATGTGTGCATATTAACATGTACATAATATACTTATGTGTGTGTGTGTGTGTGTGTGTGTGTGTGTGTGTGTGTGTGTGTGTGTGTGTGTGTGTGTGTGTGTGTGTGTGTGTGTGTGTGTGTGTGTGTGTGTGTGTGTGTGTGTGTGTGTGTGTGTAACTCATTAGTATATTTGAATGCTTTTAATTATGTTTATTAAAGCAACATGTTTTTATTAATGATTCTCTCTCTTAGCTGTAGTGTATAGGTATATATCAAAGCTTTAATTTATGTGTGCATATTAGCATATGCATAAGAAATGATATAACAAAGATACATATCTTTATTTTTTATTTAATATATGTGTGTATATTTTCATATCCTAGATGATGAATATAGAAGAGATGTGTGTGTGTGTGTGTGTGGGTTAAAGGGGTGTGTGTATACTTTTAATGATGTGTATTAATGATGTATATATAAACCAAGATACATATTTACTTACCTTGGTTTTTATATACATCATTAATACACATTATTAAAGGTATACTATTGGTTTTAAGTACGTTTGTACATTAATGCACACTTTAATATTTTGATGATGTTTATTAAGTATATATAAAATTCAATGAGTGTACACGAACTTTAGTGTGTTTTAAGTGGCTCTCTTCATCTGTCAGGATGTATCAAATTTAAAGTTATATTTCAAGTGAAAGTATCATGGTTACAAGTACATGTTTTAATCCTACTCATCATGTGACTTGGACTTCCATCCATAGCCAAAATTTTAGCTTAACCATACTAATGATCGGTTAGATACTTTTAGGTGATAACTTATCTATAGTTTTTAAATTTAAGTTTACATGTGCCTTACTATTTTATAGCATACATTTTGTACTACATGGTGTGACATGTCCGCTTGAGACATCCTCAATGACATGATTTTCCAGGCAATGCCACTTGGTACTCTTTCAAATAACACGAGGTTTACTGTGCCCAAACTCTCTCGAGTTCACTTTGCAATGGAAGGTCTTGGGTATTCCCACAAGAATCAACCTGAATTTTGGTTTTAAGTAAACTAAGGTCACATATGCAGTTTTACTAGCATTTGTCTTCAAGCAACTACTTGTGCTAGATTGCTCGAATTGAAGTAGACTTTCAGTGGTCCATCAACATGATTTTCTAAGCAATGCCACTTGATATTCTTTCAAATAACATAAGGTTCGCTACCTAAACTTTCTCAAGTTCACTTTGCAATTTAAGGTCTTGGCTATTCCCATGATAATGGACTTGAATCTTGGTGCTAAGTAAACTAAGGTCACATATCTAGTTTTACTAGCATTGGTCTTCAAGCAACTACTTGTGCTAGATTGCCTGAACTAAAGTAGACTTTTTTCACTCTTGGTTCAATAAGAGTGAGAAAAATGGGGAGTACAAGTGCATCAACCCCTCTACCCATAGGGAAAAGTCTCACTCCATTCCCCTAAAACAATAGGGAGCTAAGGTTCTAACTGATCCTATGTGATCAATGCTTTCTATGCTATAAAATATCAAATTATAAGAAGCATTCAGATTATTGACATCACCTTGCCTTAGGGAAAATTCTTTAGGAATCATAATCTCTTGCTTCCCTTGGTGTAATAAAACAAATAATGTATCCTTTAGCTTAGAGAAAGTAGCTTAATTGGGGCAGAAGTATAAAAGGAAAGAGTGTGCCATTATAAACATCTTTTAGCACATTTGTAAACATCTTCATTTTCTTGGAGCTTGAGGGTTCTTGCCTTCCCCACTAACATTGATGGTGAATACTCAATGCCCACCATGGCAAGAGCTAGATTTCTTGCAATAGCCTCTCATCCATGATTCTAATTGTACTTTTGATTTCATCTAGCTATGGCTTCATTGTGCTATAGATTTAATATATTTTCATTTGTGGCACATTTGATTCAATGTTATTTCTTAAGTTTTTTGGTTATTTTAATTTATTCTAGACTAAATTCATTTCAATGGTATCAGAGCTTTGAATGTGATTCTTAAGAATGTTACTTTTAAGCCTAGATCTGGTTATCACCACCATATCCAAGGTAATTGGAGTTCAAGATTTGGTTTACAGGACTTAGTACAATTTAAACTATGACTAGTTGGGATTTCTGTAGTTGGTTTTTACGATTTTTGGAGCTCTTAGAGAAGATCTAAAGAAGAAATGGTAGGATCTTGGATATTTTGACAACTCAAGGATAAGAAGAGGCCCATTTTGAAGGTTGTAGGGAGGACTAATCAAGGTTAATAGAGTTTGGAAAAATCCTAAACCGGATTACTTTTTGGTAATCAAGGATTGTTTCTTTTCTCTCAGCCTTTTGTCCTAAGCTTCCATGGTTGAAATTTTACTCTATCTCTTTTCCATACTAAGATCTTCTTCCTCTAAGTGCACATCATCATTCTTCACATCCTTATAAGCAATTTGATCAGCATTATAACCACCAAGTAGATCAAACCAACCATGTGGGATCATCAACAAATTCAGAAAAAAATGCATCACAATTTTTGAGCAACAAACATGCAATCATCTCCAGCTAAAATCTCCTCCTTGATGCATCAAGTGTGATTGCTGGTACTCCCTAAAGATTTTTCAACAAGTTGATGACATTCTTTCAAGGTTGCATCAAGATTCTAGGTCAGCCATGGATTCTTTCTCCTCCCTTTGCTGAGTATTCAAGACAATAGTGAATCTTCATCAATTTCTTCAAGATTTCATGGGGTCTTCACTTCTTTAAGATCATGGAAGCATTCTATTACCCTTTTCTCTAGACATTGAGCCATTTCCTCCTCTTAAAGCTTCTTCCAAATCCTAGTAATGGATTTTATGGACTGCAAGCTAAATCTTGCTTAATTATTGTAATTTTCATGGGGCTTTTACTCAAATACCTCTAGAATACCACTTTTAACCTTCAACATGTGATGAGGAGGCAAGATTGAAGCATTTGGACAATATTTAGAGAATTCTTGGTCTCTAATCAGATTTTAAAGATATATTTGTTGAGAAACATAGATCTAGAGCTAGTTAGCTATGATGGACACAAATCAAACACACGATACATTATCAGAATGAGAGATTGTAACTCAAGTGAATTAGGTTCCAAGATAGATTAGCTTGGACTCATAAAGACAGTCTTGAGTAACTCAAAATGATAGTTTCATTGCATTGAAATGAGTGTCAAGTACATGCCTTTATATCTTTTTGGATAGTAATACTTTTTCTTTCTGTGCTTATGGGATTTTAGACATCTCTTTCTAGAGCATACATCATTGTCTGTCTTCTAGTACAAAGCCACTTATGGGCAAGCATCATTTGCTATTCTCAACACCTCCCCTCAAATGATGAGTTCCTACCCTTGTTGGCTTTTGCCCCCCTACATGTAAACATGGACCAGGAGACTAGCTCTTTGGCAACCTAGTCAAGTTAAGGCTTGAAACTTTACATCTTGGTAGGGTTTTTACATCCACTATGGGAAACAAGATCCACTACGGGAAAACATGATCCATGATGTTTTTTTTTTTGCAAAACATTTTGTTTGTAGTAGCGGAAAGTATCTTCTTCTTCATGCATCTTTGGCATTCTTCACTTTTCTCGATCTTATTGGTCTTCTGTTTCAATCTTTGGGTCTTGGTCTTATGCTAACTTGTTCTTCATTCTCATCATCATCATCATCATCTTTATCTTCATGGCACTCTATGATCCAATTTTAGACTTAAGATTGGCTCCAGACATTTTGACCTGCAGTCCCCTGATATTTTGCCCTCATCAGTTGATGGGACCTAAAATGGACCGGCATTGGCTATGGCACTAGCTGAACCTCATGCACACAACATACAACCCCACCACACGGCCTCGCGGCTAGAGGAGCATCTAAGACTCACTCTACACTAATTGATTTTGCATTTGTATTGAGTCATAGTCCAATGTTCACCATCTCTTCTTCTCAGAGGGAGATCCCATAACATATATAGGCATAATACCTCGTAGCACAAACATGGAGAAGCACCTCTCGACTGATTGCTATGGCTCCATTGTGACTCTCCTACACCTCGGGGATTGGCCCCAAGATGTGTCGCTCCAACATAAAGTACACATGATACAAGCTCCACTCTTTCATTTGAATGTATTCCCAAAAATGATCGACTAGCCTAGAACTTAGGTTGTCTCACACACTCAAGTGTAGGTCATCATAACGGAAAACGGGTGGTATGCATCCATCTCTTCATATTACAATACCATGGTTGATATGCACATGCAAAAGTGGATGATTCTAACGTACTCAAATATAATTTTCAATCAGAAACGTGTCGTGCACAACTAGGCTTTCGAATGCCCATTTACTAACTCATTGTGGTGATGTAAGGATAGTATTGAGACAATGCTCATGCTACTATCCTCTTAATTAAAATACAACAAACCCTATATCATGCTATGCATAAGCAAAATCAACAATAATTAGCACCCAAATCGCATCATTCAAACACCCCATCCCCTACTTGCAGGTAGTGCTTCCGTTGCATTAGTGTAGGGGTTCATTTTGTCATATTTTGATGTATGAAAAGTGATAAATCACGAACTTTGACAAAAAGATAGGGCAAGCTGAGGCTAAACCTTATGCTCCACCACTACCATACATTCACAAACACTCATTATATTTTTTTCTTATTTTTATGAAGCGTATTTCTATTTTTCTCTTATTTTTTTATTTTTAGCATTTATTTGATAATAATTACTATTATTTTCTAATTTTCCTTATACCAATCATTTCAACATACTAAAATTTAATTTTATTTTCCATTTTTTCCCATAGGAACACATTTCACCCACCCGAAACGACAAAACCATCATTTTACCCTTAAAAACCACATTTCGAGTGTGCGGGATTTAAATAGCTCATGTAAATCATTATGAAATTAGAATTTTCTGATATACAACAATTAAACATGATGCAACTAACACTCAATTTTTTTTTCATCACATACGAATATCATTTTCATCATAAAATGTCAAAAAACCTTCATTTCCTTCATAAAAAATAGTCATACCGTGTTTCTACGAAACCCAAGATGCATTAAATGACTGTGTGACCAGTGGAAGGAGCCTCCATTGCTCTCAATTCCATGTTGCACATCAATCTTCAGCATCTCCATTAATCTCCATCATCCTTTGCTCCAATCTCCTTCCCGATTCCTCCTTCAAGATAATGCGCATGAACAGCCCATAGAGGGGAGAGAGAGGGAGGAGAGAGAAATAATAAAAAATTAGATTTTTAAATCTTCCATTAAAACAGGCAAGCTTACAGCCATCTTGTTCCTCTCTTTGCCTTGATCGAGAATCTCCCTCTCTCTCTCCAAATGGGTTTTAATCGGAGAGGCATCGAGCAAAAAATGAGGAGGCGCATTGACGCTTTCCTCTATTCGACAGTTTTTGCATTAGTTTCAAGGATTTTATTAAGCCTAAGGTCTAAAACATTAAAATAACCAGTTCATCTTTTTGTGTTCACACTATCCCGCAAGTGGATATTTCTATTTTGAGGGGACAAACGAACTCCGATTTGCAATCCGACTGGACATGTTGCTTCATGGCATTGAACTCCATCAACCTGGCCTCTCCCATGCACTTTACGGCTTCCCAATCTGGTACTTGATTTATAATGTTGAACCTTGCGGGGATTAAATGGGGGGTCAAACCTCGGGGAAGTTACTATATGTATATCCTCTACATCATGTGTGTTCAAGGCCTATTTATAAATATCTTTATCTGTGAATTTTTCTTGAATAAAACATAACTTTTTTCAAAACAGAAAACCATTAAACATACATGCACCAAACAGACATATGGCCCTCTTGGCCTAAAGAGATAGAACATTTTCCAACTAACAGAAATAACCCTATTGGCCTTATGAGATAAAACATTAGAACTCAATAAAAACGGCCCTCATGGCCTTATGAAACAAAACATTTTAACCCCATTCAACACAATGTACTATTGAAATGATCCCTTGGTCCTAACATTACTCTACTAAAGCACAAAACCAACCAAGGATAAGGCCTCGTTGGCCCTACACTAAGTGCATCAGGTTATTAGCTAATCCCCCTGCATGAATAGCGAGGGGTGTCCGACAAATATGACAATACACAATCCTATGCGTCTATGATAGAGTAGGAAGGTGCTCACTTGCTACTTGATAACCCAAACTAACCATTGGCGATCGAAATATGACATGTCAAGAAAAAAGACCCTAAAATAGTCTAGGGATAATGCTAGGAGGTAATTGT
This sequence comes from Lygodium microphyllum, assembly GCF_053477565.2. Taxonomy (NCBI): domain Eukaryota; kingdom Viridiplantae; phylum Streptophyta; class Polypodiopsida; order Schizaeales; family Lygodiaceae; genus Lygodium; species Lygodium microphyllum. Next base: position 67,669,027 of record NC_141137.1, on the reverse strand, counting down.
AAGGGCTCCCCTAGAACACAATTGAAAAAGACATCTTCCACGAAAGCATAGTTAGCCAAGGAATCCATAAAGCGATTCCATTGTCGAGGAACTAATTAACAAGTCACCATCTCCTCAAAGACATGCAACATATCCAAGGCTGCACAATGATGTATCCGTAAGATGGAATTCCACATAGTATAGGCCCCATTTAGTTGATTGAGTACTAATTGCGAGTCGCCTTTAACCAATAATCAGCGGATACGGCCACATTGGGCTACATTCAGCTCCATGATCAAGGCCTTGTATTCTGTCATATTATTAGTAAAATAGGGTCCTAGATAGACTCCCATCTCCATGACAATCCTACCTCGGGGATCTTTAATGACCACACCAACACTTGCATATTTAGAGGGCCCTCTAGAAGCTCCATCAAAATATAGAGTATAAATCCAGGCTTCATTGATAGGCCATGCCATAATAATCAACTCCCTCGTACTTATGATAATCGAAATCAAGCTGAGAGAGAGGATGTATAACAACATGCAGATTTCCTCCTTCCTCTCGCTGAACTCAATAGGAATGCTAGTTAGAATTCGTTGACAATGGTGGCAGTAGACCTTAATTTCCCATGTAAAGGATCCGTCTTGCCACTTAGTAACCTAATACCCTTTGCTCCATGAGATCACTCGACCTTGGTAGTAATGTTGCTCAAGATATGGATGCTCAAGATAGGGAATGATGCATCCCATCTGCTCGTCTTGGTACCTATTGCATACTAAAGTTGAATCCTAAAGGACCTGCATAGGAACCAAGCCTAACGTCAGCCCTTACACATAGTAAGGCTTCATTTTATGAAAGTTAACTTTAGTCTTAAACTCTACCCCTTGCAAATTTGCTAGAAGGGCCGTAGAGCCATTCTTTTCTAAGCGTACAATCTTGTATGGTCCATCCCATTTGGGTTCTAATTTTCCTGGAAAGATCTCTTGATGAGCATCATAATACAACACTAACTGACCTTTCCCAAATTTGTACTTCTTAGCCCGAAGATCATGAAGGGCTTTCATTCTCATCTTCCCTACTTCTTGATGCAATAAAGCCTGCAACCAAATCTCATCAAGATCTGCCAGAGAATTATACCGTTCGTGTAACACTTCTTCCTCTCCCAATGAATGATGGAGGGAAAAATGCACAGTGGAGAGCTCTATTTCTAATGGCAAAACACACTCCTCCCCATGCACTAGCTTGAATGGGGTGTGGCCTGTGGCTCTCTTGAATATCGTATTGTAAGCCTATTGAGATATCGAGCTCCACTCGTGATATGCTAGGGTGACCGTTGTGCATTTATGTCACCGACTTGTTAGCTGCAGATGCGGTTGGTACACCGCCCATGAATAATAGCTAGATGATAGCTATCCTTATCTACTCTAGTTCGTGGCTCAGTTAGTATGCCACCTTAGTTAGTTGAGTTTGGTTTGAGACCCATATATAGGGTTCTTCTATTTCTATGTACTTGAGTTCTTTTTGGCTTACACAACTAAGAAGAGGAAAACTGTTTTCAGCCTCCATCTTTGTGTGTATTCCCCCATTGTGCAAGTGAGAAAGCTACAAGTGAGACTCCTTCCTTCTCTCCCACAATTTTGACATGGTATCAGAGCTTGGTTCGTGGTAAGGAGCTCAAGAAAGCAAACCAAGTTCGCGGTGTTCTAGTAAGAGGACCAGTGTTGCTTTCATTTTTCGAGTTTGGGAGCAAGTCTCTGCCTGGTAGCACAGCTGAAAAGTGCAAGAGTGCATTGTCTCAGATTGAGACGCCCTTCACTGTGTAGCAAGAGGGTAGTATATGCTGCGGGACCAAGCTTTAGCCCTTAGTTGCCCCGGTTTTTGATTTGAGGCCATTTCGGGGCATGTTTTGGAGGCGGAAGTTTTCCGTGCGCACTCAGGAAAAGGCCCTGTTTTTTGCTGTGCGACCACTATTCTATAGGTCGGTGAAAAGTTTTTGTAGAAATTGCATCATATGCTTGTGCGCAGAGACATTGGGAGTTATAGAATCATCCTTGTTGCTTGTTGATGCAAAATCGTCACTAGGAAGTGACTGTGTAGTTAAATACCACTGTCGTTAGTTTTGCAGATTTGCCCTTGTGAGGCTGAAGCTGTGTTTTTTGCAGTGACAGAATTTTTTGCAGTGTTCTGTAATGGCGTCTGATTATCTTTCACAGATTGTCACTAAAAAGCTTGTCAAGAACAACTTCCAAGCATGGAAGTTTACAATGACGAACTTCCTTATGGGAAAAGGACATTGGGAATTCGTTGCAGGACATGAAGAAGAACCAGTTCTTCCTGATGTTCCCAATCAACAACAAATGTAGGCATTTAAAGGATGGCATGAGAGAGCCAGAAAAGTTATGCACTAGTTGTCTATTAGTATTTCAGACTCTATGATTGTGTATATTCAGGATGCAAGTACGCCAAAGGAGGCATGGGATACTTTGTCAAAAATGTATAGCACAAATACGCAAGCCAGGAAAATGCAGCTCAAGTAAGAGTTGCACAATGTGCAAAGAGAAAGTATGAGCATCAATGACTACCACATGAAGGTGAAGAAGATTGCAGATGCACTTGCTTCCATTGGGTCGCCAATGGAAGATGATGATTAGTTTCTGTGACCTTGAATGGTCTAGGAAAGGATTATGCACAGTTTCGAACATCGAGTTCCGTCCGTGAAAGATTTCCCGATTTTGAGGAGTTGATTGCTCTTCTAATTTCTGAGGAGCAGAGAAATGGTGGTGCATCTTCTTCAGGAGGAACTTCAAAAGAAGCTGTCTTCTACTCAAATGCTGGAAGAGGTAGAGGCAGAGGTAGAGGAGGCCGATCTGGAGGCCGTGGTAGAAATCAGAATATGCAGAAACTCAAGAAAACTAGTCCTATGGAGGAGAACGTGGTAACTCTAGAGGAAGTGGGAGCCAAAGAGGTCGTGGTGGATGGCAAAGAGGCCAAAATGCAAACAACAATGTTGAATGCTACTACTGTGGTAAAATGGGTCATATGGCTAAAGACTGCTATAAAAAGCAGAATGACATCATGAATGGAAAATTGTAACAAGGGAATTATGCATATTCTAGTAGACAGGGTGATGACAGAAATGAGCATTTGTTTATGGTGCAGCACATGACCAATTCTGTGACAAGTGCAGAAGAAAGCAACTATGTGTGGTATGTTGACTCAGGTGCATCAAACCACATGATAGGTCATGCAGAATGGATGCAGAATGCAAGGAAAATGGAAAAACCAAGATTTGTGGAGGTTGGTGATGATACTGCACATCCTATTGTGCAGATTGGAAAATTTCTTTTGTCTATGCAGGATGGGAAAAAGAAATACATTTCGGATGTATTTCATGTCCCGAATATCACCAAAAACGTGGTTTCTGTTGGTCAAATGGTTGAGCAGGACTTGCAGGTCAGATTTAATTCTCATGGATGCTTTGTTGAGGATATGAAAAATAAAGGTCGCTTGATAGAGAAAGGAAAGAAGAAGGGTAGAATGTTTACGTTGGATGCAGACATGTCTGAATTGAGTGCAGCAATGTTTGCACATGGGACCGGTGTAGTTGTAGATATTGATATCTGGCATAAACGCATTGGTCATGTTAATGTACATCGACTTAAATCAATGCAGGCCCAAAATATTGTTGCAGGATTGCCTAAATTCAAGGTTGCAGAAATGCATAAGGTATGTGAAGCCTATCAATTTGGAAAACAGGCAAGGAAACCATTTCCTAGACATGTTCAAGAGAGTAAGAAGCCATTGGAATTAATCCACTTTGATGTGTGGACTACTAAAGCTGCATCTATTGGAGACTGTCATTATTTTGTCACTTTTATTGATGACTATAGCAGAAAAGTTTGGGTGTATTTTGTGAAAAAGAAAAGTGAAGTGTTTGGGCATTTCAAAACTCTTAAAGCTATGGTTGAAAAAGAAACAGGCCTGCAAATAAAATGCCTAAGGTCAGATGGAGGGGGAGAGTACCTCTCAAATGAGTTTGCAAGGTTCCTGCAGGAGCATGGCATAAAGCAGCAATATTCATGCAGTCATACCCACAACAAAATGGAATTGCAGAAAGGAAAAATAGGCATATTGGAGAGGTATCTCGTGTCATGCTCAACGAAAAAGACTTGCCAGATTTTTACTAGGCTGAAGCAGTTGCTACAGTAGTCTACATAATGAACATGACTCCCATTGCAGCAATACATGGGATGACTCCAGAGGAGAGGTATATTGGTAGGAAACCAGATATTTCTCATTTGAAGATTTTTGGTTGCATTGCCTATGTTCATGTACCAGATGAGTTAAGATCCACGTTGGATACAAAAGCTAAGAAGTGCATATTTATTGGTTACTCTCTGCAAGCAGAAAGGGTATAGATGCTATAACCCTTCTACTCGTAAGTTTACAGTGAGTAGAGATGTTGTTTTTGATGAGATGAGTAGCTGGTATAAACCAGTAAATGTGATTGATGATGTAGATGCACAAAATGGTAATGCTGCACAGAATTCACAGCAGCAGTCACAAAATATTAGTGGACCTGGAGTGTCCTCTAGCAGTGGTTCACATTCGTCGCCATGGACATGTATATTGAGATCAGGAGAATCTCCTCAAAACAATACAGATAGTGGTATGCAAGTTTCACGAAAAGGAAAAGAGAAGGTAGATCAGCCCATGTTTGATGTGAATGCAGGTCACTCTTATGTGGATGGTGAATCCAGTGGCTCAGAACAGAGCATTGATGATGAGTTGGGTATTCCTTCTATTGTTACACCTGGAGTAAGGAAGACCAGGGATGTTTTGAGAGCACCTGGGAGTGAACCTACTTTGTGCAGGTCTACCAGAGCTAGGTATCCTATGGATAGGCTGAAATATGATGGATTTACAGCCATTCACTATGCCTATATGGTCAAAGTGATACATGAACTAGAACCCACTTCTTTTGAGCAAGCCATGGGAAAAGAAAAATGGGAGAAAGCCATGGATGAAGAAATGGATGCCTTGGAAGCAAATGCTACATGGGAATTGGTACCTTTGCCTAAAGATAAGAATGCAATTGGTTGTAAATGGGTTTATAAGGTGAAGCACAATGCAGATGGTTCTGTGAATAGATACAAGGCAAGATTAGTAGTCAAGGGGTATGCACAAACATATGGCATTGATTATGAAGAAACTTTCAGTCCGGTTGCAAGATAGCAACCGTAAGAGCAGTCATTGCTATGGCTATATCAAAGGGATGGTGTTTACATCAGATGGATGTAAAGAATGCCTTCTTGCATGGTGATTTGCAAGAAGAGATCTATATGGAGCAGCCACCAGGTTATGTGCATGCTGTTCATCATGAGTTTGTTTGCAGGTTGAAGAAAGCCTTGTATGGCTTGAAGCAAGCACCTAGAGCATGGTCTGACAAGATAGGACAGTATCTTGTCACTATTGGCTTTCAGATTTCCAAGGCAGATTTCTCACTTTATGTGAGAAAAACAGAGAAATGTATTATGCTACTTGTAATTTATGTTGATGATTTGATTATGACAGGTGATAGTGATGAAGATATCCTTCATGTGAAAATGCTATTGAAGCAGAAGTTTGAGATGAAGGATTTGGGAGAGCTACGTTATTTCTTGGGCATTGAGGTGATTAGATCACCAAGTGGGATACGGCTCTTGCAGAGGCAGTATGGATTGGACATGCTGTCCAAATATGGGAGGACAGGCTATAAGCCTATTTCAGTTCCTTTGGAGCAGAATGTGAAGGTGAGCGCAGATGCAGGTGAGCTTCTCGAAGGCCCTACTATGTATAGACGCATAGTAGGAAGTTTGATTTATATGACTATTACCAGGCCAGATTTGAGCTACGCTGTTGGATTGGTAAGTCAGTTTATGCAAGCTCTAAGGAAACCGCATTTGGATGCGGCTAGACGCATACTCAGGTATGTGAAGTCCACATTGCAGTATGGACTATTTTATGAGATTGGGGTTCAGTTACAGTTGCATGGATACACTAATGCTGATTGGGCTAATAGTATTTTTGATAGACGATCTACCAGTGGATATGTGTTCTCTTTTGGGAGTGCTGCAATCACTTGGAGCAGCAAGAAACAGCCTACAGTTGCCTTGTCGAGCACAGAGGCTGAGTACAGGGGTGCAGCAATGGCTGCATGTGAGGTAGCTTGGTTGCATAAGATACTTTATGATTAGCCTACAGATGGGCCAGTTGTCATTTATTGTGACAACATGAGTAGTATACACTTGGCAAATAACCCAGTCTATCATGCTAGAACAAAGCACATTGAGGTGCATTATCACTATGTGCGGGAGAGGGTTTTACTAGGTCTTATTGATCTAGTTTATGTCAGCACAGAGGATCAGGTAGCTGACATATTTACGAAGGAATTGGGCGTAGAGAAGCTGTGCAAGTTCAGAGACTTGCTTGGTTGGTGTGCAGGAATTGGGATTGAGCTCGAGGGGGAGTGTTGAGATATCGAGCTCGACTCGTGATATGCCAGGGTGACCGTTGTGCATTTATGTCACCGACTTGTTAGCTGCAGATGTGGTTGGTAAACCGCCCATGAATAATAGTTAGATGACAGCTATCCTTATCTACTCTAGTTCATGACTCAGTTAGTATGCCACCTTAGTTAGTTGAGTTTGGTTTGAGACCCATATATAGGGTTCTTCTATTTCTATGTACTTGAGTTCTTTTTGGCTTACACAACTAAGAAGAGGAAAACTGTTTTCAGCCTCCAGCTTTGTGTGTATTCCCCCATTGTGCAAGTGAGAAAGCTACAAGTGAGACTCCTTCCTTCTCTCCCACAATCTTGACAAAGCCCACACTGCCACGTATAGTTTCTTATCCCAATCGCACTTGCTTTTTGATACGATCTTAGACAAGATTCCTACCAATTTGTTTATTTGTACTCTCAACCTGACCGTTCGCTCGAGGATTATATGGGGTAGTCTTGCTGTGCTTAATCTTCAAAGCTTCAGTCAGGGGCACTATAACCTTGTTCAAGAAGTGTGTCCCTTGATCAGACACAATCTCCTTCAGTGGACCAAAATAACAAATAATTTACTCCATAGTGAAACTGGCTAGCTCCTTAGCATTGCCCTTCACTATTGCTCGAACTTCAGACCACTTTGTAAAGTAGTCCATTGTTACAATAATATACCACTTTCACGTAGTTGATGAAGGGTATATTGGTCCCACAAAATCAATACCCCATTTTTCAAAGGGTAACATAACCAAGATGGGATTTAGAGGTCACCTATGATTTTTTCTCGCATCGTGTCTTTGATAGACATCACAACACTTAACATAACTAAAAGCATCTTGGAAAATCGATGGCCACCAATATCCAACACGGAGAGCTTTTTGGATGGTAAGCCAGTCAAGAAAATGTCCCCCACATATGCTGAATCATGTGACTCCTCAAGAATAAATGGTACCTAATCGGCTACTACACAACGGTGATAGATATCATCTACTCCTCTCCGATACAAGATACTCGCTATAATTGAAAAGCATAATGCTTGTTGCTTGATCTTTCTCTTTTTAGCCTTCGATAAAGTAGCCCCAAATCCTCCTACGGATAAATGTGTGTTATAGCCACATACCAAGAAGGGATGGAAGCTGTTTCGATTTTAAATACACCTTTGATATCACTTCCCTTAGCAAGAATTTCCTTTGGCTCCCCGAAATCCACAAGACATTCTACAATACCTTGCAGCTTTGGTGGCTTGCTCTCCTAATCTCATAATTGAACTCCTACAAAGTGATCAACCACTTTGCTAAATGGTCAAGCGGTTGCAACTTGTTCAGCAACAATCTGAGTCCTTCCACCTTTGTAAAAAATATACATTCTCATAGAGAATATAATGCTTAAATTTCTTTGTCGCAAAGACCATTCAAAGGCACAATTTCTCCATGTACGTGTATTATTAACCTTAGATATCCCCAATTTCCTACTAGCAAAGGCAATTGGATGATACCGTTTCTCCTCCCAAATTTGAGCTAAACAACGGAGTTGATACTATGCATTGTGGCTGCTGAAAACACGTAGAAAACTTTACCTCTTTTGGGTGCTTTTAGGATTAGTGCTTTTGCTCATTCTTGCTTCACATCCTCAAAGCATACTTGATAGGCTTCATTCCACTCAAACAAATAGTTAAAAGATAGGAGATTCGTCAATGGCAATGCTCTTTTCACCAATGCATTGATAAATCTTCGATAGTATCCCACTAATGACAAAAAGATATGCACCTCTTTTGGAGTATGTGGTGGGCTCATAGAGACTATAACCTTTATCTTTTTAGGGTTATAATACCAACTGAACTAACCACATGGCCGAGTACTTACCATAGGGCACTCCAAATATGCACTTTCTAGGGTTAAGAGCAATGCAAAACTGTCTATAACGCTCAAAACATTTCCTTAGAATAATCAATTGTCAATCCCTTGTGGTGGTTTCCCCTAGGTCATCAATAAAGATTTTTAACTCTTCTAGGAAAATATCACCAAAGGTCTTATCAATTGTTCGTTGCCAAGACCTAGGCGCATTGAATAGACCAAAGGCTATCACATGATACACAAATGTACCGAAGACAGTAATAAATGTCATTTTCAATTTATCTTCCTCCGTAATAGCCATCTCATTATATCAAGCAAAAAATCCATAAATGAATAGATTTCCCTACCTGCCAATTGATCTAAACTCTTATCAATGAAAGAAAATGGGTAGTAATCCTTAACCGTTTTCTTATTAAGCTCTCTAAAATCTACACAAAACTGGATCTGATTGTTCTTCTTCTTCTTGATAACAATTGTTGAACGCCATTCTGTGTGTTGAACTGGAAATATCAGGCTAGCATTTCGTAGCTTTGTCAATTCTTCAAATAGCCCATCCCTTAGTTTGAAAGGCATATGCCTTACTTTACTTTCTGTTGCATAGGACGCCTACCTAGCTTCAAAGGAATCGTATGAAAATAGCTAGGGTGAGAGGAATGCCTCTCAGCTCATCATAACTCCAAGCAAACATATCACGAAATTTTGGAATCAAGGACACATAGTCCTTTCTTTCTTCCAAACTGAGCATGGACCCTAATTTAATTGGCTGTGAATCATTCATCGTACCAAGGTCGAGCTCAATTACATCCGCATCCCTTATCCTCTTCTGAGCCTCTGTTGGCTCATTCAAAGTCACTTGGTAGATATCCTATGTAGTGGATGCCTCATTGGATTCGTCACTTGATGATGTCTCACTAGTAGACGAAGCATCTAGTATATCAAACTCTGACAAAGATAAGGGAACTCTCTCACTCTGAGGAGATTCACGATAGGCATCTAGTACTACACGTTTAGTACCTTGACCAAAGATCAATTGTCTAGCAGGTATATCAACCTGACAGTCTGCTTGTAAAATCCATGGCTTGCCTAGCAATACTTGATAGCTAGGTCGCCCTGCAAACCTTATGAACCTAAAGTCTAGAATGCATTCTACTTTGGCAACAGTCACATGGACTTTAGTAATAAACCCTTGGGTTGTCTTAAACTGTCATCAGCCATTCAGAGGATCATGGAGGCATCTTTTTTTATTTCTAATCCCAATCTCTCCATCAATTCCGAACTCATAATGTTGACATAGGATCTTGTGTCTACAATACCATGGTCCACTAAAATTCCATCAACATATATTGCTACCCTTAGACAATGCTTTTCAGCATGCTCAAACCAATCATCTACTACTCGCGCTATTCCCAAGGGCTCAATAATATATCCAATGCATAGAATCTTCTTAAATTCCTTGCGCACTCCTCGAGACAACTCAATCAACTATAGACATTTACATTTGGCTTAACTTCGCAAAGAGAACTTGCTAAATCTAATTCATGATAGTTAGCAAGAGCTCACTTTTCTCGCCAGACCATTCTTTCCTTTGGTCTTTGAACCTATCTTTGGTGCTTCTTTCTTTGCTTTTTCCTTCTTCTTTGGCGACTCCTTATTCTTCTTGACGTCAAGTTTACCATCTACAGCCTTGAGAGGTCTGCCTTCCATATTGGGATAAAGGACTTGCGTCCCCTTATCATCTTTCTTGGGGTTTTCCTCAATAGATTTTACCTTGGATTTGTCGACCTCTTTACCCTTTTGACCTCTCGTAATAACCTATAGGTTAGAAGCTTTAGTGCCATTGGTGCAAACAACTTCTTTGAGGCTAACTCCACTGCTACTAGGTAGCTCCTCTACCATAGCTTTCCCTCTTTGTAATATTTGTTTCAATCTTTCATCTTGTTGGAGATTATTCCCTTGCGCTCGATAATTAACCGGACCTGGCCGTTTACTTCCTTGGCTAGAGAGAGCTAATCTTACTCCAACAGGTACTAGCTAAATGGTTAGAATTTCCACATATGTCATATTTTATGTTTGGACAACTCCTAGGGAAATGTTGGCCACCACACCACTTACAACTAAATCTTAATGGGACCCTCTTCAAGGCGTCGACTCCCTATCAAATTCAGCTTCTTCTTAAGCAAATTAACATCAACGGAAATTTGTCTATATTGTTTGCTCATCATATTAGTATAGTGCTTCATCATATCCTTAACCTCACTAAGGGAATTCGAGGCACTTGACTCATAGCCATGATCATCTACTTGTCATTCCATTAGCCTAACCACTTGATTAAGGATTGGTTTTTGACTCCTTGGAATGATGGTAGGATGTATCATTGGGCTTCCAATAGTCGGTGGAGCCATTTGACTAGTCGTAGGCATGGTCGAGACTAGGAGGAGTTGGAAACATGGGCACATTCGAAATTATGCTTCCTCTCCCATTAGGGCTCATGGGCATCCCCTGACCTCTATTTGTCAGTGCTAGAGTATTTCCAAATCCTAAACTATGATTCCAGTTTGACCTAGAGACATAAGCTACTTGTAATCGTGATTCTACCTCTTCGCTTGTGTAATAGCTGTATCAATGTCGACAAGAGCAACACTACTCAATTGCACTTGAATGTTAAAGTATAATCCATTTAAAAAATATTACAATTGAGCAGCAGCTGGAATAGGAATATAGGTTTGCAATTTTTAAAATATCTCCTTCAGTTTCTTGGCATACCTGGCCACGGACATTCTCATGAGGTTCTTGACGTGTAAGATTAAGGAGACGTAGCCAATACTGACCTCCTTCAGGGGGAAAACTCTCTTCGAAAGGCCACAAAGAATAAGTTGATTGTAGTAATGGTTCCAGCCTCTAAGTTGTGATACCACACTGCAGCTCGTTCTTTCAAAGTCATGTTGAAGAACATCATCAAGTGTCCCCCATCTTGATTTTGACAGTTAAACATTAACTTCTAGAATTCATTGATGTGAAGTTTTGTGTCTTCCTCTCCTAACCCATTAAAAATGGGTAGAGGAAACCCTAAGACTGGCAAATCTGCCATTCTAGCAGGAATTGCAATGGGTTGTGCCGCCATGGTAACAATAGGATTCACTACAGGAGTTCACACAATCAGAACTATCACTCCACTCCAAGTGGATGGACTGAATGAAAGGGGAAAAGTACTAGAAATTCCTCCCCCTAATGATCTATGCGTTGAGGTAGGGTTACTAAGACCCCACACTTGTAAGGATATTGGGCTACTCCTTTTTGCGGAGAATATATTCTATTTATTTTAGCCCACTGTCTAGCTCATTTAACTCTTTCTTGCTTTTGAAGCTTGCCTTGACAATATTGTGAGTCTAGCTCACTTATTTTTGGCATACACTAATGAATTGGTCCCAATTGACCGAGTTTCAAAAAGCACCACTTATTAGCGGCTCCCAAAAAATACACCACCTGTTGGGACCTAAAATAGGCTCGACATTGGCTATAAGCACTAGTAGAGCCACTCTACACTCAAGAAACCACACCCCCTTTGCCTCGCACCAGGAGCGTATAAGAGACACACTGCTCTAACTTCTCTCACGAATCTTGTGTTTGTTCTAAATTGTAGTCCAACAATTAAGCCCCACACTCCTCAAAGGGAGTCCCTATACATAGATCCGTATAAAATACCTCGTAACACAAACATAAGGAGGCACTGAATGTCGTGGCCCCACCTTAGCTCTCCTACACCGAGAGGATTGGCCCCTTGATGCGCTGCTAACAAAAATAACACAGGCATTACAAGCTCCACTCTTATATAAAATGATCCAATAGATAAATATGTCCTCACTTAACAATTTCCCAAAGAACCCAACTGCCTAAACCTAGAGTTTAGGTGTCTCACAACTTAGCGTAGGTCATGTATATAGGCAACCAATTGCAATGCATCTAGGAATCACCATCTAATATATGCAATGCAATCATGAATGCCATAGTGCTCAAACAATTTATGATTTATAAATTAGCATTTTGAAGTGCAACAAATATTTCTTTTAATGATTTCAACTTATACGTCATGCTTCATTGCTAAGGGTAAGCTCCGAGCATCCTCATGCTGCTTAACCCCTTTTAACTTAATTTATGAACATCCTATATGGCATGCACAAACAAATAGATCATAATTTAATATGTTTCCAGTAACTAATCAACATCAAAACCCCTTTTTCCTCCTATTGTTTAGGTTATGCATCATTGATATGTATAAAGAGCGGTTTTCCATGTATTTTTCTTGTAAAAAGCAATAAAAGTGGACTTTATCATGAAGACACGATTGTATTGAGGCTTATCCCTCATGCTACAGCCATGCCATACATTCATGAACATAAAATATAAAATTTCTTAATTTTCTAGTGCAAAAAACTAAAATTTTCTATTTTTTGCTATTTTTCTTTATTTATTTACATAAAATTTTGATATCTCTAATTTATGTGTTGGGACTGATCACAATTACTGAACATTGATTTTATATTTATTTTCACTCCATATAAACCCCAAAATCACAATAAAACCCCCAAAATTTATCATTTCCATGAAAACCACACACTTTCCAGTTTTACATGTTTTATTTTAAATTATTAAACGACTTAATTTTTTGGTTTGCTTCCATATTTTTGATCAAGTTCAGCATTTCCAAGCAAATGAATCCATTTACAAACAATTTCATCAAACATCTTTCATAAAATGAATAAAATGAGTGCCTACGCATAGAGACCCGGCTTTGGAGGCGCGTAATTAATGGTTGGGAGGCCATTGATACTTATTTTCTGCTAGTGACACTCTCTCCAACTCTGATCTATGATCTTCTCCACCTCGAGACCATTATTCCATCAGCATTTCACATCCATCTCCTTCTCTTTCTTGCAGAAATTCATACACGTGAACAACCTCCAATAGGAGAGAGGAGGGAGGAGAGAGAAAGACTAGAATTGAAGCTCCACCATCATGCAGCCATTGCACGAACAGAAGATGACATCAGAGATAAAAAAATTGAAGGATCTGATTGATGTCCTCTGTTCTATGGGTTCTTTGCAGCCTCCAAATGTCATCTCTACCAAAATCGTTGTTAAAAATGGGGGGATGGCAGCATCACGCTACGTCGTTTTGAAACAGCGTAGCCCCTCCCCTCCCCCTCCCCCCAATTTTTTTTTTCTTAATTAGGGGGGCCAAAGGACCCATGCCCAAACTTTTAAAAGTCTTGGCCATTTTGGGTTTTGCCTTGTCCAACCTTGCATTTCTCCTGTTGTTCGGCTTCCCAATCGAGTTCTGAAAAATTTTACCTGACCGGCTCGACATCGCAAATGGAGAGAAAGATGTCTCTTTTCAATTAAGACATCAAAAAATTATTAAAAACTTGCAACCAGCGTAACGGTCGAAGTTTTGCATTTTCTTCTTCCTTGGTCTTTAAAATTGTTGGATCTTCAGGTTTTGCTTCCATCGGCTTAGAATTCTCGCCTAAATTTTGCATTATTCTGCCTCTAATCTGCACTTTACGATCTCTAAAATTTGCTCTCAGTTAGTAATTTTTTTCCTCCGTGAAGACATCTATATTAACCAAATACAAAAGTTACCTTTCAACAAGTTTTATGTGCTTTTATTATTACATGTAAGTGAATTTATCCAGATATAGAATCATTAATATGATAATATTTTCATGCACAAGAATCCCTTTGTTATTTCACATACAGAGTTCTAATATTATGCAATGCTATAAGACTACAGCAGCAATGATGCTATCTCATGCTATTCCATGGTTTTAGAATCTAAATAAAATTATCCTAATGAGATAAAAAAACTAACAAAAACTTTTCTTATTTATAACATTTTAATTGTAGACTTCTAAATATAAAAATTATTAACGTTGCAAACTTAATGTTCAAATCTATACTAGATATTTCTTCCCATCGATCCTAACTAGATGTCAACAACAAAAATTCATAAAAAATACTTGCAGCTGAAACAAAATTTTACATTTAATCATTGTAGAGAGCACCACGTTTGAGAGACTTTGTAGCCCTCAATCCTAAGGCTGTTAAAAAAGAAGTTGATTTCTAAAAAATAGGTGTATCTAGTTGAGATGGAGGCCTAGGATACAATAGCAAAAGGTAATTTAACTCAAAATATGTATAATTTGCAAATGTTTTCTCCAAATGCAGTGATATTTAACCATGAAGTTAAAAAAATGACATTGTGCCTATAGTAAGAGACTTGTAATTCTTTTCACAAAGAAGCCTAGAGATATTGATCAAGAAGTTAAGTTATTGCAACATTGTTTCTTCACTATGAGATTCTTGGAGTACAAAAACAAAAGAAATCTTGTGTCAAAGCATGCATATAACTTACATAGGCTTTTTCCAAATGAGTTGAATTTTAACCATGGAGTAATAGAAAAAAATGGCAATATACTTGTGGCTCTCTTTGTAGGATATTGAAGAAGTTGAGTTTTTAGAAAATCATTGTTCTTTACACCGTGGGAGATTCTTGGAGTACAAAAGCAAAGGAAAACTTAGTATGCATATAACTTGTATAGATTTTGTCCAAGAGAGACAAAATTTAACTATGGAGTAATAAAAAATAAGATAACATGCATGTAACCTTGTTTATAGAGAAACCCAATGATATTAAAGAAGAAGTTGAGTATTTAAAAGATCATTGTTCTTGACTGTAAGAGACTCCTAGAGTACCAAAATAAAAGATAGTTCATGTTAGAGTGTGCACATAACTTACACAAGTTTTTTTCAAACGAGATAAAACTTTACCATAAAACATCCATGAAAGAGAACACTAGTAAATTTTTGTTAAGAAAATCTCATGGCTTTTGTAGAATAAGCTCTGCTCTCATAAAACATGAGAAACTCACTATATGTTTGTGTGGAGGCAATGAAATTTCACAGGGACAAAAACATGGCAAGCAACAATGAGGCTGTAAAATTTCATCAGGAAAGAAGCGGGGAAAGAGAAATGATAAATTAGAGTTCTGCCTAAGAAAGAGGGGGAAACTGAAAAGGGGAGGTATGAAAAGTCAAACATAAAAACATGAGAAAAGAAAAATTCGAGTCACTAACTTTCAGGAAGTGACAGCCTTGTATTCCCCACAATTTTCCTTATTTTATTGTGAGGGAAGATTTGGTCCAAGATGTGGCTAAAAGATTCATGCTACATGAATCTCGAATCCCAGCTCTCTCATTGGTTAGGCCTATTTTTGTTTATTCACTCCTTAAGGGGAAAAAAAAGAGAGTCCATATGTAGTGGGAGCTCACACTCGACCTCAAGACCCATGGATTGCTTATTGTTTCAAGCGTTTCAAGCCGAATGCAATGGCTATCTCTCACCTAGCCGTACACGCTCTCAACCTATGAATGTAGTGAGCTTACCTCCATGACCGATCAAGTTGCTTCCTCTCTTGAGCACTTTGGTAGCTCCACGATCCAAGCGCAAGCTTCAAGCGAGCTTGATCCTCAAGCTCCACACTCCAAGCTCCATTGCTATGAGCAAGAGAAGAGAAGAGAAGATAGAGAGATTCTCCACCACTGTCCCTCACCCTCACACACTTACTCCCTCACACTCTCACACTCCCTCTCTCATCCTCAGTTGGAGAAGAAGAAGAAGAAGAGGAAGAGAAGAGCTACTTTTGGCCACACACAATAATAAGCTTCTTCATTTACTTTTTTCCTTTTATATAAAACCCTAACCCTAATTCCTTTTGGGCTAGGCTTGATCCATTCTTCCAACCCTTCTCCTCCTCTTTTCCTATTGGCATGGCCTCAATCTGTGCCTCTAACCATTTACAATTTGCACGAGCCCAACGCTCTTTTACAAAATAAATTATGGTGCACCTTGTGCTCTTTTACAAAAGTATTGACTTGCACTTTTTCTTGTGCGTCTCTCTCCTTGATTTAGGACTTTTTTGCACTTCTTGTGTTTCCAGATTTTTTTTGTACGCAGAGGGTTAACATTACCCCCCTCCTAGATGAGTGCCATTACCATGGCACTCTCGATCATAGGTAGTAAGCTTTGGCATGCATCGAAGATGTGGGTGGAAGGGACTACTGTGGTTTACCTTGGAGGAGTTTTGGTAGTGGTACATATGAAGGTCATTGGTGGCACTTTGTTGGCTTGATTGGCTGGTGATAGAGTTGTTGGAGTTGGTGATAGGGCTATTCTTTGTTGGGAGTTGCACTCATAACTAGCACATGTATTGGTGTTCTAGGGATTCTACTCGTTAATGATTCTTTGGTGGGCTTGCATGATGATAAAGGATAAGATTTTAGAGTTGAGTATTGATAAAGAGCTGACGATACTTTAATTGAAGTTTTCAATACTTCCAATTGAACACCTCTCATATGGCCTCTCCTTAGGGGCTAGTGCTAGTCTTCTTATCGTGCACAAGACGTAGTTTGATTAGTTTGGGAGATAGGTCAAACTCTAAGCAATGAACTCTAAGCAAGCCGAGAGTATTGTCCTGCACTTCAGGACCCAAACTGTGTATAGATTATGGTGCATATATTATGTGAGTGCACATGCATACTTAGATATTACGTAGTTAGAAGACTGCTAGCCTAGTTCCTCATAACAATGTGTGGATGAAGTGAGGGTTCAATGGGGTGGAAAAATTTATCAATGTTGAGGAGAAATACACTTGAAGGCTTCTTGAGACATCATTTATGATTTTGACAACATGATGTAGCATAATTGAACTCATTGACGCCTTAGCTTTTAATAGTTGGTGGCTACTTGTAGTTTGTGAAGATACAATGTAATTTCCATGGTCTTTCGTGTCTTGCTTACTAGTATTGATTGTGATGGCACTGATATGGAGTGCAAAAAAGAATTGTGCAAATGGAGGCGAGATGAGCTCCCTAGGTATGTCCTGCCCTTGATGTGCCGTGAACAATTGTGGGGGATGCATAAAGGGCTAGGGGACTAGGGATGGAGCCAATTGACCAATGTCACTAGATGTACCTAATTTGAGGACCCCTAGATGCTGTGTTGTGATTATGGGTGCCTTTAAAAAATAATAATTCTTTTTGTTTTCTCTTTTTTAGGATAAAATGAATACAATCAATGCAATATGTTGAGGCTATCAACCTTTCATTTGGATTGAGAAATGTTGCGATCCAAAGCCTGTGAAAAATGTATATTACAAATATGATTGTGTTACCAGACTCGATGCTAGAAGAATAGTTGTTGAGATGAAGAGATACACTTGAGATTTTGCAAACCTTTTTGTAATATGTGAGACATCAAAATAATTGAGGTAGCAAACTGAAGTGAGCTGTGAATGGACAAGGGATAAAGCACCTGGCAAATTGAATCCTGGTTGATGAAGAAACATTTTTCATTATTGAGAGCGTGGCTCCTACCTAGATGTAGAGTTTGGCCAAGAAAGAGAGAGTAGCCAATGACTATGCTTTGGGCCATGCTCAAATGCAATGTGTGCTTTCTACAAGGGCAATTTTCTCTTCCAGCAGGGCTTCCGTCATGGCTCTTTGTTTCTTGGTATTTCTGTCACTTTCTCCATAATGTTTCTTTGTGGGGTTGGTAGTCTTGTGGTGACTTGGACATTGAATGCTTTCGTACAGAGACGTGTGTCATCGGGCATTCAATTGGTAACTCGTGAGAGTACATGCAATTCATATGCTTCAACCATAATGAACAGGTGCAGCTCAAAAAGACATCATTTATCTAAATACCATAGTGTTGACTTCGATGCACATCACCTGCACTTGATTATCATTGTTGCTTGTATGTGTGCTAGCTTTGCTTCTTTTGGTATTATTTATACATAGTCACAAAACACATTGTTTATTTATGTACAGTTTATGAATCCATGTCACTTCATGAGGATAAAAACCAATTCTAGAACTCAGGATTGTATTGGAGTGTGGCATACATATCCAGTAATTGTGGTAGCCTGTAATAACATATATTTTGAAACATCGAGTAGCATGATGCCTTTTCCAAGTCTACTGGCAACATGTAGCTCCTCCTCAGTGAGAATTTTATCAATTAGAGAGTTCTCTTCGCTAGCTCCAACTAAGTCCATATCTTGAATGGTAGTCAGTACTCAAAAGGAAGTTGGCATCACATAGGTTGGGCCTCTTTGAGACCGCCATTTGGCCAGTCACTCCTCAGAGACTGTGATAATTTAGGCTCAAAGTTCGGCCATTGTAGCATGGTTTTCAAACTAGCATTTTTCAAATTTACTTTGACTCTCTGATTTCTGCTTTCGTTGCTCTATCTTTAAGAGATTTGATTGGCAAAGCATTTCATTGAATCTCACACAATTAAGCGTAGTTTATTGGCTTCCTTGTTAGAGATGAGTTGCATGCGTTCATGTAGGAGCTTGTCATAGTTCCCATTAAGATATTCTTGCTCTTCCCAGGATAGTGGATATGGCAAATATTCCTCAAGCTACTCCCAAGGGAATGTGCCCATGTTTGCAAGGATGTAGGCACGTATGAATAGTTTGAGTTTAACATCCAACTCGGTCAAGCACTCTATGACACTTCTATGTTCAATGAGGGCTTGCTCACTTACTATCTCATGCAAGGTTCTAGGAGTTTCCCTAGGCTTTAGCATAGTTGGGGGCTCAGGCCTAAATGAGAAAGATTGGTCAATGCTAGGATTACTCATGTCCTCGGGGTTTTCATGTTTCTCCTAAGGCTTTGCTACTATTGTGTCATGGTTCTCCTTGGATGTGACTGGTATAGTTTTGTCAACATGTTGTGACAGTGTTGTATCCACTCTTGATTGGTCAATGTAAGTTTTGCTACACTGTTGGTGGTTTGAGCATTGCAAGAAACCATTGATGATAATGGTTGCTTTGATTGATCAGAATACATGGATGTGTCTAAGGTTTCACCGCCTTTAGGAAAGATGGTAATGGGTTCATTCATGGGTGGACTCGATGCTTTATTCCTTAGCTCTTCAGCACTCTCGGTCTCAATCTTCTTGGTGCCTAGATCCACTTGTAATTGTCATTGTTTTCGCTGTTTTCTCCTCTTTTTCTTGAGCAATCGAGGTGTATCCTTTAAAGACTCAAGACCCTGAACTAGGTCAGCCATTGATGTGCCTGGTTCAACATTCTCTTTTTCTTATGTTTCCTCATGGGACATAGCCATGGTATGCTAAACAACCTCGCTAGGTTGTGAGGACACAAATGCCTCTCTAGAGCCTAGCTCTTCAACTAATTCCCCTCTGTTTAGCCCCTGATCCAATTGCATTGGGGCAGTTGGTCCTGGTCGGTGGCCATTTGCTCTAGACTCTTGTCCTTACCCATTGGAGCATGCTTACATTGCTTCTTATCAAAGTGGGTGTTGTGTTTAGAGTTTTTTTTCTCTTGCTCTCGAGGTTCAGGTGACTCTAGTGTAGAGATAAGAGACGATTTAGGGTTCCTATAATGTAAGCTTGGATGAAACCAACTGAAGAAGTGAGGGTTGTATTAATGGGAAGCATAGAGATCTAGGATTGCAAGGTCTTGAGTGAGGCATAAAACATATGCACTAACATCAAGTACCATCCTCCCTTCTCCTAGCCTACTAGCCACATGTAGAACTTCTTCTAGAAGCAATTTATCGTATAAGGGATGTTTTTGGATAGTGGTGGCAGAAAGTTGGACCTCATGGACCATTGCCAACACTCTTAATGAGGTCAAGGCAACGTACGTGGGATCATGTATTGATGTCCAAAGGACTTTCCTTTGCTCAGTGATGAGTGTCATTAGTCAATGGGCAATTTTGGCTGCCAAACTTTGGTTGGTGGAGTATCATTTTTGCACAAAGTTACCTTTTCCTTTTCCTTTTTGTTTGATTGCTTCGAGATTTTCCTTGTTTGTCTCACATTGAGCAGTATAGAGTGAGGGTATCAAGTGCAACTCTCTAGATGTGGCTTTTGGGATGTCCTTTATGACTTCTTTAGTGATAGCTACATAGTGGGAGCAAACATGTTGTTGCTCATTCCAAGTTGGGGGTTTAGCTATGAGCTTTGTGTGCTCTAGTATTGGCCTTCTTATGTCCACATGGGCGTACATAAGTGTAATGATTGTTAGCTTGTGAACAAGCTTTATCAGGCACTTCATCTCTGGTTCATTGTTCAAATGTGCTATCTCTTTGGCCAACTATTTGAGAGATTTATCCTTAAGCCTAGGCTTTAGGTGCTTCAAAAGTACTAGAGGTGTCAAGGATGTTGGTTGTGCCATCTCTTCTGCAAGTGAATTGCTAAGGACACGTTCTGAAAGGGGCTTCATCACAGCCAAAGGCTATGATCTCTTGATTGGAAGTAGAAGCGGCGACTAGTTTAGTGGACTCTGGATATTGTTGGTAGACTGTAGTGTTAAGTCCTTAGGAATATTAGAAGTGATCATGTCTTTTGTTGACTTTTACGCATTCACTTGTGCATATCAAGCATCAGTTGAGCTAGTCACGGTGGATTGCACACGCATATCCTTAGGCTAAGAATTAGGGGTGGTATCATGTCCCGCATCTTGGACATTTGGAAGCAGAGATGGAGATATAGGTTGGGATTGAGGAGCTGCACTTGATGACTATTGTTGTGCTTCCTATGTCCATTTAGGGAAAGAGGGTGTAGGAGATTTGGGACTCCTAGGTGGACTTGGCACTGCTTGGAAGATTTGATCATGACTATTAGACAATTCTACTATTTGCTTTGCCCAACAATCAGCCTTATCATGAGGAATGTTGCGCATGTGGTGCTCATTTTCCTCTTGGGAAGCCAAAGGCTCCTTGGGCACTAGTGGTCTTTGTGCACACTTGATGATTAATCTAATATCCTCTTGTTAAGCACATTAGGCTGAGGATCTACCTTTAGAATAGTCATGTTTGGTTTCTTGATCTCAATCGTGAGGGGCTCAGTCATTCCAATGTTTTTGACTCAAGACTTGGATTTTTGTTTAGATTTTCTCTTGCACTTCTTCACTTTTGTACGATCTGGCCTTCAGCTAATAGAGGTGGTTTAGCAAGGGGTTTTGGCACCCAAATCCATCGATTACTCGCGTAATACCCTTGAGCACGTAGCAACATTTTGGATATCCATCACGGCATTGTGCTGGCTCTCCATCGATACCTTCGTCATTTATAAGGCTTGGGCTTCTTTTGTGGTCTTATATGATATTTGTAAGTCCAAAGCCTATCCTTGGCATTGTCTCCTAACCTTCTTGTTTCAAGCATGGCCTTGCTCACACTGGTTCACTCTGTTCAACATGCGTTGGTATCAACTCTTTCAACAAGTCCTTGTTCTCATTACTAGGCTTGCTTGGTATGTTAGAATATTCCTTGTTTTTCCATCAAGGTTTGATGAGGTCACCCTTGCTAAAAGGTTGTGATTATCCTCACACCCGATAATATCAAGTGTATCCATTGTGCTACATAATCGGCCTCACACCATCGCCCCTTTGAAGGGTCTTCCTAAGAGGGTTTCCTTTCCACAATTTGCACTATTTGGAGGAACATGGAATATGATAGGCAAGCTTTCTGTTTCAATAGTTACAAGGATTTTGCATTTCCCTAGAAGTTCTTGTGGATGTTACTCGTAATGATTAAGAGTTTCCTTAGTCGATGATGTGAGCTCTGGTTAGCTTAGTCGCGAGTCCATGCTTCATAGGTCAAGATATTAAAATCTACTCCTTCATCAGCATCGACACTGTGCTCTCTTTTTGTGGTGAGTTTTACCCTAAGATAAGCAGGCAGTACTATGTCTTCATCTTTTGGGTCTTGTCTTATAAGTTCAAGCCTTTTGATACATGCCTTTGAGTCCCCAATTGCACAATCAGATGTGCATTCTCTACTATTGAGACTTCAAGCTCATTATCTTGTGCGTGATCGATAGTGTCTTAGTTGTGTCTAGCTGTACATGTGTTGGACATTCAATAAGTTGGGTTAGTCGGTGTGACCTTTAGTATTGGTTAACCAAGACTAACCAGAGTTAGTAGTCTTGGTTAGCTAAACCTAGTGTATAACTTACTCTTTAGTAAGTGGAGATAACAATGCAATAATGAATGGAAGATAGAGAGCATGACTGAGCTCTTTGTTCCTCTCATCTCTCTCTCTCTCTCTCTCTCTCTCTCTCTCTCTCTCTCTCTCTCTCTCTCACTTAACATGGTATCAGAGCCATCTTGGATGGGCTCTCTGTACTGAACAAGTGAAGAAGACCTAAAGATTGAAGAGATAGGATCTCTGTGAAGAATAGTAAACTGCCTACTGTTGTTGTTTTACAAGGTATGTGTTGAAGGTATTTCATCTTACATGAAGGAGAGGTTGTCTGGTCCTATTTGGAGCATTTGGAGGCTTCAGTGTGAGTATACTAGAGAGAGCATTGATCATTAGTGGACTGAAGAATTGTTGAATACACCTCCAAGCTGCATCACATGATTGCGCCTACTGTCCAAACTGTTCCCCATGGCTGCTAATCAGTAAAATAATCACTAGTCAAGTGATCTACAGCTTGCACACACACTTTGAAGATACTTGAAGGTTCTGACATGGCAATACATTGATGGAAGCTCAGTTTGAAGGTTGTACATAGGTACATAGATCTAAAACAGAGAATGAACTGCTATAAAGAGTGAATATATAGCATACACTGGATCTTGGTGGAAGCATTGAAGCTATCTGACATGCATTCTTGGCTCCATTGAAGCATAGATACACCTTGGAAGACATATGTATTGTGTCTTATACATTCGACTTGCAATTTTTTGAAGAAAATACTCAGATCTAGAAGTATTTGATAGAAGGCTGAAATCTGTCTTGGAATTTCCAGCACCAATACAGGGCACCATTTGATCCATACATGCCTTGAAATGATGGATATGACTATCTAGAATGCTGGGTGAATGTTTGGGCAATACCCGTGTACACTTGGGCATGATAAAAAGGATTAAAAATCCAATTTTGGAATGCATTTACAAATCTGAAAATTACAAGCTCAAAACTATCTTAAAACTATGGACAACAAGTATGGTCTTTGCCTAAAGCACTACATGTCATTGATTGGTCCGTATCAGATGTATGGCTTAGGATATGTCTGGGAATGTTTGGAGCATTAGGACAAGCATTGAATGCTACTAAAAACTAAAGTCTAGAGCTGAAAAAAAATTCATTTAAAGTGTCTTGGTTGGTTACAAGCAACGAATGCAGTCCATGACATTGCATCTTGAAGACAGAGGGTCTATGGTTGTATGTATGGTCATGTATTGACCCCGACACACTAAAGCAAATGTATGAAGTGATTTGAAGAAATTTTGGAGTTGGATAAACCTTGTTTTTCTAAGTATTTGTTGATTGCAATGTGCGAATAGGAGTTTTGACACTTGTACTTGTTGGTTATGCATTGATTTGTGCCCATATGGTCATATTTAGATTGCTACATGTACTAGCAGATGTCTATGAAGTTTTTGAGCATGTAAGAATGTGTACATCTCAATTTTAACTGTGAATTAGCTATTGGTCATTGATAGTTTACAATTTTTAGAGTGTATGTATGTACTCTAACAGTAAGATTGCATGAGACAGAATTAAAGCAACTACATGGTCTATGCATTGACTAATGTACCTACGGGTTATGCCACATGTTTGTGGATGGTTTTGAGATGTTGATGGGCTGAAGTAATCTAGTTTTAACAGTAAATTTATTGCAAAAAACTATCATAAATAGTCAAAGATTGTAGTTAGTCATATTAGACTTGTTGGCTTGTAGGAAATCAGGAAATCAGGCACTGACTAGATATTGTTTGGTACAATATGGCTAATGTAGATAGGACCGACAACATAATCCAAATAGTGGAGGAAAAGCTTGATAGCAATAATTATGCCATATGGAAGTTCCACATGGAGAATTTACTGATAGGAAAAGGATATTGGGACTTGGTGACAGGTGTTGAAGCTGAACTAGAAATCCCAAAGAGGAATCCCATAACTAATCAAAGTCAAACACACCCAGCTTGGTTGGAAAGAGCTCACAGGGTGCTACACTGGTTATCTTTGTGTATCTTGGATGCTATGGTAATGCAGATCATGAATTGCAATTCACCAGTAGATGCATGGAACATATTGATCAGGTACTATGGCACAACTACTAGTGCCAGGAAGATACGATTAAAGCAGAAATTCAACATCATGGAGAGAAAAGCCAGATCTATACAGGATTATGTCACAAAGATTAAGACTATTGCGAATTAGCTAGCATCCATTGGCACACAAGTTGAGGATGATGACATGGTTGCAGTGACATTAAATGGTTTGGGTCTGAATATAATTCATTTGATACTTCCATCTCTGTGCGGGTTGAAATGCTAGATTTCAATGAGCTAGTTGCATTACTTATTCATGATGAAGTTAAACTTGACTTGGCTACATGCTCAAGCAGTTCTAAGAGCAAGGATGTTTTCTTTTAGTCAAATCAACGTGGCTGTGCAGCCATGGTATAGATTATGGTTTTGGCAGAGGAGGCTAACAAAATGTATCTTATGGTCATAACAACCAGCAAGGTTCAAATGCAATAGGAGGCGGAAATTTTAGAGGCAGGGGGAGATCTAGCCCTAGAGGCAGAGGCTCCTGGAGCAGCAACGCTCATCTGACAATCCTAATAAGGATAAGGATTGTCACTATTGTGGAAAGTATGGTCATATTGCCAAGGACTGCTGGAAGAAGCAAGGCAATCAAAGAGGCAAACATCATGGACATTATGCATTGTCTAGTCAGGCAGAAGATGCATCTGGGGATAGATTGTTTGCCATGACATATGTGAAAGGCAAGGCTGCTTGGTACATTGATTTTGGGGAATCGAATCATATGACATCTCATGGTGATTGGTTTATTGACATGGTGCCTGAGAGGAATGGCTATGTATGCACAGGGGATGACACGCAGCATAGCATAGTGTCAAGATTGTGGGAGAGAAGGAAGGAGTCTCACTTGTAGCTTTCTTTCTTGCACAATGGGGGAATACACACAAAGGTGGAGGCTGAAAACAGTTTTCCTCTTCTTAGTTGTGTAAGCCAAAAAGAACTCTAGTACATAGAATTAGAAGAACCCTATATATGGGTCTCAAACCAAAGACAACTAACTAAGGTGGCATACTAACTGAGCCACGAACTAGAGTAGATAAGGATAGCTATCATCTAGCTATTATTCATGGGCAGTGTACCAACCGCATCTGCAACTAACAAGTCGGTGACATAAATGCACAACAGTCACCCTGGCATATCATGAGTGGAGCTTGATATCTCAACACTCCCCCTCAAGCTCAATCCCAATTCCTGCACACCAAGCAGGTCTCTGAACTTGCGCAGCTTCTTTGCGCCCAATGCCTTTGTGAATATGTCAGCTACCTGATCCTCTATGCTGACATAGACTAGATCAATAAGACCTAGTAAAACTCTCTCTCGCACATAGTGATAATGCACCTCAATGTGCTTTGTTCTAGCATGATAGACTAGGTTATTTGCCAAGTGTATACTACTCATGTTGTCACAATAAATGACAACTGGCCCATCTGTAGGCTGATGCATATCATAAAGTAGCTTATGCAACCAAGCTACCTCACATGCAGCCATTGCTGCACCCCTGTACTCAGCCTCTGTGCTCAATAAGGCAACTGTAGGCTGTTTCTTGCTGCTCCAAGTGACTGCAGCACTCCAAAAGAGAACACATATCCACTGGTAGATCGTCTATCAGAAATACTACCAGCCCAATCAGCATCAGTGTTTCCATACAACTGTATTTGAACCCCAGTCTCATAAAGTAGTCCATACTGCAATGTGGACTTCACATACCTGAGTATGCATCTAGCCACATCTAAATGCGGTTTCCTTGGAGCCTGCATAAACTGACTTACCAATCCAACAGCATAGCTCAAATCTAGCCTGGTAATAGTCATATAAAACAAACTTCCTACTATGCATCTGTACATAGTAGGGTCTTCCAGAAGCTCACCTGCATCTGCGCTCAGCTTCACATTCTGCTCCAAAGGAACTGAAATAGGCTTACAGCCTGTCATCCCATATTTGGACAGCATGTCCAATCCATACTGCCTCTGCAAGAGCCATATCCCACTTGGTGATCTAACCACCTCAATGCCCAAGAAATAACGCAGCTCTCCCAAATCCTTCATCTCAAACTTCTGCTTCAATAGCATTTTCACATGAAGGATATCTTTATCACTATCACCTGTGATAATCAAATCATCAACATAAATGACAAGTAGCATAATACATTTCTCTGTTTTTCTCACATAAATTGAAACATCTACCTTGGAAATCTGAAAGCCAATAGTGACAAGATATTGTCCTATGTTGTCAGACCATGCTCTAGGTGCTTGCTTCAAGCCATACAAGGCTTTCTTCAACCTGCAAACAAACTCAGGATGAACAGCAAGCACATAACCTGGTGGCTGCTCCATATAGACCTCTTCTTGCAAATCACCATGCAAGAAGGCATTCTTTACATCCATATGATGAAAAGACCATTCCTTTGATGCAGCCATAGCAATGACTGCTCTTACGGTTGCCATCCTTGCAACCGGACTGAATGTTTCTTCATAATCAATGCCATATGTTTGTGCATACCCCTTGACTACTAATCTTGCCTTGTATCTGTTCACAGAAACATCTGCATTGTGCTTCACCTTATAAACCCACTTACAACCAATTGCATTCTTACCTTTAGGCAAAGGTACCAACTCCCATGTAGCATTTACTTCCAAGGCATCCATTTCTTCATCCATGGCTTTCTCCCATTTTTCTTTTCCCATGGCTTGCTCAAAAGAAGTGGGTTCTGATTCCTGTATCACTTTGACCATATATGCATAGTGAATGGCTGTAAATCCATCATATTTCAATCTATCCACAGGATACCTAGCTCTGGTAGACCTGCGCAAAGTAGGTTCACTCCCAGGTGCTCTCAAAACATCCCTGGTCTTCCTTACTCCAGGTGTAACAATAGAAGGAATACCCAACTCATCATCAATGCTCTGTTCTGAGCCACTGGATTCACCATCCACATAAGAATGACCTGCATTCACATCAAACATGGGCTGATCTACCTTCTCTTTTCCTTTTCGTGACACTTGAATACCACTATCTGCATTGCTTTGAGAAGATTCTCCTGATCTCAATCCGCCTGTCCATGGCGAAGAATGTGAACTACTACTAGAGGATGCTCCAGGTCCACTAATATTTTGTGACTGCTGCTGTGAATTCTGTGCAGCATTACCGTTTTGTGCATCTACATCATCAATCACATTTACTGGTTTATACCAGCTACTCATCTCATCAAAAACAACATCTCTGCTCACTGCAAACTTACGAGTAGAAGGGTTATAACATCTATACCCTTTCTGCTGCAGAGAGTAACCAATAAAGATGCACTTCTCAGCTTTTGGATCCAACTTGGATCTCAACTCATCTGGCACATGAACATAGGCAATGCAACAAAAAATCTTCAAATGAGAAATATCTGGTTTCCTACTAGTATACCTCTCCTCTGGAGTCATTCCATGTATTGCTGCAATGGGAGTCTTGTTCATTATGTAGACTGTTGTAGCAACTGCTTCAGCCCAATAAAAATCTGGCAGGTCTTTTTCATTGAGCATGGCACGAGATACCTCTCCAATATGCCTGTTTTTCCTTTCTGCAATTCCATTTTGTTGTGGGGTATGACTGGATGAATATTACTGCTTTATGCCATGCTCCTGCAGGAATCTTGCAAACTCATTTGAGAGGTACTCTCCCCCTCCATTTGACCTTAGGCATTTTATTTGCAGGCCTGTTTCTTTTTCAACCATAGCTTTAAGAGTTTTGAAATGCCCAAAAACTTCACTTTTCTTTTTCATAAAATACACCCAAACTTTTCTGCTATAGTCATAAATAAAAGTGACAAAATAATGACAGCCTCCAAGAGATGCAGCTTTAGTAGTCCACACATCAGAGTGGATTAATTCCAATGGCTTCTCACTCTCTTGAAGATGTCTAGGAAATGGTTTCCTTGCCTGTTTTCCAAATTGGCAGGCTTCACATACTTTATGCATTTCTGCAACCTTGAATTTAGGCAATCCTGCAACAATATTTTGGGCCTGCATTGATTTAAGTCGCTGTACATTAACATGACCAATGCGTTTATGCCAGATATCAATATCTGCAACTACACCGGTCCCATGTGCAAACATTGCTGCACTCAATTCAGACATGTCTGCATCCAACGTAAACATTCTGCCCTTCTTCTTTCCTTTTGCTATCAAGCGACCTTTATTTTTCATATCCTCAACAAAGCATCCATGAGGATTAAATCTGACCTACAAGCCCTGCTCAACCATTTGACCAACAGAAACCAGATTCTTGGTGATATTCGGGACATGAAATACATCTGACAGGTATTTATTTTTCCCATCCTGCATAGACAAAGGAAATTTTCCAATTTGCACAATAGGATGTGCAGTATCATCACCAGTCTCCACAAATCCTGGTTTTTCCATTTTTCTTGCATCCTCCATCCATTCTGCATGACCTGTCATGTGGTTTGATGCACCTGAGTCAACATACCATACATCGTTGCTTTCTTCTACACTTGTCACAGAATTTTTCATGTGCTGCACCATAAACAAATGCTCATTTCTGTCATCACCCTGTCTACTAGAAGATGCATAATTCCCTTGTTGCAATTTTCCATTCATGATGTCATTCTGCTTTTTATAGCAATCTTTAGCCATATGACCCATTTTACCACAGTAGTAGCATTCAACATTGGTGTTTGCATTTTGCCCTCTTTGCCATCCACCACGACCTCTTTGGATCCCCCTGCCTCTAGAGTTACCACATCCTCCTCCATAGGACTGGTTTTCTTGAGTCTGCTGCATATTCTGATTTCTACCACGGCCTTCAGATCGGCCTCCTCTACCTCTGCCTTTACCTCTTCCAGTATTTGAGTAGAAGACAGCTTCTTTTGAAGTTCCTCCTGAAGAAGATGCACCACCATTTCTCTGCTCCTCAGAAATTAACAGAGCAATCAACTCCTCAAAATCAGGAAATCTTTCACGGACGGAAATGGATGTTTGGAACTGTGCATAATCCTTTCCTAGACCATTCAAGGTCACAGAAACTAAATCATCATCTTCCATTGGCGACCTAATGGAAGCAAGTGCATCTGCAATCTTCTTCACCTTCATGTGGTAGTCATTGATGCTCATATTTTCTCTTTGCACATTATGCAACTCTTGCTTGAGCTGCATTTTCCTGGCTTGCGTATTTGTGCTATATATTTTTGACAAAGTATCCCATGCCTCCTTTGGCGTACTTGCATCTTGAATATGCACAATCATAGAGTCTGAAATATTGATAGACAGCCAGTACATAACTTTCCTGGCTCTCTCATGCCATGCTTTAAATGCTTGCATTTGCTGTTGATTGGGAACATTAGGAAGAACTGATTCTTCTTCATTTCCTGCAACAAATTCCCAATATCCTTTTCCCATAAGGAAATTCGTCATTCTAAACTTCCATGCTTGAAAGTTGTTCTTGTCAAGCTTTTCAGTGACAATCTGTGAAAGAGAATCAAACGCCATTACAGAACACTGCAAAAAATTCTGTCACTGCAAAGAACACAACTTCAGCCTCACAAGGGCTAATCTGCAAAACTGACGAAAGTGGTATTTGACCACACAGTCACTTCCTAGTGACGATTTTGCATCAACAGGCAACAGGGATGATTCTGTAACTCCCAATGTCTCTGTGCACAGGTATACGATGCAATTTCTACAGTAACTTTTCACCGATCTGTAGAACAGTGGTCGCATAGCATAAAATAGGGCCTTTTCCTGAGTGCGTGCAGAAAACTTTCGCCTCCAAAACAGGCCCCGAAATGGCCTCAAATAAAAAGAACAGGGTCACCGAGGGCTAAAGCCCTTGCCCGCAGCATATACTGCCCTCTTGCTTCACTGTGAAGGGCGTCTCAACCTAAGACAATGCACTCTTGCAATTTCCGGCTGTGCTACCTGCAGAGATCTGCTCCCAAAACAGAAAATGAAAGCAACACTGCTCCTCTTACCAAAACACCGTGAACTTGGTTTGGTTTCTTGAGCTCCTTACCACGAACAAGGCTCTGATACCATGTCAAGATTGTGGGAGAGAAGGAAGGAGTCTCACTTGTAGCTTTCTTGCTTGCACAATGGGGGAATACACACAAAGGTGGAGGCTGAAAACAGTTTCCTCTTCTTAGTTGTGTAAGCCAAAAAGAACTCTAGTACATAGAAATAGAAGAACCCTATATGTGGGTCTCAAACCAAACTCAACTAACTAAGGTGGCATACTAACTGAGCCACGAACTAGAGTAGATAAGGATATCTATCATCTAGCTATTATTCATGGGCGGTGTACCAACCGCATCTACAACTAACAAGTCGGTGACATAAATGCACAATGGTCACCCTGGCATATCATGAGTGGAGCTCAATATCTCAACACATAGAACATAAAGGCAAAGTACATTTGGTAATCCACGATGGTAGGAATAAGAACTTACATGATGTACTGTATGTCTCGTCAATTACTAAAAATCTATTGTCCGTGGGTCAAATGACTTAGCAGAATTTGCAGGTCTAATTTAACAAGAATGGATGCTTCATTGAGGAGTTTGATAATGGTTGCAAATTGATTGCTCGCGGTCATAGGAATGGAATGATGTTTACTCTTGATGCCACTTTGCCACAACTGAAATTAGCAATGTTTGCCTATGGCTCTAGCACAATTAGAGACTTGGAAATATGGCATAAGAGAGTGGGACATGTTAATCTTCAGTGGCTGCAAATGATGCAAAAAAAAAAACTTGTTACATATCTACCCAAGTTTGCTTACATAGATATTGGTCATATTTGCGATGCTTGTCAGTTTGGTAAATAGTCAAGGTTGCCATTTGTCAAAAGCATGTAAGAAATAGTAAGCGACCATTGTAGTTAGTTCACTCTGATGTGTCAAGGCCAACCCATAATGCATCCATGGGAGGCTCCAGGTACTATGTGACATTTATTTATGATTATAATAATTATACTTGGGTTTATATCTTGAAAACAAAGGATGAAGTGTTTGTTATTTTTCAGCAATTTAAAAAGCTGGTTGAAAATGAATTCGATTGCTATATCTCTTGTTTGAGATATGATAGTGGTGGGAAGTATGTGTCAAATGAGTTTGACAGTTTTTTAGCTGAAAATGGCATAGGTAAGCAGCTTACATGCAACTACACTCCATAATAGAATGGGGTAGGTGAATGGAAGGACATAGTATTGATGGAAGCTACTCGGGCAATGATAAATGAGAACATTATGTCACTCTATTATTGGGCTGAGGGTGTTATGACAACCATGCATATCTTGAATATGACTCCCACTGTAGGTATTCATGAGATGACATCATTTGAGAAATTGTATGGCTACAAGTTTGATGTCAGTCACATGAAAGTATTTGGTTGTCTTGCTTATGTGCACATACTTGATGAGAAAAGAAAAAAGCTGGATCCAAAAGGACATAAGTGTATCTTTATTGGATATTCGCAGGGGAAGAAGGCATACAAATGCTATGATCCCTCTACTCGAGATACATTAGTGAGCAAAGATGTCATCTTTGATGAGATGGCCTCTTGGTATGCATCACTGGTTGCAATGCCATCATATATACCTTCTACATATGTATCTTCAATTGATTCTCAATAGAGTACTATAGTGATAGGCCCTAGTGGTACGATGGTATCGCCATGGACAGGGAGATTGAGGAGCTCTAGCTCACCATCCACTGACACCAGTATGTCAGTAAGGGGAGATATGATGTGATGTACATCAAAGGGAAAGAAAAAGTCATTGATGATACATCTAGTGTGATGACACCTGGCAGGATGATCTCAGGTTATGATTCAGCTTTAATAGTCCAGATAGTGAACTTGGTATTCTAATTGTGTGTGTGCCTGGCACTAGGTAGAATAGGTACATTCCGCCTCATGAGAGAGGGGAATCAAGTAGTGAACCACAACTTAGACACTCGCAGAGAGTTAGGTACCTTGTGGATAGGCTGACTTATAGTGTTTTTTCTGTGAAGCATTTTGCCTATATAACAAAGATGGCAGAGGTCAAAGAGCTTGCTACATTTGCTGGATAAAAATTGGTGCACAGCAATGGATGAGGAGATAGATGCCTTGGCTGAAAATAGTACTTGGGATCTTGTGCCACTGCCAGAAGGAAAGAAGACCATTGGCTACAAATGGGTCTACGAGATTAAAT
The DNA here is from genome assembly GCF_053477565.2 of Lygodium microphyllum. Taxonomy (NCBI): domain Eukaryota; kingdom Viridiplantae; phylum Streptophyta; class Polypodiopsida; order Schizaeales; family Lygodiaceae; genus Lygodium; species Lygodium microphyllum. The sequence goes on along the minus strand of NC_141137.1, from coordinate 67,636,318 downwards.
GCATGTCAAATGGCAGTGTAGAGAGGTGCAAAGCCAAGCTGGTTGCTAAAGGATATGCTCAGCAGTATGGGTTAGACTATGAGGAAACATTCAGCCCTGTTGCCAAGATGGCAACCATAAGAATAGTGATCGCATTGGCTGCCGCTTGAGCCTAACCGTTCGGCGGGGGGTACATGGCATTTGCTCACGAGACACTCCTCGCGGACAAGACGGATGCGGGGACCATACGCCTCACCTCACCCTCCCTTGGATCTCCAAGGAGTGTTTCGATGGAGCAAGCACCACTACCCTCATAGGTGTTGTGGTGATCCGACTCTCAGAGACCCGCTCGGGACCCCTTGGGGACCCCGTCTAGGCCTCGGGGCAGCACTAGACCCATTCCACAAGTTTGCCATTTCGACCCCTCAACACGTCACGGGGCACCCCAACACGTCACGGAACGCGACACGGCACATAACACGGCACATGATATACCCAAGGGCCCATCTTGAGGGCTTTACTTCATATTCATAGCTAGAAAGTATTTACATGATCACCGGGGGCTCAGCAAGGGACTATGTCACGGTGGGTGGGTGGAGCTATCAACGCGCTACTACACGACGCCACGACCGTGGGTGAGGGAGCTACAAGAGTACTCCCTCATACACACCTCCCCTTGAAAGAACTCGATGACCACATCGAGTGAGGGAGGCACAACTTACTGGCCTTTTGAAAATGGTGATTTGACTTAGACTCATATTTATTGTTGGGGGTCTTAACACGCCTCACTATCAAGGCGGCCAGTGTCTACCTGCTAGGTGCCATGCTCACTGACTCTATTTACAACTGTGAAACATGGACTTTTCATATTGCAACAAATGGATGCTAAGAATGCATTTCTCAATGGTTATTTAGCAAAGGATGTTTATATGGATCAGCGTGAAGGGTATATACACTCTGACTTTCAGCATTATGTATGTAAGCTGAAAAAAGCATTGTATGGGTTGAAGCAGGCTCTGAGAGCCTGGCATGCAAGGATCAGTAGTTACTCGCAGAGTTTAGGATTTATTGTTGGCAAGGCTTTAGTGCAGGTTATCTATGTTGATGATTTGATAATCATAGGTGATGATGACTTTGGGATACAACATATTATGCAGATGCTGAAATTTGAATTTGACATGAAAGACCTAGGTGAATTGAAGTATTTCTTGGGTGTTGAGGTGATCAAAGTTGAAAATAGTTTATGGCTGATACAAAAATACTATGCTATGGAAATGTTGAAGAAATATGGCATGGCTGAATGTAAACCATTGGATACACCTCTTGATCAGAATGTTAAGTTGGACATTAGCATTGGAGCTGAAATTGATCAGAATGTTAAGTTGGACATTAGCACTGGAGCTGAAATTGATGATGTGACTATGTACAGGCAGATGGTTGGTAGATCTACTTGACTATCACTAGGTTGGGACTTGAGTTATGCTTTTGGGCTTATAAGTTAGTTCATGCAAAAGCCTAAAAAGCCACATTTGGATGCTGTTAGATGGATTATGCGGTATGTAAAGTCCACTGTAGATCATGGGATGTTCTATGAGAAGGATAAGGTTATGAAACTCATTGGTTACACAGATGCGGATTGGGCAAGATGCTTATATGATCGTAGATCTACAAGTGGTTATGCCTTTGGATTTGGAAGTGGAATGATCAGTTGGAGCAGCAAGAAGCAACCAATGATTGCATTGTCTAGCACTGAGGTAGAGCACAGGGGTGTTGCATTGGCAGCTTGGCAGCATGTGAGATTGCATGGCTGCTCAAGCTTATGGATGATTTAGACATTTAGGTGGATGCTCTAGTGACTTTGTTATGCGAAAATCTCAGTAGTGTACTCGTGGAAACAAATCCAGTGTATCATGCCACGATTAAACACATTGAGATACACTACCACTTTATCAGAGAGATGGTTATTGTAGGGAAAGTAGACCTTATGTGTGTGAAGAGTGATGAATAGGTTGCAGATATATTTACCAAGTCTTTGGGTGATGATAAGTTCACCCGATTCCAACAGCTACTTGGCATCCAGGTTTTGTCTTGAGCTTGAGGGGGAGTGTTGAGACTTCAAGCTCATTATCTTGTGTGTGACCAAATGTCTTAGCTGTGTCCAGCTGTGTTGGACATTCAATACATCGGGTTAGTCGATGTGACCTAACATAGTCTTGGTTAGCTAAACCTAGTGTATAACTTACTCTTTAGTAAGTGGAGATAATAATGGAATAATGAATGGAAGATAGAGAGCATGACTGAGCTCTTCATTCCTCTCATCTCTCTCTCTCTCTCTCTCTCTCTCTCTCTCTCTCTCTCTCTCTCTCTTAACATCTATTGATGTCTTGGGTCATTTGTGCAGTGTCATTCAAGGTGCATCTATATTTAGGATTGTCATGTCTAGTCATCCTCATAGTTGTAGCTTTATGTCTTTGCATTTCGCTTTGACTAGATGCAGTCCAAATGCAACATATACAAGTTTTTGTGGTGTGGCCTTTTTTCCCTTGTTGGCTAGATTAGCCCATTGAGGTTCTTGGATCTCTATTTGTTTGGGTATGGGCTTTTGGTTGCTATTTTGCAAGTGAGAATCTATGCTTGTACAATGCCATTACTACCCTATGATCTAATTTGGAGGACCTTCACGCGGCACGTGTTTTCTCTCTAGCCTACTTGGGGGAGGTGCGGAGGGGGCAGAGAGCCCCCTTTGCGACGGTTTGGGGGGCAGTCCCCCCAACCCGCAAGGTTGTTACGTTAAATACCATGCGTGGTTTAAAGGACCGCCATTCATAACCAAGTCTTGAACCATTTGCTCTAGATTTTAGCCCACTGATAGATCCATGATGTGCTTCGGCTCTATATGGTCTTTGGGTCAATTTCAAGGGTTAGATGTGTCAAATTTGTATTTTGTTCACCTGTCTGATTTTAACAATTTTCTATCTGATTCTCAGGAGTCTGATTATCAGAATCGGACGTTCGATTTTGGGTTGGTCTGATCGACCGATCGGATGGTCCAAGTCTGAGTGGTCTGATTGGTTCAATTTTTGTGTATCTGATTTTCGTGTGTCTGATTCATAGGTAGTTCAATTTTGAGCATCCGATTGCCTGATTGTCCAAGCATCCAAATCATACGAGTCCCCTGTGTCCGATCGGATAGGTTTTTAGGGTATTCGAGTTCGGAAATTGGACCGTCCAAGTCCGATTCTGGAAATCAGACTCTGGTAATAGTATCCCATTCCTGCAAATGATTTCCAATAGGGATGACGAAAATAAACTCAATTCTAATGATTTTGGTTATGAGGGGGTTACACAAACTTTTAGAATGTAAAAATAGATCCTAATGAAGGATTTTATATACCTAGAATAGCAAATAAACTCCAAAATACAAATTAGCAAACAAATCAAACCCTATTGCCGTGTTATGACAGCAAAAACCCTAATTCTTGTTTTTTTTTTCTATTTTTTCCTACCGTAATGCATTCAAATCACAAAGCAAACACCTACACTACTCCAACTTGCTTTTCCAAATCCAAAAAATAAAAAGCTATCTACCTCACTTCCTACCTATCTACCTCAAGCACCAATTTGGGAAAAACCCTACTTCAATGCTCGATTCGGAGCGCACACGCACTCAAGGCTTGAATCCATTTGTCTCAGCAAACAGAACCAAAATGTAGTGGGAGGCTCAAGCTCGACCTCCAAAACCCACTGACTACTTATTGTTTCAAGCATTTCAAGCCAAATGCAATGGCTATCTCTCACCTAGCCATATGTGCTCTGAACCTATGGGTGTAGTGAGCTTACCTCCTTGCCCGATCGAGTTGCCTCCTCTCCCAAGCACTCCGGTAGCTCCACGATCCAAGCGTAAGCTTCAAGCGAGCTCAATCCTTAAGCTCCACACTCCAAGCTCCATTGCTATGAGCAAGACAAAATAAGAGAAGAGAAGAGAAGAGAAGAAGAGAGGAGAAGATGGAGAGCTTTGCCACCACGGTTCCTCATCCTCACACACTTACTCGCTCACACTCTCACACTCCCTCTCTCAAGCACAAGCTCAAGCAAGTAAGCAAGAAAGCAAGAAGAAGAAGAAGAAGAAGAAGAAGAAGAAGAAGAAGAAGAAGAAGAAGAGCTACTTTTGGCCATACACAAGAATAGGCTTCTTCATTCACTTTTTGTCTTTTATACAAAACCCTAACCCAAATTCCCTTTGGGTGGTCATCCCCTTTTTGGTCGAGCTTGGCCCATTCCTCCAACCCTTCTCATCCTCTTTCCCTATTGGCATGGCCTCAATCCGTGCCTCTAACCATTTACAATTTGCATGAGTGAGAGCTCGGTGCTCTTTTACAAAATAAATCATGGTGCACCTTGCACTCTTTTACAAAAGTATTGACTTGCACTTTTTCTTGTGCACCTCTCTCCTTGATTTGGGACTTTTTTGCACTTCTTTTGTTTCCATATCTTTCTTGCATGCAAAGGGTTAAAACCATATTTCTCCTAATGCTTTGAGCTTTTCCCAACAAAAGCTTCTATTTATAGTGTTGAGAGTCTTTGAATAGCACAGATGTCTTGAGAAAGTGGAATCATAGGCTTTCCAGAGTATCTTCTTCTTGAGATCTTGACTTCTTGGGATGCACTATCTTGTCTTGAAGTAGACAAATCCTCCTTTTGTTTTAGAGAATTTCAAATACTTAAACTTGAACTTAAGGTTTATCTCCTTAGATAGGATCTCTTTTATCATCTATTAGTACTTTGGATCCTTACCTACTTCTTCCTTAGTCATTTCTATGATTGGATTACTAGGCAACATTGACAGCATTGCTGCTAGAGATATTGCCTTAGAGGGTTTCTCTAAGATAAGGGTATTAAGAAATGATTTTTAGCTTAGGGAATCTACAACATATTCTCCTTACTTGACCTATACTTTATCTCAAAGTCATTCTTTTGCAAGACTTCAATCCATCATGGTTGCCTCATGTTTAGGTCTGGCCGAGTAAAAATCGATTTGAGACTCTTATGGTTGGTGCCTAAGGTGAACTTGATGCCAAGAAAATAGTGTCTCCATAGTTTGAGAGCATGACTTACAAAAAGTAGCTCCAATTCATGGGTAGCATAATTCTTCTCATGAGTCTGTAGCTTCTTAGAAGAATAGGCTATCAGATGGCCTTCTTGCATGAGTACACAACCTAATGTAAGAGAGTTTGCATCAGCAACAACTTCAAAATCTTGGCTCCAATCTAGTAGTTTCAAAATAGGAGCTATGATCAAGCTTTTTTTAAGCTTCTCAAAGCTAGGCTATTCACTGTGGAAGTCCATACTATGGCAACCTATTTCTTGAGTAAATCAGGCATAAGGGTGTGGCAATCAATGCATAGTCCTTGATAAAAATCATGTACCATCTTGTCAAACCCAAAAACTTCAAACTTCCTTAACTATTATTGGGGATGCTCATTCTTGCACATCTTTAACCTTTGTAGGATTTACCACAATCCCTTTGTCAAAGAGTCTTATTCAATGATAAGATCAAGCCTCAGAGCGCGAGGTCGAATTGGATCGCATGCAGGCACCCTGCTTTAGCAATGCAAGGTGAACCTTCAAAAGGCACAAACTCACATGAAACTCTATGCTAACGAGAAAATAAGGTATTTGTAATTACAAGAGGGGGATTTGGTCCCCTTCAAAGTGCCTACGTCCCATTACTCCAATCTCAAAGAGGATAGTAGTAATAAGCGGGCCCACAATTTCTATGACCCCTACCAGATCCTTAAGAGAGTTGATGATTTGGCCTACTAATTAGAGCGTCCCCCTACCACCAAGATTCACAATGTGTTTCATGTTAGCAAGCTTAAGCCCTTCATTGGCACCTTAGTGGACTATATGGAAGAACTTCCCTCCATAGACAAAGAAGGTATCACTCAATATATCCATGAGGCAATCATTGGGCAATGGCATAAAAACTTAAGATCTCGATCGATCAAGGAGTATCTCATCAAATGGCAAGGCCAACCCCTAGAAGAAGCCTCTTGGTGTCAATGAATTTCCTCACCTCCAAGATGCCTAATGGGCTGAAGACTAGCAAGTTATGTTTCCTTTTGCCTGCTTATAGTCGCACATTGTTTTAGAATAGTTTTGTACTTGCTAAAATCTCAACAATGTGCTCCCTACATGGGTTAAAGTCATAAGCTCCATTTAAACACGCGACATGTCCCATTTGGAGAAACCTATCAAAAGTTATGAAAAATTTTACTCAACAGGCCTGTCATGGACAACATGCTATACCTAGTCTTTACCCACCCATTTTCATTCTAATGTGGCTTAGACTAGTACTCTGCACCCCACTCCTTAAGCCCATCTCTCACTTCCCTCCAGTTATCTTTTGTTTTTGAGGGCAAAAACTTTCAGGGTGTGGGGATGGATTGTAACGAGTGGGATACATAGAAACTAGGGGGGTTAGATGTCAAGATTGTGGGAGAGAAGGAAGGAGTCTCAATTGTAGCTTTCTTGCTTGCACAATGGGGGAACACACACAAGGGTGGAGGCTTAAAACAGTTTTCCTCTTCTTAGTTGTGTAAGCCAAAAAAAATCTCTCTTACAAAGAAATAGAAGAACCCTATATATGGGTCTCAAACCAAAGACAACTAACTAAGGTGGCATACTAACTGAGCCACGAGCTAGAGTAGATAAGGATAGCTGTCATCTAGCTATTATTCATGGGCGGTGTACCAACCGCATCTACAACTAACAAGTCGGTGACATAAATGCACAACGGTCACCCTGGCATATCAGGAGTCGAGCTCGATATCTCAACACTCCCCCTCGAGCTCAATCCCAATTCATGCACACCAAGCAACTCTCGGAACTTGCGTAGCTTCTCTGCGCCCAATGCCTTCGTAAATATGTCAGCTACCTGATCCTTTGTGCTGACATAAACTAGATCAATAAGACCTAGTAAAACCCTCTCCCGCACATAGTGATAATGCACCTCAATGTGCTTTGTTCTAGCATGATAGACTGGGTTATTTGCCAAGTGTATACTGCTCATGTTGTCACAATAAATGACAACTGGCCCATCTGTAGGCTGATGCATATCATAAAGTAGCTTATGCAACCAAGCTACCTCACATGCAGCCATTGCTGCACCCCTGTACTCGGCCTCTGTGCTCGACAAGGCAACTGCAGGCTGTTTCTTGCTGCTCCAAGTGACTACAACACTCCCAAAAGAGAACACATATCCACTGGTAGATCGTCTATCAAAAATACTACCAGCCCAATCAGCATCAGTGTATCCATGCAGCTGTATCTGAACCCCAGTCTCATAAAATAGTCCATACTGCAATGTGCACTTCACATACCTGAGTATGCGTCTAGCCGCATCCAAATGCGGTCTCCTTGGAGCCTGCATAAACTAACTTACCAATCAAACAGCATAGCTCAAATCTGGCCTAGTAATAGTCATATAAATCAAACTTCCTACTATGCATCTGTACATAGTAGGGTCTTCCAGAAGCTCACCTGCATCTGTGCTCAGCTTCACATTCTGCTCCAAAGGAACTGAAATAGGCTTACAGCCTATCATCCCATATTTGGATAGCATGTCCAATCCATACTGCCTCTGCAAGAGCTATATCCCACTTGGTGATCTAATGACCTCAATGCCCAAGAAATAACGCAGCTCTCCCAAATCCTTCATCTCAAACTTCTGCTTCAATAGCATTTTCGCATGAAGGATATCTTCATCACTGTCACCTGTCATAATCAAATCATCAACATAAATGACAAGTAGCATAATACCTTTCTCTGTGTTTCTCACATAAAGTGAGAAATCTGCCTTGGAAATCTGAAAGCCAATAGTGATAAGATATTTTCCTATCTTGTCGGACCATGCTCTAGGTGCTTGCTTCAAGCCATACAACGCTTTCTTCAACCTGCAAACAAACTCAGGATGAACATCATGCACATAACCGGGTGGCTGCTCCGTATAGACCTCTTCTTGCAAATCACCATGCAGGAAGGCATTCTTTACATCCATCTGATGTAAAGACCATCCCTTTGATGCAGCCATAGCAATGACTGCTCTTATGGTTGCCATCCTTGCAACCAGACTGAATGTTTCTTCATAGTCAATGCCATATGTTTGTGCATACCCCTTGACTACTAATCTTGCCTTGTATCTGTTCACAGAACCATCAGCATTGTGCTTCACCTTATAAACCCACTTACAGCCAATTGCATTCTTACCTTTAGGCAAAGGTACTAACTCCCATGTAGCATTTGCTTCCAAGGCATCCATTTCTTCATCCATAGCTTTCTCCCATTTTTCTTTTCCCATGGCTTGCTCAAAAGAAGTGGGTTATGGTTCCTGTATCACTTTGACCATATATGCATAGTGAATGGCTGTAAATCCATCATATTTCAGCCTATCCACACGATACCTAGCTCTGGTAGACCTGCGCAAAGTAGGTTCACTCCCAGGTGCTCTCAAAACATCTCTAGTCTTCCTTACTCCATGTGTAACAATAGAAGGAATACCCAGCTCATCATCAATGCTCTGTTCTGAGCAACTGGATTCACCATCCACATAAGAGTGACCTGCATTCACATCAAACATGGGCTGATCAACCTTCTCTTTTTCTTTCCGTGATACCTACATACCACTATCTGCATTGCTTTGAGAAGATTCTCCGGATCTCAATCTGCCTGTCCATGGTAAAGAATGTGAACCATTGCTAGAGGACGCTCCAGGTCCACTAATATTTTGTGACTGCTGCTGTGAATTCTGTGCAGCATTACCATTTTGTGCATCTACATCATCAATCACATTTACTGGTTTATACCAGCTACTCATCTCATAAAAAATAACATCTCTGCTCACTGTAAACTTACGAGTAGAAGGGTTATAGCATCTATACCCTTTTTGCTGCAGAGAGTAACCAATAAAGATGCACTTCTCAGCTTTTGGATCCAACTTGGATCTCAACTCATCTGGCACATGTACATAGGCAATGCAACCAAAAATTTTCAAATGAGAAATATCTGGTTTTCTACCAGTATACCTCTCCTCTGGAGTCATGCCATGTATTGATGCAGTGGGAGTCTTGTTCATTATGTAGACTGCTGTAGCAATTTCCTTAGCCCAGTAAAAATCTGGCAGGTCTTTTTCATTGAGCATGGCACAAGATACCTCTCCAATATGCCTGTGTTTCCTTAGTCATTTCTATGATTGGATTACTAGGCAACATTGACAGCATTGCTGCTAGAGATATTGCCTTAGAGGGTTTCTCTAAAATAAGGGTATTAAGAAATGATTTTTAGCTTAGGGAATCTACAACATATTCTCCTTACTTGACCTATACTTTATCTCAAAGTCATTCTTTTGCAAGACTTCAATCCATCATGGTTGCCTCATGTTTAGGTCTGGCCGAGTAAAAATCGATTTGAGACTCTTATGGTTGGTGCCTAAGGTGAACTTGATGCCAAGAAAATAGTGTCTCCATAGTTTGAGAGCATGACTTACAAAAAGTAGCTCCAATTCATGGGTAGCATAATTCTTCTCATGAGTCTGTAGCTTCTTAGAAGAATAGGCTATCAGATGGCCTTCTTGCATGAGTACACAACCTAATGTAAGAGAGTTTGCATCAGCAACAACTTCAAAATCTTGGCTCCAATCTAGTAGTTTCAAAATAGGAGCTATGATCAAGCTTTTTTTAAGCTTCTCAAAGCTAGGCTATTCATTGTGGAAGTCCATACTATGGCAACCTATTTCTTGAGTAAATCAGGCATAAGCGTGTGGCAATCAATGCATAGTCCTTGATAAAAATCATGTACCATCTTGTGAAACCCAAAAACTTCAAACTTCCTTAACTATTATTGGGGATGCTCATTCTTGCACATCTTTAACCTTTGTAGGATTTACCACAATCCCTTTGTCAAAGAGTCTTATTCAATGATAAGATCAACCTTCAGAGCGCGAGGCCGAATTGGATCGCATGCAGGCACCCTGCTTTAGCAATGCAAGGTGAACCTTCAAAAGGCACAAACTCACATGAAACTCTATGCTAACGAGAAAATAAGATATTTGTAATTACAAGAGGGGGAGTTGGTCCCCTTCAAAGTGCCTACGTCCCATTACTCCAATCTCAAAGAGGATAGTAGTAAAAAGCGGGCCCACAATTTCTATGGCCCCTACCAGATCCTTAAGAGAGTTGATGATCTGGCCTACTAATTAGAGCTTCCCCCTACCACCAAGATTCACAATGTGTTTCATGTTAGCAAGCTTAAGCCCTTCATTGGCACCTTAGTGGACTATATGGAAGAACTTCCCTCCATAGACAAAGAAGGTATCACTCAATATATCCATGAGGCAATCATTGGGCAATGGCATAAAGACTTAAGATCTCGATCCATCAAGGAGTATCTCATCAAATGGCAAGGCCAACCCCTAGAAGAAGCCTCTTGGTGTCAATGAATTTCCTCACCTCCAAGATGCCTAACGGGCTGAAGACTAGCAAGTTATGTTCCCTTTTGCCTGCTTATAGTCGCACATTGTTTTAGAATAGTTTTGTACTTGCTAAAATCTCAACAATGTGCTCCCTACATGGGTTAAAGTCATAAGCTCCATTTCAACACGCGACACGCCCCATTTGGAGAAACCTATCAAAAGTTATGAAAAATTTTACTCAACAGGCCTGTCATGGACAACATGCTATACCTAGTCTTTACCCACCCATTTTCATTCTAATGTGGCTTAGACTAGTACTCTGCACCCCACTCCTTAAGCCCATCTCTCACTTCCCTCCAGTTATCTTTTGTTTTTGAGGGCAAAAACTTTCAGGGTGTGGGGATGGTTTGTAACGAGTGGGATACATAGAAACTAGGGGGGTTAGATGTCAAGATTGTGGGAGAGAAGGAAGGAGTCTCACTTGTAGCTTTCTTGCTTGCACAATGGGGGAATACACACAAGGGTGGAGGCTGAAAACAGTTTTCGTCTTCTTAGTTATGTAAGCCAAAAGAACTCTCTTACAAAGAAATAGAAGAACCCTATATATGGGTCTCAAACCAAAGACAACTAACTAAGGTGGCATACTAACTGAGCCACGAACTAGAGTAGATAAGGATATCTGTCATCTAGCTATCATTCATGGGCGGTGTACCAACCGCATCTACAACTGACAAGTCGGTGACATAAATGCACAACGGTCACCCTGGTATATCACGAGTTGAGCTCGATATCTCAACACTCCCCCTCGAGCTCAATCCCAATTCCTGCACACCAAGCAAGTCTCTGAACTTGCGCAGCTTCTCTGTGCCCAATGCCTTCGTAAATATGTCAGCTACCTGATCCTTTGTGCTGACATAAACTAGATCAATAAGACCTAGGAAAACCCTCTCCCGCACATAGTGATAATGCACCTCAATGTGCTTTGTTCTAGCATGATAGACTGGGTTATTTGCCAAGTGTATACTGCTCATGTTGTCACAATAAATGACAACTGGCCCATCTGTAGGCTGATGCATATCATAAAGTAGCTTATGCAACCAAGCTACCTCACATGCAGCCATTGCTGCACCCCTGTACTCGGCCTCTATGCTCGACAAGGCAACTGTAGGCTGTTTCTTGCTACTCCAAGTGACTGCAGCACTCCCAAAAGAGAACACATATCCACTGGTAGATCGTCTATCAGAAATACTACCAGCCCAATCAGCATCAGTGTATCCATGCACCTGTATCTGAACCCCAGTCTCATAAAATAGTCCATATTGCAATGTGGACTTCACATACCTGAGTATGCGTCTAGCTGCATCCAAATGCGGCTTCCTTGGAGCCTGCATAAACTGACTTACCAATCCAACAGCATAGCTCAAATCTGGCCTAGTAATAGTCATATAAATCAAACTTCCTACTACGCATCTGTACATAGTAGGGTCTTCCAGAAGCTCACCTGTATCTGTGCTCAGCTTCACATTCTGCTCCAAAGGAACTGAAATAGGCTTACAGCCTGTCATCCCATATTTGGACAGCATGTCCAATCCATACTGCCTCTGCAAGAGCTGTATCCCACTTGGTGATCTAATCACCTCGATGCCCAAGAAATAACGCAGCTCTCCCAAATCCTTCATCTCAAACTTCTGCTTCAATAGCATTTTCACATGAAGGATATCTTCATCACTGTCACCTGTCATAATCAAATCATCAACATAAATGACAGGTAGCATAATACATTTCTCCGTTTTTCTCACATAAAGTGAGAAATCTGCCTTGGAAATCTGAAAGCCAATAGTGACAAGATACTATCCTATCTTGTCAGACCATGCTCTAGGTGCTTGCTTCAAGCCATACAAAGCTTTCTTCAACCTGCAAACAAACTCAGGATGAACAGCATGCACATAACCTGGTGGCTGCTCCATGTAGACCTCTTCTTGCAAATCACCATGCAGGAAGACATTCTTTACATCCATCTGATGTAAAGACCATCCGTTTGATGCTGCCATAGCAATGACTGCTCTTACGGTTGCCATCCTTGCAACTGGACTGAATGTTTCTTCATAGTCAATGCCATATGTTTGTGCATACCCCTTGACTACTAATCTTGCCTTGTATCTGTTCACAGAACCATCAGCATTGTGCTTCACCTTATAAACCCACTTACAGCCAATTGCATTCTTACCTTTAGGCAAAGGTACTAACTCCCATGTAGCATTTGCTTCCAAGGCATCCATTTCTTCATCCATGGCTTTCTCCCATTTTTCTTTTCCCATGGCTTGCTCAAAAGAAGTGGGTTCTGGTTCCTGTATCACTTTGACCATATATGCATAGTGAATGGCTGTAAATCCATCATATTTCAGCCTATCCACAGGATACCTAGCTCTGGTAGACCTGCGCTAAGTAGGTTCACTCCCAGGTGCTCTCAAAACATCTCTGGTCTTCCTTACTCCATGTGTAACAATAGAAGGAATACCTAGCTCATCATCAATGCTCTGTTCTGAACCACTGGATTCACCATCCACATAAGAGTGACTTGCATTCACATCAAACATGGGCTGATCAACCTTCTCTTTTTCTTTTCGTGATACCTACATACCACTATCTGCATTGCTTTGAGAAGATTCTCCTGATCTCAATCTGCCTGTCCATGGTGAAGAATGTGAACCACTGCTAGAGGACGCTCCAGGTCCACTAATATTTTGTGACTGCTGCTGTGAATTCTGTGCAGCATTACCATTTTGTGCATCTACAACATCAATCACAATTACTGGTTTATACCAGCTACTCATCTCATAAAAAATAACATCTCTACTCACTGTAAACTTACGAGTAGAAGGGTTATAGCATCTATACCCCTTTTGCTGCAGAGAGTAACCAATAAAGATGCACTTCTCAGCTTTTGGATCCAACTTGGATCTCAACTCATCTGGCACATGTACATAGGCAATGCAACCAAAAATTTTCAAATGAGAAATATCTGGTTTTCTACCAGTATACCTCTCCTCTAGAGTCATGCCATGTATTGATGCAGTGGGAGTCCTGTTCATTATGTAGACTACTGTAGCAACTGCCTCAGCCCAATAAAAATCTGGCAGGTCTTTTTCATTGAGCATGGCACAAGATACCTCTCCAATATGCCTGTTTTTCCTTAGTCATTTCTATGATTGGATTACTAGGCAACATTGACAGCATTGCTGCTAGAGATATTGCCTTAGAGGGTTTCTCTAAGATAAGGGTATTAAGAAATGATTTTTAGCTTAGGGAATCTACAACATATTCTCCTTACTTGACCTATACTTTATCTCAAAGTCATTCTTTTGCAAGACTTCAATCCATCATGGTTGCCTCATGTTTAGGTCTGGCCGAGTAAAAATCGATTTGAGACTCTTATGGTTGGTGCCTAAGGTGAACTTGATGCCAAGAAAATAGTGTCTCCATAGTTTGAGAGCATGACTTACAAAAAGTAGCTCCAATTCATGGGTAGCATAATTCTTCTCATGAGTCTGTAGCTTCTTAGAAGAATAGGCTATCAGATGGCCTTCTTGCATGAGTACACAACCTAATGTAAGAGAGTTTGCATCAGCAACAACTTCAAAATCTTGGCTCCAATCTAGTAGTTTCAAAATAGGAGCTATGATCAAGCTTTTTTTAAGCTTCTCAAAGCTAGGCTATTCACTGTGGAAGTCCATACTATGGCAACCTATTTCTTGAGTAAATCAGGCATAAGGGTGTGGCAATCAATGCATAGTCCTTGATAAAAATCATGTACCATCTTGTAAAACCCAAAAACTTCAAACTTCCTTAACTATTATTGGGGGTTCTCATTCTTGCACATCTTTAACCTTTGTAGGATTTACCACAATCCCTTTGTCAAAGAGTCTTATTCAATGATAAGATCAAGCCTCAGAGCGCGAGGCCGAATTGGATCGCATGCAGGCACCCTGCTTTAGCAATGCAAGGTGAACCTTCAAAAGGCACAAACTCACATGAAACTCTATGCTAACGAGAAAATAAGGTATTTGTAATTACAAGAGGGGGAGTTGGTCCCCTTCTAAGTGCCTACGTCCCATTACTCCAATCTCAAAGAGGATAGTAGAAATAAGTGGGCCCACAATTTCTATGGCCCCTACCAGATCCTTAAGAGAGTTGATGATTTGGCCTACTAATTAGAGCATCCCCCTACCACCAAGATTCACAATGTGTTTCATGTTAGCAAGCTTAAGCCCTTCATTGGCACCTTAGTGGACTATATGGAAGAACTTCCCTCCATAGACCAAGAAGGTATCACTCAATATATCCATGAGGCAATCATTGGGCAATGGCATAAAAACTTAAGATCTCGATCCATCAAGGAGTATCTCATCAAATGGCAAGGCCAACCCCTAGAAAAAGCCTCTTGGTGTCAATGAATTTCCTCACCTCCAAGTTGCCTAACGGGCTGAAGACTAGCAAGTTATGTTCCCTTTTTCCTGCTTATAGTCGCACATTGTTTTAGAATAGTTTTGTACTTGCTAAAATCTCAACAATGTGCTCCCTACATGGGTTAAAGTCATAAGATCCATTTCAACACGCGACACGCCCCATTTGGAGAAACCTATCAAAAGTTATGAAAATTTTTTTTCAACAGGCCTGTCATGGACAACATGCTATACCTAGTCTTTACCCACCCATTTTCATTCTAATGTGGCTAAGAATAGTACTCTACACCCCACTCCTTAAGCCCATCTCTCACTTCCCTCCAGTTATCTTTTGTTTTTGAGGGCAAAAACTTTCAGGGTGTGGGGATGGATTGTAACGAGTGGGATACATAGAAACTAGGGGGGTTAGATGTCAAGATTGTGGGAGAGAAGGAAGGAGTCTCACTTGTAGCTTTCTTGCTTGCACAATGGGGGAATACACACAAGGGTGGAGGCTGAAAACAGTTTTCCTCTTCTTAGTTGTGTAAGCCAAAAAAAATCTCTCTTACAAAGAAATAGAAGAACCCTATATATGGGTCTCAAACCAAAGACAACTAACTAAGGTGGCATACTAACTGAGCCACGAACTAGAGTAGATAAGGATATCTGTCATCTAGCTATTATTCATGGGCGGTGTACTAACCGCATCTACAACTAACAAGTCGGTGACATAAATGCACAACGGTCACCCTGGCATATCAGGAGTCGAGCTCGATATCTCAACACTCCCCCTCGAGCTCAATCCCAATTCATGCACACCAAGCAAGTCTCGGAACTTGCGCAACTTCTCTGCGCCCAATGCCTTCGTAAATATGTCAGCTACCTGATCCTCTGTGTTGACATAAACTAGATCAATAAGACCTAGTAAAACCCTCTCCCGCACATAGTGATAATGCACCTCAATGTGCTTTGTTCTAGCATGATAGACTGGGTTATTTGCCAAGTGTATACTGCTCATGTTGTCACAATAAATGACAACTGGCCCATCTGTAGGCTGATGCATATCATAAAGTAGCTTATGCAACCAAGCTACCTCACATGCAGCCATTGTTGCACCCCTGTACTCGGCCTCTGTGCTCGACAAGGCAACTGTAGGCTGTTTCTTGCTGCTCCAAGTGACTGCAGCACTCCCAAAAGAGAACACATATCCACTGGTAGATCGTCTATCAGAAATACTACCAGCCCAATCAGCATCAGTGTATCCATGCAGCTGTATCTGAACCCCAGTCTCATAAAATAGTCCATACTGCAATGTGGACTTCACATACCTGAGTATGCGTCTAGCCGCATCCAAATGCGGTTTCCTTGGAGCCTGCATAAACTGACTTACCAATCCAACAGCATAGCTCAAATCTGGCCTAGTAATAGTCATATAAATCAAACTTCCTACTATGCATCTGTACATAGTAGGGTCTTCCAGAAGCTCACCTGCATCTGTGCTCAGCTTCACATTCTGCTCCAAAGGAACTGAAATAGGCTTACAGCCTGTCATCCCATATTTGGACAGCATGTCCAATCCATACTGCCTCTGCAAGAGCTGTATCCCACTTGGTGATCTAATGACCTCAATGCCCAAGAAATTACGCAGCTCTCCCAAATCCTTCATCTCAAACTTCTGCTTCAATAGCATTTTCGCATGAAGGATATCTTCATCACTGTCACCTGTCATAATCAAATCATCAACATAAATGACAAGTAGCATAATACCTTTCTCTGTTTTTCTCACATAAAGTGAGAAATCTGCCTTGGAAATCTGAAAGCCAATAGTGACAAGATACTGTCCTATCTTGTCAGACCATGCTCTAGGTGCTTGCTTCAAGCCATACAAAGCTTTCTTCAACCTGCAAACAAACTCAGGATGAACATCATGCACATAACCTGGTGGCTGCTCCATATAGACCTCTTCTTGCAAATCACCATGCAGGAAGGCATTCTTTACATCCATCTGATGTAAAGACCATCCCTTTGATGCAGCCATAGCAATGACTGCTCTTATGGTTGCCATCCTTGCAACCAGACTGAATGTTTCTTCATAGTCAATGCCATATGTTTGTGCATACCCCTTGACTACTAATCTTGCCTTGTATCTGTTCACAGAACCATCAGCATTGTGCTTCACCTTATAAACCCACTTACAACCAATTGCATTCTTACCTTTAGGCAAAGGTACTAACTCCCATGTAGCATTTGCTTCCAAGGCATCCATTTCTTCATCCATGGCTTTCTCCCATTTTTCTTTTCCCATGGCTTGCTCAAAAGAAGTGGGTTCTGGTTCCTGTATCACTTTGACCATATATGCATAGTGAATGGCTGTAAATCCATCATATTTCAGCCTATCCACAGGATACCTAGCTCTGGTAGACCTGCACAAAGTAGGTTCACTCCCAGGTGCTCTCAAAACATCTTTGGTCTTCCTTACTCCACGTGTAACAATAGAAGGAATACCCAGCTCATCATCAATGCTTTGTTCTGAGCCACTGGATTAACCATCCACATAAGAGTGACCTGCATTCACATCAAACATGGGATGATCAACCTTCTCTTTTTCTTTTTGTGATACCTACATACCACTATCTGCATTGCTTTGAGAAGATTCTCTTGATCTCAATCTGCCTGTCCATGGTGAAGAATGTGAACCATTGCTAGAGGACGCTCCAGGTCCACTAATATTTTGTGACTGCTGCTGTGAATTCTCTGCAGCATTACCATTTTGTGCATCTACATCATCAATCACGTTTACTGGTTTATACCAGCTACTCATCTCATAAAAAATAAAATCTCTGCTCACTGTAAACTTACGAGTAGAAGGGTTATAGCATCTATACCCTTTTTGCTGCAGAGAGTAACCAATAAAGATGCACTTCTCGGCTTTTGGATCCAACTTGGATCTCAACTCATCTGGCACATGTACATAGGCAATGCAACCAAAAATTTTCAAATGAGAAATATCTTGTTTTCTACCAGTATACCTCTCCTCTGGAGTCATGCCATGTATTGCTGCAGTGGGAGTCCTGTTCATTATGTAGACTACTGTAGCAACTGCCTCAGCCCAATAAAAATCTGGCAGGTCTTTTTCATTGAGCATGGCACAAGATACCTCTCCAATATGCCTGTTTTTCCTTAGTCATTTCTATGAATGGATTACTAGGCAACATTGACAGCATTGCTGCTAGAGATATTGCCTTAGAGGGTTTCTTAAGATAAGGGTATTAAGAAATGATTTTTAGCTTAGGGAATCTACAACATATTCTCCTTACTTGACCTATACTTTATCTCAAAGTCATTCTTTTGCAAGACTTCAATCCATCATGGTTGCCTCATGTTTAGGTCTGGCCGAGTAAAAATCGATTTGAGACTCTTATGGTTGGTGCCTAAGGTGAACTTGATGCCAAGAAAATAGTGTCTCCATAGTTTGAGAGCATGACTTACAAAAAGTAGCTCCAATTCATGGGTAGCATAATTCTTCTCATGAGTCTGTAGCTTCTTAGAAGAATAGGCTATCAGATGGCCTTCTTGCATGAGTACACAACCTAATGTAAGAGAGTTTGCATCAGCAACAACTTCAAAATCTTGGCTCCAATCTAGTAGTTTCAAAATAGGAGCTATGATCAAGCTTTTTTTAAGCTTCTCAAAGCTAGGCTATTCACTGTGGAAGTCCATACTATGGCAACCTATTTCTTGAGTAAATCAGGCATAAGGGTGTGGCAATCAATGCATAGTCCTTGATAAAAATCATGTACCATCTTGTAAAACCCAAAAACTTCAAACTTCCTTAACTATTATTGGGGATGCTCATTCTTGCACATCTTTAACCTTTGTAGGATTTACCACAATCCCTTTGTCAAAGAGTCTTATTCAATGATAAGATCAACCTTCAGAGCGCGAGGCCGAATTGGATCGCATGCAGGCACCTTGCTTTAGCAATGCAAGGTGAACCTTCAAAAGGCACAAACTCACATGAAACTCTATGCTAACGAGAAAATAAGGTATTTGTAATTACAAGAGGGGGAGTTGGTCCCCTTCAAAGTGCCTACGTCCCATTACTCCAATCTCAAAGAGGATAGTAGTAATAAGCGGGCCCACAATTTCTATGGCCCCTACCAGATCCTTAAGAGAGTTGATGATTTGGCCTACTAATTAGAGCGTCCCCCTACCACCAAGATTCACAATGTGTTTCATGTTAGCAAGCTTAAGCCCTTCATTGGCACCTTAGTGGAGTATATGGAAGAACTTCCCTCCATAGACAAAGAAGGTATCACTCAATATATCCATGAGGCAATCATTGGGCAATGGCATAAAAACTTAAGATCTCGATCGATCAAGGAGTATCTCATCAAATGGCAAGGCCAACCCCTAGAAGAAGCCTCTTGGTGTCAATGAATTTCCTCACCTCCAAGATGCCTAATGGGCTGAAGACTAGCAAGTTATGTTCCCTTTTGCCTGCTTATAGTCGCACATTGTTTTAGAATAGTTTTGTACTTGCTAAAATCTCAACAATGTGCTCCCTACATGGGTTAAAGTCATAAGCTCCATTTCAATACGCGACACGCCCCATTTGGAGAAACCTATCAAAAGTTATGAAAAATTTTACTTAATAGGCCTGTCATGGACAACATGCTATACCTAGTCTTTACCCACCCATTTTCATTCTAATGTGGCTTAGACTAGTACTCTGCACCCCACTCCTTAAGCCCATCTCTCACTTCCCTCCAGTTATCTTTTGTTTTTGAGGGCAAAAACTTTCAAGGTGTGGGGATGGATTGTAACGAGTGGAATACATAGAAACTAGGGGGGTTAGATGTCAAGATTGTGGGAGAGAAGGAAGGAGTCTCACTTGTAGCTTTCTTGCTTGCACAATGGGGGAATACACACAAGGGTGGAGGCTGAAAACAGTTTTCCTCTTCTTAGTTGTGTAAACCAAAAAAAATCTCTCTTACAAAGAAATAGAAGAACCCTATATATGGGTCTCAAACCAAAGACAACTAACTAAGGTGGCATACTAACTGAGCCACGAACTAGAGTAGATAAGGATATCTATCATCTAGCTATTATTCATGGGCGGTGTACCAACCGCATCTACAACTGACAAGTCGGTGACATAAATGCACAACGGTCACCCTGGCATATCACGAGTCGAGCTCGATATCTCAACACTCCCCCTCAAGCTCAATCCCAATTCCTGCACACCAAGCAAGTCTCTGAACTTGCGCAGCTTCTTTGCGCCCAATGCCTTCGTAAATATGTCAGCTACCTGATCCTCTGTGCTGACATAAACTAGATCAATAAGACCTAGTAAAACCCTCTCCCGCACATAGTGATAATGCACCTCAATGTGCTTTGTTCTAGCATGATAGACTGGGTTATTTGCCAAGTGTATACTGCTCATGTTGTCACAATAAATGACAACTGGCCCATCTGTAGGCTGATGCATATCATAAAGTAGCTTATGCAACCAAGCTACCTCACATGCAGCCATTGCTGCACCCCTGTACTCGGCCTCTATGCTCGACAAGGCAACTGTAGGCTGTTTCTTGCTGCTCCAAGTGACTGCAGCACTCCCAAAAAAGAACACATATCCACTGGTAGATCGTCTATCAGAAATACTACCAGCCCAATCAGCATCAGTGTATCCATGCACCTGTATCTGAACCCCAGTCTCATAAAATAGTCCATATTGCAATGTGGACTTCACATACCTGAGTATGCGTCTAGCCGCATCCAAATGCGGCTTCCTTGGAGCCTGCATAAACTGACTTACCAATCCAACAGCATAGCTCAAATCTGGCCTAGTAATAGTCATATAAATCAAACTTCCTACTACGCATCTGTACATAGTAGGGTCTTCCAGAAGCTCACCTGTATCTGTGCTCAGCTTCACATTCTGCTCCAAAGGAACTGAAATAGGCTTACAGCCTGTCATCCCATATTTGGACAGCATGTCCAATCCATACTGCCTCTGCAAGAGCTGTATCCCACTTGGTGATCCAATCACCTCGATGCCCAAGAAATAACGCAGCTCTCCCAAATCCTTCATCTTAAACTTCTGCTTCAATAGCATTTTCACATGAAGGATATCTTCATCACTGTCACCTGTCATAATCAAATCATCAACATAAATGACAAGTAGCATAATACATTTCTCTGTTTTTCTCACATAAAGTGAGAAATCTGCCTTGGAAATCTGAAAGCCAATAGTGACAAGATACTATCCTATCTTGTCAGACCATGCTCTAGGTGCTTGCTTCAAGCCATACAAAGCTTTCTTCAACCTGCAAACAAACTCAGGATGAACAGCATGCACATAACCTGGTGGCTGCTCCATATAGACCTCTTCTTGCAAATCACCATGCAGGAAGACATTCTTTACATCCATCTGATGTAAAGACCATCCCTTTGATGCTGCCATAGCAATGACTGCTCTTACGGTTGCCATCCTTGCAACTGGACTGAATGTTTCTTCATAGTCAATGCCATATGTTTGTGCATACCCCTTGACTACTAATCTTGCCTTGTATCTGTTCACAGAACCATTAGCATTGTGCTTCACCTTATAAACCCACTTACAGCCAATTGCATTCTTACCTTTAGGCAAAGGTACTAACTCCCATGTAGCATTTGCTTCCAAGGCATCCATTTCTTCATCCATGGCTTTCTCCCATTTTTCTTTTCCCATGGCTTGCTCAAAAGAAGTGGGTTCTGGTTCCTGTATCACTTTGACCATATATGCATAGTGAATGGCTGTAAATCCATCATATTTCAGCCTATCCACAGGATACCTAGCTCTGGTAGACCTGCGCAAAGTAGGTTCACTCCCAGGTGCTCTCAAAACATCTCTGGTCTTCCTTACTCCATGTGTAACAATAGAAGGAATACCTAGCTCATCATCAATGCTCTGTTCTGAACCACTGGATTCACCATCCACATAAGAGTGACTTGCATTCACATCAAACATGGGCTGATCAACCTTCTCTTTTTCTTTTCGTGATACCTACATACCACTATTTGCATTGCTTTGAGAAGATTCTCCTGATCTCAATCTGCCTGTCCATGGTGAAGAATGTGAACCACTGCTAGAGGACGCTCCAGGTCCACTAATATTTTGTGACTGCTGCTGTGAATTCTGTGCAGCATTACCATTTTGTGCATCTACAACATCAATCACAATTACTGGTTTATACCAGCTACTCATCTCATAAAAAATAACATCTCTACTCACTGTAAACTTACGAGTAGAAGGGTTATAGCATCTATACCCCTTTTGCTGCAGAGAGTAACCAATAAAGATGCACTTCTCAGCTTTTGGATCCAAGTTGGATCTCAACTCATCTGGCACATGTACATAGGCAATGCAACCAAAAATTTTCAAATGAGAAATATCTGGTTTTCTACTAGTATACCTCTCCTCTAGAGTCATGCCATGTATTGATGCAGTGGGAGTCCTGTTCATTATGTAGACTACTGTAGCAGCTGCCTCAGCCCAGTAAAAATCTGGCATGTCTTTTTCATTGAGCATGGCACAAGATACGTCTCCAATATGCCTGTTTTTCCTTTTTGCAATTCCATTTTGTTGTGGGGTATGACTACATGAATATTGCTGCTTTATGCCATGCTCTTGCAAGAACCTGCAAACTCATTTGAGAGGTACTCTCCCCCTCCATCTGACTTTAGGCATTTTATTTGCAGGCCTGTTTCTTTTTCAACCATAGCTTTAAGAGTTTTGAAATGCCCAAAAACTTCACTTTTCTTTTTCATAAAATACACCCAAACTTTTTTGCTATAGTCATCAATAAAAGTGACAGAATAATGACAGCCTCCAAGAGATGCAGCTTTAGTAGTCCACACATCAGAGTGGATTAATTCCAATGGCTTCTCACTCTCTTGAAGATGTCTAGGAAATGGTTTCCTTGCCTGTTTTCCAAATTGGCAGGCTTCACATACTTTATGCATTTCTGCAACCTTGAATTTAGGCAATCCTGCAACAATATTTTGGGCCTGCATTGATTTAAGTCGCTGTACATTAACATGACCAATGCGTTTATGCCAGATATCAATATCTGCAACTACACCGGTCCCATGTGCAAACATTGCTGCACTCAATTCAGACATGTCTGCATCCAACATAAACATTCTGCCCTTCTTCTTTCCTTTTGCTATCAAGCGACCTTTATTTTTCATATCCTCAACAAAGCATCCATGAGGATTAAATCTGACCTGCAAGCCCTGCTCAACCATTTGACCAACAGAAACCAGATTCTTGGTGATATTCGGGACATGAAATACATCGGACATGTATTTCTTTTTCCCATCCTGCATAGACAAAGGAAATTTTCCAATTTGCACAATAGGATGTGCAGTATCATCACCAGTCTCCACAAATCCTGGTTTTTCCATTTTCCTTGCATCCTCCATCCATTCTGCATGACCTGTCATGTGGTTTGATGCACCTGAGTCAACATACCATACATCGTTGCTTTCTTCTACACTTGTCACAGAATTGTTCATGTGCTGCACCATAAACAAATGCTCATTTCTGTCATCACCCTGTCTACTAGAAGATGCATAATTCCCTTGTTGCAGTTTTCCATTCATGATGTCATTCTGCTTTTTATAGCAGTCTTTAGCCATATGACCCATTTTACCACAGTAGTAGCATTCAACATTACTGTTTGTATTTTGGCCTCTTTGCTATCCACCCCGACCTCTTTGGCTCCCCCTGCCTCTAGAGTTACCATGTCCTCCTCCATAGGACTGGTTTTCTTGAGTTTGCTGCATATTCTGATTTCTACCACGGCCTCCAAATCGGCCTCCTCTACCTCTGCCTCTACCTCTACCTCTTCCAGCATTTGAGTAGAAGACAGTTTCTTTTGAAGTTCCTCCTGAAGAAGATGCACCACCATTTCTTTGCTCCTCAAAAATTAGAAGAGCAATCAACTCCTCAAAATTAGGAAATCTTTCACGAACTGAAATGGATGTCCGAAATTGTGCATAATCCTTTTCTAGACCATTCAAGGTCACAGAAACTAAATCATCATCTTCCACTGGCGACCCAATGGAAGCAAGTGCATTTGCAATCTTCTTCACCTTCATGTGGTAGTCATTGATGCTCATACTTTCTCTTTGCACATTATGCAACTCTTGCTTGAGCTGCATTTTCCTGGCTTGCGTATTTGTGCTATACATTTTTGACAAAGTATCCCATGCCTCCTTTGGCGTACTTGCATCTTGAATATGCACAATCATAGAGTCTGAAATACTAATAGATAGCCAATACATAACTTTCCTGGCTCTCTCATGCCATGCTTTGAATGCCTGCATTTGCTGTTGATTGGGAACATCAGGAAGAACTGGTTCTTCTTCATTTTCTACAACAAATTCCCAATATCCTTTTCCCATAAGGAAATTCGTCATTCTAAACTTCCATGCTTGGAAGTTGTTCTTGTCAAGCTTTTCAGTTACAATCTGTGAAAGAGAATCAAACGCCATTACAGAATACTGCAAAAAATTCTGTCACTGCAGAGAACACAGCTTCAGCCTCATAAGGGCAAATCTGCAAAACTGACGAAAGTGGTATTTAATCACATAGTCACTTCCTAGTGACGATTTTGCATCAACAGGCAACAAGGATGATTCTGTAATTCCCAATGTCTCTGCGCAGAGGCATACAATGCAATTTCTACAGTAACTTTTCACCGACCTGTAGAACAGTGGACTGCACAGCATAAAACTGGGCATTTTCCTGAGTGCGTACAGAAAACTTCCGCCTCCAAAATAGACCCGAAATGGCCTCAAATAAAAAAAAATAGGGTCGCCGAAAGCCCTCGCCCGCAGCATATACTGCCCTGTTGCTTCACTGCGAAGGGCGTCTCAACCTGAGACAATGCACTCTTGCAATTTCTGATTGTGCTACCTGCAGAGATCTGCTCCCAAAATAGAAAATGAAAGCAACACTGCTCCTCTTACCAGAACACTGCGAGCTTGGCTTGCTTTCTTGAGCTCCTTACCACGAACAAGGCTCTGATACCATGTCAAGATTGTGGGAGAGAAGGAAGGAGTCTCACTTGTAGCTTTCTTACTTGCACAATGGGGGAATACACACAAGGGTGGAGGCTGAAAATAGTTTTCCTCTTCTTAGTTGTGTAAGCCAAAAGAACTTTCTTACAAAGAAATAGAAGAACCCTATATATGGGTCTCAAACCAAAGACAACTAACTAAGGTGGCATACTAACTGAGCCACGAACTAGAGTAGATAAGGATAGCTGTCATCTAGCTATTATTCATGGGCGGTGTACCAACCGCATCTACAACTGACAAGTCGGTGACATAAATGCACAATGGTCACCCTAGCATATCACGAGTCGAGCTCGATATCTCAACATTAGATACCTTGTCACACTGATCAGGGTATATAAGGTGTAAGAGTCCTAGTTTAGGGCAACCAATTATTCTCAAAAGCATACTCTTCATCTTCATCTTCAGCTTCCATGGCTTCCTCCTCCCTTCTCCCCTCTTTTCTGTCTTTCTCTCTCCTCTTCTAGTCTTTCTTTCTCTTCTTCCATTATAGTACCAATTAATGATACCATTAGATGATAAAAGTATTTCATGTTTTCCAAATGGTCAACATAAAAATACTTGTACTGAAGTTGTGCATATTTGTTATCAAAATCGTTTTATAAATATTTGGCTAGTGCTTGTGTACCAACTTATAGATATATGTCAACTTGTATGTACATATTTGACATTGATTCTTACACTTCCTTTAAAATTAATATTTAAAACATAGTTCTTAAAAATAAGATGACTAATTAAAAAAGCATAGTTTATTAAAAACAATGTAATTTATTGTAATGTACTCTCTATTTGAGCAAGAATTTGGGTGAAAATTCTATCTGAATAAAAATAATGTGCTCCACCAAATGTATTAAGATACACATTGTCAGACATAATAACCTTCGGCCGGGCAAGTAGCCCAAGATGGCCATTAATTAGTGTGTCCTGGACAAGGGCAAGAAGTGCCAAGGTCCGAAGCTTGAGGGATATCCTCAGATTTCTTGCTAAATTGGGTAGGACTTGTCTATTAGAGGGAACACTGATCAGGTGCACCATGAAAACAGGCCCTAGAAATCCGATTAGAAGGTGGAAAGAGGGTTTATTTGGTTGGGAGGTGAGTAAGACACACAAGAAATTTTCTTCTCTCTCACACATTTGGTATCAGAGCCCAGGGTTTCCAAAAAAGAGAAGAGATTTGGGGGTATTTTGTTACGGCCACACAGGTGAGATCATGTTGCAGACATGTGAGTGCATAGGAGTGGGCAGCAAGAAGGCATATCTGCAACACACCACAGAAGACATCGCAACATGAAAAGCATCTTTCTCTACAAGTGGAGGCACCCACCACAAGGCCCAGCGACAACCGAGTGAGTCAATCACGTGAGCCAACGGCGGCCAATAGCACCACCAAGGCCAAGGCACACTCCATCACACAAGAGAGCTCTCTCTCTTTTACTTGAGAGAATGACCATCTCACTTTCACATTTTATCCTTAGTAAATTCCTTATGGCACTCTGCATGTGGGATAGAATTCCCTTTTTACCAAGCTTGTGAGCCCTCCATCCCCTTGTAAAAAAAAAGGGGCATTTTTTCCTCTTTCTAAGCACATTTCTGAGAGAAGTATTATCAAGGCCAATTGAGCTTGGGAGCACTTCCGAAATTTCACGCCAAAGTGACCTATTGAGGTGGGCAAAAAGTGGGATTTTTAAAGCTCCAATGGACTCTGATTGAAGTGCTGTCAGTTCCTGTGGTTTTCTTGCATCGATGAGTATCAAATTTCAGCATATTTGACCTCTGGTTTTGACTGGCGAGGACATTTCAAACTGCTTTCATGGTGCCACATATGCACTATCTGGACCTTTTGGGGCTTATGTAATGTCCCCCCGTCCTCGTAAAGAAATTTTTGAATTTTTTAAATTTTTTAACCCCCCTCTCTCTACCCCTATCGTGTGCATGGCGGAGAGAGAGAGAGAGAGAGAGAGAGAGAGAGAGAGAGAGAGAGAGAGAGAGAGAGAGAGAGAGAGAGAGAGAGAGAGAGAGAGAGAGAGAGAGAGAGAGAGTAGTAAGAGAAGGGGGGCATGCAGCCCCCCCAGATGGCGGGGGAGCGCCATCTTCCCCCCTCCCCCCCCCCATACCTCCCTCCCTCCTTATAAGAGGGCCAGCATAGCCTCTCTCCCCTCGTCCCATCACCTGCATCAGTGCCCCCTCCCTACTTCGTCACCTCCCCCCCCTCTGTTGTGCAGACATAGTGCCCCTCCCCGCATCGAACGGAGACCCCCCCTCGTACTTCGTTACCTGTGGACTGCAGCAACCCCTTGGACTTCCTTTTGAGGAACTCCCCCCTCCTCGTATGTCGGGCTGAGGACCCCCCTTGGCATTATGATCGATCGCCCCCTCACCCGGGGATCATCGTGAAGGAGAAGAAGAGGGAAGAGAGAGAAGAGGGAGAGGAGAGAGGGAAGGAGAAGAAGAAGGGAAAAAAGAAGGGAGAGAGGGAAGGAGAAGAAGAGAAAGAGAGAGAAGAAGAGAAGAAGGGAGAGAAAGAAGAAGAGGAAGGAGAGAACAGAGGAGGAGAAGAGAAGAGGAGAGAGAGAGAAGAAGAGAAGGAGAGGGAGAGAGAGGAGGAGAAGAAGAAGAGAAGAAGAGGGAGAGAGAGGAGAAGAAGAAGAGAAGAAGAAGGAGAAGAAGAAGTGGGAGAGAGAGAAGAAGAAGAAGAAGAAGAATAAGAATAAGAATAAGAAGAAGAATAAGAAGAAGAGGGAGAGAGAGAAGGAGAAGAAGGAGAAGAAGAAGAGAAGAAGAAGAAGAAGAAGAAGAAGGGGAAGGAGAAGGGAGAGAGGGAAGGAGAAGAAGAGAGAGAGAGAAGAAGAGAAGAAGGGAGAAAAAGAAGAAGAGGAAGAAGGAGGGAAGAGAGGAGGAGAAGAGAAGAGGAGAGAGAGAAGAAGAAGGAGAAGAAGAAGAGGGAGAAAGAGAAGGAGAAGAAGAAGAGGGAGAAAGAGAAGGAGAAGAAGAAGAGGGAGAGAGAGAAGAATAGAAGGAGAGGGAGAGAGAGAAGGAGAAGAAGAAGAGAAGAAGAAGAGGGAGAGAGAGAACCTTCTCTTTCTCTGTCATTCTCTCTCTTCTTCTCCTACTCTCTCCCTAGAAGAGGGAGAAGAGAAGGAGAAGAAGAAGGAGAAGAAGAGGAAGAGAATGAGAAGAAGAAGGAGAAGAAGAGGGAGAAGAGAAGGAGAAGGAGAAGAAGAAGGAGAAGAAGAGGGAGAAGAGAGGAGAAGAAGAAGAAGAAGAAGAAGAAGAAGAAGAAGAGGGAGAGAGTAGGAGAAGAAGAGAGAGAATGACATAGAAAGAGAAGGTTCTAGAACCTTCTAAGGTCCCCCTGCTTAAGCCTTGTTCCTACTCATCCTTCCCCCTCACTTAAACCGCGGGATCATTGCCACTATTCCCTTCAAATTGAGGGTTGCCGAATTCCTAGCAAAGCTATGGGGTTCCTTGCAAGGTTTGCTCTTTGAGGAAGGAGGACGATAGCTCGTTCGACGCGATCAAAGTACAAAAGTAGGAGCTGCGAAAGGGAAAAAGAAGCCAACCGAATCAAGTGGAACTGTTAATGTCTCAACTCTTGCGGATCAAAATTAGGTTTTTCTAAGACTCGGGATTTATGGTAAATTTTAAGTTCGAAAAGATAGTTTAAATGCATTAGAACTTGGGACGGAAAAATTCTATTGTTCTTCCAGGAAGGGGAGACATACATACTAGGGCAAGGACATCCTAGTGGACTTAATGCACAACAACATTTAGGAGTGAGATAGGTAAACTATCTAGGGAAAAATTCCTATGAAGACCTAGTCGATGCTAAGGTTGTTGAAAAGGGTGGAGCACCAATCCATAACTCGAAAAGCACGAGTTGAATTGGCATTCGACTATGTAGATTCTTGTTCCTTACAAGCAAAGACGAACTTAGGGGAAACCCCAATTCCTAAGGTATCAGATCTTGCGGGTTGCAATGGACCTAAGGAAGAATGCTGAGGGTATCCAGGAAAGGAACTTCGCCTTAACAGGAATGTTGTACAAACCACCAAACTTGTCTATGTTTGAAACAATAGGACAATGTTAGCCTTGATCAAATTAGGATCAAGGGGAAGACCACTTAGATCATTTAAAGGATCTACAAGGAATTTGTTAAATTGACCTTGCGAAGCCCTAACCCAAGGAGGAGAGCGAACTTTAGCGTAGTTGATTTATGCTAAGCATGTTGCTTGGAACTGTTGAAATGGTTTTAACGAAGGTTGATCTTGTTAAAGATGGATTGTTGACCCAAGTTATGCTTGGTTGTTTGAAAAGGGTATCTCCAAGTGAATGTCGACTGGTTGTGTTGGTAAGAGGAGAGAATCTTACTAAGGATAAGTGGATCATAAGCAAGGTGATTGCTTGATGTGGTTTTGGATGCTAATCCAACTTGTTTGTGATTGATGATTGCATGGCTGGGTCTGAGATGACTGATTGCCGATCTTGTTTTATCTTTTCTTTGTGTTAGTGCCCTAAATTATGTAAAGGAACCTATGATTAACAGGTTAATTAAGGAAGCTGCTTTTATGTGTCAAACATAATGTGGTAGGCAATTAGATAACTAAAATAACCCCCGAGGGAAGCATGGTGGATGTGACCAGTAGGTCTATCCTATGGCAGGGTGGTCTCGGTTAGCCGAGAGCTTTCCTCAAAGGAAATGTTAGCTAGGAATATTAGGAAAAGTCGGATGATGACCTTAGACATTGTTGGTTAGAACCCTAATTTATACCATTTTAAGGGACTAGAATGGGACTATGCCCTATGGGCAGAGAGGTCGAGCGATGCATCCCTCTCGTTTCCCATTCTCTTTAAACCAAGTACAGTAAGAGTCTGCTTGGGTCTAGTTCTATCTGCCCAAAGGGGAGCAGCTGTAGACCGACGCTAGAAGGCTATTAGGAAGACCCAATTACAAGGAACCCGGACCTCAGGTCGATCCTATTGCTGGATAAGTTCCGTTGTGGCGTAGACTCGAGAGACCCTAGTTGGCAAACCCCGTGTCATTCCTTGGGAGTGCCGAGTAGCATCTTCTAGATATATCTCTCGACTGCTAAGACGTGTCCCGCAATTTGAGGAGCGGGCACGTTACAGTTGGTATCAGAGTAAAAACGTTAAAGGACTGAGTGCTGCATGATTAGAGTTGCACAACGGATGCATGGTGGGTCCTAACCCGCAGGTCATAAGCCCCACTAGTGCTTGTCTTCCCCAGACATCTTGATTCCTCTAACGGGGAGAGGATGTAATGTCCCCCCCTCCCCCCCCCTCATGACCCCCATGCTCCCCCGTGTCTTGCCCATAAGAACCCCCCCCTCCGTAAAGAAATTTTTAATTTTTTTAAAAAATTTTACCCTCCCTCTCTCTCCCCTTTGTTGTGTGCATGGCGGGGAGAGAGAGAGAGTGTGTGAGTAGTAAGAGAAGGGGGGGCATGCAGCCCCCCAAATGGTGGGGGAGCAACGTCTCCCCCCCCCCCCCCAAACCTCCCTCCCTCCTTATAAGAGGGCCAACATAGCCTCTCTCCCCCTGTCCCATCACCTACATCATCACCCCCTCCCTACTTTGTCACCTCCCCCCTCCGTTGTAGGCACAGCGCCCCTCCCCGCATCGAACAGAGAACCCCCCCCCCCTCGTACTTCATTACCTGCAGATTGTAGTAGCCCCCTGGGCTTCTGTTTGAGGAACTCCCCCCTCCTCGTACATCAAGCTGAGAACCCCCCCCCTTGGCATCCTGATCGACAGCCCCCCTCCCCTGGATCATTGTGAAGGAGAAGAAGAGGGAAGAGAGAGAAAAGGGAGAGGAGAGAGGGAAGGAGAAGAAGAAGAGAAGAATGGGAAGAAGAAGGGAGAGAGGGAAGGAGAAGAAGAGAGAGAGAGAGAGAAGAAGAAGAGAAGAAGGGAGAGAAAGAAGAAGAGGAAGAAGGAGAGAAGAGAGGAGGAGAAGAGAAGAGAGAGAGAGAAGAAGAGAAGGAGAGGGAGAGAGAGAAGGAGAAGAAGAAGGAGAAGAAGAAGAGAAGAAGAAGAAGAAGGGGAAGAAGAAGGGAGAGAGGGAAGGAGAAGAAGAGTGAGAGAGGAGAAGAGAAGAAGGGAGAGAAAGAAGAAGAGGAAGCAGAGAAGAGAGGAGGAGAAGAGAAGAGGAGAGAGAGAAGGAGGAGAAGAAGAGGGAGAGAGAAAAGAAGAGAAGGAGAGGGAGAGAGAGAGAAGGAGAAGAAGAAGAGAAGAAGAGGGAGAAAAAGAAGAGAAGAAGAGGGAGAAGAAGAAGAGGGAGAGAGAGAAGAAGAAGAAGAAGAAGAAGAAGAAGAAGAAGAAGAAGAAGAAGAAGAAGAAGAAGAAGAAGAAGAAGAAGAAGAAGAAGAAGAAGAGGGAGAGAGAGAAGAAGAAGAAGAAGAAGAAGAAGAAGAAGAAGAAGAAGAAGAAGAAGAGGGAGAGAGAGAAGGAGAAGAAGAAGAGAAGAAGAAGAAGAAGGGGAAGAAGAAGGGAGAGAGGGAAGGAGAAGAAGAGAGAGAGAGAAGAAGAGAAGAAGGGAGAGAAAGAAGAAGAGGATGAAGGAGAGAAGAGAGGAGGAGAAGAGAAGAGGAGAGAGAGAAGAAGAAGGAGAGAGAAGAAGAAGGAGAAGAAGAGGGAGAAGAGAAGGAGAAGAAGAGGGAGAAGAGAGGAGAAGAAGAAGGAGAAGAAGAGGGAGAGAGTAGGAGAAGAAGAGAGAGAATGAGAGAGAAAGAGAAGGTTCTAGAACCTTCTAAGGTCCCCCTGCTTAAACCTTGTTCCTACTCATCCTTCCCCCTCACTTAAACTGCGGGATCGTTGCCACTATTCTCTTCAAATTGAGGGCTACCGAATTCCTAGCAAAGCTACGGGGTTCCTTGCAAGGTTCGCTCTTTGAGGAAGGAGGACGAGAGCTCGTTTGACGCAATCAAAGTACGAAAGTAGGAGCTATGAAAGGGGAAAAGAAGCCGACCGAATCAAGTGGAACTGTTAATGTCTCAACTCCTGCGGATCAAAATCAGGTTTTTCTAAGACTCGGGATTTATGGTAAATTATAAGTTCAAAAAGATAGTTTAAATGCATTAGAACTTGGGACGGAAAAATTCTCCTGTTCTTCTACGAAGGGAAGACTTACATACTAGGGCAAGGACGTCCTAGTGGACTCAATTCACAACAACATTTAGGAGTGAGATAGGTAAACTATTTAGGGAAAAAATCCTATGAAGACCTAGTCAATGCTAAGGTCATTGGAAAGGGCGGAGCACCAGTCCATAACTTGAAAAGCACGAGTTGAATTAGCATTCGACTATGTAGATTCTTGTTCCTTACAAGCAAAGAAGAACTTAGGGGAAACCCCAATTCCTAAGGTATCGGATCTTGTGGGTTGCAATCGACCTAAGGAAGAATGCTGAGGGTATTTAGGAAAGGAACTTCGCCTTAACAGGAATGTTGTACAAACCACCAAACTTGTCTATGTTTGAAACAATAGGACAATGTTAGCCTTGATCAAATCATGATCAAGGGGAAGACCACTTAGATCATTTAAAGGATCTAGAAGGAATTTGTTAATTTGACCTTGCGAAGCCCTAACCCAAGGAGGAGAGCGAACTTTAGCGTAGTTGATTTATGCTAAGCATGTTGCTTGGAACTGTTGAAATGGTTTTAACGAAGGTTGATCTTGTTAAAGATGGATTGTTGACCAAAGTTATGCTTGGTTGTTTGAAAAGGGTATCTCCAAGTGAACGTCGACTGATTGTGTTGGTAAGAGGAGAGAATCTTACTAAGGATAAGTGGATCATAAGTAAGGTGATTGCTTGATGTGGTTTTGGACGCTAATCCAAGTTGTTTGTGATTGATGATTGCATCGCCAGGTCTAAGATGACTGATTGCCATGGAAACAAAAGGGATGTTTTCCCTAGTAAATTTTATTAAGCTTGTTGCTTCAGCTATGGTTGATTTTCTAAAGGGATAATTAAGGAAGGATGGCGCTAGCTACCCCCCGCGAACCGCCAAACCCTAGCCAAGGGGGTTATGAATCCACGCCGGGAATGTGGACCGAACCCACCGCGAGAGGTCTCTCCATGGAAATTACTTGGCGTAGGAGGACACTTGGGTGCCAGTGGGGGCTCTGGCCGTAAATCCCAATGCCTCCAGACCCTACACGAGTGTTCTACGTGACTCGGGATGGGATCTCGAGGCCTTGATACTAGTCACAAGGCAGAATCTTGGTAGGATAAACCTTCGGGTTTTTATTTCCAGGGTATGGAAGGATTTTTCTGTGGAGGCAGAAAGGAACACTTAATTCTCCTGTATGGGTGGGAGACAAACATTAATTTGAAGATAATTTAAGGAAGTGTTTGATCTTGTTTTATCTTGTCTTCGTGTCAGTGCCCTAAATTACGTAAAGGAACCTGTGATTAACGGGTTAACTAAGGAAGCTGCTTTTATGTGTCAAACATAATGTGGTAGGTAATTAGATAACTAAAATAACTCCGGAGGGAAGTGTGGTGGATGTGACCAGTGGGTCTATCCTATGGCAGGGTGGTCTTGGTTAGCCGAGAGCTTTCCTCAAAGGAAATGTTAGCGAGGAGTATTAGGAAAAGTCGGACGATGACCTTAGACATTGTTGGTTAGAACCCTAATTCATACCATTTTAGGGGACCGGAATGGGACTATGCACTATGGGCAGAGAGGTCGAGCGATGCATCCCTCTTGCTTCCCATTCTCTTTGAACCAAGTGCGGTAAGAGTTTGCTTGGCTCCAGTTGTATCTGCGCAAAGGGGAGCAGTTGCATATCGATGCTAGAAGGCTCTTAGGAAGACCTGATTACAAGGAATCCGGACCTCAGGTCGATCCTAGTGGGAATGGCCGGATAAGTTCCGTTGCGGGGCAGACTCGAGAGACCCTAGTTGGCAAACCCTGTGTCATTCCTTGGGAGTGCCGGGCAGTATCTTCTAGATATATCTCTCGATGGACTGCTAAGACATGTCCCGTGATTTGAGGAGCAGGCACGTTACAGCTTAAAATTCACTACTTTGAGTGCGCCTATGTATGCTTGAGAGTGTGGATTCTGTGCATTTGGATGTTTATGCATGTTTTCAAAGAGGATTTGGTGACTTATTCAGCTTTGCACTTTTGTTTGAAATGTACAAAGAGGCTTTCTTTTGACACGAATGCTTCTTGTGGATAGTACTTGTGTGAAAACATAGCACTTTTCTGAAAGTACATTGTATTTACGTTTGCCTTGCTTTTGTTGGTTTGAATTATCAATCCAAAAAAAGAACAATTAATCAATCATGTTAGGCATTGAAGATATGCCTTTGAATGACATTGATGGAGAGGAAGAACCTCTTATGCATGATGACGAATTGCCCTCTTCATCTAGTGATGTGCATTATCATCTTTCTAGTTTGGAAGGCACTATGCAAGTTTTGCTTGAAAAAATGCAAATTTTAACTCGAAATGCTTTGGATAAAGGCAAGAGACCTTTAGATGAGAGTTTACCTCATGCATGTATGTCTAACACACAAGTTGTACATGACTCCTCCATAGTCGTTCCTCCATTGCCAGAAGCTAAGTGGCAAACTTAAAGATCTTAAGCCGCCTAAGTTAAATGGCACAACGGCACACAAAGGATTGTAGATGCGGTTAAACAATGGCTCTCTAAATGGGAGTAGTGTTTTAAGTTATGCCATATTCATGAGGATGCTTTAAATATACCTCAAGCTACATATAATATCATGGATGCCACTCACCATTGGTGGTGGAAAATTGAGTAGGATCATGCAGAGCCGTCTACTTGGATTGCATTTAAGACATTGTTTTATAATAATTTTGTCCCTCTAGATGAGCAAACAAGGGCTCTAGATGTGTGGTTCTTCATAGCTCAGAAGAGCTACTCTGTCTAGGAATATGCGGACAAGTATAGAGAGATTCTGTTAAAGGTCCCTTACCATATTCTTGAATTTCTACAAGTGCATAAATTTCTCATGGGCTTAAAAGAAACCTTAAGGCCACTTGTCAGGAAGGAGAGATGTAAAACCTTGAATGAGGTAGTGGAGCTTGCATTGGTCCTTGAAGATGGGAAGGCCTAGAGATTTCCTTGGACTAGAGGTGCACGCCCTATCTTTACTCCTGTAGTTGCATCTAATGCTCCTTGTGCGAAGGAAACTAGAGAGGTGCATATGGTCAAGACTATGCCAAGTACCAAGAGGAAGGTATCTGCTATGGCTGAGAGAGCCTACAATAAATCTATGCTCACTCCACATCAAAGGGAGAAAGAAATGAGAGAAGGAATCTGTTACGGATGCCTGGGGTAGCATAAATTTAAGGCTTCTCCCAAGAAGGCAAGAGTCAATGCTCAAATGGTGCTTAATCCAATTCAGGATGAGGATAAGGCGAGAGATGACCTAGATGAGTCACCTCCACATGACTCAGGTCATCATGAATGGATCCTAGCCGTCACAGTAATGCCAGATGTAGTGTTATCGCTTGAGGTAGAAAAGGAGTACCAGTTTGCTGACACTAAGCTCATTGCAATGAAAGGCATATGGTATTAGCTTTAATCTTGTCAAGAAGCTGAATCTCAAGACTACCCCTTCAAAATATAGTTATTCAGTAGAGCTAGCTGACGGGATGGGTATAGAGACATGGGATCAGTGAGTTGTTGACCTCCCTGTACAGATCAGTCCTATGAGGACATATTGCATTTTGAAATTACATAGCTTGCAAGATTCGACCTAGTGTTGAGCAAGCAGTGGCATGCAAAGAAGACACCTATCATTCACTTCTCTTCTCATATTTATCAATTTGAGCATGAGGGCCGACGATTGTTGATTCATGGAGAACCAAATCTCCAAGACACGAAGATTCTCTTGATGACCAAGGCACTCAAGATTGACTGTAAGTCTCTTTACTTTTGTTATATTTTAAATAGTTCTAAATGTGTGTCAAAGGATGACACAGATAAAGGTGGAAGTTCCACAAGTATCCCTTCGGCCTTATCAAGTAAAAAAAGAGCTCAATTTTATGATGTATTTAAATCTGAACTACCTCTTGGTTTACCTCCTCGTAGGAACGTGGAGCATATGATTGAGCTCATCCCAGGAGCTAATCTAGTTGCTAGACCCCCGTTCAGGATGAGTCTACAAGAGGAGAATGAAGTCCGTAAGGTGGTGGATGAGTACTTAAGCAAAGGATTGATTAGACCTAGCTTTTCACCCTTTGGAGCCCCTGTTTTACTTGTAAAAAAGAAATATGGTTCTTTTCGAATGTGTCTAGATGACAGGGCTTTAAATAAAATAACTATCAAAGAAAAGCATAGATATCCTATCCTCGTATTGATGATCTCTTGGATGCTCTAGGTGTAGTGCTTCTGTCTTTAGTAAGATTGATTTAAAAAGTGGTTATCACCATATTAGAGTAAGGGATGAAGTTGCAAGTATGGTGCCCTATGTGTGGACATCAAGGCAACAAGAATGTTTTGAGGCTATGAAACAAGCAGTTTCTACTGCCCCTATTCTCAAGATAGTTGACCCTGAGAAACCATTTGTTTTAGAAACAGATGCAAGTAGCATTGTGATAGGTGCAGTCCTTAGCCAAGAAGGCATGTCTGTAGCTTTTGAAAGAAAGAAGATTTTCCCAAGCCAATCGAATTGGCCAATTCATGAATAAGAGCTTTATGCTGTTGTTCATTGTCTTAAAGTTTGGTAGCACTATTTATATGGTGTAGATTTTAAAGTTTATACAGATCACCATACCCTTAAGTATTTTTGTAGTCAACCAGATCTTCGAGGGCACCAAGCTCGATGGGCTGAAATGATGCAAGAATTTCATATGGAAATTCTATACAAGAAGGGTAAGGATAATGTTGTTCCTGATGCATTATCTCATATAATGTATCAAATAAGCTTTGCAATTTTAGAAAGCTCATTGCTTCAAGAAATAAAGGAAGCATAGTTAGAGGACTCTTATATGGCAAAAATTTATCAAGCCATAGAATGAGACTCTTTGATCAGGGATGGACCAGTTACTTCTGTTTCATTACCTAATGTTATTTCTGATAAGGACAGTTCATTTTAGAACCTTTCAATTGAGAATGGGTTCCTTAAACGAAAAGGCAAGATGTGTGTTTCTAGTGCATGGAAACTACGAAAGAAAGTTTTGTTTGATAACCATGATGTGCCTTGTGCAGGACATCCTGGTATTGATAAGACCATACAGCTTGTTAGAAGGACCTTTTGGTTGCCAAAGTTGGCCAAGGATTTTTGCCAATATGTCTAACAATGACAACACCTAGAAACAATGCCTAGCATTGCAAATTTTTTTAGCAATATTCTATACAATTGACACATTGTTACCAAATTTTCACATTAATTTAATGCAGATGCGATCGTAATTTCGTCTTTGGAGGATGTGTCTTTGTAGTCTGACAAGTGGAAAATCCTAGTTCAAAGGATTTTTGTGCTAGAGGGTGGACTTAGGAAAATACCAAATAGAATTCGATAGTTTTATCTAATCAGAAGGGATTATTTTTTATTAGTGGAACCATGAGTATTTGAGTTAATATGAGCAAGGAGGGGAAACATTTTGATAATGGCAACCTCATAGGCAAAAATGCAAGAGAGGTTAGTCATATAATGAAGGTGGAAAAGTAGCTAACATTTTAGCTTAACACAAAAAAATATTATGTAAGAGAGGATGCTAGTTGAAAGGGGGGGGGGGGGGGGGGGTTGTTCTTTTATGTGTTATGGTTCTAAAGGTTAGGAAATGAGTTTTAAAAAAACCATAACTAAAAGAAAAAATATTGCATGTGGATTTGAAGAGGTTATGACCAAGGAGAGGGCGCCCTCATCCTAGGGGGCACATCATAGTGGGAGATGAAGAGAGGAAGAATGGGAAAAGACTAACTGGAAGAGGAAGAGGAAAGGGAGAGGAAGTCCAAAAGCCAATTGGAGAAGAGGAAGGGGAGGAGTTAGTGGAAGTTGAAGAGTCATGAGAAAGAGAGGAGGGGGTACCATCCTATAAAGAGGGAGAGAGAGCAAACTAAAGAGAAGAGGGCACCATCATCAAGAAGGGGACACTATCATCCTGAAGGAAGTGCCATCAATTCAAGCCATCCAAGCAAGAGGATTTGAAGAAACAATTGAAGTTGGAGAGAGCAAGAAGAGAGAATTGAAGCCCATGCCTATTCCATAGCCATTACCATGTCTTCTCCTTCTACCTCCATTTTGGAGCCTTTCTCTTCTCTTCTCTCTTAGTCATCAACATAAAACCATGGAAGCTAAGCTCGTATGTTTGGACTTAATCAAGATTAAGTCTTAAAAGAGTTAAAAGTGGCTTTTCCATGGCAACAAAGCAATTGACCAATCCATTGGGAACGATTGGATAGACTCCCCTTTGTTGGACTACAAAGGACACGGCTCCCAAAGACGCAATTATGAATCTTGTACTTTACGTAAGTGCCTTAACTTGTTTAACATTAAAAAAATAATTTTACATAAATATTTCTTTAGTTTGGAATTTTTATAAAATACCTTTAAATCTCAATTTCAACTTTGGATAGTTTTTAGAATTTAAGTAGGTCTTATTTTTATTTTAAAAATCAAAAAACTGTTAAAGATGTTTTAAAATGACTTAAAAATGACACAAATAAATTTTTATAAAATGGCTAATTGAAAATTTATAAGTTGTGATATTTTTTCTATAAATTTTATGACTCAAAATATTTACTGAATTTTTATCATAATTTTTAAAGATGGTTTATATATATATAAATTCAAAAATAGTTATTTTTAAAGCAAAATAGCAGTTTATATTTAAATAAAAAATGTTCTCTATCAATAAAAATATGGATCTTTACATAAAAAGCTGAAAAGACAATTCCTGATTGCTGATGAATTTTTGTAAGCTTTAAGATGAAAAGAAACATCAGTTTAATTATATTTTACTGAAAGAATATTTACATGAACATGGTGTTTTTATTTTAAGTAAATAAAACGATACGTGGTGTACTATTCAATAACACAGGGATGGGTGAAAAATGAGAGATGCAATAGTATTTTATGATATTGGCTGATGATAAGAAAATTATAACCTTAAATTTAATTTACAAATATCAGAAACTTAATAAAATAATTATTTGATGGCATGAGGGAAAGCCTCAGTATCCATATTTATGATCTACATTTTGTTTATATTAAAAAGAAGTCATCTGATGATTGTGATTAAGAGTGGAGGGCCACTAGGACTAACTGATAAATTAAACGAAAATATGGGGATTTAAAATGAATTATGTATGTGTTTATCGCTAGAGTAGAGAGAGAGAGTACCTGTTTTTATCCTGATTGATATTTAGTGAAGAGAAAGAAGGAAAGGACGTCATACTCGCAAAACGAATTAAGTATTTAAATACTAAAAAGCAAATGACGAAATTGCAGTACGGAGTGGAGAAACGTTTATCAAGGGATTAAAGTTTATGGGTTTTTAGAACGTTAGATACTTTGATTTGAATGTTTGCTGTTATTTAATAAATAAAATGAATTAATTCTAATCAGTTGGAGAAGAGAAATATAAAAGGAAATTTAAATGGGGGTATTCAAATAGATCCAAGGGATCTACACCATGAAACAAACTTCTTAAAGACAAACATCAAAGCTTCCTGGATAAACCACCACTAGTATGGTAGGAAAAATTTATAAGGAGCCGCTCCTGAAAGATGGAGGGAAACTGTAGTGATAATATGTGGATTGGGGACATGTTTATAAGGAGTTTAAATAAACACATTTCTGCATGCTTGTAATGCAAATCCTTAATAAAATTTGCTCCTCTAGAAATATTGTTCTCCATGCATCCATGTAATCGTCTTTAGTTCTATCATCTCTACAATACATTTGATAAGAAAAAAATTAGTTTCCACTATGTTGGTTGCATCATTTGACTGTATTGCAAATGTGTAACCAATTTGTAATGCATTGCTCAATATATCATGATGTCCCTCATATGACACTACATTGTATGCATCTTCCTCATTAGAAAGGGTTTAGCAATCATCACATGGCTATAGGATATGGTAATCCTAGCAAGAAACATGTGCTTTGTTGACAAAAATATTTCAATGATCATGCGTGCATACATCACTGGAGTAAGAAAATTGTCTAGTGGTAATTCCAGTAGAATCCCATAGGTTATGAGCACAAACAATGTGTAGAGAATGTGCGTTAGGGATTCTTTATTAGTTTTATTTTATTTGTCTATTTACATCTTTGGGAAATGCCTCCCAAAAAACACATGAACACTTTCTATTTTTTGAAGGATAACAAGCTCTAGTTAACAAATGCATGCTAGTTATCAACATTGCCATGAATTGTTGCTAGGATGATCTAAAAGATATCTCAACTAGCGTGCAAGGTATAGGATGAACATGTATTAATGCCAATTATATTGAAAGATATCTTGGAATTATATGAATCGAGTGCAATACACCAAAGGTTCATTAAGTAGATGGATTGGATGTCTAACGTAACTTTTCTTTACTAATCTATTTATGCATACATCCTTCGTAGTACTGGGATGAAAAAGTGACTCAAACTCCCATGTCAAGAATCGCGTGGTGGAGGGGGTTGCTCAAGATGCTGCGCAGAACACACACAGAATGCACAAGGAGAAGCTCACTCAAGAGACAAGAAGAGAGATGGAGGCCAAAACGTTTTCTTGCTGATTTCTTCTTCTTCTTCACACTCTTTACAATGTACACATAGTATAGATAAGATACAACATAAAAGGAAAGTGGCCTACTAAGTCAAACAATGCATAACCGACTACACTAGTCGACTGGCGCTATAACTATGCCAGCTGTAAATAGGTGTAACAACCTGAATATAATAAGTGATGAGTCAGTGGCCATGTGAGAGTCATAATGACTACCGACGTGCTAAGTGTAGACGTGTGGACCCATCTAACCAGGCGGTCCATCATCAATGTCCG
This sequence comes from Lygodium microphyllum, assembly GCF_053477565.2. Classification (NCBI taxonomy): domain Eukaryota; kingdom Viridiplantae; phylum Streptophyta; class Polypodiopsida; order Schizaeales; family Lygodiaceae; genus Lygodium; species Lygodium microphyllum. Next base: position 67,595,305 of record NC_141137.1, on the reverse strand, counting down.
CATGTGTTGAGCTTGTCATCTCAACACTCCCCCTCAAGCTCAACTGCATCTCTGCAACTCCAAGTAAGCTTCGAAACTTTTGAAGCTTCTCTGTACCCAAGGCCTTCGTGAAGATGTCAGCTATCTGATCCTGTGTGTTGACGTACACCAAGTCAATCTCACCTACTAGTACCTTCTCTCTCACAAAGTGGTAGTGTACCTCAATATGTTTTGTCCTGGCATGGAACACAGGGTTCCTAGCCAACTGTATACTGCTCATGTTGTCACAATAAATGACAACTGGACCTTCCACCTGGACATCCAAATCAGCCAATAGCTTTTGCAGCTATACTACCTCACATGCTGCAACAGCAGCACCTCTATACTCAGCCTCTGTACTCGACAAAGCAACTGTAGATTGCTTTTTGCTGCTCCATGCAAATGCTGCACTACCAAGAGAGAACATGTATCCGCTGGTAGATATTCTATCAGACATACTACCAGCCCAATCTGCATCTGTGTATCCAAACACCTGTACATCTGTACCTGCCTCATAGAAAAGTCCATAATGTAATGTGGACTTCACATATCTCAATATGCGTCTGACTGCATCCAAATGTGGCTTTCTAGGTACTTGCATAAACTGACTCACAAGACCAACAACATAGCTCAAGTCTGGTCTTGTAATAGTCATGTAAATCAAACTCCCCACTATCCTCCTGAACATAGTAGGGTCTTCTATCTCATCTCCAACATCAGCACTTAGCTTTACATTATGCTCCAATGGGACTGAAAGTGGTTTGCATGCTGTCATACCATACTTGGACAACATATCCAAGCCATACTGTCTTTGGGATAGCCATATACCATCATCACATCTGACCACCTCAATGCCAAGGAAGTACCTTAGCTCACCTAGATCCTTCATCTCAAACTTCATCTTCAACCAGCCCTTAACTTCAGCAATCCCACTATCACTATCACCTGTAATAATCAAGTCATCCACATAGATGACTATGATGACCAAACCTGCATCTCCCTTTCTCACATAAAGTGAGTGATCAGCATCAGAAACATAAAAGCCAATATTGACAAGATACTCTCTGATCTTGTCAGACCATGCTCTTGGTGCTTGCTTGAGCCCATAGAGTGCCTTCTTCAACCTGCACACATACGTGGGATGCTCTAAATCTTCATAACCTGCTGGCTGATCCATATACACTTCTTCCTGCAAATCACCATGCAAGAAGGCATTCTTTACATCCATTTGCTGCAACCTCCAACCTTTGGCTGCTGCCAAAGCAATCACACATCTGACAGTTGCCATCCTAGCAACTGGACTGAAGGTTTCATCATAATCTATGCCATATGTTTGGGCATAGCCTTTTGCAACCAGCCTAGCTTTGTATCTGCTAATAGAACCATCTGCATTGTGCTTAATCTTATAACCCACTTACATCCAATAGCTTTCTTTCCCTTTGGCAATGATACTAGATCCCAAGTCTTATTGGCCTCTAATGCAGCCATCTCCTCATCCATTGCTGCATCCCAATGAGCATGACCAACAGCCTCCTCAAAACATGTGGGCTCAACATCCTCAACTAGTTTCACCATATAAGCATAATGGTGAGCTGCATAACCCTCAAAACCAAATCTTTTAACAGGGTATCTCACCCTGTTAGACCTGTGTACCACTGGATCACTCAATGGAGTCTTTGCATTAACACGTGCTCTCTGCACACCTGGAGTCCTCACTGAAGGAATGCCAAGCTCATCATCCAAGCTCTCTGAGCCATTGGAGTCTCCATCAAGAACTGCATCAATGCCTTCTGACACTTTATTCTTTCCTTTGTCTTTACCTGTAGTGCTACTAGATGCACTCGAAGATGTAGAGGTACTCCTTAGTCTCCCAGACCAAGGACTACCAGATGATGTCTCTGGTCCACTAAGAGTCCGTGATTCTTGCCTTTCAGCATGCACATGAGTGTCATGATCATCATCAACATCCAATGCATCACCACTATATGCATACCAACTGCTCATTTCATCAAAGATGACATCCCTGCTCACTCTGAACTTACATGTGACAGGGTTGTAACAGCGATACCCTTTTTGCTCTAAAGAGTATCCAATAAAGATACACTTTTCAGCCTTTGGATCCAGTTTCTTCCGCAACTCATCTGGCACATGAACATACGCAATGCAGCCAAATACTTTCAAGTGTGAAACATCAGGCTTCTTACCTGTAAAACATTCTTCGGGGGTCATACCATGAACTGTAGCTGTGGGAGTTCTGTTCATAATATAAACAACAGTATGAACAACCTCAGACCAAAAATGCTTAGGCATATTCTTTTCAGCCATCAAGGCGCGTGCAACTTCTGCAATATGCCTGTTTTTCCTTTCTGCAACCCCATTTTGCTGTGGGGTATACCTGCATGTGAACTGTCTCTTTATCCCATGAGACCTCAGAAAATCACTGAACTCATTTGAGAGGTACTCTCCCCCTCCATCTGACCTCAGGCACTTTACTTTCAATCCTGTTTCTCTTTCAACTGCAGCCTTGAAAGTTCTAAAGTGCTCAAAAGCTTCACTCTTTTCCTTCATAAAATATACCCACAGCTTTCTAGAACAATCATCAATGAATGTGACAAAGTATGAACTGCCTCCAAGAGATACATTTTGTGTAGGCCCCCAAATGTCTGTATGCACAACATCAAGGATATTTCTGCTTATATCTCTATCATGTGAAAAGGGTTGTCTTGCCTGCTTACCAAACTGACATGCTTCACATACCTTCTGAAATTCTGCAACTTTAAAAGTAGGCAAACCTGTAACCAACCCTTTGAACTGCATTAATTTTAGCCTTTGTACATTTGCATGTCCAATGCGTTTGTGCCAAATTTCAATGTCTGCAACAACACCTTTTCCTTTGGCATACATAGCAGCATTCATAGTAGGAATTCCAGCATCTAGAGTGAACATATGTCCAACTCTACTTCCCTTTGCTACCAACCTGCACTTGTCATTGAAGTCTTCTACAAAGCAGCCATTTGCATTAAATCTAACTTGCAGCCCTTGCTCTACCATTTGACCGACTGACACCAAGTTCTTTGTAATAGATGGCACATGCAATACATCTGAAAGATCTTTGTCTTACCATCATGCAAGGACAAGGGAACTTTTCCAATGTGTGAAATTGGGTGGCATGAGTCATCACCCGTCTGCACATAACCTGCATTCTGCAAATCCTGCATCTCCCCAAACCATTCTGCATGGCTGGTCATATGATTGGATGCACCTGAATCAACATACCAAACATCTTCATGTGTTCCCTTTCCTGTAACAGCATTCAACATATGCTGCATAACGAACAAACGTTCATTTTTATCTTCATTCTGTCGTGAAGACGATGCATAGTTTCCTTGTTGCAACTTACCACTACGGATATCATCTCTCTTAGCATAACATTGGGCTGCAATATGACCTGTTTTGCCACAGTAGTGGCACACAATACCAGAGATGTTAGAACCTCTGTTCTGCCATCCACCTCTTCCTCTAAAGCTCCCCCTGCCTCTAAAGTTACCACGACCTCCTGAAACCTGCATATCGCCAAATTGCTGATTCAATCTGTTTTGCTGGTTGTCACTACCACGTCCTGTACCACGGCCTCTTGAAGAGAACCTGCCACGTCCCCTTCCTGAACTGGAGTAGAAAGCTTGGACCTGTTCACCACTTCTTTCTGGTGTCTCACTCTGTATGTTGATCTCTTCAGTGATCATAAGGGAGACCAACTCATCGAAATCTGGAAATGGATTTCTGACATATACAGAAGTTACAAAAGACTTCCAAGCCTTTTCATTGTTAAGTCCACCCAAGGTAGACGACACCAAATCATCATCATCGGGCATTGCATCAATCGCTGCCAATGCATCTGCAATGCTTCTTACCTTCAGTGCATACTCATTGATAGACATCTTCCCTTTCTTCAATGTATTCAACTCTTGCTTGAGTTGAATCTTTCGTGCCTTTGTATTTACAGAAAACATACTTTCAAGTATGGTCCAAGCTGCATATGAATTCTCTGCATTTCTAATGTGTCCCAGCATATTATTGTCAATTACTACAGACAACCAATACATAACCTTTTTATCCTTTGCATTCCATTCCTTCCGTGCCTTTGTCTCTTCTGCAGTTGGAGGATCACTCATCTTCGGTTCCTTTTCTTCACCTGAAACAAACTCGTAGAGGCCTTTTCCAATAAGGAAGTTCGTGACACGGAACTTCCATGAAGGGTAGTTGTTCTTGTCGAGCTTTTCAATGATAGGGCTTCCACTGTTCTCTGCCATTATCACAAAATTAATACCAACAGCAAGTAAATCTTCTGCAACCCTGGACCTGTAGTGCATAGCAATACACCAGACAGCCTTTTTAACTGTCTGCTCAACAATACATGCAATCTGCAACTTTATTGCAGATAAACCTTGTGTTTACTCATTGGTAAACACCTTTGAACTTACAAATCTCAAATCTGTAACCTGCGCATCCACGTTTGGTCAATACAGTCGAAGTCACAGTGTACCCCGAAACTGCTGTCCGCAACCTTGCGGCTCTAAAACGGGCCCTGAAACGGCCTCAAATGCCCAAAATCTCTGCGGGAAAGCCCTAAAGGGCCAATCTGTAGAATATACAGCGCTCTTCGCGCACACCAAATCTCACTGCAATCTGAGATTTTTGCTCTGCCCTGCTTTCGGTGCCTCCACAGGCACTATCCAAGAGAAGGAGTGGAAGAATGGGAGAGATTCTTACCTGTAGCTTGCTTGCTCGAACCTTGCTTCTTCTCCTTCACTTCAACCTTCGAAATCAGCCTCTCTCAATGGCGCGGCTCTGATACCATGTCAAGAATCACGTGGTGGAGGGGGTTGCTCAAGATATTGCGCAGAACACACAGAATGCACAAGGAGAAGCTCACTCAAGAGACAAGAAGAGAGATGGAGGCCAAAACGTTTTCTTGTTGATTTCTTCTTCTTCTTCACACTCTTTACAATGTACACATAGTATAGATAAGATACAACATAAAAGGAAAGTGGCCTACTAAGTCAAACAATGCATAACCGACTACACTAGTCGACTGGCGCTATAACTATGCCAGCTGTAAATAGGTGTAACAACCTGAATATAATAAGTGATGAGTCAGTGGCCATGTGAGAGTCATAATGACCACCGACGTGCTAAGTGTAGACGTGTGGACCCATCTAACCAGGCGGTCCATCATCAATGTCCGCATGTGTTGAGCTTATCATCTCAACATCCCACAAATGTGTAAGCTAGTTGTTTTAATTCTTCATTTGTGGTAATGTTTTGTTGATTCTACCAACAAGAATAAGCCATTTCCAGCACTTCTAATGGCTTGGACATGGGACCTTGCCTAATACAAAGCTTGCTTGAAAACTCATAGAACCCTTACTACATCATGAATGGGTACAATCGATTTTACCAACATGGTCAATGTATTATTCTTTACAAAAAAATCATTGTTATTTTTTTGCTATGGGCAATGTATTGTGCACATTGGCCATCCATTAGCGTTGCTTGTATTTTCTACTTCTCTCTAGAGAAATAATCTTGTGATCCTAGAATTATAGCATGTCATAGAAATTGATCAAATATTTGACACCCAAACCTCCTTCCATGCCTTAATTGGTGCTACAAATGAAGAACTTTGCTATGTCAAGCATGTTTTGCTACTTTTTAAATTCATTAGTATCTAACACATGAACTTGGCTCTTGCACTTGCATTTTTTACAATATTGTCTCTTTTTTTTGGCCTCATATTTCTTGATGTTGGCATATGATCCCAACTGTCTCTGCCAAAGGTCATGATTTGGTGGAGTTTCCTATATCTAGAAACTATTGGTCGTGGCAAGTGATTAAAAACGAAGCACATGATCTCTTGGATTTTCCTATCTTTGGAATCCATTGATGGTAGAAGTTGAAGTGCATGATCCATTGGATTTTCTTCACATTGAAATCCATGGATAACAAGAAATTGAAGCCAAAGGGCATGATTGATGACCTATCATGTTTTTAAAATCTTGCAATTCACACAAATGAATTTGAGACTTTACAATAATATGGCATATGTTGGCTTTTTTTAAAACTAAACATTACAATGAAAATTAAAAATAGTACCTTCTTCCATAGATATCAAAATCATATCTTTGTTGTCCTCATGTACATGCGCATGCATGCACGCACGCACGCGCGTGTGCCCCCCCACACACACACACCCTTCTTGGCTTATTTTGTCTTTAAGTCTTATAAATGGCACACACGTGCACATGCCCTTGTATTACATTGACATATTTAATCACTCACTCTCACACACACACACACACACATACACACACACACATGTGTCTAATACATAACATACGACTAATTGCTTGTTTACCTATAGGGTGCTAGAACACCAACTAGCAATGAGTAATGATAGCTATAATCCTTAACACTTGTTTGGGACAGTTGATCACCATGAGTAAGGCATCAACATTCTTTGGCTAGATAATTGTGTTGAACCTTCTCTCAAGCATAGAAACCAAAGGAGCTAGCCAATTTCGATTCATGTTGCATGTCCATTTTACACTAGTGGATAGACTAATAATGATGGTTGCTAGATTATTATGATATTTGACAAAGTAGAGCAATATATATCCCTAAGATTCCTCAAATTTGCTGCTAGAATATGCAAATGCAGCCTGCATGTAAGGATTGTTCCACCTTTTTAGTAAATTGGAAGCACTACAAGATATAGGCCTTATACCGATGTTTAAAGCGACGAAAATACAAACAAAAAAATTTACCCCCGTCGTCGCAAAAATCGTAGTTATTAACGACGCCATAGAAACGTCGCTATCAGTGTCGCTATTGGCGTCGCTATCAGCGTTGCAAATGCGACGCTGATAGCGATGCCAATAGCGATGCTGATAGCGACACTTTGCGATGTGCATAGCAACGGCAATAGCGATGCGAGCAGTAAATTTGCGACGCTAATAGTGATGGTAATAGGGATTAAAAAAATTTTGTGGCAGGGTAGCTGTGTGCTGTATGAGAGCCATACAAAATAGTTTCTGCACTATTGTATACAACGTGCTTACGAACAAAAAGAATGTATACTGAAATCATAAAACTGATACATGAAATAAATACATGATCGCATAAAAAGCGATTGGTACAATCATGACAGGATATCACTAATACATAGAAAATGTCTACATAGATCAGGCGACTAAAAAATAAAGGTGTGTGAGCTCCAAGGATCCAAGGGCGAGCTACAAATCCTCGTCCCTCAAAAGCTCGTCCCGCCGCAAAGGAGCATCGAACGGACTATGCAGAAAAAGAAACGACACATCAATCCACCATACAATAATGCATTCAAATATCTCATGGTAACTACGGACAAGAAAGATGAGTGACTTACAGGGTCGCTGCGTCTATATAATCGGTCGATCAATGCATTGAGACCGTGCCTCTCTGCATATCGAGTCTCAAGGCCTATCGGATCGCGATTTGTAATGGAGTGATGCAAAGAAAATAAAATGCTAACTGTTAGAAACATGATTGTCATTACAAAGAATATTTCAAAAAAACAAACAAGCAAAACAAAAGAAAAACTTACAAAGTCCTCCAAATATGTCATGTGGCTGCCACTCCCAAGATGATGGACCACTCCGGCCTTGAGTCGTGCCCTCGCCGCCTCGCGCTGCTGACTCTAACGTCCTGGAGAATTTGTAGCCTCCTCCCTCAATCGGCGCCAGTTGTCTACATCTAACCACTCGGGCTTTGCAACCCCACTCTTGATTGCCTTGCGTGCGTCGGATCGTCTGTGTGACATGTATATATGCATGCAATTCATCATCCAGCCCGTAGAGAATCTATCTACTGCGGCTTGGCACCAGAAACTCCTCGTGCAAGGATGCTACTATGTAGTCCTTGCTCCCCTCCGGTATGTTCTTCCAATGATCCAGGACATTGTGCCGAAAAACTTGTTGGCACAACTCTCTCATGCGAGCCATCACCCTCCTCCCCTCATCATTCATGATGATGGCTCCTGACCTACTATCGACCAGATATCCATAACCCTTAGGAGTCTGCCTAAGATGGGTCCTCTCCTATCTGTGTCCATGCTCCTGGGCATATCTAGGAGACCCCTCTACATCCAGTGTACTGACGGGGGTAATCTCTGTCGGAGTGGCACCCAAAGGGGTGGCATCCAAAGGGGTGCCACCTGCTGACGGCTGCGCAAAAGCCAGAGTAACTGGAGTAGACGTCCCCACAGGTGTGACAAATCCTGGAGGTGACGCAGCTCCAGCTGAACGACGAGACAGAGACACCACATCCATGTCTCCACAGCAGCATCCCCCTGATCCCCATGCACTCCCTCCCTCTGGCCCAAGTCGTGAGCGTCGAGATCGTTTGCTCAAAGCCGAAGCATCCGATTGCGCTGAAGCAGATCTAGCAGAGCGCCCTGACGAAGAATGAGACAGCTCCTGGTCTGCCATCTCTCTGAATCTCGCGAGCTGGTCTAGAGACATGTGTGTGAAGATGTCCTGTAACTCCTCATCGCTCATCTCTCGACTCATCCTGAAAATGTCACCTGCACAGATAAAAAATGATGTTAGAATAATCAATTTAAATCATACAAAGCACAGTAATATAAATCATTTTAAAAAAATCTCTCTTAAAATGCATATCTTATGTACCTTTATATGAAATTGGTCAATGAATTGAGTAAGTGGATGCTCCAAGTATGAAGTATCATATGGTCCCATATTAATCTCCTGATGCAACTCCGCGTACACTGGAAGGTCGATAGACATGTCACCACAAAAGAATGAGTCCGCCTCATTCTAAAAAAATTCTTGGACTCCTGTATTTCCATCATTGTTAGCTGATGCTGGCTCCTAGCTTTTGACGTCCTCCACCCCTTGAAATATCGATCCCTCTATTTGCATATTATCTTCATCTATGCTCGGAACATCGCTTTGATCATATACTCTCACACTTCGGGGAGTTGAAGGTATAACATACCACCATCGAGGTTGTCGGGGGTTTGGATAGAAGATTACCTATTCACAAACACGGACAAGAGAGTTCAAACCATTGTGACATAAACAATGTCGTAATACAATTAGCAAGCGAATGACTCCATGCACCTATTCACAATGGGCCGGCAACACAAAGGTGTCGCGCAAATCCGTTCATTTTTTTTGGAATCTATTTCGAGAAATCCAAATGGACCTCATCCAACTGTTGCTCCAGCTCCTCCAAGTACCACTTTGAACCACTGCACATTGAATAGTATTATGGAGAAGCTACGATAATCCACCGTATTAATACTTTGCAAGTTCCCAAAATACTCCATCTCATCCACAACCATGTTTGGATCCATTGCTCGTCGCCGGCTCTCTTGCTCGAACCCTTCCATGACACCACAGTCCATTGTGGAGCGCATTTAATTAATACGCTCCACGCGAAAATGTCGTCCGCGTGACCACGCTGCACTATATATATTATAATGTACATTGAAACACTCAAATTAGATGTCGCATATAAAATTTAGATACGACAGATTCTAAACCCCTCATCACCTTTGGACTACATCCCCTCGAGAATTTCCACTCCTCCATTGAGACCTTTGTCCCTTCGCGAGATGCTGCGGTCAAGGCTCCATGCAACCATCACGTTGACATAAACCGCGGTATCTCCTCCATGCCTTCGGGATATCGAATCGGTCGACGATGCGTACTACGTCGGAATTCAGCTCGTGCTTCCTCTCAATCTTGCCTTGCAATCTGGTACTTGGCGAGCCACGTTTCCATGGAGGCATGGTGCAACATACAAAAGCGATTCACCTTCTCTTCCATTGAGGCATCCATTCTTTTTTCTACCCCATTTCCAACCACCACATCTCCAGTCAGTCTATCATCGTCCTTCAGCGTCCATAGCATTTCATTGTCTGGTTCCACCGTTGGTAGCCATTGTGAAATATGCACTACCTTCGGCCATGCTACCTTCTGGCCCAGCTCGTTGTCACACAAAGCCTTTCAGGGTTTTCATGAAGCGCTCCAGGAAGAATATCCATCGCGTATGGACAGGTCCAACAATCTCCACTTCATCCACAAGATGCACAAGAAGGTGGATTTGTATTGTGAGCATGCTAGTGGGCAGGTATTTCTCAAAGAGACAGACCGTCTCCACTGCTCCCCGCCTCGCGGATTCAATAGAGGACGTCTTAATCTCTTTTTGTGAGATCCATTGCACCAAAGTCGACAACTTGTAAATGGCCCCACGAATTTCTAGAGTAAGGCATCCTGCGATTGCGATCAGTAGGACAAACTGCCACAAATGAGAAAGCATTATGAATAATGGCCACTTTCCAAATTGCAAAATGCCCACGCTAATTACAATCCATTTGTAGCATAAACCTGACATATCTTATGCCAATCATGGGATTTTAGCCCCGACAATTGGTCGTCTTTAGAAAATGCGGACCTGAGAGAACGCATCATACCTGTCGGAGTGCGAATAGACTTGATTACTTGCTTTACAATGCACTCTTCTTTAGGTGACAAAACCCAAGGAGTGCGAGGAAGCTGCATGCGACCATCATCACTCGACTGTGGCCAAAGCGCCTCCATCTTACCTACCTCCTTCAAATCCATTCGTGCCCCTATAGTGTCTCTCTTTCCTATGATGTGGTCCCATACCAAGCTACCCACATTCTTGAAAATATGCATGGGATCCAACAAGTAGTTGACCTGTAAGTGGGTCCAATATGGCAACTTGTAGAAAACTGAGAACCGTCGCATTCCATTTGGATGTGATTCCGCGTGGACCATTTTCAGCTCGTACCAGCTTGCGGCGTTCATACGTGTTGGAGGTCGTCCAAGGAAACCTTCCCTGAGTTCATGATCCTTCGGCAAGAAAGCGGCGTGTCCTTGATATACCATCTTCTTCATGGTTCGTGACCTTCGGGAGTCTAACTGTGGCCCGCACAATGGACATGCATGATAACCTAAGGTAACCAGACATGTTCCAATACCACGACCTAGTGAATACTTGATTGAATGAGATAAAATATAGATATTACCAGCGAGAACGGAGGCTTGCTCACCTGAGCACTCTCCCGATCCTGAAAAGTCATGCATCGTCCACATGAGAATGGCTCGAATATTGGTTGACCACCGACCATCGCGCCTGCTCATGTCTTGCACAGTGACCCCCTCCTCCCACAAAATCTTAAGCTCATCGACTAATGGATGAAGATACACGTCCATATTTTTTACTTTGTAGCGGCCTGGGATGAGCGAGCTAAGGATGAGATGTCATTTCTTCGTAGAAAGCCATGGAGGGATGTTGTAGTTGACAAGGACTATAGGCCACACATTGTAAGAAGTTGAGCACAGATCGAATGGGTTCACGCCATCCATTGCGAGATCGAGCTGAAGATTCCTTGGCTCTCGCGTAAAGCCTGGGAAGGTAGAGTCAATGTGGCTCCATGCGCACAAATCCGCTGATATTCGTTGAACTCCATCCATGGACCTATTCTGCACATGCCACGTTGTCAAGCTCGCCATGCCAGACGTACGAAACATGTGGTTTATGCAGGGGATGAGCGGAAAGTGTCTGAGAACTTTTTGAGGGATGGTTTGCGCTTGCAAGTCCTGTCGATACCTGTGAGCACCACACTTTGGACATGTCTCCATAGTCTCGTATTCTCCTCGAAACAGTATGCAATTGTTGATACATGCATGGATGTTATTGTAGTCGATGCCAAGCTTCCGTAAAACATGTCGTCCATCATCACGAGACTCAGGCATGGTATTTGCAGGTGGTAATATATGATATTTTAATAACCTGAAAAAAATCATAAAACACCTTGAAAAAGCACAAATGTTTGTAATAATAGTGTAAAAAAAAAATCAATGAAGCCTATGTGCAAGGTACCTGAATAACTCGGTCACAATCGTATCGCTCCACCCGTATTTTGCTTGCACACTTAAGAGTGCAAGCAGTGTCTTCAACCAAGATACTCGGCACCCATCATATAATGGTATGGATGCTTCCTCTCTAAGCGGATCAGAAGTCTCGACATCCATGGGAATCAATACATTGATCATTGCCTCCATCTCAGGCTCCAAGATTGTAGGTAGGTCTGGAAGGTTGTCTATCTCCTCTGGCATTGACGGTATAGATTGGCCTTGCGAGTGGTGGATTGGCTCCTGTACTCCATCCATCGCATGGCCACGAACTCTTCTAATTGGCTGCAAAGGGTGCACTCCCCCTTGGGACGAGACATCGCCTCCCTGGATAGAAAATTTACCAACAAGACCCAATCTTATTGTATATGGTTTTCAATTAGCTTGCGAGTGCAATGCATGATTGATATTAACTTCAAATTACCATTTGTTGAAAATCCACAATCGCCTGATCAATGATCTCATATTGAAACTTGCCAAATCTCGTACGTGTTCTATAGACAATCGGCGTTTTCGTCTAATTACCAACTTACATTGAGAGCAAGGACATGGGACACGCTGATTAAGATACGCCTTGCGATCTTGAACAATAAGACCTTCTTCGTTTTCCATCTTATCTACATTACAACAAACAATTTAATGACTTGTAATACAATTTGGGAAAACGAGGCTCAAATGGATAGCTTTATAGAGATGTATGTCAAGTTGCAAGTTGACCATAAGCTCTTGCTTGAGAGGTTTTAGCCTCTGCAAGAGATTGAGAAGAAAATTTTGTAAAACATTGAGGTTTATATTGATGCATCCATGGTGTTGAAATCTAAACTTCAAGATATAAGAAATGCTTTACTGATTGATGTAAAGAATGCATGGGACATAGTAGTTGAGAGATTTATTGATGTTATATCTCGGCCATATACCATGCTCAAGGATTTGTTTGTCGTGGTAGATAATTATTCATTATTGTAAAAAAAAAAGCTTTGGTTCATAAGGTTCATGAGTTGAAGACTAAATGTTTGGACTTGACTAAAAGATTGGATAATGCCTTAGATGCTAAAAGGAAAAGTGATGAATATGTTACTTCATCATTGCAACAAAAAGATTGGTGACAAGGATGCTATGATTAATGAAGTTCTTCACGAGGTGAATATAGAGTTGAAGGGGATGGAACACGATTCTTCTTTGGGATTTAGTGGTGATTAGTCAATTATTGAGGTGTCTTCTTGTATGGCCATTATACCTTATATACCTAGTTACGGTCTCTAGGTTATGTACTTTGAGTATCTTAGAGGGGCTCTACTAGGATTACTTATACAACTGCACTAGAGGGCTTTGAGTATAAGTAATCTTAGTCAACAAAATTTATGAGCATCATTGAGGATCTCTTAGTCTAATAATAAATCAGTCTCAACAAAAAGCATCTTAGTAATGTGGTTTTTTTGTCCTAGGTCCATGTATAAAAATTAATGCCATCTATGAAATTTATCAACTATAGTTATAAAATTTGTTCCAATCAATTCTACTCATAGTTATAACATTTGAAGAAAATATCCTATGCTCAATTTAAGGGATTCTTCTTCTATAGCAATACTTTTGGGTTCATTTTGATGAAGTACCATAATGACCATTAGCTAGGGTATCATTTTCTTTTAGTCCTTCCATTGACTAGTTGGCATGATTACTAATTTGTTATGCCTATAAAGTTAATACAAAAACAAGGAATTATGCATATCACAATTAGATCCCCTACTTGGACATTATGAAGGATATGACCAATTTTAAGCCATCTTAAAGAGTCACCAATGTACGTGGCCCATGGCAAAGCACATTGCATACCATTATAGATAAGTCTATTATCGTGCATCTTAAATCTCCTAATTAGACTTTATAAAGTGTATGACCAATTTTTAGCCCACTTAAGGAGTCGATGTAATGGTACCCATAAAAAAAGAAAAGTGCATACCATTACCATAATCATGGATATGTTATCGTTCCAATATATACACACACAGGTGGACTACATCTTGAGTAGATAAAAGCTATCCATTTGAGTAGACATACATCTCCATAAAGCTATCCATTTGAGTATACATCTCTTTCTCTTTCTCTCTCTCTCTCTCCCTCTCCCTCTCTTTCTCTCTCATTTCCTCTCCCTCTCACAATATATCCTAACACTCTCCAAAAGAAAAAGGGAGAGGGAGAGAGAGAATGAACTCTTCCTCCCTCTCCCTCTCCCTCTCCCTCTCTTTCTCTTTCTCTTTCTCTCCCTCTCTCATTTCCTCCCCCTCCCTCTCCCTCTCCCTCTCTTTCTCTTTATCTCCCTCTCTCTCCCTCTCCCTCTCTTTCTCTCTCATTTCCTCTCCTAAACAAGCAAAAGAGAAAGTGATTTAAACCTTAAACAAGCAAAAGGGAGAGGGAGAGAGAGAATGCACTCTCCCTCCCTCTCCCTCTCCCTCTCCCTCTCTTTCTCTTTCTCTCCCTCTCTCATTTCCTCCCCCTCCCTCTCCCTCTCCCTCTCCCTCTCTTTCTCTTTCTCTCCCTCTCTCTCCCTCTCCCTCTCTTTCTATCTCATTTTCTCTCCTAAACAAGCAAAGAGAAAGTGATTTAAACCTTAAACAAGCAAAAGAAGGAGAGAAGGAGACTCACCGATGAGATATGGCGAGTGTGGGGTGGCTCCTCTTTGCGATGAAGGCTCCTCCTCTCCTTTGCGAACAATGGCGGCGGCGGCAGCGGCAAGTCTTCTTCCTCTCCTTCTCTCACGATGGTCGCTCTCTCCCTCGCTCTCGCTCTCAAACACAAAACGCGAAAATGCAAAATAAAGCCGTGCTCGGTTTCGGCCCATTTTTTTTCCCTGTGGATCGTCGTTATTTGCGTCAGTATTTGACGTCGTCGCTAATCGTCGTCGCTATAAGCTCAAATCCTTGTAGTGAAGGTTCTTAAATAGAACATCAATATAGTTTAGATTCAATATAGCCAAATTTTAGCACCTATATTTCAAGGTTTTCTAAATAGGCATCTCCCCTACTCATGCTAATCTAGTTGTCCAATTTTAGACCCCTCCCTACTTGTCATAGCTGTGACTTTAATGAACTAAATTGACCTTCAATCATGCCCTTGATTTAGGGTTACCTAAGCATAGCATTTCTTTCTTGATGGACAACTTCCACCCTCCCATTTCACATATTTTATTTTGCAACTTGTGGCATACACAGAGATAGGAGTTCATAGGAGCACAACTTGCATCATACACAGAGATAGGCTTTCACCTGGTATACCCGATTTAGATGCATCATCTTCCTTGTTGCGAGAAAAAGAGGCCTCTCTTTACGGAACCCCAGATCGCTCGTTTGGTCATGGTAACACAAATTAGAAAATACTTCACCAGCAATTTGACTAACTAGGAATTCGAGTTCAAGTTAGACATGCCATGTTTTCTAAACTTATATTAATCATGTTCAATTAGATTTTCAAAATAGATGTTGTCGTGCATGTGAACTAACCATCATTTAATATCGGTGGTAAGGTATCTTACTACCATATCCTTGAATCTCTGAGTGCACAAGTACCAGCATATGTGATGGACTTTATGCATACATATATGATCTAATCCCTTCTCATATTGAGACAATAAGTAAGACATGCTTACAAATGTTTAGGTGTAGGTACACACACCGATACACACATTCTTTCATTTCTCACGCTTAGAAATATGCACACACGAAATTCCCCTAGGTCTTTCATATTTTGGGTACTTTAATTAGCTTAACACTAATCTTGCATACAAACTGTGTTAGCTTAAATATTATGGATTCCTACACTTCAAATAGTTGAGGTATGCTTAGAGTAGATTAAAATATCCCCTAGTTGACTCACTATAATGATAATTTTGGTGGACGAATACTGGGACATGTTATGTTTATTGATTATAGGATATAAGGGTACTACAATGTGACGATTGTGGAAAAAACATAAGTGCAAAGCGAGACTAGTATTTACGAGATGTTTTGTTTCCTCGAACTAGATAATGGTCTATAGCTATCTACCATGTGTCTCCCCTCTCCAATGATACATCTCTCTCCCTCTCTGTACTCCTAGATTTCTTAGCCACTATGCTGCTTGCAAAGAGACAACTCTAGAAGCTTCACATTTCACAAAGCACATCAAAGCTTGGTCATGGTGGCAGCATGATGAATTAGGTTCATTTTTAAAAGGAGGTTAGATAAATATATTATAGAGTAAATGATTCTTGGTCTGGTTAGTTCACATCTTGGTCTTTCTAGCTTTCTTCTTACGTTCGGCAATAGGTTCATGCTAGTTTATGACTCTTACAAGAAATTTGTGAGCCAATGGTGTAGCATATGTAGCGCCTGTGGCATGATACTAAAGAGATTCTTGTTTGGTTGCTTCTAAGGCATCACATCACCCTTATATCGCATCCAAAGATCACACCTTCTGGATACACTCCTAAATATTGCAAGCGCACACAGTACTATCGACCCATGATTGGTGGCACAGTTTGTGCTCAAATAGAGTATGTTGTTCATGCCAAATCTAAAGCAATGCATATTTCATAGCTCTTGTAATATATGCCTAAAGATTACATGACTAGCATAAATAATTTATGATTTTGTAATGGATGAGGAACTTGAGCAATCCATCAACTATTGCTTCTTTAGACTTTATTACTATTGGTGTTTTTTGCATAAGTCATTATACATAGTTTATATGGTCTTAATTACTATCATATGTATCATAGACTACTCACAAGACTAAAGTTAATGCTTTAGGTATGAGTGTTGTCTTGACAAGAAAAGTCTTAGGCCATATGATTAACTAGTTTCTTATTTTGTGATATTGTGATTACTAATAATTTGTAATGCCATCTAAACACACACACACAAAGCTATATAAGATTATGGACATTTGTTTCTAACCTTTTTAGAGTCGAGATGATGGATTGCAAACTTGAGGTTACCAACTGCCCCTAGTGCGCCCCCCCCAAAACACACACACACACACACACACACACACACACACACACACACACACACACACACACACACACACACACACACACACACACACACACACACACACACACACACACACACACACACACACACACACACACACACACACACACACACACACACACACACACACACACACACACACACACACACACACACACACACACACACACACACACACACACACATGGAATTATTGCTAATGAGATATAAGAGAGAGATAAGAGAGAGATAAGAGAGTGAGAAAGAATGGAAGAGGCTCTTGGAAGTTTCTATGTTCGCTACAAATAGGCAGAGGTTGCTCCTCGATTCTATGAGAGAGAGAGAGAGAGAGAGAGAGACAGAGAGAGAGAGAGAGAGAGAGAGAGAGAGAGAGAGAGAGAGAGAGAGAGAGAGAGAGAACATCTAAATAAAATTGCCTGTAAGAAATGACATGTTGAATAAAATATATTATTAGAATAAATTTTTATGAAGAAAGTGCAAATAGCATATGCTACCTAGCAATATCCATGGACATTTATTTGGTAAACTTCAACTTGCTTACAGCCTTGAGGTAATATTATAGGCCAAAAGATAGTGGTCATGAGACATATTGCATACATGTTGGCAATCATAAACACTTTTAGCTTCATAATAAGCTATTAGGCTTGTTAAATTAGTACTAGACACTGTGATTGGCTTCAAAGTTCGAATTACCAATATTGTAATACTTAGAACACTTCACATCCTAATGCACTCACAAGAGGGTTCATGGGTGGTTAAGTCGCAGAAAAACTAACCATGAGAGACCTAATTTTTTGTATGTTATATATAGGTATTTTTATACACAACGTGTAAACATGCTCTATATATGTACCGAGATATTAAAATGTTTTTCCAATATAGTTCTAGGATGTTTCTAAAACTAAATCAATAGTATTTTTTAAAATCATCATATAAATTTCACTTGTACATATGTTTGTCCACAAATATATAAGCAACAATCTTACATCCCTAGATATAGTGTTACTAAAGTACCATAAATAGATTAATGCATAATATAATTTTGTATATCTCAACCATACCAAAATATGAACAAAATTTTAAAAAATATATGTTTTGGGTAAGATAGATTCATTGTCACATATCAATTATTTGATACATAAGAAATAAAAAAGTACAATCTGAGAGAGACAAAGAGAGAGGAAAGTATATATGAAAATTATATATATATATATATATATATATATATATATATAACTAAATATGAGAGAGAGAGGTATCATGTACCTAGGCACTTGTAGTGTCAAAATGTTGAGAAGAAGATTACATATACCTCCACTTTTAAATAGTTGAAGGGGTTATGATCCTTCCCTACACATTTTAAGAGTACTGGCGACGGTGAAAAACTACATGGCATGGGGCTCAATGGCTATGGGTACAGGTGGATTGGAAATGGGGCATGGGTAGATAGCACATAGGCTTGTGGGCTCCAACAAAGTTTGATTGTTGTTTACTTGAGTGGTGACCCCTCCCTACAAAGTTTGAGGTTGTTAGGATGAAAAACCAAAGCATGGGGCTTGATGGTTGTGTAAGGGAATGGATTGTAAAAAGAGCACAAGTGGATGCAGATGAGTATGTGGGCTCAAAAGTAGGTATAGATGCGGGCTCTAGGGAAGCTTTTAAGGGAGCTACCACCGCATAAAAATCCTTCTATTACTACTACATTCTCTCTCTCTCTCTCTCTCTCTCTCTCTCTCTCTCTCTCTCTCTCTCTCTCTCTCTCTCTCTCTCTCTCTCTCTCTCTCTCTCTCTCTCTCTCTCTCTCTCTCTCTCTCTCTCTCTCTCATATGTACATACACACACACACACACGCATGTATATAATATATAATTGTAACGTAATATATTAATAAGAACATTATGTTATAGGTTAATATTTAACATAATATATTAATATGATATACATATATAAGATATCAAGCGTTCAAATATTACATATACTAATAGATAACTATTGATATATATAATGTAATATACTAACACACAATATATTATATATGTATTAATATTGATACAAAAATATTAATATATTATAATTAGTTCAATAAACATATACATATTAAATTTAATTCAATAACATATATAATCACACACACACACATTAATATATATTATATGTATTAATATTTTATATATAATATATTAAAAAATTAATTATATAGATTAGTATTAATATATTTAATAACATATATAATAATACACAAAATAATATATATTATTAATATGGTATATATGTTATACTTGTATGTATGTGTGTGTGTGTGTGTGTGTGTGTAAGGTGCGAAGGTCTATATATATTTTTCTATGTTTTCTTTTGGTCTCTCTCTCTCTCTCTCTCTCTCTCTCTCTCTCTCTCTCTCTCTCTCTTTACCCTCCCTCCTTTTTGATTTCAAGATCTCTCTCTCCCTCTATAGAGTAGGCACATGGGTGCTAGTCTATGGGGGCTCACAGCCATGTGGGTGCATGGACATGGGGTTGGGACAAGGGTGTATGGGGTTGGGAACTCTGTAGGGAGGCTCCCTGGGTTTTGCGGGAGGGGGCTCCACATGTGCCCATGACACCCCTCCCCCTAGTGGTGAAAAAAAGGGGAAATTTTTTTTGATAATAAATATAGTAGATATAGTCTCTTAATAACTCTTTAGAGTCCACTGATCCAAGAAATATGATCAATTTACAAATATCATATCTTCTTTCTATCTAATTCATACTAACATTCTCTTGTTTGTATCTAATTGGTATTCTTAGAGTTTATTTTGTAGATAACAACTTTTTCCTAAGAAAAATCTAATCTTTTGTTATTTACGATGGTAACAAAGTAAGATAATTTTGCTTACATATTGAACCAAAAAATTAATGAGATAAAATATTTTTCCAAAAATTTTACATATTGAACAAACAAAAATTATGATGAAATGATAATATTTTTCCAACAAAATTTCAAAGTAAAACTCGGGAAAATGTAGCATCCTTGACTTAAAAACCCTCAATGAAAGTTATTGCACCACCTTAATAGACATCCACAACTTCTCATTTCAATTACCCACAAAATTAAAATTTTGAATAACTATTTTAATTTTTTAGCTCCTAGATTCAGAAATCAATATTTGATTTTTTATCTTCCAAACTTGTCAAGAAAGATTACTTATTGTGAGACAGTTTTTTACTTAACCAATGATTTTATGCAAAGTTAAAATGTGAAGTTGTGGGTTGTTTCTCCTATTTACTCTTTAACCATCAATAGAAGAAAGATTAGAGAAGTGGAACCATATATAATACTTCTTTTCACAGATTGTAGTTGGGAAGTATAAGAAGAGTACAATAAATGAAGATTATCCTTGGAACTTCTTCTCAAGTCCTTTCCAACTTTTTGAAAAACTTGGGAGTTTATCTAAAAGCTATTTATTAAGACTCCATGTCAAAAAAAGTTGTCCTCTCTACTAAAGGAAGGTATTGACTTGAAACGGTTGAAGTTGAGCATCTTTAAAAGGTGGAATGAGGAAGATGTTTGATAAGAATTGGGTTAAATATTTAATAAAATGCCATTCATTTATGAAATTTGAAAAGTTGTTGAACATGAGAGGACCATCCGTATGCCAAAAAAGAAAAGGAAATGCATACAATTTGTATGCATTCATCTAAATAAGACGAATGAGTTGTGTTATTGAGGAGGATTTTGAAAGGATTTCCAACATGTAGTGTCTATCATATAGTCCTATTTTAGATTGAGTACAAAGAAATTATCAAACCCTCTTTGAATAAAGCTAGAAAGACAATTCTACAAATTTAGAGTCATAGCTACATCGTACTAACTCAATAGTTATTTAAAGGCGTCCAATGTCTTTTCATATACCTAAATAATGTCAAGAAGACCAATTGTGAGAGCAGTGAGAAAGACATGCTAACCTACTTTTATGATGCTATATTATTTTCAAAAGTGGATACTGTGGGACCTGATGATGGAATAAAAGGTTTGGACATGTTAGTTATAAATAACATGTGAATCAAGCAATTCAGTTCATGAATGAACCTAATATATTTCTTAAGATATTTGTTGTTCAAAAGTTTGGCATTCCAACACACATTCCATTAGAATAAAAGGTGCACTTAATGACATATGCACAAGTCCTATAGGCAAGAAGGATGATATAATCTTTAGTTATGTAGTTAAATGTGACATAGAGTGTAAGCTTAAGAACTTTAGTTAGCAAAGTGGATCCTAGAAATGAGAGTGTACAACTAGGATAAAGGGGTAGGTGATGTCCCCCAAAAGCAAAACATAGCTCACCCAAATTTGCTAACAAATTTCCACAAAAGATGCATATTGTTTAGCCACTTCAACCTATGCCACAAATTATATATATATTATAAGTTTTTTGTGGATCAAACAAGTAATCCATATTTCTTTTTTATATTTTGGATTTTATAAAGCCTTAAAATAATGCATCCTTTAGTGCCACTCTATTGGCTCCTCATTGCTAGTCTTTTGTGAATCCTTTTCTTATAATTAGATCCACTTGATAAATTTATGGAATTGTCTCACATATTTTATCTAGTAATGTATATAGTTTCACACTCAAAAATATCATAATCGAAATTAAATATGTAATAGAATAATATTAGATGTCACTCTATTGGCCCCTTTACTCTAGTGCTTTGATATTAGAAAGCAATATAAAGGGTGGGTTTGAGATTTTTGGTTAGATTTGATTCATGTTTGGATGGATAAAGTGAATGCCTTAGTCGTGCACATGGACAGAATGATTGGGTGGCCCATCCTTTGAGTTGGCCTATTTTCAAAATGTGATGACAAGGGGGCATACAGTTTTAT
This sequence comes from Lygodium microphyllum, assembly GCF_053477565.2. Taxonomy (NCBI): domain Eukaryota; kingdom Viridiplantae; phylum Streptophyta; class Polypodiopsida; order Schizaeales; family Lygodiaceae; genus Lygodium; species Lygodium microphyllum. The sequence goes on along the minus strand of NC_141137.1, from coordinate 67,573,389 downwards.
AATAAGGTTTTGTCCCTTGATAGTATATAAGAAGGGCTTTGTCAAGATCTTGTCATGTTAAGTGCTCCAAATAAGTTAGGTGTCCTTTTGTGGAAACCTTTGGTTTGCAAGATTTCCATGGGGCTATAGGCATGCCAATGATCCAAGGGGATCCATGAGTGGCCTATGAAGGGAAATGTAAGATTTTGATGTGATTATTCAATCAATCCTATGCACAACTCTTACTTTCACCACACACAATCTCCTTTCCTTGGTACGTCCCAATGTCAAGCATGAAAATATTTTACCTTATTTTTTTCTAGAAACAATATGCCCTATTTTGTAATTGTGGCTACAAAATACTTGAGCTTCTTTTGAATGTGTTCTCTTAGTTTATAAGATAGCATATTTTTCATGGACTAGACTTGTTAGGTAGCTTTAATTATTCCCCCTTGAGAAGAAAAGCAAGCATAACATGTTCTAGTGTGACATTTTCCATATTTGAAGTATGTCCTTAGTATATGCATGCTATTTTGGAAGTCTAACTAGTAGCATGGCCCTTGCATCCTTCTCTAGGACTTTAGCAATAATATCATCAAGTGGGCCATGATACTTTTGTTCCTATTGACATGTAAGTTATAACCATGGTTGCCTTGTTTTGCATTGTATATTGTTATGCTGTATTAAGCCACTTAAATATTCAAATCACCAATTAGCAGCAATGCATGTTTGCTGTCCTTTTCTTTCTAGTTTAATGTTGCTGGATCTTGTTGTTCTTGACTTACAAATTCCTCCTATAACTCTTTATGCATTTAAGTAACTTGAGTAGACCACGTATCAAATTATTGTCAGTTAAATTATCTTGATGGAGACATTAGGATTGGAACTTACTATGAATTTAGAGTCAAGGTGTTATTAGGGTGTATAGTAGGTGTAGCGTCTATCTATATTATACCTTGGTAAAGTCAAAATCACATAAACTTATGAAACCACATTGATTATAAATTCTACCACTTTTGTTTGATTATAAAGATGATAGTAGCTTAGAGAAATGTCCATACAGGTGGAGACTATCAAGATATGATTTGTGCTTCTTTGGCTTCTTGACAATAGTCTTCTTAACGATGATATTAGCTAGAATTGCACTTTAAGCTCTTTTCTATTTTTGTAATTTGGAGGTAAAAATTTAAATGATATAATTTAAATTTCCCTATCAATGAATTCCACACACTTGCAAGTATGATTTGAAGCTAATCATAAAAGTGAAATAATATTGGGGATTTATTCACTTGGCATTACTTTTGACACAAATATAAAAAAAAAAGAGGTAAACCCTAATGCATTAAAAATATAAAAAATCAAACCCTAATACATTAAGAATATTTGGATATGGCTACCTTGAACCTTGTGAACCAGCCTTTGATGGAGGATTCACAGTTTGTGGTTTGATCATTTCTCATGCCTATGCTTTGACCATGAGGGAGCCACCTCTTGGTCTCCTCTTAGCCTACATCAATGCAACTCATAGGCCATTACAAAACTTCGATTACAAGAGGTTTATGACCAATACAACCCACCTTTTAGCATATTGGCACCCTTGGAAGTTTGAGCTTTTGAAACTATTATGTGTGTGTACTTTCCTCTTGATGTTTGAGGGATTTTGTTCAACTTGAGATCTTCTTCCTTTTTTGGCATTGGTGCTCAAGAAACAATTATGTATGCAATGTGCTAGAGACAAGAAACTAGTGTAGTACTTAACTAGTTTCAACTACCAAAAACTTTATAAGTCATTATTGGAGTATATAGATGATGGTTAACCTATTATGTAAAGGTTGGACATGGATCATAAAATTTAAGTTCAACATGTAGGCATCATAAAACTATAGCTAAATCCTATATATCATGTGCATTTAAAGCATATTTATAAAATGCACTATCTATAAGCTTCTAATTGATAAAATATACCATTTTTATTGACGTATAAGTAACTTTTTAGCAAAATCGCCCCCTTTTTGTAAGCATGTGCTTGTAAATTTTTTAGATTAAAAGTTTTCTCCATCCAAACTCATATACTAGGCACATATCTTATCGATAGAAACCCCTACCCTCAAGCTACGAAGGATAAAATAATGGTTTTGATGGAGGATAGATTAGGGATACATGAAGGCTAGAGTAAGCTTATGGTTGTAATACCATGAACAAATATGGAAGCTAACATGATAACACTCCATAATGACAAGTGAATGTAGATAATCAATGCATATAACATAATAATTCATCCTTAGCTAGTATCTCTTTGAATAGGAAAAGTACATGGCACTCAGGTCATTATGCAAGCTCGAAAGGACAATCCTAGATCATGAATTTTTTGTCGTAAAAGTGGGGTATGGCCCCTTGAACCACTCCACCTCCTTAGGCTTTTATAATCCTTATGGACTAGGGTTCTTGTCAAATCTAACAATCATGCAGGGACTAAAGTTATTAAAAGCATTTAATCATGGATTCCTAATGTTGATACATTGCTATCTACCCTTACTACTCAACACAAGATGTGCATCTAGCGGCACCTAATTATCATTTGTAAACGGACGAATAACACAATGTTCTAATCAAGATGAGGTAAGATCATGCATCGATAAATGTAGAGACGTCAAGCTAGAAGTATGCCTACTACTTACATCAACAATTGAAAAATCATAGTCAACTCCATCGATCAAGTATCTTTGTCTTGCCTCTACACGAAACCCAAAGTCAAGAGAGAGTTTACAAGAGGCATAATTGCCTTACCATTGTGGATTTTTAAACCTATGAATTATTTGAAGTGAACCTCTAGGGTCCAAATTTACAAGGCCATCAGAGCCCAAGAAATAGTTTATTACTTACATGTTTACTAAATTAAGTATTCAATGAGTATTCAATAGGCAATGGAATTCATGTTGGGGATGCAAATGGTGCTTATTCTTCTTTTGAATTGTTTTCATGATGGTGACAAATCTTGGAGAACATAGGATATAAACAATAGTACTAGGTCATTAGAGTAGTTAGTAGATCAATTAGTAGAAGTAGTAGATTAGTATATTAATAGTAATAGCATAGTAATAGATTAGTAACTAGTAGGCTTAGGTTGTAGGGTATTAATACTACTAGGTTTGGTTGTAAATAGTGGTAATAATAGTATTAGCAGCATTAGCAACATAGTAGCAATAGGTTTAAGATTTAAGGTTTATTAGGTTGTTTAATAAATTAATAGGTTAATAAAAGTAGCTTTAGGGTTTATGTTTTAGGGTGTTAGTAGTTATTAGTTAGTATGTTGTGATGGTGGTGGTGGTGATGGTACTGGTGGTGGTGGTGGTGGTAGGTTTAAAGTTTAGAAGGTTAGTAGTACTAGTTTATGAATTAAATTACTTACCTTTCATATACAAATGAAGAAGCCATTGATTATCTATGTAATGGTGAGAGTGATACTTTCATATACAAATATAGCAATAATTGATTATCTATGTTATAGTGAGACTAATACTTGTGGGTGCTTCCTCTTCAAGCATTGTTGGCAAGCTCATGCAATTGGTAGTAGAGCATGACACACAAAATATCGACTTGGAGTTAGACTAGGTTTGTTTGATGTCATAGACCCTTTGTACTGTTTCATAAGGAGATCCCCATGCTTCTCCATGTCACACACTTTGTAGAAAGAGAGCTTTATATATGGCATTGAGGCATCAACATTCATCATGCTCCTTCCCAACACGTACACTTGTATAATGTAGACTTTATAATAAGATTGTTTAGAGAAAGTTGACGACATTCACTCAATCTTATGTATCTTCAATGTATATTATGATTTACAAAAAGGAAAATTTAGACTTTGTTTTTGTCAAATTGCATTCAGTTTATAGTGTTAACCTCATCACAAAAAGAAAGCGAAAAAGTGAAAATGCGCAAGCTAAGTCAAAGGCAAAAGCATATTCTTAAACACAAGGCACCCCTAAAACTTTTTGTAAAAGAATTCCAGGCTCTCTCCTGTGCAAATTGTAAAGGTAGATGGGCAGTAGAAAGGAAGCTAGGAAGAAGATAGGAGGACAATGGGAAAAAAGCCTATCCCACAGCCGACCATGTAAAAAGGGGATAAGGGGATGACTGCCCAAAAGGGATTTAGGGTTTTGTATATAAAGTTGAAAAGTGAATGAAGAGCTCATTCTTGGAGCCCATTCTCTGGTGTGTGGCAAAGTGGACTCTTCTTCTTCTCTCCTTCTCTTCTCTTGCTTGCTTGCTTGTGAGTGCTTGGGGGAGGGAGTGTGTGTGAGTGAGGGAGTGAGTGTGTGAGGGTGAGGGATCTTGGAGGTGAAGCCCTCCACCATCTCCTCTCTTGTTCTTCTCTTCTCTGCTATTCTCTCATCTTGCACATGGATATGGAGGATGGAGCTTGGAGGAAGAGGCTTGAGGATGCTTGATCTTGCATCACGAATCCTAGAGCTATTGGAGTGCTTGAGAGAGGAAGAAACTCAATCGGGCATCAAGGTAAGCTCACTACACTCGTAGAGAGGGATATCACGTCAACTATATGAGAGGTGGCCATTAGTGCTCGCTTGAAATGCTTGAAGGAATAAGCAGTTAGTGGGGCTTGGCGGTTGAACAAGAGCTCCCTTTACATTTTAGTTCCATTTCTGGGACCAACGATTTAATCTTGAGTGCTTTCGTACTTTAAACCGAACATTGAAGTAAGTGTTTCATCCTCGAACCAGAGCTTGAGATAGATAGGAGATTTTGGGTTTTTAATCCGTACTACAAGTGAGTATTTTTTGTTTTTGATGATAAATTGAGTAGGAGAAAACATTTTAGTACTTTGCTTTTGATTTTTGTTGCATTTAGAGTAGGTTAGGATCGAGAAATCGAAGTGGAAAGCTTAGGGTTTCTTGCTGTAAAACAATGTAAAAAAGGCCTAAACAGGAAAAAAATGGAAAAAATGAGTGATTAGATGTGTTGGAATAGCAAGGGGAGTGATTGGTGAGATTAAGGTTGTGCCTAGCAAGGGTTTAAAACCCTAGGAGGCAATGGAAAGCCTCATTTGTGATCTGGCATTATGTGAGAGAGAGAGAGAGAGAGAGAGAGAGAGAGAGAGAGAGAGAGAGAGAGAGAGAGAGAGAGAGAGAGAGAGAGAGAGAGAGAGAGAGAGAGAGAGAGAGAGAGAGAGAGAGAGAGAGAGATTGGAGGCCCTTACTTGGCAATGGATTGATTGAGCTAGATCGGAGGTTTTTGTGACATCTAGGTATATGAGACCCTTCCTCTACATCCCTAGTTGTATTTTGGAAAATCTAGAGTGCTAGCATTGCTTGTATCATTAGCTTTTAATTGAATCATACTCGAGTATGTCATTTTGGCTCGTCGGAATCGGACGGTTGTAACAATGTCTGATTCTGAGAATCGGACACTCGGACCGATTTTCAAAATCGGACACTTAAGATTGGACCTACCATGTCACCACTTAGACAACTCACCCCTATTCGATTCTGAGAATCAGACAGGTGGGAATTGAACACACCACCTCATTCGATCGAACGCTTAACCCGTTCGATCGTGAAAATTGGACCATAGAATTGAACCCAATAACTTGTCCGATTGGACACCAACCTGAATCGGACCGAGCGCCCTCATCCAATTCCTATAATATGACATATTAAAATCGGACCACCCCGCACTGTCCGATTGGACACATCCTATCTGATTGTGACAATTGGACCTGATCTTGTCCGATTCCTAAAATCAGACATACCCTAAATTGGACACTGGTAAATCAGACATCTAATTTTCAGAATCGGACTCTAGTAAATCGGACGTAGCCTGAGAGACAAAATCTAGAAATTTGATAAACCCTGACTGACGAAGAGCGTGACCCACACACCAAGAGAACTCATCGAAAGCCTTACATATAGTTGTATACCTAGAAATCATAAGCGAATAGCCAAGAACCGTGTTGATGCACATTTCAGCAAACTTGACATGCTTAGTGTTGTAGGCTAATTGTAAGACCCCAAATTGACCTTGAACAAGCTGAATGACATAACCTAGACCCTAACAAGTGGCAATGAAGGCCAGGAATCGAGCTTAGAGCCCCATGAGGCCACGAGCACAAGCAGGATTATGGAAGCTAAATAGTCATCTTGTCTTCACATTCATACTATTTTCTAGCACTTGAAGTACACTTGTTAAGAGTTGAAAGCTTGATTGTGCACAATGCATAGAAAAGAGTACACACACACACACACACACACACAAAGTGACTGTAAATTGAGAATTTCTTGTAAATAACAAGGAACACACTCAGACGCAATAACCTTAAGGAACCCACCACTAGGAGAAAAGACCTTGAGACTTGGCTGGGTGATTGAAACCCCAAGTGTAGGACCCAACTAAAAACACAATAGAGAAGCCAGGCACAGCAAGGACAGACCCCATTGGAAAAGTGGATCTACATGACCTAATCAATCTCATTGACAACTTGGTGGAGCATGAGACTGCAGACATGGCAGAGACAAGCACTAACCATGAGGAGCTCAACTTAGGAAGTCTTCCGATCGAAATCTAGCATCCTATAGGCTTGGATAGACCACCATAGCAAGATGTCCAAGGATGTCATGGCGGACCTAGGAGAGGAGAGGAGACTAGCGCGCGAAGCTTTGCGAAGCCTAATGACCTACAATCAGGAACAACAAGGTAGGATCCTGGAACAGAACATTGAAGTGTGTGAAATTTAGTGAGTCCTAGTGCTAGCAAGCAGAAATAGGACAGGTTTGGATATGCCAAGAGGGAAAGAGCACTAGAGGGAGATCTTACGTTGAGTGAGCTTCTCATGAAGTGACTGTTAGACAATGCTTCCCTCGAGTGAAGTGCCACTGCCATGGCAACCTTGTTGCTTGCAAGATTATGAGTTAATTAGGGCTCCAAGAGCCAGTCTAAAATCCCGATAGTCTCACAAAGTAGCTAGACAAGTACTAGCCTAACGATGACCCATATAGCTTCATGGAGCAATTTGAGAAAGTTTGCGAGGCGAACGGTCTCACCGATCTTACTTTGTGCTCGCAAGCTTTTGATCTATGCATAGGAGATAAGGATAGGACGTGGTACACGAGTCTAGATGCTGTAGAGCGAACTAACTTTAACAACCTCAAGTATCTCTTCATTAAGAGATTTTCCAAGATAGGATACTTCGACAATCTGCTAGTGCCACTCATGAACATCAAACAGAGAGAGAAGGAAGATATTTGGGATTATGTGACCCACGTGAGGAGTCTCTTCAACTAGAGAGCCACCAACCAAAAGAGCGTTATCCATGGTATTTAGTAATGGGATATGAAGTGAATAGCTCTATAAGGCCTTGGCAGGCAACTCGCGCTTGTAGTGAGATGTACTAAGACTAGGGTCTTTGAAGAGGCGATCAAAGTGGATGACTAGCTTAAGGAACAAGGCCTCAGGAGCTCGAATTAGGATGAGCCTAATGCTAGAACTTCATAAAGAGCTTCAACATTGAGTGAGAGATAATGCCCAAACCTCACATCAAGTGTGTGTATTGTAGAAAAAACCACTTGCCAGCTAAGTGTCACGCCCCTAGGTCATGACCTTGTGCAAATTGTAGTAGGTTCATCAGCCATGATGCCATGCATTGTAGACTACTAAGGAGAATCCCGTACTTGCAATCGTACAATCAGCCTTACCTAGTGAATAGGCTGCCAAACTTCTTCGGAAGGGGAGCCCCATTGGCTCTCCTGACACCCAATGACGCCAAGCCGCATTCCTAGGATGGAAATAAACCCTACACACATCCCTAGATCACATGGACCTTGTGTGACTGACCTACCAAGTGACGCTCCAATCCACTACATGGAAGAGCTAAACGACGAAGGGCCTTACTACGTACACCCTTACGTCTCATACAACAAAAAGGACAATGCAATCCTTATGGACTACCGACCAATACCAGTATTGACATTAGGTAGAGGGAGAGGTAGAGGCTGAAGGGAGCTCTCTTGCTCAACCCCCGAGACCTACAGACCGCTTATTGGTCAAGCATTTCAATCCAAGCAGCCATGGCTACCTCTGACATAGCCAACGTGCTCTCCCTACCTATGGGGTATAGTGAGCTTACCTTCATGCTCGATCGAGTACCCTCCTCTTTCTTGCACACCGATAGCTCCACATTCCTCTTTGCCAAGCTCCATCCTGCATAGCCACGCGAGATAAGAGAAGACAAGAAGATGAAGAGAGGATAGTGGGAAGCTTCTTCTCCTCGATCTCTCACTCTCACACACTCACTCCCTCACTCTCTCACACTCCCTCACTCAAGCACACACAAGAAGGCAAGAAGAAGAGAAGAAGAAGAAGAAGCTTTTTGCCACACACCCAGAATGAGAGTTTCCATTAACTTTTTGGCTTATATACATGCCCTCTTTCCCTTGGGTGGTCATCCCCTTTTTACATGGTAGGTCATGGCCTAGGCCCTTTTTCCCTTTGCCCTAAATTCTTAGCTTAGTCCTACCACCCGTCCATGGTTACAAATTGCACAAGAGAGAGCCTGACAGTCTTTTACAAAGATTTTGCTTGCCCCTTTATATTTAGAGGTGCGCCTTCTCGCTTTTGGCTCTTTTGTAGCTTCCATGGTTGCACCTTGGACTCCTGCTCATTGTTCCCATGCTTTTGGATTTTTTTTCTCAAGTCCATTCCCTTGTGAGGCACCTTTTCCTTTTTTTTTTTTGCCTTGCGCTTTTCCTCTTGATGCCTCTTTTTTCATTTTCTTTGCTCTGCAGTAAACATTACCCCCCTCCTAATGGAGTGCCAGTCCCATGGCATTGCTGGGTGGTGAGTTGGATGGTGGTGATGGGGTAGCTGGGTGGCTTTTTAAGTTTATATACAAGCCCTGGTTGAGGATGTGTTGGAGGGATTCATGCTTGAAATTAAAGATGGTGTTGGAGTGAGTCCCTTCGAGGAGGTAGTTGTGGTGGAGGTTTGCCTTTGAAATTGACAATGGTGTTAAGGCAAGCCTTCGTCTTAAGGTTTGGCCAGGGGTGGATCTACCCTTGAAATTAAAAATGGTGTTGGTTGGATCCTCCTTGGAGAAGCCAAAGATGGTGGACCTATTCTCGAGGTTGAGGGAACCGTTGGATGGGTTTCCTTGGTTGTGCTCTCTCATTGATGCAACACGATCTTAACCTATAAGATAAAGATGTGCACTTTCTAAGGGGTGTGTTTGCTTTACTGTGTGGTGTTACCGTGTGGTGCACGTGCTTGTGGAACTAGGAGATGTGTCTAACCTTGGGCACCCTTGGTGGTATCCCACACTTGAGGGCCCAGTTCATGCATCGTTGTATGTATGGTGCGTGGCTTAGAGAGACATGTCTAGGAGAATTTCCTACCATTGATGTGCCCTAAGCATGTGTAGTGGGGTATGGGGCTAGGTATGGAAACCCTAGGTGCAGTGATTGTGGCACTCAAGAAGCATTTGGGGGAGTCTAGTGTTTCCAACTTTTTATTTCTTTTTCTTTTTCTTTTCTCTCTTTCTTTTCCTTTTTTTAATTTTGGATTAGATGATTACAACCGGCATTCTAACACAGGGGTGTGCTCAGGTTCTGCCCTGATCTTCCTTGGATGATTCCCGAGGTGGTCTTAGGGACCTAGTAAAAAAGGAACAGCTTTGCATGTAGTCCTTGATACTAGCCTTTACATTAATAGGTGTGGTTGACAAGAAAGGATGATTGCACCTTGTAAAGTGGCTATTGCTCATGTCCTCAAGGATCTTCATACAAAAAGAGGGAAGCAGGGTTGCCCTCATCATGAGCCTAGCCATAGCGTAGTTATCTATTCCTAAGTTAATATATAAAAAGAGTAGGGGAAGGTGGGTTTCCTCAACTGTTGGATTTTTCTTAAGTAAAAACCTAATGGTCCTAAGGTAGTTACATGTAGTTATAAATGCAGGATTTGGCCACAAAGAGAAATCCTTGAGAAAGTGGTTGATGGATGGGCACAAGTCCCTACCCTACTTTGAAAGTCATGCATCCCTCAGGAGTCTCCACATTGACGTTGTAGATCTTTGGAAAGTTGTATCTTCCATGCACATTTCTGTCATAATCTACTCCATATCTACGTGGGTAGGGCATGTAGATAGGATCATTCTGTTCCTCAAGTAGCATCCCGCAGAAGGCCATCCATGCATCAAAATTGGTATCCCAAAACCTCCTCCGCCACTTTGGCTATGTCTCTAGCCTAGAATGGTCTTGGGAATCTAATAGGCTTGCAGTAATCTATAGGCTCCCATCTCCATTGCGTGATTACGATGCTCCGCTCCTCGACCCATCGGTTCACAAGGGTGTTGCCTAGGCGAATGATTCTTTCCACCACATCCAAAGGTAGGACTCGTTCCAAGTCTCATGGGTAGAGGAAGGAGAACTCAAAGGGTTGGGATTGGAGTTCTTGCTGTTGCTAGATGGTTAGCTCCTGCCGCTAGTTGATAGGACGGTGATCCTTGCATAGTGGCATGGGCTCGTCAGGAAGCTGCTGTGACCGTGCTTGTGCTCTTTGTTGGGCTTGCTCCATAAGTTCTCATCTTCTTCTTCTGGTAGCAATGATGTGTTTAGGGACTTGGGCACCCTCTGGCTCTTCTGGGAGTAGGTCAAGCAAGGGCAAACTGGGCTCTCTAGTTTGCGGTTCTTCTTTTGGCCCTTCCGCGGTGTCTTGTTCCATCATGGGTTGGATTGGGGGTGTGGACTGGGGGTGGATAGGGTTGCTCTTTTTCTTCGAATCCAAGTTCCCTAAGCTCATTACTGGAGAGGCCGGCTTGTTGTAGGTAGCTATGTTGTTGCTCCTTGGTTATGCCTGTGCCAATTGGGAGTGCACGCTCTTGCAGGCCATACCTCAATGCTCTGGTTATCAACTCCAGCTTCATTTTCATTCTCTCCATTGAATCCTTGCCTTCAACATGGGTGACATGAAGCACCATGCTCAAAAAATCTTCCCTTTGAGTGTTTGAGCACACTTCTGTAGCTTGTGCTCTAGATTCTCTGAGCACCCTCACGCACTCCACCACTACCAGGCACTTTGTCAATCTTTGCACTCTTTCAAAATTGTGCCCCTCTCATTGCTGTGCTTTCTCTTTTAGATCTTTCTTTCGTTTTTCCATCTCTTGAGATAGCATCATTACCACCTATTGCTTCTCATTTCACACTTCTAACATTTGGGTATTTTCTTTGTTTCGGTAGTTCAGCTGCTCTTCTACTATCCTTCTACCTTGCTCAACCACGGTGAATTGTTGGTGGGCTTCTGCAAGCCTTTCTGATAGATCTTCAGTAATTTGCATGTGGCTTTCTAGCTCTGCCAGATGCAGTCTTCTTTCAGTCATGGCCATGGCCATCAGTGCCTCCACCTCCTGCTGGGCATTTTCCAGGTTGTCTTGCAAGCTTCTGGTAGCTTCGTCTATGGCCTCTTCCTTCTCTTTTGCCACAACTTTTATTTCCCTCTTTAGTCTCCCTTGCTCCTCATTTGCTAACCACAGCTGGAATACCATGGCATCTTCTTGTTCTTGGCATTGTTCTTCTGATGCTTGGTCGATTTCCTACTGGTTCTCCTATAGTTTTGCATTCATTTCCTCCACATATGCCATTTGTTGTTGGAGCTCAACATATTGTTGGATGAGCAACTTGTGGCCTTGCTGCTCGGCCACTAGGTCTTGTGCCTCATTTTCCAGCCTCTGCCTTAGGCAATATTCATTCTCTTGTGCCTACTTTTCATTGGCACTGAGTTGCTCTTTCAAGTTTTGGATTTCCTTCTTATGTTCCGCAGCTTATCGTGTCACCTCTAGCCTTAGTGCCACAGAAACTTCTCTTTTAGCCTCTAGTTCTACTGCTGCTGACTTCTTCTCTTCCTTAGCCTTCTCCAGTTGGGCAAGAAGTTCAGCTACATATGCATCATAATCTGCAGCTTGGGGCATTGTAGGAAATGCTATGGTGGTGGAGCTTCCAACCTTTACCTTTTTGGGTCTTTCCTAGACTCCACTTCTGCTCTGCAGAGCTGGCCCTTTGACTCTTGCTTTTGGTACCATCTCTTGTAATTTCGTGATTAAGAACTATATCATGGACATAAGTTTAGTGGTGTCCATTCAGGTGTTGGATCTATGTGGTGGCGGCAGCGGTGGTGATGGTTTGAGGCATGAAAGTCGAAGGGAGGGGATGTAGTGGGGCCTTGCCCCTTCTTGCAACAATATGGGCTTCTCATGCCCTACCGCTGGGCTCGCCTTTCTCTCGTGGGTGCTCATGGTGGCCATTTCTTCGGCACCATGGTCTTCTCTACAGACCTGTGCATGGCCTCTACCATGTCTTCATCCTCCTTTCTCCTTAGCTCCTTAGCCTCTTCTTTTGCTCTTTGTTTTCTCTCCTCCTTGGCTTTCTGTGATTCCTCTCTCGCCTTCTTTATTTCTTCCTCCTCTTTCCTCCTTCGTTCTTCTTGTGCCCTTTTGGATTCTTTTTGGACTCTTTTTAGTTATGCTCGTTCTTCTTTCGTCATCTCCTCCCTCCTTTGTTGTTGGGGCTTTGTGGCCTTCTTCTTCTCTTGTGCCCTAGCCTCCTTAAAGGTAGTCTGCACTTCCTACTCTCCTTGGTCGCGCTGATGGTTCTCTCGTCGGATTTCTCTATGTCAGGGCGTGGTGACTTCTAGAGTGTCTCTCCTACCTCCTCTTCAACTCCTTCTGCCTCCTTTATGGCCTCTTGGATGATGGCCATTAAGACTCCACCAAATTTGATTGTGGATGCCTTAGAAGCCGGCTTCTTTCTTGTTGATCTTGGCCTTTGAGGCTGGGGATTCCCCTCCTGCTGGTGCTGCACTTGTGGCTAGGATGGCAGCTGAGTTCTTGATGGTTTTTAGGACACAAACTTGTTCCAGTCCACTTCTTCAAGGGACCCTGCGACTATGCTCTCCAGCAGCGGCACACCAATTCTATCCATCAATGCATTGTACCTCTGTCCCGAGAAGAGGGCATGGGCCATCTTCGCTTGCATCCTTACTTCTAGATTTGGGATGTCTGCTAGACTTATCCTATCCGCTGTGTGCACATCATGCTTATTCACTCCCAGCATGGCATATACGTCTCTTTGAGGGCATCTTTCTTTCTTGAAGGCCAAGCCTAGGGCCTTCTCAATCATTGTAGCACTCAGTGGTACCTCCACTTGAGGTTCTTCTTCTCCTAAAATCCTAACTGTTACTATGCCGCCATAGTTCCTTGCATCATCAAAACTTCTCAAGAACTCTATGCACATGCGGTAGTCCACCACTTGCCCTACTTTCTCCATGTACTTTCAGAGGGCACATTTGTCCACCAGCTTCTTTACATCCGGTTCCTCCAGGATAGCTTCGTCCAAGTTTATCATGTGCTTGAAGGTGAATTGAATGAAGCCCCTTGTTTCTACACTTAGGCCATATCTCGGTTGTTCTTCCTTTGTGAAGGGGAGTTTCCACCTTTATCTTGCCCTGCCATTGTGGGTACCTATCATTTACCATAGTCCAACATTAGTATTCCTCAGATGGCTTCTCAGTAGCAGGAAATTGATTTTTCTTCCATGAAGAGAATGAACAAGCTAAATTAAAGACATGAAATTTTTGAACAGTTGCCTATTCATTCTAAAACATTTTTGACAATTTCTTTCCAACCCTTTTTTACTCTTTCCGGCTTTTAACTTTGATTAAGTCTTTTTGTTTCCTTCATGCCTATGTTTTCTTAATCACCTAATCACCTTACCCCCTCCCCCTCGGGAAATGATGAGAATCCTTCCTAGGATTGGACATGGGAGAGGCAAGGGCATTTGAGCATAGTATGGTGCTATCTACTTTGGCATAAGCCAATAGTAGAAATTAGGGTTGTATTCCAAGTGGGCATGACGATCGAGATTATGAGGGCTAACACATACTTGGGTAATGTAAGTTAGGACATCAGTTTGAAAATCACCAGAGTTAATGCGGCTAGCCACATGTAGATTCTATTCCGTACGGATGCGATCAATGTAAGGGTGGGCCAAGACCTAGTCATCTAGGTGTTTGTTTCGAGTGATGGCCAAGACCCTGAAAGAGGTTGGTGCTATGTAAGCTGGGTCATACTCGATTATTCTATTCACACATTGCTACAACATTAGTCATTACTTGGAAACCCTGTTTCTCCCATTGGAGGCATAGGTTACACCATTTTTGTAAGAACGATGAGTTAGAGTCAGCGAGGAGAGTGAGTTCCTCAAGCTCAATGGGTGACACATGCCTTTGGGGCTTGCGCTATGATGTTACTAGCATTCTGATGTGTTTGCTCTTTTGAGATTTCACCATTATCGATCAATTCCTTTGCGACCTTGGGGAATTTTATGGTCATGAACTCATATTCTTCCCAAGTGCAGGATAAAGAACGAACATCAGAGGCAAGGGGTTTATCAAGCAAGCCGAGGTTAAGTCTTTCATAGCTCTTAGTGAACATGGTGAAAGTGTTGTCCAAGAGCTTGATGCAATTCACCAAGTCATCTCGCATATTCTCAGCAAGGTCCTTGGTGACCGATAGAAATGAACGTCGCTCGTAGGAAGGCCTAAAACCTGCTGGTGGTTGTGATGGAATTAGACTAAATAATGATGATTCTAAGGGCAGCGGACTAGACAATGGTGTATCTAAGGGTAACTCCGTAGTATGATCCATGTGTCCATTGCTACTTTGGGATACTGAGGGTGGCTCCAGTGGCATAGATGGTGCATTGCCTTCCTATTGCATAGCCACTAGGGTGCCAAGCTCTTTGGACTTAGATGATTCTGGGGTATTAGCTGTTGCATTGGTCGATAGATTGGTTGGGTTTTTTTTACCGCAACCATCACAGGTTCTGTAGGCTTTACAACTCAGGTTTCTTGGGTGTTCATTGCCTTAGTGGGAGTCGGGCTTTGACCTGGAGATGGGGTGGCAAGCGATGGTCATGGTTGGGCTATGCTCCTATGATATCCCTTCTTGGACACCCATATCCATGTGTTTCCTTCATAATGTCCCTAGGCTTGCAACAGATCTTTGGGGATCCATCACAACTTGATTGTGCACCTAAGTCGATAGCATCAGGTTGGTCTCTTAGGCTTTGAATGATAGTTGTTAGCCTTGTGGGGTTGTGTTTGCTTGCTACGAGTAGGTCACTTTCTGTGCCTTGGCACCCATTTAAGTGTGGGCTCTGTGGCTTTGGGAATGGTCTTAATTAGTGGTGGTTTTGTAGTCTGGGTGGGTTGTGATAACTCATGACTCCCCTCCTTAGGCTTGATCCTAGGTAGCTCTATCGATGGTGTAGAAGGCTTTGGTGGAGCCTTGCTGCCCTTGCTAAAAGCTGTCATGATTCAAACATTGCCAATGGAAAGGTGAATACACTGCAAATCGTAGTCCATGTTGCAGTGTGCTTGCTTCTTGAAAGTGCATCCTAACATTGATTCTTGACCTGCATCCTTCATATTTGGCAATACATAGAAGATGACTAGTAGGTTCTTAGACTCGATAGAGATTGCAATCTTACACTACCCTAGGAGTGCATATGACTTGCCCCTGAATGGGCTGAGTTTCGCGTTGGTGGGCTGTAACTATGGTTGACTAATGAGGGTCCAATGAGCATAAGTCACGACATTGAAGTCAGCTCTCTCATTGATCAAGGCATCAAATGCGTGCATGCACCGGGTGGTGGCCGTGATGCACATGTATGTTGGTGTTACTACCTCCTCATCCTCATCCTCTAATTCGATGATGGTGGCTACGTGGACATTAATAGGGGCTTCTAGCATAGGGGGGCTCATGTAGTGGATGTGTGGAAGGGTAGTACTTCTTCATGCAACTGCCATTAAAGAAGCCTATGCTCTCACCTTCAAGGGTTTCAAGTTCTACATTGCTCGTTCTATTATTAATGGTGCACACTCGAAAAGGTCCTAATCCTTGTAATTTCATTTTCTGCTTGTGGCCCTTTACCAAGTAGAGCAAAACAAGGTCTCTGTGCTCAAAGTTGCATTGTTTGACGTGCTTGTTGAACCACCTCTTGTGTCGTGCTTTCTCACCAATTAGGGCATGGGTGGCTAGGAGCTGAGTCTCAGTGAGTTGTTCCAATTCCATGAGACAATCGTCCAAGCTTCCTTCCCTTCCCATCTCTCATGTACTACTATCCTCAAGCTAGGGACAAAGAATTCTAATGGCAAGATTGCCTCAGTCTTGTAGGTTAGCCTAAAGGGTGTCTGTCCTATAGCTACTTTATAGGCTATCTGATAAGCCCATAATGTTGCCATAAGTTTATTGTCCTAGTAACTTTGCGAGGTAGAAACTACCTTCATAAGGACATTGACCAAGATCTTGTTTGTTGATTCTGCTTGGCCATTAGCTTGAGGGTAGTAGGGTGAGGATTTCCTATAGATGATTAAGAAGGTTGAAAGTAGGTGGGCAATCACCTCATTGATGAAGTGAGTGCCTTGGTCGCTTACTAATCTGATAGGACAACCAAATCGTGAGATAACCTGCTCCCGCAAGAACTTGGCTATGGTCCTAGCGTCATTCTTCATGGTGGCTCGTGCCTCGGCCCATTTCGTAAGATAGTTAGTTGCTACGATGATGTATCTAGCATGTGAGTATTGTGATGTGGGATTGATGGGTCCAATGAAGTTGATTCCCCATTTCTCAAAGGGTTGTCATGCAATGACAGGGGTCAACTCCATCTTATCCTTTCGTGTAGGAACTTTAGTCCTTTAGCACTCATTGCAATGCTTTACGAATTTAGCAACGTCACGAAATAGGGCGGACCACCACAACTAAGATTGTAGCATCTTGCAAGCTGTCGTATCCCCTGAAGTGCCCTCCAGCAATTCCACCATGCACTCTGCTCAACACGTCGTGCATCTCATGCTCACACACCCATATCAACCCGTCTTGACCTAACCTATAAATTTGACTGGCTATCGACTGGTGAGGTTGGATTTTCAGAATAAGTCTCCTAAGCCTGGCCTTCTTGATAGGTATCTCGGGTAGATCGTGCTCTAGCACTTGGACAATGTCATCTTCCAGATCAGCTCTAAACAAGTCTTTCTCACTAGACAAGTTGAAAAGATGAGCGTTTGGTAAATCATTAGCTATGCCTTGTCTAGCCAGCTTCTCCTATGGTTATTCGAGACATGTGATCAGCCATGCAGTGCTACTTGCCCTTGCGTACCACTTAGAGAAATCAAATTCTAGAAGAAGAAGCAACCATCTCGCAATATATCCAGTAGCACATGGTTTATTCAAAAGATACATCAATGCTTGATGGTCTACAAAAAAGGTGAAAGGTGTGGCCAGGAGGTAGTGTCGAAATTTCTTTATAGCGAATACCATGGCCAACCCCTCCCTTTCTGTGGTGGATAATTCATCTCCGTGTTAATGAGTTGCCTACTAGCAAAACTCACGAGGTAATCCAAGTTATATTCACCAAGTTGGCACAAGATAGCTCCAATAGCAAATTTAGATGCTTCTATATGCATGTGGAACGTGATGCTCCAGTCTGGGGCTCATAAGATTGGTGCAGTTGTAAGAGCCTTTTTCAATTCCTCATATGCCCACTGGCACTCGTTGGTCCACTTGATTACGATTAGCAGCTTGAACAATGGTCTCACAATCAATGCATAATTTAGCAGTACCTTGTGTGGCCTAAGAAATATTGAACTCCCTTATAATCCTTGGGTAGTGGCAAGTCGACAATGACCCTGACTTTCGAAAAGTCGGTGCCTATGCTATTCGGACACCATGTGCACTCGAATGCATCCATGCTTGACCTAGAACTCGCACTTCAAGGGGTTCAATGACAAGTTGTAATGCGGGCATCGTTCAAAGACTACTTGCATATTTTCCAAGTGTTCTGTCTAGCTACAGTGCATGCATAGGTCATCTACAAACACCTCTAGCTCTCCTCTAAGCATATCTTTGAAGATGGTGCACAATAAACGTTGAAAGGTTGCAGGTGTGTTCATTAACCCAAAGGGCATTATGATATAAGTGAAGACACCCCACTCAATGGCAAACATGGTCTTGTGCCTATCATCGGCTTGCAATTAGTTGTATCCTGAGAAGCTTCCCAGAAAGCTATAGGCCTCTTTATGTGCTACTGTAACAAGCGGGATACACACTGACTAGGGTTTAGACACCCCGTCACACTGATCGAGATATTTAAGGTGTAAGAGCCCCAGATTAGGGCAACCAATTATTATCAAATCACACTCTTCACCTTCATCTCCAGCTTCCATGGCTTCCTTCTCCCTTCTCTCTTCTTTTCTCTCTTTCTCTCTCCTCTTCTAGTCTTCTTCCTTCTTTTTCTTGTTCTCTTTCTCTCTCCTCAGCTCTCCTTCTCTCTTCTCTCAGCTTCTTTCATTACAAGTGGTATCAGAGCTTCAGGCTTTGGTCCTTCTCCTCTTTCCCCTTTCTCCCTTTTTAAATCCCAAAAACCCTAGTTACTCAACTTACAAGTACAGATATAGCAAGGACTGCAATTAACTTCAACTTTTTGGAGCAAGCAGGAGCTATGACTGGAGACTCAGACATATCTGGAGGTAAAACAGTTAAAATAGCAGGTCGTCACTTCTTTTCATGCAAATTTTAAGGGTTCTAGGCCAAGTTTAGAGTCCCAGGAGTTGAAAGAGGGCAAAACCTCAGCCACTTTTTGCCTTAGCCCTCTTTCTCTCTCTTCTCCTGCAAGTTGCCAGCCCAAAGAAACCCCAAAAAATCTGACCTGAGCGTGCTCCCTGACATCAAGCAGCCTTGGGACTTCTTCCTTGATCCCCCAAGCTTTTGATCAAGTGGTGGATTGGGGGGATTTGCTGCCCAGGAGGCCTATAGGGTGGCCCCGTAATTTTCGGTGCATTTTGTGCTGGTTATCCTGCCCCTCCCCAACCCTCCTACCACTCCTCCTCTTGCTGCCCTCCCCTCCCTGCCACTCCAGGGCACTGATTCAACACATTGTCCTTCCCCCTTTGGCACTTTTGCTCCCGAGAATCAACTCCCATGGTGGACAGTAGCTGAGACTGTTTTAGATAGTTTGGGGCAGCCATGGATTCTTCTAATTGAAGCTTTCTCTGACCTGAAGAGCTCAACCCCACAACCCCTTCAGCCCATGAAGGATTTCTCTTGCACGGATAAAGCCATTGAGCTCAGCATGCATGGAAGCTTTGCGGGTAGCCTAAAAGCTTCACTTGAAGCTTCCCATTCTTGAAGCTCAAGCTCGGGGATAAACTTGGGAGCCTTCTTCATCAGCAAGGGCACTCAAATGCTGAAGCACTCTTCCATGGATGCCCAACCAATAGCTAAACATGATCAATGGAGCAAGCAACGTCATCACGATTCAGGCTTCAAAGGTCGTCCCAAGTATTAAAGAGGTATGCCATTCTGATCTTAATCTCTCAATTTAGCCACTTGCTGAGCTTAATCCACTGTTGGAAAGATTCAAGATTGCATACTAACATCATACCTCTTCTTGAATTTCATTGTAATGGCTGCCATTAATTCCTACCTTGTCTTATGATCTTGGATGAATATTAGCCATTGTAAATTGGGTAAGTAGCAGCCAGTGAGTCACTGGACTGCCAAGGTAACCCCTACCCCAACCTTCATCATTCCTTGCATCTCATGAGAAGGCCCAACGTCTTCTTTCCAATGCATCTCATGCTGATTGCTAATTAAAAATGTCTGCCATGTATACTCCAACTAAGGAAAAAGGCTGATGCCAGGTGAGGTGGTAAGACAAAAGAGGGGTGACCCTCCCTTACCACTTAAGACCCTGAAGGGGTGCACAACCCATCCCGGGGGGAGCTTTGCCCACCTCCCGGTGATTCAGAGCCCAATACTCTTTTGCAGGTGCAGGTACTTCCATGAGCTCCACTCCCCTGCCCCCAATGATCTCTCTTGGACACCCCACAATGCTAATGGCACCCATGTATGTATGGCAGTGAATGTACTTATGCATGAATGGAAAAGTTGATGGGTATGCAATGATGCTCTAGATTATGTTAAGTATGCTCAAGATGCTATTGATGTGGCAGATCAGGCCCCTTGATCTATGCTCTATCCATCTAAGACATTGGTACTAAGGGACATGTAGTGTTTTTTGTCATAGTCCCGCAGGACTGTCATAAAGATCCCATTGTGGAAAATTTTGTACTAAATCTGGAGGTGAACCCTATAACTCATCTCTAAGAGGATTTGTTCCTTCCGGTTTGAATAAAAAATATCCCCAATCAGAGCTACGATGTGAAAGTTATGCCCATTTTTGTGCACTAGGGTCACTGTGGATAGGATGCAAGCCGCTCAAGACAGGCACTGTAAACCCCCAATAGAAAATTATAATCATTTTCTATCATAAAGGTTAATAGCTCATCTCGAAGAGGTCGTCTTCCCCTCCGACTTGAGCCCAAAATCTCATCAATCGGAGTTTCCTACAAAGAGTTATGCCCCTTTTACTAACAGCATGTCCTGTGGACTGCACCCAAATGGCTGGCCAAAAAGGCAAAAGCAAGGCCCAAGAGGAACTCTAGAGGGAGATTAGAGACTCCTGGACCTCCATGAATGAGGAACCAAGCTCAGCGCAAGATTACCATGGTGACATACATGAGGAAATGCCTGAAACAGGCCCATATGCCCTTCTCAATCAGTCACACCCTCTGCCAACATGAGCTCCATCATATGGAATGCCACAATGATATGGTCACCAACCACTGCCAAATGATGTCCAAGTTTGATGAAGCGATCAAGCACATGGCTTCCCCTTCTACCTATGAGATCGGGGAACCCTCTCATACGCATGATGAGCCCCTATTGAATTCCCCCATCCACCATGCCAGTAACATTCACTTGAGGCCTTCTCCCACCTTAGGTCAAATTTCACACGCTCTACCTAGGAGCCCCCATGCACCACATATGAATCAACCCCATCAAGGACAATATGGTACAAATAGCCAGCCTGGCAATCATGGACAGCATGGCTATAATGGACAACATGGGCTGAATGCACCACAAGGGATGTATGAACAATAGGGCATGTATGGCCACCACGGGATGCATGGACAACAAGGATTTCATGGGCAGCATGGCCCCTATGATTTGCGTGACAAGGTCATTCTCACAAAGTACAATGGACAATCCCCCTCACCATCTGACCTAGAAGAATGGACATCCAAGTTGGAGTCCTACTTCAATATCTACCCCCACACTGATGATCATAAAATACTTTTTGCTTCTCTCCATTTGGAAGGTTTTGCCCACACTTGGTGGTGCTATATCAATCGGGAGAATCAACTGTTCATTGATTGGGAAGATTTGAAAATGCATATGGTCCAAGTTTTTGTGTCCCTTGTGGAAAAAGAACGGTTTGGCAAGACGATGGTACACTCTTGACCAACGTAACCTCACTGTACATGACTACACCAATCAGTTCATGAACTTGACCATGTATGTGGACAGCATTAATGATGATGCTAAATTGCACAAGTACATCTATGGGTTGGAACCGAGTCTATCGGACTAATGTCATGGCCCAAAAACCCACCACACTGTTTGATGCAATCGAACTGGCTAAGAGATATGCAAGAAAGTACCGTAAGAATGAGCATTTTCAGCAAGGTGTTGGACCTCCCCGCATCCCTTCATGATCAATATCCCCGAACTGGCTAAGAGATATGTAAGAAAGTACCGTAAGAAAGGGTGGAACAGTATCTATGTGGTAGTTGATTACCTCACCAAAGCTGCCCACTTTATCCCCCCAATATACTACCTCTCAAGTGGCCACTTAGTTTATGGAAAATGTCTTCAAGCTGCATGGCTTACCACAAGTCATAGTACATGATCGGGATGCAAAGTTTATGAGCAACTTCTAGCAGTCAGTTTTCACCTCCATGGGAACCAAGCTTGCTCCATCCACTACATATCACCCCCAGAGTAATGGCCAAACTGAGAGAGTGAACAAATGGCTTGAGACATATTTGAGGCACTTTTGTCATGATGTACATCACAGTTGGGATACGTGGCTTCACTTGGCTGAGTTTGCATATGATAACTCCACACACTCTAGCATTGGAGTTTCCCCTTTTGAGGCCTTATGCGGGTATAAGGTTCCCCTTCCTACAGTCTTGTTTACTGATAAGATCAATACTCAGAGCCAAGCTGAATTGGATTGCATGCAAGCGTTACTTTAGCAATGCAAAATGAATCTTCAGAAGGCCCAAACACACATGAAACTCTATGCTGATGAAAAACGAAGGCATTTGGAATTCCAAGAGCGGGAATTTGTCCTTTTGAAAGTGCTCAAGTCCTGTTACTCAACTCTCAAAGAGGGCAGTAGTAACAAGCTAGCCCATCACTTCTATGGCCCATACCGAATCCTGAAGAGAGTTGGCGACTTGGTCTACCACTTAGAACTCCCCCCTACCACCAAAATCTACAATGTATTTCATGTCAATCAGCTGAAACCCTTTGTAGGCTTCTCAGTGGACTATGTGGAAGAACTCCCCCCCCATAGATTAAGAGGGCATCACTCAATATGTCCCTGAAGCAATCATTGGACAGTGAGATAAGCACTTATGATCCCGATCCATCAAAGAATACCTCATCAAATGGCACAGCCTACCCTTGGAAGAAGCCTTATGGTGCCCAGGAACCATCCTCAATGAATTTCCCTACCTCCGTGTAACCTGCCCGCTTGTCCGCTTGCGGGATATGTCTTAGCAGTCCATTGGGAGGAGGGTCTAGAAGGCTCCGCCTGGCATTCGCAGGGAATGACATAGGGTTTGTGATCTAGGTCTTCCCGAGTCGGGCCCGAGCGAAAGTGTCTAGCCATTCCCACTTGGGATCAACTTGAGGTTAGGGTTCCTTTCCTATCAGCAAAGTCTCTAGGAAGAAGCTAGCGTCGAGCTCCAGATGTACCACTTGCGTAGGAACAACAAAGTCGAAGCGGATTCATGCTACACTTCGTTCATGGAGAATGGGAAACGAGAGGGATGAGAAGGTCAACCTCTCTGCCATACGGCATAGTCCCATTCCTTTCCCCTAAAGTAGAATAAACTAGAAATTCTACATCTACTGACACTAGGTCTTCATTGTCTTCTTATCTCATCATTTGAGAAAAGTTCCCAGCTAACCGAGACTACCCTTCCGTAGGACGGACCTGTCACGTCCACCGCACTTTTCTCAATTTTCTTTAGTTATCTAATTACCTAGCATATTATGTTTTGACATGCAAAATTAGCTTCCTTAATTAAACAAATTAATCACGGGTTCCTTCACGAAACTTAGGCACTGCCACAAAAACAATGCCAAGCAAGTTTCTTTTTCTCCAATAACTGCTCTTTATTTATCAAAATCCTGGAGTACATCCAATATCACGCCTGAAGGCTATCCCAGCAATCTACAGGATTGCTGCTCCAAGTTCTGCCCGTTGACTAGTACATGGGCCTCGAGATCCCATCTCGAGTCACGTCGGCCTCTTGTGCGGGATTCAAATGTTGAGATGACAAGCTCAACACATGCGGACATTGATGATGGACCGCCTGGTTAGATGGGTCCACATATCTACACTTAGCATGTCAGTGGTCATTATGACTTTCACATGGCCACTGACTCATTACTTATTATATTCAGGTTGTTACACCTATTTACAACTGGCATAGTTATAGCGCCAGTCGACTAGTGTAGTCGGTTATGCATTGTTTGACTTAGTAGGCCACTTTCCTTTATGTTGTATCTTATCTATACTTTGTGTACATTGTAAAGTGTGTGGAAGAAGAAGAAGAAACTAGCAAGAAAACGTTTTGGCCTCCATCTCTCTTCTTGTCTCTTGAGTGAGCTTCTCCTTGTGCATTCTGTGCGTGTTCGACGCAGCATCTTGAGCAACTCCCCCCACCATGCGATTCTTGACATGGTATCAGAGCCACGCCACTGGGAGAGGCTGATTTCGAAGGTTGAAGTGAAGGAGAAGAAGCAAGGTTCGAGCAAGCAAGCCACAAGTAAGAAGCTCTCCCATCCTTCCACTCTTTCTCTTGGATAGTGCATGTGGAGGCACCGAAAGCAGGGCAGAGCAAAAAACTCAGATTGCAGTGAGATTTGGTGTGCGCGAAGAGCGCCGTGTATTCTGCAGATCGGCCCTTTAGGGCTTCCCCGTAGTTATTTTGGGCGTCTGAGGTCATTTCAGGCCTCGTTTTAGAGCCGCAAGGTTGCGAACAACAGTTTTAGAGTACACTATGACTTCGACTGTATTGACCGAAAGTGGGTGCGCAGGTTACAGATTTCAGATCTGTAAGTTCAAAGGTGTTTACCAGTGAGTAAACACAAGGTTTATCTGCAAAGAGGTTGTAGATTGCATGTATTGTTGAGTAGACAGTGAAAAAGGCTGTCTGGTGTATTGCTGTGCACTACAAGTCGAGGGTTGCAGAAAACTTGCTTGCAGAGATCTTTGGAAGCCCCATCATTGAGAAGCTCGACAAGAACAACTACCCTTCATGGAAGTTTCGTGTCACGAACTTCCTTATTGAAAAGGGCCTCTACGAGTTTGTTTCAGGTGAAGAAAAGGAGCCGGAGGTGAGTGATCCTCCAACTGTAGAAGAGACAAAGGCACGGAAGGAATGGAATGCAAAAGATAAAAAGGTCATGTATTGTTTGTCTGCAGTAATTGATAATAATATGCTAGGACATATTAGAAATGCAGAGAATTCATATGCAGCTTGGACCATACTTGAAAGTATGTTTTCTGTAAATACAAAGGCACGAAAGATTCAACTCAAGCAAGAGTTGAATACATTGAAGAAAGGAAGATGTTTATCAATGAGTATGCACTGAAGGTAAGGAGCATTGCAGATGCATTGGCAGCGATTGATGCAATGCCCAATGATGATGATTTGGTATCGTCAACCTTGGGTGGACTTAACAATGAAAAGGCTTGGAAGTCTTTTGTAACTTCCGTATATGTTAGAAAGCCATTCCCAGATTTCGATGAGTTAGTCTCTCTTATGATCACTGAAGAGATCAACATGCAGAGTGAGACATCTGAAAGAAGTGGTGAACATGTCCAAGCTTTCTACTCCAGTTCAGGAAGGGGACGTGGCAGGTTTTCTTCAAGAGGCTGTGGTACAGGACGTGGTAGTGACAACCAGCAAAATAGATTGAATCAGCAATTTGGCGATATGCAGGTTTCAGGAGGTCGTGGTAACTTTAGAGGCAGAGGGAGCTTTAGAGGAAGAGGTGGATGGCAGAACAGAGGTTCTAACAACTATGGTATTGTGTGTCACTACTGTGGCAAAACATGTCATATTGCAGCCCAATGTTATACTAAGAAAGATGGTATCCGCAGTGGTAAGTTGCAGCAAGGAAACTATGCATCGTCTTCACGACAGAATGAAGACAAAAATGAACGTCTGTTTGTCATGCAGCATATGTTGAATACTGTTACAGGAAAGGGAACACATGATGATGTTTGGTATGTTGATTCAGGTGCATCCAATCCAATCATATGACCAGCCATGCAGAATGGTTTGGAGAGATGTAGGATTTGCAAAATGCAGGTTATGTGCAGACGGGTGATGATTCATGCCACCCAATTTCACACATTGGAAAAGTTCACTTGTCCTTGCATGATGGTAAGACAAAGAGTCTTTCAGATGTATTACATGTGCCATCTATTACAAAGAACTTGGTGTCAATCGGTCAAATGGTAGAGCAAGGGCTGCAAGTGAGATTTAATGCAAAGGGCTGCTTTGTAGAAGACTTCAATGACAAGTGCAGGTTAGTTGCAAAGGGAAGTAGAGTTGGACGTATGTTTACTCTGGATGCTGGAAATCCTACTATGAATGCTGCTATGTATGCTAAAGGGAAAGATGTTGTTGTAGATATTGAAATTTGGCACAAATGCATTGGACATGCAAATGTACAAAGGCTGAAATTAATGCAGTCCAAAGGGTTGGTTATAGGTTTGCCTACATTTAGAGTTGCAGAATTTCATAAAGTATACGAAGCATGTCAGTTTGGTAAGCAGGCAAGACAACCCTTTTCAAATGACAAAGATGTAAGCAGAAATATCCTTGATGTTGTGCATACGGACATTTGGGGGCCTACACAAAATGTATCTCTTGGAGGCAGTTCATACTTTGTCACATTCATTGATGATTGTTCTAGAAAGCTGTGGGTATATTTTATGAAGGAAAAGAGTGAAGCTTTTGAGCACTTTAGAACTTTCAAGGCTACAGTTGAAAGCGAAACATGCTTGAAAGTAAAGTGCTTGAGGTCAGATGGAGGGGGAGAGTACCTCTCAAATGAGTTTAGTGATTTTCTGAGGTCTCATGGGATAAAGAGACAGTTCACATACAGGTATACCCCACAGCAAAATGGGGTTGCAGAAAGGAAAAATAGGCATATTGTAGAAGTTGCACGCGCCTTGAGGCTGAAAAGAATATGCCTAAGAAATTTTGGTCTGAGGCTATTCATACTGCTGTTTATATTATGAATAGAACTCCCATAGCTGTAGTTCATGGTATGACCCTCGAAGAATGTTTTATAGGTAAGAAGCCTGATGTCTCACACTTGAAGTGTTTGATTGCGTTGCATATGTTCATGTGCCAGATGAGTTGCGGAAGAAACTGGATCCAAAGGCTGAAAAGTGTGTCTTTATTGGATATTCTTTAGAACAGAAAGGGTATCGCTGTTATAACCCTGTCACATGTAAGTTCAGAGTGAGCAGGGATGTCATCTTTGATGAAATGAGCAGTTGGTATGCATCTAGTGGTGATGCATTGGATGATGATGATGATCATGACACTCATGTGCAGGCTGAAAAGTAAGAATCACAAACTCTTAGTGGACCAGAGACATCATCTGGTAGTCCTTGGTCTGGGAGACTAAGGAGTACATCTACATCTTCAGGTGCATCTAGTAGCACTATAGGTAAAGACAAAGGAAAGAATAAAGTGTCAGATGGCATTGATGCAGTTTTTGATGCAGACTCCAGTGGCTCAGAGAGCTTGGATGATGAGCTTGGCATTCCTTCAGTGAGGACTCCAGGTGTGCAGAGAGCACGTGTTAATGCAAAGACTCCATTGAGTGATCCAGTGATACGCAGGTTTAGTAGGGTGAGATACCCTATTAAAAGATTTGGTTTTGAAGGTTATGCAGCTCACCATTATGCTTATATGGTGAAACTAGTTGAGGATGTTGAGCCCACATGTTTTGAGGAGGTTGTTGGTCATGCTCATTGGGATGCAGCAATGGATGAGAGATTGCTGCATTAGAGGCTAATAAGACTTGGGATCTAGTATCATTGCCGAAGGGCAAGAAAGCCATTGGATGTAAGTGGGTTTATAAGATTAAGCACAATGCAGCTGGTTCTATTAGTAGGTACAAAGCTAGGCTGGTTGCAAAAGGCTATGCCTAAACATATGGCATAGATTATGATGAAACCTTCAGTCCAGTTGCTAGGATGGCAACTGTCAGATGTGTGATTGCTTTGGCAGTAGCCAAAGGTTTGAGGTTGTAGCAAATGGATGTGAAGAATGCCTTCTTGCATGGTGATTTGCATGAAGAAGTGTATATGGATCAGCCAGCAGGTTATGAAGATTTAGAGCATCCCACATATGTGTCCAAGTTGAAGAAGGCGCTCTATGGGCTCAAGCAAACACCTACAGCATGGTCTGACAAGATCAGAGAGTATCTTATCAATATTGGCTTTTATGTTTCTGATGCTGATCACTCACTTTATGTCAGAAAGGGAGATGTAGGTTTGATCATCATAGTCATCTATGTGGATGACTTGATTATTACAGGTGATAGTGATAGTGGGATTGCTGAAGTCAAGGATTTTTTGAAGAAAAAGTTTGAGATGAAGGATTTAGGTGAGCTAACGTACTTCCTTGGCATTGAGGTGATCAAATGTGATGATGGTATATGGCTGTCCCAAAGATAGTATGGCTTGGATATGTTGTCCAAGTATGGTATGACAGCATGCAAACCACTTTCAGTCCCGTTGGAGCAGAATGTAAAGTTGAGTGCTGATGTTGGGGATGAGATAGAAGATCCTACTATGTTCAGGAGGATAGTGGGGAGTTTGATCTACATGACCATTACAAGGCCAGACTTGAGCTACGCTGTTGGTCTTGTGAGTCAGTTTATGCAAGTACCTAGAAAGCCACATTTGGATGCAGTCAGACGCATATTGAGATATGTGAAGTCCACATTACATTATGGACTTTTCTATGAGGCAGGTACAGAGGTACAGGTGTTTGGATACATAGATGCAGATTGGGCTGGTAGTATGTCTGATAGAAGATCTAGCAGTGGATACATGTTCTCTCTTGGTAGTGCAGCAGTTGCATGGAGTAGCAAAAAGCAATCTACATTTGCTTTGTCGAGTACAGAGACTGAGTATAGAGATGTTGCTGTTGCAGCATGTGAGGTAGTATGGCAACAAAAGTTATTGGTTGATTTGGATGTGCAGGTGGAAGGTCTAGTTGTCATTTATTGTGACAACATGTGCAGTATACAGTTGGCTAGGAACCATGTGTTCCATGCCAGGACAAAACATATTGAGGTATATTACCACTTTGTGAGAGAGAATGTATTAGCAGGTGAGATTGACTTGGTGTATGTCAGCACACAGGATCAGATAGCTGACATCTTCACGAAGGCATTGGGTATAGAGAAGCTTCAAAAGTTTCGAAGCTTACTTGGAGTTGCAGAGATGCAGTTGAGCTTGAGGGGGAGTGTTGAGATGACAAGCTCAACACATGCAGACATTGATGATGGACCGCCTGGTTAGATGGGTCCACACGTCTATACTTAGCATGTCGGTGGTCATTATGACTTTCACATGGCCACTGACTCATTACTTATTCTATTCAGGTTGTTACACCTATTTATAACTGGCATAGTTATAGCACCAGTCGACTAGTGTAGTCAGTTATGCATTGTTTGACTTAGTAGGCCACTTTCCTTTATGTTTTATCTTATCTATACTTTGTGTACATTGTAAAGTGTGTGGAAGAAGAAGAAGAAACCACCAAGAAAACGTTTTGGCCTCCATCTCTCTTCTTGTCTCTTAAGTGAGCTTCTCCTTGTGCATTTTGTGTGTGTTCGGCGCAGCATCTTGAGTAACTCCCCCCACCACGCGATTCTTGACATCGGAGGCAAGGGATTTACAGCCAGAGCCTCCCCTGGCACCCAAGCGTCCTCTCGCTCCAAGCAACACCCACATAGAGACCTCTTGTAGGGGTTAGGTCCATATACCCGGCGTGGCTAACAACCCCCTTGCATAGGGCCAGGCAGACAGTCAGAGGTAACTGTTCTTGCCTCTCCCTTTAGGCTTTCAACCTGAAGCATTAAGTGTTTTCCTTGAATCAGTTTCTTGAGCAAAGAGATCAAATAATATACCTAAGTACAAGCACGAACATTTCGGAGGTTGTTTGCACGATCGACTGCTAAGGTGTGACTCCCTTTTTTCCCGAATGCTCCCAACATCTGATCTTGGGTCTTTTCGTGACTTGGCGAGATCCCATTAATTTCAAACAAGATACGCAAGAAAATGTTCTTGGTAAGTTGACTTATACTTGCCCTTATTCCTTGGGTTTTACCTTAGGGTATCTTAGTCCCTAGCTCAAGCATTAGCTGGTCAGTCAAGGCAACAGACATGCCTTATTCGCAATCCAACCAAGGGTCTTTTAATCTCTAATTCCAACCAAGCTCAGTTTTAACACATGGCAACACATGATTCTTCGTTTAGAATTTAAAGATGCAGTCTAGATGCATGCGATCCTTCCAATTGTCTTAGTGTGGTTCTATGGAGGACTTCCCAATCAACCTTAACCATCATGCACATTGTGCATTTAGTATAGTTGTACCTCCTAAATGACATTTATCTCTCTTTATTCCTGGCAACAAGTACTTATTTCTAATGCACCGGATCACATGTGACTTGCATCTATGAAAGTCTAGGTTTTCTCTAACGATGCAAGTGTATCTCATGAACAGAAATTAACACTTCATGTGTTTCTTTTAACCATGATTGCGAAACAAGAATTCTAAATGACTATTCATGCACTGAACTGGTTAAAAAGCTATCATTTTATGTGAAGTAAGGTGATAACCTTATCATTTTATGTGGGTAAAAGCTATCATTTCATGCATAAAATCTTATGCGAATTCCAAACTCTACCGTTTCGCGCATGCAACTTAGTACTTAGAGTAAACAGAACCCTAACACTCGTTCTTATTCCATGCAAGTCACCAATCCTTTCATCTCTTCCACGAGAAATAATACCTAATAAATTTTTAAAGCTTAGAACCTGGGCTCGATTTGTGTGTGCGGCGTTGGTCGTTCCGCTCGCCTCTCCAACATTACCGATAGCTTGGGCGCCTACGCTTCCCGCGTCTTTCTTCTTGGGAGCCATTCACCTCGCAGAGATTAGGAAGTCCAGACCTTAACGGGTTTCGACTTGATAGGTTTGGTAGGAAAGACCGTTGGATGGGGTCCTTCACCGAGGGGGTGGTTTGGGTAACTTGTTGCGGTTACTTACCAACTCCGACTCCCTCTCCTTCTTTCTTTCTCTCTCTCTCTCTCTTCTTCTTCTTTTTCTCCTCTTCTCCTTCTTTTCCTCTCTCCTTCTCCTTCTCTCCCTCTTCTTCTCTTCACTCTCCCTCTCCTCCTTTTCCTCTCTCCTTCTCCTTCTCTCCCTCTTCCACTTCTTTTCTCCTTCCTCCCCTTCCCTCTCTTTCTCTTCCTCTTCTCTTCTTTTCTCCTTCTACTCTTCTTCTTCTTCTCTTCTACTACTTCTCTCCTCTTTCCTTCTACCTCTTCTTCTTCTTCCTCTACCTCTCCTTCTTTTCCTCTCTCCTTCTCCTTCTCTCCCTCTTCTTCTCTTCACTCTCCCTGTCCTTATTTTCCTCTCTCACTCCTACTTTCACTTCTCTCCTCACGGGCCAAACTAGATGGCACTCAGGGGGGAGGTGGCTTTGTTTGGAGGGCCCCGGGGCGGGTCCCGCAGCATCAGTAAAGAGGGGGGGTTGACTATTGTTGAAGGCCCAGGGCCCATTTCAGCAGGACGACCGGGGGGGAAGGAATCCCAATCGGAAGGCCTAGGGGAGGGGTAGCAACGCCGCCAAGCGAGGAGGGGGGGAGGAGATAGAGCCGACTGACGGCCAGGGGAGGGAGGTGGCTATGGACAGAGGCCCAGGTGGCCCTGTGTATTGCTGACGGGGGGGTGACGACGTATGGAAGGGGTGACGTAAGGGGGGCGTAGCCTCTGTCTCTCCTACCGGGGGAGGGGAGAAGCCTCCATAAGGGGAGGGGAGTAGGTAGGTGGCATGGCCACCCCTCCCACTTGGGGGCTGCATGCCCCCTAGCACCATCACTCCCTCTCTCTCTCTCCCCGACGTGCTGTCGACGGGGAGAGAGGGGGGAGTAAAAAAATTTGAACTGCAAACAATAATAATTTCTTTCTTTTTGAAATTAAGAAGGAGGGTTTCTATGGGATGTTACACTCCATGAACCCCAACGGCTGGAAGACTAGCCGATCATGCCTCAAATTGTCCACTTTCTGCCTACAGACTGTACACTATTTTAGAACTATTTTGTACTTACTCAAATTACATGCATGTGCATTCTATATAGGCTGAAATTACTCGTCATAAGCTCCGTTTAGACATATGGTACACCCTATTTGGAGCAGCCTATCCAAAGTTACGACTAGTTTACTTCAGTAAACCGGTTCCAGACTGCATGCTGTCCCTAGTCTCTCCACACCTAATCTTCATTGTCAAAGGGCTTTGAGTAGTACTTTGCAACCTCCCTTGGCCACCCATCACTCCCCTCTATTTCTACTTGTTTTTTAGGGCAAAAACCTTTTGAGTGGGGATGGATTGTAACAAGCGGGATATACACCGACTAGGGTTTAGACACCCTGTCACACTAACCGGGGTATTTAAGGTGTAAGAGCCCTAGATTAGGGCAACCAGTTATTATCCTCGGGAGGGTCACTCATGAATATATGTATATATATAACGTGAGTTCAAAATAACGGGTTTTTAAAACACCATGTTTATACATTTTTTACATACAATAGGGTGTCATATAAAGGGGTTACTTACAGATTGAATAGAAAAGGGTTGTGTTTTATTCAAGAAAAATTCACAGGTTAGGATATTTATAAATAGGCAATGAACACACGTTATATAGAGAATATATATAGTGAACCCCCCGAGTTATTATCAAGATCACACTCTTCACCTTCATCTCTAGCTTCCATGGCTTCCTTCTCCCTTCTCTCTTCTTTTCTCTTTTTCTCTCTCCTCTTCTAGTCTTCTTCCTTCTTCTTCTTGTTCTCTTTCTCTCTCCTCAACTCTTCTTCTCTCTCCTCTCAGCTTCTTTCATTACAGCTACCCTTTCGAGCATGTGCTCCATGTATGGTAACGGGTAATTATCCCTTTTTGTCGCAGCATTAACCTTCTTATTGTTTGCATACACTTGAATCTTCCCATTCTTCTTTATGACTATCATGATTGGTGATACCCAGTCCGTGTGCTCTATTTTGTAGATGAATCTTGCCCTCATTAGCTTATCGCTTTTCTCTTTCACGGCTTGGGCATGTTTTGGACTCATAGGGTACATGCATTCTTTTACAGGCACCGCATCAGGGGCCATTGGTATGTTATTTGTCACCACTCTAGGATCCACTCCTTTAAGCTCATCTAAGGACTAGGTGAACACATCCACGTACTCTTGCAAGAATGCAATGAGACTGGCCTCTTCTCCCTCGGTCACGTCATCAGCTATAAACATAGGTCAAGGCTTCTCGCCTTCCCTGCCAAGTTGACTTCTTTGACCTTGGTGGGTCCCTCAATTGGTTCACTTGTCTATCCTTTTCGTTTTTCCCCTAGCAGGATCACTACCTTGTCACCTTTCTTAAACTTTGTGAAACATTTTGATAGGTCTTGTGGTTTTTTCTGCTATTCTGCTATTCTACCTCCGACTTCTTCATCTATCCTTTTCTTTCTTCCTTCAATCATCTACGCATTAGGTGGACTTTTACGTCTCCCTTGGTGCGTTTGGTCCTAGGAAGTGGAGGTATCTCTAGGTCACACTCTGTACTGACCTTAGATTTGGAATTAAACTCGCAATCCTCTCACTAGAGGAGGGAGTCTCCCCTAGTGGTTGTATCTCCATGGGCGTGTCTGTGCTAAGCAAGGGCATTGTCGGTGGTGGCTGGGCTATCCATGCGTGTCTGTAATCTATTGCTCCCTCGTGCTCCAACCAGGAGTGATCGTACTCCATCCACATGACTCCTCTCTCAATCCTATAGGCATTCCCTCTTTGGGGCTTGGAGTTTGCTTTGATCTATTCTATCACCCTTCCTTTAGTGTTGTATTCTACTTCTTCCTTGCTTTCCTCACTAATGGAGTGGTAGTCCTCGTACTCATCATCGGAATCAGCTCCTCTTGAACCGCTTGTCATCCCCAAGACTGTCATCTCTAGCCTATCCTTCGTGGTGACTAAGGCCCAATTGTACATTAAGTTCAAATCATGCACCTTAGTCCATTTCCACTTAGGTTCTCATCCGCGAGGTCGCTAAGGGGCTTGAGATTAGCAGTGGGATTGCTAGTCAATTTGCCTATCAGATACTCAAGGATCTTGTGAAGTTCTAGCTTGTTGCTTGGAATATGGAAAGAGGTAGGTCTAGGTCAACTGTTTGAGCTCCTGGCCATCATACAGAGTGGCCCCATGGGATCCTTCTTTGACACGCTTTTTGCAGTTTTTGCATCTTGTTTGTACGTCTCCTCTTCGTCCAAGAATGGAATATCGATGGTCGCTAGGACATGCATCCAATCTCTCTCATCCTCAAGGCAAGGGATGTACTTGGTTAATGGCATGTACGATTTCTTTACTGGCACATCACCCTTGAGCATGGTAAAGATGGCATCTAGGTTGATGGGGGTCATATTCCAAGTGTTCAACTTGACCCTCACTACTTACGTTTGGTTTCCTAAGAAGATTAGACTGTTGCCCCAGTCTTCGACAACTTGAGCATTCCTCATCTAGGGTCGGCCTAGCAAAATGTCGTAGTCCACTCCGTTCATGATGATGAAGTTCACAGAGAATTGGACACTCGCAATCTTCACTAGCAATTCTTCAAGACTCTAAATGGCCTAACTTTCCTTCCGTTAGCTAGAGTGATGTTGAATCTAGTAGTTTTGACATGTGGGTTTCCCCAAGACTGCAACATTCAAAGAACAATATGTTGTATCCAATTACTTAAAGGATCAAGATTGGATGTCAATACAAACATTCAACATCTATTCTACGAGGTATCTTCACCTAGTACCTTCTAGCAACATTTTCCATCTCACTATCAGGAAGCAAAATTTATATTTCAAGGAATTAATATTTGAAGTTTAATTTCTACACCCATGTCACAATAGAAATAGTGCAATTCTTAGTCATATGAAATGTGAGGAGGCCTCACATGGACAAGAGAAACCTAGCACCCATCGCATTTCATACATTTGGCATCTTTGGGGATGATTTGGTAGGACTATTCAAGCGATTCAGAATTAACTCATATCTTAGCAAAAAACTTATATTCTTGAGTGTTGGGTGGGTATGTTGTTGATGAAACCTTCTTTAGTAGCCTTGCGTGGAAGAATAATTTTGTACTGCGATCGAATTAGTGTCGTGTTGGTGTGGTTGAGCACAGAGAGGGTTTTGTTGTCAAAAAAACTCTTTTGCGGTTCAAAATTTGGGTTTTCTTTATAAGGATATTGGTTTACACATGTGGCTACTATAGTGCATAGTTAATTCCACACGTGCGACTGCAGACCGTTTTTGCTTGGAAAGTTGTGGCGCGTGTCATTTACTTTTTCGGTATAATAGTGCTTTTATAGCTCTGATTTTTAAATTTTTTTCATTTTCTTTTTCATTTCAAGTGCACTCCTCTGAATTAGTGCATCGTACTTTTTTATCAAACATGCTGCGGTGACCCGTTGGCACATATATATGAACACTTAGATTTGGGTTTTGGTTACTATTTCTTTCACATATCTTATCTTGTCTTCGACCAGCTATTTATCTTGTAAGCGTCACAAGCCAATCCAAGAATATTCTTACAAGAAACCATTTATTCTCAAGAGCAAGGCCTGCAAATATCAAGTATCACACTTTTCTTAATATTTTTCTCTGCAATCCTGAATTTCAAGGCATTGAAGTTATTAGTTTTTTTAAGAGGAGAAAGATACAACATGGACTTAGAAATTTTGTAATGGTTTTACTTTGTTTTTCTATCAATATTGGTCTGGTACATATGTAAAATGATGGGGTTTTGATGTTCTTGACGCATTGTTTTGTTCAAATTTTTTGGATGTATAAAACATAAATTCGTCAAGTTTTTTTGTAAGTAACATGTGAAACACGATTTTGTGAATTGTGAGGCAGTCTGAATCACTATTTTCGTGTTTCATGAGTCGAAAATGTAAAACAAAGTTTGATCAATGAGACTTGGAATTTCATGCTTTCTCTGCTACATAAAGTTTTAATTCATTTCATTCATATTGTATTTCCTAAATTTACTCAGCAATCTTTCTTTAGTCTACTACATATGAGAAAGTGTGGCTTTGTATATTATGCCCCTTATTTTTATTTTTATTTTTTGGATTTTCCTTTGTGAGTAATCAGATGACTAAAAGAAAGTTATCTTTAGAGAGAATGGAGGAGAAGGATCTTGAGGTCACCTATGATGAAAAGCTGTTTGATTTTCTTCATGCAATTGGAAATTCATATAGATTTATTTACATAAGAGATATGCTCAATGTTCCCTTTGATTTGCAAGATCTTTTGAAGGATCTTGAAGATAAACTGAAGGATGTTAAGGTGTTTTATGATTAGATATGTGGAAGGCCTAGAGATTGAGGGATTTGTCCATTATAGCAATGTAATGGAAGCTTCTAGTGCTGTTAGAACAACCTTGCAAACAAGGTTTAGCCTTATTGATGAAGAATTCAAGAAGTGGAAAGTAGATTTCCCTTTTTATTAGAATCAACAACAATGTTTTCTTGTACAAAAGGATGTTGGATTTCTTGTATATCTTCAATATATGGATAGTTGTTTTTCAGATATAATACAAAAGAAGAAGATAACACAATATTAGTGAGTTTGGGAATCTCCCAATTCCCATTTTTTGAATACTAAAAAGGTGGCATCCAGATAACATGCCCATAAGTTTCTCAAAACCATATGATGTGACCTATCGTTGGAAAGCGCTTGAAAAATAGAATCTATTGAGCTATAGAGTGCTCAATTTGGAGTTATATTGTTCAAGTTATGACAAATCCAAAGATTTGACCATGTGTCCCAAACTTATGGAAATTTTCCATATTCCCAAATATGGTGTTAGATGAAGGATATTGCATGCAAAGACAAATAAGTTGAAGAGAAGGGTGAAATATTTCAGGAGGATATTGAGAACCAGTTAGTACAAGAATTTGATATTACTTTGTTTAAAAGTGAGAACATTACAAAAGTGGAAGAAAAGGAGATAGAGTTAGTACAAGAATTTGATATTGCTTTGTTTAAAAGTGAGAACATTACAAAAGTGGAAGAAAAGGAGATAGAGTTGAGTGTAGAGATTGAAACAAGTCCTCTTAAATGTGTCCCAACATTTCTGAGTTATCTCATCAACAAAAAGAGATATGTATTGCTGAATGATATTCAACACCTTTTTTATCTTAGAGAAGATTACTGCTTGGCAATCATTGCTCCATGGGATCAAAATGATAAGAATTTTATAGGTTATGAAGAGAAATTGCTATCAACTCTTGATGTTGAGGGAGAGAATTTTAAAGACAATTTTATAGCCTTGCATTCTTGTATTAATCAAATCTTGGAATATGAAAAGGGGGGGATACCTACTACATAGGAAGAGTACTTACAAATTCAATAGAGACTTGGTATTGATAACATGGGGTATGAAGAGAAACTGAAGTCTCCATTAGAGGAGAAACCAAAAAGTTCAATAAATCTATATGATGATAGTCTTCTTGAAGAAGATGAAAACCCTAAGGTATGAAAGATAATTCTAAGATATCCATTGTGATTTATATTAGAGTATGTTATGCATTATACACAAATATTTTTTGATATTTATCTACTGACATCTTATGCTATTATGGTTTATTGTGCAGATAGAAATTGAAGATGCAGACAACTTCCTTGGAAGAGCCAAGGGCTCAAGGCCATTGAAGCTTGGTAAAAGTTAAGGCCTTGGTCATTATATTGGAAGCTTAAATAATCAAACAGTTGCAATTTATCATAGCAGGTTGTCAAGCTCTCCAAGCTTACCAATAATGGCTTTGAAAGCTATCTCCGAGGTGATTGGATCCCAAGCTTTCAATAGAGGTTCAGACAAGATAATTTTGGTGGAGAAGGAAGAAGATGTAAGAGTTTTTGGCTTCATGCATGGATATCGTGGATCTAGGGCATGATACTTTGGAGTTCTTACCTCTTATTTGCTCTCCCATGTAGGAGATGCCAAGAATTTGAAGCTCCTTCTAGGCTATAGAAAACAAGAGTTCCTGAAATGTAGAGATCTCATCGAGTGGGATGAAACAAAAGATTCCCTTAGAGGACCTAGCACTAAAGAATCTTCTACAACAGAGTCAAACTAAAAGATGTTAAGGGTTTTTAGAATATCTTTGCTTTGCACAAGAGTTTAAATATCCCTCTTTTATTCTTTGGGTAATAGTGGATATAGTCCTTGCCAAAGATGATATATTACATGATGCGATTGTGTCTTTGAGCTTGAATTTGTGTCAAATTTGTTTGTAGAACCATTGAAAGACCTGTAATAAATTGTTTGATTTGTATCTTCCACCTCCATGTCTTGTGTGTCTAAAGTATTTTGTTCTTGCTTGATAATGTGATTTTTCCATAACTTGGGTTGACCAAATAGATAGACATCCATATTTCTTGATAAAATATGGAGCATGGTTGGATAAAATATGTTGCATAGTTAACAAATAAATATATTTAATTAGAAAACCCTATATGAGTCAGACAATAAAGAGACACATATTTAAACTTCTTACCATACAGTGAGTGAAGTGTTGATTACCCAAGCTTCTGCCATTACCTTTTTAAAAAGGTTCATTTGGTTTTTGAAGTCTTTGAGATCATCATCATTCCACTCTGTTTTATCACAATAAAAGAATACTTTATCTAGTGTTTCCCAAACATTGGATTTTCTATTTCGAGCTTATCCATTATCAACATGATCCTTAATTGCATTATGTAAACACAATATTAGTGAGTTTGGAAATCTCCCAATTTCCATTTTTTGAATAGTAAAAAGATGGCACCCGAATAACGTGCCTATAAGTTTTTCAAAACCATATGATGTGACCTATTATTGGAAAGTGCTTGAAAAATAGAATCTATTGAGCTATAGAGCCCTCGATTTAGAGGTATAATGTTCAAATTATGACAAATCCATAGATTTGACGTGTCCTAAACTTATGGGAAATTCCCATATTCCCCAATATAGTGTTTGTAGGCACTTCCATTGATCGTATCTAATAGTTGAGTCACCATTCCTAGAGTTTATCTTACCAAGTCTCCCATGAAAGTCTAGGAACCTTCTAGCCTTCACTCCACCAATAGATGGCTTTTTGGGGACACAATTGCCATCCTTATACTTTTGAAGATTTGGTTCAATAACAACATTACCACCATGTAAACCAATTGCAGATTAAACTTTTTCAATCTTTGTTAAAGCATCTGTTGTAGCTGATAATGGCTTCACCTTCCATGCAAATCCTATATAAAGATGAATAAGCTTTTCAATTATCCTACAAAGCGCATGAAATATACAGATATAGACATTCACTAAAGGAATATCTAGGACTGGCTTGAACTGTGTGTCAAGATTGTGGGAGAGAAGGAAGGAGTCTCACTTGTAGCTTTCTTGCTTGCACAATGGGGGAATACACACAAGGGTGGAGGCTGAAAACAATTTTTCCTCTTCTTAGTTGTGTAAGCCAAAAGAACTCAAGTACAAAGAAATAGAAGAACCCTATATATGGGTCTCAAACTAAACTCAACTAACTAAGGTGGCATACTAACTGAGCCACGAACTAGAGTACATAAGGATAGTTGTCATGTAGCTATTATTCATGGGCGGTGTACCAACCACATCTACAACTGACACGTCGGTGACATAAATGCACAACGGTCACCTTGGCATATCACGAGTGGAGCTCGATATCTCAACAATCCCCCTCGAGCTCAATCCCAATTCCTGCACACCAATCAGGTCTCTGAACTTGCGCAACTTCTCTGCGCCCAATGCCTTCGTGAATATGTCAGCTACCCGATCCTCTGTGCTGACATAAACTAGATCAATAAGACCTAGTAAAACCCTCTCCCGCACATAGTGATAATGCACCTCAATGTGCTTTGTTCTAGCATGATAGACTGGGTTATTTTCCAAGTGTATACTACTCATGTTGTCACAATAAATGACAACTGGCCCATCTATAGGCTGATGCATATCATAAAGTAGCTTATGCAACCAAGCTACCTCACATGCAGCCATTACTGCGCCCTTGTACTCAGCCTCTGTGCTCGACAAGGCAACTGTAGGCTGTTTCTTGCTGCTCCAAGTGACTGCAGCACTCCCAAAAGAGAACACATATCCACTGGTAGATCGTCTATCAGAAATGCTACCAGCCCAATCAGCATCAGTGTATCCATGCAGCTGTATCTGAACCCCAGTCTCATAAAGTAGTCAATACTGCAATGTGGACTTCACATACCTGAGTATACGTCTAGCCGCATCCAAATGCAGTTTCCTTGGAGCCTGCATAAACTAACTTACCAGTCCAACAGCATAGCTCAAATATGGCCTGGTAATAGTCATATAAATCAAGCTTCCTACTATGCGTCTGTACATAGTAGGGTCTTCCAGAAGCTCACCTGCATCTGCTCTCAGCTTCTCATTCTGCTCCAAAGGAACTGAAATAGGCTTACAGCCTGTCATCCCATATTTGGACAGCATGTCCAATCCATACTGCCTCTGCAAGAGCTGTATCCCACTTGGTGATCTAATCACCTCAATGCCCAAGAAATAATGCATCTCTCCCAAATCCTTCATCTCAAACTTCTGCTTCAATAGCATTTTCACATGAAGGATATCTTCATCACTGTCACCTGTCATAATCAAATCATCAACATAAATGACAAGTAGCATAATATCTTTCTCTGTTTTTCTCACATAAAGTGGCCTTGGAAATCTGAAAGCCAATAGTGATAAGATATTGTCCTATCTTGTCAGACCATGCTCTAGGTGCTTGCTTCAAGCCATACAATGCTTTCTTCAACCTGCAAACAAACTCAGGATGAACAGCATGCACATAACCTGGTGGCTGCTCCATATATACCTCTTCTTGCAAATCACCATGCAAGAAGGCATTCTTTACATCCATCTGATGTAAAGACCATTCCTTTGATGTAGCCATAGCAATGACTACTCTTACTGTTGCTATCCTTGCAACCGGACTGAATGTTTCTTCATAATCAATGCCATATGTTTGTGCATACCCCTTGACTACTAATCTTGCCTTGTATCTGTTCACAGAACCATCTGCATTGTGCTTCACCTTATAAACCCACTTATAGCCAATTGCATTTTTACCTTTAGGCAAGGATACCAACTCCCATGTAGCATTTGCTTCCAAGGCATCCATTTCTTCATCCATGGCTTTCTCCCATTTTTCTTTTCCCATGGCTTGCTCAAAAGAAGTGGGTTCTGGTTCCTATATCACTTTGACCATATATGCATAGTGAATGGCTGTAAATCCATCATATTTCAACCTATCCACAGGATACCTAACTCTGGTAGACCTGCGCAAAGTAGGTTCACTCCCAGGTGCTCTCAAAACATCCCTGGTCTTCCTTACTCCAGGTGTAACAATAGAAGGAATATCCAACTCATCATCAATGCTCTGTTTTGAGCCACTGGATTCACCATCCACATAAGAGTGACCTGCATTCACATCAAACATGGGCTGATTTACCTTCTCTTTTCCTTTTCGTGATACCTGCATATCACTATCTGCATTGGTTTGAGAAGATTCTCCTGATCTCAATCTGCCTGTCCATGGCGAAGAATGTGAACCACTGCTAGAGGACGCTCCAAGTCTACTAATATCTTGTGACTGCTGCTGTGAATTCTGTGCAGCATTACCATTTTGTGCATCTACATTATCAATCACATTTTTTGGTTTATATCAGCTACTCATCTCATCAAAAACAACATCTTTGCTCACTGTAAACTTACGAGTAGAAGGGTTATAGCATCTATACCCTTTTTGCTGCAGAGAATAACCAATAAAGATGCACTTCTCAGCTTTTGGATCCAACTTGGATCTCAACTCATCTGGCGCATGAACATAGGCAATGCAACCAAAAATTTTCAAATGAGAAATATCTGGTTTCCTACCAGTATACCTCTCCTCTGGAGTCATGCCATGTATTGCAGCAGTGGGAGTCCTATTCATTATGTAGACTGCTGTAGCAACTGCTTCAGCCCAGTAAAAATCTCGCAAGTCTTTTTCATTGAGCATGGCACGAGATACCTCTCCAATATGCCTGTTTTTCCTTTCTGCAATTCCATTTTGTTGTGGGGTATGACTGCATGAATATTGCTGCTTTATGCCATGCTCCTGCATGAACTTTGCAAGCTCATTTGAGAGGTACTCTCCCCCTCCATCTGACCTTAGGCATTTTATTTGCAGACCTGTTTCTTTTTCAACCATAGCTTTAAGAGTTTTGAAATGCCCAAAAACTTCACTTTTCTTTTTCACAAAATACACCCAAACTTTTCTGCTATAGTCATCAATAAAAGTGACAAAATAATGACAGCCTCTAAGAGATGCAGCTTTAGTAGTCCACATATCAGAGTGGATTAATTCCAATGGCTTCTCACTCTCTTGAACATGTCTAGGAAATGGTTTCCTTGCCTGTTTTCCAAACTGACAGGCTTCACATACCTTATGCATTTCTGCAACCTTGAATTTAGGCAATCCTGCAATAATATTT
Source organism: Lygodium microphyllum (assembly GCF_053477565.2). Taxonomy (NCBI): domain Eukaryota; kingdom Viridiplantae; phylum Streptophyta; class Polypodiopsida; order Schizaeales; family Lygodiaceae; genus Lygodium; species Lygodium microphyllum. The sequence continues at coordinate 67,531,276 of NC_141137.1, read as the reverse complement.
TGGGCCTGCATTGATTTAAGTCGCTGTACATTAACATGACCAATGCGTTTATGCCAGATATCAATATCTGCAACTACACCGGTCCCATGTGCAAACATTGCTGCACTCAAATCAGACATGTCTGCATCCAACGTAAACATTCTGTCCTTCTTCTTTCCTTTTGCTATCAAGCAACCTTTATTTTTCATATCCTCAACAAAGCATCCATGAGGATTAAATCTGACCTGCAAGCCTTGCTCAACCATTTGACCAACAGAAACCAGATTCTTGGTGATATTCGGGACATGAAATACATCGGACTGGTATTTCTTTTTACCATCTTGCATAGACAAAGGAATTTTTCCAATCTGCACAATAGGATGTGTAGTATCATCACCAATCTCCACAAATCCTGGTTTTTCCATTTTCCTTGCCTCCTCCATCCATTCTGCATGACCTGTCATGTGGTTTGATGCACCTGAGTCAACATACCATACATCGTTGCTTTCTTTTGCACTTGTCACAGAATTATTCATGTGCTGCACCATAAACAAATGCTCATTTTTGTCATCACCATGTCTACTAGAAGATGCATAATTCCCTTGTTGCAGTTTTCCATTCATGATGTCATTCTGCTTTTTATAGCAGTCTTTAGCCATATGGCCCATTTTACCACAGTAGTAGCATTCAACATTATTGTTTGCATTTTGGCCTATTTGCCATCCACCACGACCTCTTTGGCTCCCCCTGCCTCTAGAGTTACCACGTCCTCCTCCATAGGACTGGTTTTCTTGAGTTTGCTGCATATTCTGATTTCTACCACGGCCTCCAAATCGGCCTCCTCTACCTCTGCCTCTACCTCTTCCAGCATTTGAGTAGAAGACAGTTTCTTTTGAAGTTCCTCTTGAAGAAGATGCACCACCATTTCTCTGCTCCTCAGAAATTAGAAGAGCAATCAACTCCTCAAAATCAGGAAATCTTTCACGAACTGAAATGGATGTCCGAAACTGTGCATAATCCTTTCCTAGACCATTCAAGGTCACAGAAACTAAATCATCATCTTCCACTGGCGACCCAATGGAAGCAAGTGCATCTGCAATCTTCTTCACCTTCATGTGGTAGTCATTGATGCTCATACTTTCTCTTTGCACATTATGCAACTCTTGCTTGAGCTGCATTTTCCTGGCTTGCGTATTTGTGCTATACATTTTTGACAAGATATCCCATGCCTCCTTTGGCGTACTTGCATCCTGAATATGCACAATCATAGAGTCTGAAATACTGATAGACAGCCAATACATAACTTTCCTGGCTCTCTCATGCCATGCTTTAAATGCCTGCATTTGCTGTTGATTGGGAACATTAGGAAGAACTGGTTCTTCTTCATTTCCTGCAACAAATTCCCAATATCCTTTTCCCATAAGGAAATTCGTCATTCTAAACTTCCATGCTTGGAAGTTGTTCTTGTCAAGCTTTTCAGTAACAATCTGTGAAAGAGAATCAGACGCCATTATAGAACACTGCAAAAAATTCTGTCATTGCAAAAAACACAGCTTCACCCTCACAAGGGCAAATCTGCAAAACTGGCGAAAGTGGTATTTGACCACACAGTCACTTTCTAGTGACGATTTTGCATAAACAGGAACCAAGGATGATTCTGTAACTCCTAATGTCTCTGCACACAAGCATACGATGCAATTTCTGTGGTAACTTTTCACCGACCTGTAGAACAGTGGTCGCACAGCATAAAACAGGGCCTTTTCCTGAGTGCGTGTAGAAAACTTCCGCCTTCAAAACAGGCCCCAAAACGGCCTCAAATCAAAAAAACAGGGTCGCCTAAGGCTTAAAGCCCTTCCCTGCAGCATATACTGCCCTCTTGCTTCACCGCGAAGGGCGTCTCAACCTGAGACAATGCACTCCTGCACTTTCCGGCTGTGCTGCCTGCAGAGACTTGCTCCCAAAACAGAAAATGAAATCAACATTGCTCCTCTTACCAGAACACCCTGAGCTTGGCTTGCTTTCTTGAGCTCCTTACCATGAACAAGGCTTTGATACCATGTCAAGATTGTGGGAGAGAAGGAAGGAGTCTCACTTATAGCTTTCTTGCTTGCACAATGGGGGAATATACACAAGGATGGAGGCTGAAAACAGTTTTTCCTCTTCTTAGTTGTGTAAACCAAAAGAACTCAAGTACAAAGAAATAGAAGAACCCTATATATGGGTCTCAAACCAAACTCAACTAACTAAGGTGACATACTAACTGAGCCACGAACTAGAGTAGATAAGGATAGCTGTCATGTAGCTATTATTCATGGGGGGGTGTACCAACCGCATCTGCAACTGACACGTCGGTGACATAAATGCACAACGGTCACCCTGGCATATCACGAGTGGAGCTCGATATCTCAACACTGTGGATCCTTATTATGCTTAGAGGGAGCTCTATTCCAATTTCTTGAGTTCAACTCTCTGGCTGGGGACATGCAATATAGGCAAGGAGATCTAGAGTTGGCTCCCTTTGATACATTGTACATACATTTAAGTGTATTTAAGTCACCAGCTATGTGCCACTCAATCTTATAGTTCCCAAATCCTTCAACAAATAGCTCTTCTCCTACTTGTTGTCTCTTAATAACATCAAGTATTGGTGTTCGATGAAAAACCCAATACAATATATTAAAATCCTTTATATCTACTTTGAATGCTCCCAACCACCAGATGTTGTGTTCCAATTGAACACTAAATGACATTAAGTGATTGGAATGATTTGATGAAATTTCTCTATTCATCAAGGTAATAGAGACTCTCTCTAGTTTCATACATTTTAGAATCTCACTTTCATCAAGTTTAACCACAAATCTAGCCACTCCTTGTGCCTCTTCTCGTGACAAGTCATATAATCTAATAATTAAGAATTGTAGGATGGCCAAGTCAAGGAAAATATTGTTAAATTCATTGAATACAACTGGTGCGCAGATCGGATGTTGTATGCTCGCGTAGTGAATGCCGGAAGGTCCAAGAACAAAAGAACTCTACTTTTTGCAAAAACTCAAGGTAAAAAGCATGCACGATATGAACAAGAGACCAATTGGGTGCAATTTCCCCCCCATGCCTTGTGTGAGCGCTCCACAAAGCATGTATTTTATGTATTAATCATCTTCAAGCTCAAAAAATAGCCCAAATTACAAAATAGCACGCTTTTGGCTTTTGAGTTTGCTTTAGCACAAAATAGAAATAAAGCTAATGGGTGGGCGCCCAAAGAGTCATGCGTACCCAATACAATGTCAATACAAATATCATAATCGTGCGTCCATGTGCATACAAATAATAAACAAATATCCAACACCTCAATAAATAGGCGCAACAAAATATAGACGCCATGCCTAAGGTATGCACCCATCAAAATATAAGTGACAACTCGAATACATGCTATCCTCCAATGCTTTCCTCCACCACTGCTGCTATCTCTACACATCAACTGAAGCATTCACAATCGTTAGTAAAATAATACAATTAAACTGACAAAAGTGAATACCTAGCAGTCTTCAGCTACATAAATAAATCAACTGGTTAGAAATGAATCCTAACCTTAATTTATTACGAGTGCGCACTCTAAACTCATAAACGTTTATTAATTTAATATGCATTTTACGAAATCCCCGCTATGGAATCACCCATGTACACACTAAATTAATGAAACGCCCGAAAAGAATAGGCGTCCCCATCAACTTTTTGCACAAAGAATCCACTTTGTGTATGAGCCCCGATCAACAAAGTTTACGGAATCCACCGTGGCATGGAATCCACCGTGAGATATGCCTCCTGGCATCATACCCCCGGGGTGGGATAGCAATTGACCTCAATTTCTATTAGCTCAATGTGGAGCTAACAGAGTGGGGAAAGCATTTAAGTCTCTAGCGTGCATCCATTGGGCTTCCTCTACAGAATGGTTTTTAAATTTGACTAAATATCTAGAATATCTTCGGCCAGTTCTAGTGGTCATAAAGTCAGTATCTAGAATAGCTTCAGGTTCAAGTATTTCAGTCTTTTCATCTAACAAAGGTGGGTTTTCATAAACAGGGTGTACAGGTAATTGGCCTCTAAAGGGTCGTAATAAACTAATGTGAAATGTGTTGTGAATTTTACAGTGAGGTGGTAACTCTAACTTGAATGCATTGTCATTGATTTTGTGAATGATCGTAAATGGTCCATAGAATCTAGGTGCTAATTTTTCTATTCTCAACCAAACATAGTCATCAACTTTGAAATTCATTGCTTGTCTTTTCTTATTGGCTTGTTTGGTATATGATTGCTGGGCTTTGGCAATCATGTCTTTAATCTCATAAAAAATAATAGCATGCATAGTAGCAATATTATCAGCACTCTGAATTCTATTTGATAAAGATGCAACAGGTGTAGACAATCTATAACCATAAATCACTTCAAACGGTGCTTTCTTTGTAGATGTGTGTGGTGTATTGTTATATACAAACTGTAATAAATGCAAATGTGTGTCCCATGTTTGTGGTTTAGAAATAGTGTAAGCACGTAAAAGATCTAAAATAGTACTGTTAGTGGCTTCTGTTTGTCCATTAGTTTCAGGATGAAATGCAGATGAGAAATCAATTTTTATTCCTAGGTTAGCAAACAAAGTAATCCAAAAGTTGTTACAAAATCTAGAATCACGATCAGAAATAATAACTTTTGGTAATCCATGATTAGTGAAAACAGTTTTCAAAAACAATTGTGCTGCTTGAGATGCTGTTAAAGTTTTCTTACATGAAATGAAATATGCTTGTTTACTAAACCTATCTACTACAATCCAAATCATGTCATGGTTAGCTTTAGTATTAGGTAAACCAGTAATAAAATCCATAGAAATCTGTTCCCATGGTCTTGAGGGAATAGATAAAGGTATAAGTAATCCATATTGTTTACCATGATGTCTCTTAACTCTTTGACAAATCAGACATTCAGAAATAAAGTTAGATACATCAGTGTCCATATGTGGCCAATAAAAATCTTCAGTTAATGTATATAAAGTAGATATGATACCTCTATGACCTTGATATGGAGGACAATGAATCTCATTCAAAACAAAAGATCTGAATGGAACAGTAACACATAATCTCTTTTCATAAAACATGAATTCATCATTATAAGACAGTGAATCAATAGAAATCCAGTTATTTCCAACTAATTTATTCCAATCAGCATGAAAAGTAATGTCCTGATGATAAGTATCTTTCATAGGATTTAAAAAATCAAATGATATAACAGAGATATTATGAATGGTGGGTCTTCTACTTAATGCATCGGCCACTACATTTTCTTTACCTGGTTGATATTGAATAATGGGATGAAAACTCTGAATAAAAGCTGCCCATTTGATATATCGGTCAGATATTTGAGGTTGGCTAAGTAAATGTCTAATACTTTGTTGATCAGTCTTAATCATAAACTCAGAACCCATTAAGTAATGTTTCCATTGTCTTAAAGCTTGTACCACAACTAATAATTCTTTATCATATGTGGAATATTTAAGTTCGGAGGGTTTCAGTTTACAACTAGAATAGGCTATGGGATGGTTATCTTACATAAGTATGGCTCCTATTCCAGATCCGCTAGCATCAGTAACTACTAAAAATAATGGTCTATTAAAATCAGGTAGTTGTAATACAGGAGCATGGGTTAATGCATGTTTCAATAAATCAAAGGATTTCTATTGATTATCAGACCAATGATAAACAATACCTTTCTTTAAAAGTTTAGTCAAAGGCAAAGCAAGTAATGAAAAATTTCGTACAAATTTCCTGTAAAAACTAGCAAGACCTAGAAAAGATCGTAACTCATGCACATTTTTAGGTATAGGCCAGTTCAATATTGCTTCTATCTTCTTAGGGTCAACCTTAATACCATCTGATGATACAATATGACCTAAATATTCAATTTCTGTTTGAAAGAACTCACTCTTTTCCGGATTAGCATACAATTGATTATCTTTCAACAACTTAAAAACCAAGGATAGATGTTCATAATGTTCTTTCTCATTTTTACTAAACACCAAAATATCATCAAAGAATACAATAACACAATGTTGATATTTCAAAAATATGCGATTCATCATTCTACTAAATGTAGCAGGTGCATTAGTCAATCCAAAAGGCATCACCAAAAATTCATAATGACCAAATTGTGTTTTGAATGCAGTATTGAATATGTCAGACTTATCTAATCTCACCTGATGATAACCAGATTTAAGATCTATTTTACTAAATATGGCAGAACCTTGCAGTTTATCCATAAAATCATCGACTCTAGGAATTGGATATCTATTCTTTACAGTAATTTTATTTAAAGCACGATAGTCAATGCACATACGATAAGTATTATTCTTCTTCTTTACCAACAAAACAGGTGCACCAAATGGAGAACTACTAGGTCTAATCAATCCTCTATTTAGTAATTTCTCAACTTGATTTTGAATTTCTTTTTGCTCTATCTGGTTTTGCCTATATGGTGCTTTACAAGGTGGTTGTGTACCAGGAATTAAATCTATTTTGTGGTCTTCAGGACGTGAAGGAGGTAAACCAGGTGGTAAATCTTCTACAAAACAGTCTTTAAATTGTGCAAGAAATTTTTTATGCCTAGGGTGCGTATGTTTTTCTTTAACTTGCAGTTCATTCGCCCAAATTAGATAAGATTTACTACTTTTGCGTAATGCACGTTTAGCTTAAGTATGAGAAAGCAGTGGAAAAGCATTAGATGCATGCATACCATACAATGTAATATGTTTTCCTTCAAAATGAATATTAATTGAATGCGTGGAATAATCTATATCAGGATTATGCTGATGACGCCAAGGCATACCTAGAATAATATCACTGGACTGTAATGGTACAACTAGAAAATTCATTCTTTCAATATATTCACCAATTTGAATTTCTAGATCATGCACCTCTTGTGTTCCATTATACCTTGTGCCTAAGAATGCTGCTTTAATGCGATAATACGTAGGAACAATTTGTAATTTCAATTCTTTCACTAACTTTGCAGAAATAAAATCATGTGTACTACCATCATCATGCAAAATAATCTTTTCTTTTCCATGCACTAAACATTTCATTGTCAATAAAGAATGTGGAGTTGGCATACCTGGTAAAGTATCCGAAGGAGTGGTAATGTCATCTTCATCTTCTGTAAAGTCAGGCATTTCTTCATGTTCTTCATCTTCCATTGCTCCAAGATAGTTGATATGGACAGGTGGCTTCTTCGTTGGGCAATTGGCTGCTAGATGTCCAGGTTGATGGCATTTGTAACACACTATAGGTTTGGCTTTAGATACATTGTTTGCAATGGCAGGAAGTCTAAGAATATTAGGATTTGGCTGTGAAGTTGGCTTAGGGTTTTGATTGGTATTCGATGGTAAAGCAGGTGATTTTGCCCAAGATTTACGGAAAGATGATGAAGGAAATCGACCTTGATTGAATCTTCTAAAATTTGAATTGAATTGCTTAGATCCATAGTTACCATTTTCTTGAAATTGTTGTGGACGCTTGTCTCTTCCTCGAAGCTTGTCTTCAGTGTCATGAGCTAAAGAAATTGCATCTTCAAGAGTTGCAGGCTTGAACATATTGACTTCAGCGTAGTAATGCCCAAGTAATCCAGACATATACTTGCACTTGTGAGTCGCTTCAGGTACGTCTTCAAGCATGTGTAACTGGAGTAATGCATTCCAAAAGCATTCGGTGTACTGAGGAATAGGCTCACGATCTCTTTGCTGAAAAAGGTCCCATTGCTTTATGGCTTTTTCATGAAATTGTGGAGGAAGGAAATTCTGCATAAACTTCTTCTTGAAACTCTCCCAGGTAGTGGGACAATCTATGCTCTTACGAACCACGGTCCACCAAAGAGATGCTCTATCCACTAAATGATTAGTGACACACTTGATTTTATCTTTTTCAACGTATGTTTCCTCATGAAAGTAATCGTCAAACTGACTGATGAATGCAAGAAAAGTTTTTCCATCTCGAGTGCCATTGAAAGTACGGAATTTGAAATTTCTTTTACTTATCTTTGTTTCTTTGCGGATGGATTGAGCTTCGAGAGTCGCATCGATGGTACGTCAGATAAGATCTTCAGATTGTGGTTCCTCTTTGTCAGTAGTCGATCTTTGTAAATTGGCCGATTGAACTTGCAATGCTTGCCGGGCTCGTCATTCTTCATCCAACTGCATCATAATTAAATCCAACTTTTGCTCCATTGTAGGTTCAGGAAGATCGCCTTCAGCCATCAAATCATCCATATTTTGTTCCGTCATCCTACAAAACTTCAAAAGACTTCACACTCTCAAAATCCAATTAGCGGGATGAGCGTAGCTCAAGATCGGGTGTACAAGGCTTATATATTTTTGTGTGTGGCTTTCACAGTCTTCGTCTTTGGTAATTATGGGATTTGAAATCTTTGAAAAATCTGTGTTTTGTCCTTCTGCGTATGCTGAAACTGGTTCAGCAAGTCTGCGTATGCGAACAGAACCTTCCAGGGAACAACTTTGCAGTTCGGTACTTCTGCGTAGGAACAGTTCTTATAGGAGTTTTGAACACAAGTCAGTTCGTGACTTCAGGTTACTTGCCAGACTTGCAGAGTAAGTAATTTTTGACTTGCAGAATTTGAACTTGTAGACTTTGTAGATTTTGTGTGACTTTGACTTATAGTAGTAAGCTTGAAGCTTGATCAGCCACGACGTTGAATTTTAGGGGGGGCGTTTTTTATCTGTGAAAATCACGGAATGGCCGCCCTGCTACCGTCGATTGAAATTTTTGAAGCTTTTAAGCTTCTTTAAGCTTTATAAGCTTTATATTAAGATTTTAAGCTTATGAGTTTTGAAACTTATCTCTGTGTATCCATGACTTCCAAAATCGAATACCACGATCTCCTTTGGTCAGCATGTCTCTCTCTCTCTTTCTCAAGCTCTCCTCATTCTCTCAAATGCAAAATGAGGTTTTCCTTGCCACTCCTGGTCTCTTATTGCCCTGCCCAGGTTTGCATTTACCTTAATCTTGCTTCTCTTACCAGCATTTAACCCAATGCCTTTCTTTTCCCTGTTTTAGCCTCTTATATAACAGCAAAAACCCTATTGTGTGCTTACACTATTTTGATCCTATTCTACCTAATGCAAGAAAAAATCACAAGATAATGTTCATGCTTCTTTAGCCTACTCATCTACACATCCAAATCCAAAAATACTTACTCGTTTTCGATGATTAACACTCCTAAATCTCCTATCTACCTCAAGCACCAGTTCAGGGATGAAACCCTACTTACATGCTCGATTCGAAGTACGCGGCACTCAAGGCTCAAATCCGTCAGTCTTGGCAATGGAACCAAAATGAAGGGAGCTCTCTCGCTCAGCCCTGAAGACCTACAGACTACTTATTGGTCAAGCGTTTCAAGCAAAGCGGCCATGGCTATCTCTCACATAGCCGATGCACTCTGCCTACCTATGGGGTGTAGTGAGCTTACATTGATGCTCGATTGAGTACCCTCTTCTTTCTTGCACACTGGTAGCTCCATGATCCTTAGGGCAAGCTCAAGCAACCTCAATCCCTCTTCGTCAAGCCCCATCCTTTATAGCCTCTACAAGATAAGAGACGACAAGAGAAGAGAAGAAGATGAAGAGAGGAGATGGGGAGCTTCTTCTCCTCGATCCCTCACTCTCACCACACACTCACTCCCTCAAGCACACACAAGAAGGCAATTCCAAGTACCAAACAATAGACGAGAGCTCCATGTGATCTTAGAGCACCTAACCACAAGTTAGTTGGTAACTCATTAGTAAATCTTAAACCACTCAAAGATCTCTTGAACGCACCTAGGTGGCGATGAACCAAAGTGCATGACTTAAACTTGATGTACAATTGGACCTTAGTCACCGATGAGAAGAAGCTTGAGTATCACGACATAGGAGATGATGGGCAATTAGACGCACGAGGGAAAATCTTACAACGAATATGAGGGATTGATGCTCCTTTAGTGACGAGAGTGAAGGGGAGATTGATACGATAAAGTACAACATTGAGAGACACATAATCGAGAAAATACAAGCAGACTCCAAACGGTGCAAGGAAAATTCCCTAGAATCAAAAAATGAGTCATGCGCATGGATTTCGATCACATTTGGTTAGAGCACATAGGTGCAATAGACTATGAGCAAGCAAGACTAGTCCAACCAAGCGATGCGTCCATATATAGGACGGATTCACCTTTTGAGCTATGACCACTAGGAAAGACTCCCTCTCCTAGCGAAGATGAAGAGTTCAGTTCTGAGTCGGAAGTGAGCTCAGACAGTGATCCCGAGATACGTCGACCTGCTAAGACTAGACACACCAAAGGGAAACTACCTGTTCACCTGAGGCACCAAAGGTTAAAGGAGGAGACAACCTAGGGACACGCAAGTAAAAGAGCAAAGAAAACTGCAAGACCTACCAAAGAGGTTCACTAAGTTCCAGAAAGGCAACAGGGTAGTGATCTTGATGGGAGCCAAACACCAAGGGCAAGCAAGCGAGCCAATAGAAGGATCCACCAAGGTCACGGAGGTCAATTCGCAAGGGAAGGGGGGACACCTCAACCTGTCCTTGTGGCCGATGACTTGACAAGGAAGACGAAGTGAGTCTCCTTGCTCTCTTGCAAGAGTATGTAGACATCTTTTCTTGGTCCTTGGAAGAACTAAAAGGGGTAGATATACCATGACACCCGATGCAACGTGCCGATCAAGCAACGACTATATCCAATGAATCCAAAACACGCTCATGCTATCAAGGAGAAAATTTATAAGCTAATGAGAGGAGGATTCATCTACGAGATTGAGCACACTGACTAGGTTTGTCCCGTAGTCATCGTACTAAAAAAGAACGAAAAAATTAAATTGTGCATCAACTACAAAAAGGTAAACACTGCCACGAAGAGAGACAATTATCCATTGCCGTATATTGAACACATGCTTGAAAGAGTAGCTAGTAAGTAGGCCTACAAATTCTTGGATGGCTTCTCAGGATACAATCAGGTGCAAGTGCACCTTGACGATAGACACAAGTCTGCCTTTGCCTACATAGTCATGCCCTTCGGGTTGACTAATGTGCTAGCTACCTTCTAGAGGCTCATTTGTGCTATATTCAAGGAAATTCTTAGAAAGGATTTAGAGGTTTTCATCGATGATCTATGTGTTCACTCCACTTGAAAGGAGCACATAGACAAGCTATCTTTAACTAATGTCGACAAGCCAGTTCTGGGTGAATAACGGATGCATCCTAGGGCATGTGGTGTTGAAGAACGGCATCACCATTGACTTCTCAAAAGTTAGGGTCATCGACGATCTCCCACCACCAACTGATTACAGGGGAGTTCAGTACTTCCTAGGCCATACAAGGTATTATCAACGGTTTGTGTTGAATTATGCATTGATCGCTAGACCTCTATACAAGTCGTTGATCATATTTGAATGGACCGAGGAATGCCAGCGCATGTATGAGCAATTGAAAAATGCTCTCACCACCACTGCATCAATCCTACAGACCCCAGATTGGACAATCACCTTTCATGTTCACCATTAGGGCCAAAAACGCTTCAAAAAATGCACTTTTGTTAATCACGGGATTAAGGAAAGGGCCAAAGAGAGTTCGCCACGTGTGCAAGAATATGGTATTCTTGTCTCCTCTTTTTTAGAGATAGTGGAGTCCATTTCGTGATTCTCTCTTCTTTTTTAGCCAAAACCCCTAAAGTCTGACATGTTTTGGAGTCCCAAAGACGTTATTTACTTACAAATCTGACAAAATACATGACAGAGATGTGATGAAATTAATAATGAGTTTTTTGAAAGTCGGGAGATCTTTCAATATTGTTTTTGGCGCCCAATACATACTCATTTGGGTTCTTGGCGCTACTTTTTAGTTCATTCACCCCTCTTTGAGCTTCTTTCTCTGCGCTTTCATTCTTTTCATGGCTTCCTCCAGGCGCCCTTCTCGTTTAATACACTCTTGCACAGTCTATAGCCAGGGAGTAGATGGAAATTTTGAGCCCAAAACCTTTGCTGTAAATGATTGGGTTACCATGCTTCCATCTTGCAAGGGCTCCCATAAGGTGAAAAGAAGAAAACGAGAAGATATAAAACATCACTGGAAGGGGCGTATCATTGCCTTCAAAATTATGCCCGAAGGCTGGTTTGTCAAGGTGCAACATGTTTACATGGTCAAGGATATGCACTTGCCTCCAAACGAACGTGTTCCCCAACAAACACATTGTAAGTTATAAGTTGAATAACGTATATAATTCTTTTCCATTTATGCAAGTTCTAACAAACGGTTCGTCATTGTAGATATCTTTCCGTCAACAAGTATTGAATGGCAACCTGTGGAAAGCCTAAGTGGGACTTTCCATGCCATTCATAAGGTATTGGCAGACATTATTTATGCCGATCAAACTGTGTCTTTTTATAGTGAATGCAAGGTTTTTATATATTATGCACAGTATGTGGTTCCCTCTAAAGCGGATAGGTATGGGAATATCGAAGATTTGCCATTGCCAAGTCTTTCATCTCTAAATTGGGAGATTCCTGACAAGGTAACAGTGCAGAGTTTCAAATTCAAAATATCTCAGGATATTAAAAAGTCCATGACAGCTGGAAGGATCTCACGAAGAATACGTTTATCATGGTTTGTACCCCTCCATATCTTCGTCGCTTGCTTCAAAACAGCAAATTTACAAAGAACGAAGGTATCCTGGTTAAGTAGAAACTTTTCGGAAGAGGATTTGGACAACACTATAGGGACGCATTGGAAATCTAGAGAGTGCGATCATAAAGGTGATATCTTGAGGTGCAGTGCATGCCCTCAATCCTTGGCTTTGGCTTACAGTATCCCTCGCCAAAATCTTGCTTTGGCCTTTGATTACAGGCGATACAAACGAAGATTGGGTATTTGGGTTCCCTTGGATTCTGATACAGAGAACACAACATATAAACTTGTGGTGCACATTTTTCCGCATGAAGAAGTAAAGAAGGTGAGTGTTACTTCCAATTGGAGTCTGAAAGATGTGAGGGATACCTTGGAATTGCTAGACAATACATCCCCTAGATATAAGTTCAAAGTGAATGGTGTAACAATTGGTAAAAGAGCCGAGCGCTCTTTCTTTTGTACGAGTTGTTTGTCTCCCACAATTGTGAGTTTGGGACCTTAAGAATGAAAACTTGGCAGGAATTTATCTTAACAGACTATCCTCAAGATATTTTTTAATGGGAACTTCATAAGCTATCGTGAAGCAAGTCGCCTTTCGAATGTGTATAAATAAAATGTACATTGCATCCGATTTACAAGTGAAAATTTTCATTACACAATGAGGTACAAAAATTGCATGAAAATGTACAAGGCCAAAATAATAAGGCTCGTGTATAAAATGTACATTACATTCGATTTACAAGTGAAAATTTTCATTACACAATGAGGTACAAAAATTGCATAAAAATGTACAAAGCCAAAATAAAATGGCTCGTGTATGCTTATGTTTGCTATTTTCATTCTTTATCGATTTCTTCAAAGATATTTTTCCTCACAGGGCCTTTCTTTGATTGTTGAAAAAATTTGACCTTTACAGGTAGTCTCCTTTCTTGGGGCTTAAGAGGGGATGGATCAAATTTAAGAGGAGAGAGCACTGGCATTCCTTTTTTCTTAGACTCTGCAGCAGTGGTCCCATTGCCTTTTCCCTTACCCTTGTCTTTACCATTACCATTGTCCTTACCCTTTCCCTTGATCTTTCCCTTGCTTGTGCCCTTTGCCATTGAAGTTTTGGGAGGAAGAGGGGAGTCACGATCATACGGTGTGATTGCTTTGTCTAGAATCAGCTCGATGCATCTCTCCCTTATCCACCAAACATATGATTCAGGATAGTCTCTACACTGTAAGAATAAATGTTATAAGTTAGTGAAAAGACATCATGATAAGGGTTACACAAACATCAAATGAAATAAACTTACATTCACTCCTTCTATTTGTAACAGCTTTGAATCCACTGTTCTGCAAATGTTTGAGATAACTCTCCATCCACAAGAATGCGCATCGCTTTGCAATGGAACTTCTTGTAGAAGAAAAGTATACGGCCTTTGAGGATCAGCAAGATCCTCGTATGTTGTATCCAAAAATGTAGAAACGAGTCTAGCAGCACTGCAAAAGGAAGCTTTGTAAGTTCAAAATATTATTTATAAAAGAAATCAAAGTAAGTAATTTTCTTCCAACATACATTCGTGCTTGACCGTGAACACCGCTGAGAGAATTCATAAAGATAATTTCCCTTGAAAGACAATTAATGTAGATGAGACTCCAATGCCCTCTGCAAATTCATAAAAGAGGTGAGTAGAAGGGTGAAAGCAAATGAACATAAATTCTCCTCTACAGTAAAAGAAAAATACCTTTCTACATAAGGGAAAAAGATGTGGTAATTTCTCACACTATCGAAGCTACGAAAAAATGGTGAAATATTAGAACCAGATTTTGCAAAAAGTCCCACAGAGAGAAGTGGATCAACAATGTATATGGTTCTTCGGATATCGAGAGTGAGAGAGGACACCAATGCCCTGCAGATAATAGCAAAAGCTATTCAATACCAATTTCATCCAAAATATAATTGAAAAGACTTAACTTATGCAACAAAAAACCTTACCTTATGCAACAAAATACCACGGAGTCAGATAGTTGGAGATCCCTTTTTTCCAACATGGGCTTGTCCTCGGGAGATATACTAAGATATTCCTCCTCAGATTCCCCAGCAACATTCACAAGAATCTGCCCATACACTTTGCCCATCCTCTCGCTGTTGACGGGAGCAAGTGATGCGGCTTTCCTCTTGTAAACATCGTCTTCAGTTTCAAACACCTCCTGATTTTTTTCACTCAAGAAAGCCTCTTGCTGGGTGGCACCCCTTGTAGGGTAAAGGTCAGTAACATCTTCAACATTTAGCTTTTTCTCTTTCCTGGACAATTTTGGGGGAACGTTAAGGATTTCAAAGGCTTTTTGATCATTGGAAGGCAAGGGCCTCAGGACTTTGTCAAACCTATACCTCACTCTGCTAATGATGCTGAAATCTTTATTCATAAGGGTGATCCTATGAGCATGGGCAGCAGCAATGTAAGCGTCGTTCATGAAATCAATAACAAAATCTTCTGCGGCCTCTTGCAGGGCAAGAATGGCTGAGAGTTGCCACTTCTTATTTAGACCAGAGACAGTTGCCACTTGAGACAATCTATCAGAGATCTCTTTAACCACCCTTATAAAAGCAGCTTTTGGAATGACATGCTGTGTAGCTCTCTGGGCTTTCCTGATCTCACTGAAACATCTTTGCATATAGAAGAACCTGGACTTCCTCTTCCTCTTCTGTGGCTTGGGGTGTTCAGTGGCTTCAGCAGATGTGGGCTCAGGTACCATTGTAGGGAATGAATCTTTCACAGGGTTAGCCTCATCCTTTGCTTCCTCAACTTCAGGTGAAGAAACATTTATGGAAGATGTAAGGACAACACCTGGTGTAGGAGGGATTTCTGTTGTAAAATGCTCTGGAGCCTGTGATGGACCAGCTTCTTCTACCCCCTTAGATTCATCAAATTTTAACTTTCTTCTACCCCCACTGTCCTTCCCATCTAAATACACTCTTCTTGCAGTTTGCTTTGTCCTTGCCATCCAGAAAAGGTAAAATAACAACCAGAAGGACAAACTGAAAGACAAACTGGCGAGGAAAGTGACGAAATGAGCAATTCCGATATGGCGTGATATGAACAAAGCGAGCAGAATGGAACAACGCCCTCGCTCCGTATCAGAGATGAGAAGATGATACGGCGCGAGTAGGAGAAAACGACCACCACGTTTGCGCGCCCTCGCTCCGTATCGGAGATGAGAAGATGATACGGCGCGAGTAGGAGAAAACGACCACCACGTTTGCGCGCCCTCGCTCCATATCGGAGATGAGAAGATGATACGGCGTGAGTAGGAGAAAACGACCACCACGTTTGCGCGCCCTCGCTCCGTATCGGAGATGAGAAGATGATACGGCGCGATTAGGACAAAACGACCACCACGTTTGCGCGCCCTCGCTCCGTATCGGAGATCAGAAGACGATACGGTGCGATTAGGAGAAAACGACCACCACGTTTGCGCGCCCTCGCTCCGTATCGGAGATCAGAAGACGATACGGTGCGATTAGGAAAAACCGAGCTCACCGTTTGCACGCCCTCGCTCCGTATCGGAGATGAGAAGATGATACGGCGCGATTAGGAGAAAACGAGCTCACCGTTTGGACGCCCTCGCTCCGTATCGGAGATGAGAAGATGATACGGTGCGATTAGGAGAAAACGAGCTCACCGTTTGGACGCCCTCGCTCCGTATCGGCACACCTCTTTTTGCTAGCGAAGAGCTCGAGAATTGAAAAGTGTACACGTCGGACAAATGACCACTTATATACCCAGGTAAATCATGACACGTGTCCGATACTGATTGTGCCACGTATCTGCATTTATGGTCCGTATGCTACGTGTCAAGTAATGACCGGTCCACTTGTTCGCCACGTGGTTTTCGCCCACGTGTTGCCCAACGGCTATTGCCACGTGTATGACACTAACGGGTACTGCCAGGTGGCATAATCCGCGCCTACATAAGGGTGTGTTTCTTATCTGTACGGCTTTTTTCGGTTTCTGACCTTTGTTTCTATTGCTGATACGGCGCGAGGGCGACTGTTGGTTTTCTTCGCTTCGTTTTGGAGGTTCTGTAGATCTAGTCTTTTTTCAGCGTTCCTGAAGCTCGTGTGACCACCTTTGTTGTGGCTCTTGCGCTTCTTACTGGGATCACCGATACGGCGCGAGGGGGCCTTTCCGTCTGAATCGTTTCTCTCTTATCGCGCCGTATCGTCAGAAGTTGGAAACATGTCTGAACCCATACAATCCAAGGTTTCTTCAGGAACTGGTAAAAGAAGAAGGCTTTCAAAAGGGTCAAGTGCATCAACAGCTGATCAGCCTGTGCATTCTTTTTCCTCTCTATCCTCTGCCACCAGTGTGAGAAAGCCAAGTACATCTCCAGGGAAGCGAACGCCAGTAGTGAGAGGTCAAGGAGTATCAGAGCTCATTGATATCACTCCATCAGAGAGGCTACTTGATTTTATGCTTCAGAATGGAATGGATCTCTCATTCTATGGAGTTGTGAAAAATATTTTTAATCCTGATTGGGAACTTGACAAAGTTCTGAAATCTTGTGAAAAATATATTATGGAGGACTTTTTGGAGTTTGAAACTCTTGCAGGTCCTTTTGTTGAAGTTGGCACAATTGACTATGTCCATATTCCCATTGGGTCAACAGGAAATGAAAAGGCAGTATTTACTAGGAAGTCCAAGGCCCACTCTATGGAGAGGTTTCATTCAACAGACATATTTTGCTGCACTCATTCCAAAAACTGCAAGATGATGAGAAAATCTGCTGCTTTTATTATATTCATCCTTGTTAAATACCCTATGAAAGCTGAGGAGCAACAGTTGGAAGGAGCAAAGAGTGCCAGCTTTTGCATGTTGGATGATCTGGCAGATGAAAGGGAAACAGAGGAGGTTGTAGATACAGATTTTGAGGCTTCCATTGCTGAGAATTTGGATGTTGCTCACTTCAAAGCTGAGACTATCATTGAGGAGAGCCAAGGAGATACAAACCCTCAACCTGATGAGAGTTCTCACCATATTGTTCCTTCCCTGCCATGTATACCTTTCAAGGACAAGGAGTACATTTTACTATCAGATATTCAAAAACTTTTTAATCTCAGGGAAGATTATTGTCTTGCAATTATTGCAGAGGCATCTGATGTTGCTAATGGGATAATTGACACAGAAAATGAAACAAAGGAAGAGATTCTGAAACTTGATAAAGAAACTCTAGATGATAAGTTTATTGATGCTGGTGAGGCATTCTCTCTTTGTTTTGAAAAGGCCAAAGAAGCTGAAAAGGAGTTGAGTATTACTGATGAGGACTTCGATCGCATTCAAAGCGAGCTCGGCATTTCCAATTTTGGAAGAGAGGAGTCTGAATATGTTAAAGAATTGACTAACACCAATGAGACAGCATCATCAATTAATTTATGGAATCCGTTTAGATTGGAGTACGATGAAAATCAAGTGGTAAGATAATTTTGAATTTGCTTTTACACATTGGTAGGTTTACATTTCATGCTCATTCAGTATGGCTTTTATTTGCAGTTGGAGATTGCCGATACAGGTAACTTCTTGGGGCGTGGCAAAGGATCGAGAGCTGCTAGTAACACCACCAAAGACATTGCACTCGGCCACTACTTGGCTAGGATTGACCCTGAATCCTTTTTTGTACTTCATAGTAGTTTCTCAGAGGACGCAGCATGGCCGATACTTTGTATTAAAGCTCTTACAAGGCTTCTAGGCTTCTCAGGATTACAATATAATGCCCACAAAATAATGTTTTTGGAAAAGACTGCAGCAATTAGGATTTTTGGCTACGGTCCAGGTTACTCTGCTTCTAGAGCAGGATACTTTTTGGCGTTTTCATCCTACGCCTTAGCTGCAGACAGAACTGATGTAAAATCTATAGTTGGCTACAAGAGAAAAAAATTTCTACGTTATAGAGGAAAGATTCCTGAGGAGGAAGAGAATGTGAGGGTTTTGGAAAACTAGCTTTGTATATATTCTTTCTTATATATAAAAGTGCGATTGCTCATGTGTCATTGCCGTCTTTTATTTGCATTCTTTGAAGTTGTCGTCGAAAAAACCAGTTGAATAGCTCCTCCAAAGCATTGCTTTTTGTAACTCCTCCCCCATGCCTTGTGCTTCGAAAATAACTTGTGCGTGCTTGATAGTGGGATTTTTCCATGCCTTGGTTGCTATAAGTTGCTAAGGGGCCATGCTCCTCCACAAAGAAAGGTCCATGAATATGAAGAATATGCTGCAATACAAAGTAACACAAATTTTATACCAATTGAAAAACCTGTCAAAATAAGCCGATATTAAATAATTATTACTTTACCAGATAAAAAGTGATATCTTTTTCTCCCCATGCCTCTTTTATCGCCTGAACAAGCTTTGTGATTGATCTTTTGAACTCTTCCGCATATGTATATGTTGTCTTATGTTGCCTGAGGAGTTTCAGAAAAACATCAAGGTGTATCCAGACCTCCATTCTAAGAAACGCAAGCCTCGGCGTGCTTGCAACATTTGTTGTGATCTCACATAGCTCTCTCCAACACTCCCAAGCCGCATTCACCTGCTTTCCTGAATGATTTCCTAAGAATCGTCTAGCTTTTGAGCCTCCCATAGAGACATCGGCCAAGATATCTCTTGTTTTTCCTGAAAGTATTGGATCCTTTCTTAAGTGAACTTGGCCCCCATGAAATCCCATTTTCGATAGCAATGCCTCGCATTTATCAATACACTCATCTGATAAAGATAATGGCTTAATGGAATATACGTAGTCGAGATGCAACCTGAGAAGCTTATCGATTATTCTAATCTCTGCATGCAAAGTACAAATATGAACATTCTTAAGAGAGATGGAAAGAATGGGATCCCATATGTCTTCTATGTTTTTAAATTTACTCAAATCTATAGAGTCTCTATTTGGGGCTCTTCTTACTGGTCCCAAACTACTCCAATCTTTGGATCCAATACTTTCCATGCAATAAATGCAAGGATATTTTGCATTTGCACCATTACATATTCCAAGCATACATTTGATAGTTTTCAAATCAGCACTCATATGCCATTCCACATTAAATTTACCAACCCCATCAACTACCAACATTTCGCCTTCACTTTGAGACTTAATGATATTTGGAATACCTGTATGGTTGAACAACCATTTCAACGTTTGATGATTTTCAATTGGTACCTGGGCTGCACCAATCCACCAAATCTCCATCTCGGATTGGATCTTATGCAATGGAGCTTTGCCCTCGCCATTGCCATGGTCCAATGCCATGTTCATGAGGCAAATGCTAATTCTTTCCATCTTCTGTCCCTTTTGAATTTGTGCTTCATCCAACTTCAAGGCAAACTTTAGAACACCATAACTTTCTTCTACTGTGATTTTATACATGTGAACCATTGCAATTTGCACCTTTTTTAGATCAACCCATATATTGTTAAACTCATTGTAATCAAAAATTGCCTGTTTTTTTTGTTTTTCATAGGACATAGACCTTTCGATGTGAAAGTAATCTCCAAAAACATGTGGAATCTTGCGATTCATGGAAATTCTTGCAGTGGAAACTGCAAGGGCTCGGGGCAATCCAAATATAGTTACCCTATTGCGTTTAAGATTTTTAAACCATAATCCAGAGATAGCACGGTAACCTTTTCGACTTATACCCACAGTATCGCATGTCTCTACGATTTCATTTGCTTTCACTGTGCCTTTTAAATCCTTCACTAACTCTCTTAGAGTTGGACCTCTCAAATCCACATTTTCTGGTGACTTAAGAATCCTCAAAATGTCTTTCTTATTCATGGTTTCCTTCAAAAGTTTGATTCTTTCCTCATTCTCTCGGATATTTATGCCTAATATGTTAGAGACATATTTCTTTGTAAGATTTAGTCTCCTTTTCTTTGCTCTCTCACACAAGCTGGTTATATTTTTTAACGGTCTCTTCCTCTCTCTAAATCCTACTGGAGTTTCTCTCAAGCGTATTAGCTTATTTTGCAATGAATTATTAACATTTTTCAAAAAATCATTCTGACTTGTCAACTCTAGAATTTTTGTTTGTGTAGTTTCTAGTGCTTTTTTCATTTCGTGCACTTGGGCTATATATGTGTAAGATGCAGAGTATAACCTCATACAGTAGCCAAGCATTCCATTATAACCTTCTCCAGCATATCTTATATAGTCATGGACATTCAAAAAAGGAGGTGGTTTACCTGTAGAAGGATCCCTGGGATAGATATTTCCATCCACCCACAAATCTATATGCTTCATTCCTTGTGTTCGCAACCTGTTGGCTTCAATCTCATCTATCGATACTCGATGATGTATACTTCTCCAAGATGTGTAAGTCGGATCTAGCTGAATAGATAGCTTGTATTTACGTGTGCTTGCGCCTGTGTTATTTGAAGTAGTATTGCTAGACATTCTAGCAAATGAACCGAGCAAGAATCTCACAGTGATAGAAAGCAAGTGCAGCAAAAGGAATGGTAAAAGAGAATAGTGTATAGAAAGAAAACGCGGGAGCAAACAAATGCGAAGTTCGTACGAAAATCTCGAAAATACAAAATCTCTCGAGTTCCAAGACAATAAATGGCCGAAAAGGTGACCCCTGACCTGGATTAAAAGATGAGGGCAATTAATGGCCGACCTCTTCAATGAACCAAATATTCTCTCATTAATCACATCTGGACAACCAAATTTAGAGGTTTTATTCTTCCTAAACCTCAACTAATTAGCAACTTAATCACTTTCTTACAAGTGCCATTTTTGAAGCGTTTTTGGCCCTAATGCATTGATACTTGTAAATTCTCTGTAGGAGGAGTGCTGTGCCAGCCCGGTGAACATGGCTTATACTATTCTGTGAGTTTCACTAGCAGACAACTCATGAATACGAAAATGAATTATTCAACAACAAAGAGAGAGGAACTAGCCATGGTATTTGCTGTGAAGACTCTTTCGGCACTATCTTTTGGCTATGCCCTTTATCTTCTTTGTTGACCATCAAGCCTTGCTATATCTCGTTAACAAACCTTGTACTACAGGATGCATTGCTCGATGGGATACTTTTACTTTTGGATTTTGACCTCTCCATGGTCGTACACAAGGGGAAATAACATTACATGACTAACCATATGTCTCGCATTCCCACAAGAGAAGCCGCTGGACAAGGCATTACGGACGAACTACTTGATGCCTATCTCTTTAACCTATCCAGTGAAAGAGATCTCTTTAAAGTTGACTTAATGCCATATTGGGAAGATGACATAGTCCAAGTGCTTGAGCACAGACTCCCTGAATGACCAATAGAAAAGGCATGACTTAGGCAACTCATCTTGAAAATCCAACCTTGTCAGCTAATAGCAAGCCAACTTTATTGGCTAAGGCAAAACGGATTGCTACGCAGATGTGTGTGCGAGCATGAAATGCACGATGCACTCGCAGAAGCACATGGCAGAATCGCAAGATGGCATTAAATCAATGAAGACACAATAGCCGTAAGGTGTTACAATCTCAGCTATGGTGGCCTACTCTTTTCCGAGATGTAACACGATTTGTAAAGCATTATGATGAGTGTCAAAAGACCAAGGTCCCAATTCGCAAGGACAAAATGGAGTTGAGTTTGATCATTGCAAGGAAACCATTCGAGAAATGGGAAATCGACTTCATTGGGCCAATCAGTCATGTAGCACAATACTCGGAAGCAAAATACATCATTGTTTCCACAAACTATCTCACAAAGTGGGCAGAAGTACGAGCTACAAGAAAGAATGACGCTAGGAGCACTACTAAGTTCCTTTGGGAGAAGGTGATCTCATCATTCGGTTGCCCCATCAAACTTGTTAGTGACCAAGGCACACACTTCATCAATGAAATGATCGTTCATCTCCTATCCACCTTTCTAATCATCCATCGAAAATACTCATCATACTATCCTTAGGCTAATGGCCAAGCTGAGTCTACGAATAAAATTCTAATAAACGTCTTGATCAAGGTAGTCTCTGCTTCGTGCAGGGACTGGGATAACAAGCTCATGGCCGCTTTATGGGTGTACCGCACAACTTATAAAATAGCTATGGGGGATAGACTCCCTTCAGGTGGACCTACGGAACTGAAGAAATTCTACCTATAGAGTTCTTTGTTCCTAGCCTAAGAATTTCTCATCAAGAGAGATGGGATGGAACGGAGGCATGGACAGAGCACCTAGTTGAGCTAGAATGCCTATCAGAAACTCAACTTCTAGCTGCCCACCACATGCTAATATGTGAGAAGGAAAGATGTAAAATCTAGTTTGACAAGCATGTCAAACGATGAGATTTCGAATAGGAAGACTTGGTACTCTTGTATTCTATCAAGGGTCATAAACAGAATATGAAGTTTAGAGAGCTAGGGCCTTTCAAGGTCCACGCCATCAATAGAACTAGTAATGTGGAACTCGAAACCCTGGAAGGAGAGGGCATAGGCTTCTTCAATAGTAGTCGCATTAAGAAGTATTACCCTCCCATGCACCCATTACATGAGCCTCCAATGCTAGAGCCCCTTGTCAACGTGTTGCCACAATTATGGAGATTCGAGATAAGGACGAGGAAACGATAGAACCAACTTACCTAAGCATGATTGTCACTACCAAGCACATGACTACCCTCAATGCACTGATCGATGAGGGGGCTAACTTTAATATTCTATCTCACGTACATTGGATCCAAATTGAAAAACTGCAATTACAGCCCACTAACGCCAAACTTGCCCCATTTGGTAGCCGATCATATGCCCTCTTAGGAAAGTGCAAAATTGCAATCTCTATCAAGTTTGAGAGCATACCAATGATCTTTTATGTGTTGCCAAACACTAAAGATGCAGGTAAAGACTTGTTAGGATGTCCATTTAAAAAGCAAGCTCATTGCAATATCGACTATGAGTCCTAGCGCATTCACCTCACCATGGGCAACGTCCATATAGTCACCCCTTTCAGCAAGGGCTATCTGACTCCCTTAAAGTTTGCCAAGCCACTGATAGAGAAACCCATCGTCGTCAAGTATAGGGAGGGGGGTCATGACTTGTCACACAACCCACCAAGTCTCAATACCAAAAACCCGTTGAACCCAAAGCTGAAGTCCATGAACCCTAGTTTAAATGGGTACCTAAAAATCAAGGAGGACTGCCATGCCTAGAAGCAGAGACCCATGCCCTCGCAAGGCTAAGGACCCACACTCGAAACCTAGGAGGCATAAAAGAAGCTAATGATATCAACGAACGGTCCCAAAGACCTTATTGCAAGTGCAAGGTTACTATGAGAGTAGCACCCATGCCCTTGCAAGGCTAAGGATCCACCACTTGAAACCTAGGAGGCATAAAAGAATGTATCGATATCGATGAACGTCAAGCTGCGGATGGGTCCCAAAGACCTTATTGCAAGTGCAAGGTTACTATGAGGGTAACACCCTTATCTAGGTACCTAAAGGCAAGATGGCCAAAGGCACTCCTCAAAAGCCACCCTCAAACTTAACCACATGAAACATCTAGACAAGTCAAGCACTCAAGCCACTAGAGAATCAGGCTGCTAAGTCCATAGAACCTCCAAAGCCTAGATCAACAGGGCCTAAACCAATCTATCACCCAAAACTGCAGGCCTACTACTACTAACAAACTGCCCAAATCTAGTCCCGCTAGTGTCCCTCAAACCTCAGAAGCACCTAGTGGTGCGACATCCACAGCTCCAACCAAACCCATTGAACATGAGGCCAAGCCACAACCTAAGGAGCAAACCAAGCAGCAACCATCAGCTTTGTTGTTGAACTCTCTAGTTATGTCAAACCTCAACCACCTCGTTTTGCTGAACTCTCTAGTTATGTCAAATCTCAACCACCTCTGTTGCCAGCCTTAGACCCTCTTATGAGTGGCGATGAATTCTAACCTTGACCATGAAATTAGCTTTAAAAATGGGGGATGAATTGGTTGCTTGCCTTAGATGCTTGTACGCTACTTTCATGACACTGGCTAAAAGCTACGATTGACTAGACTTAGGTCTTTTGGAAGAGCCTATAGCAATGGAAGTGTGTACACTCCCTTGCTCTTAGGAGAAGTTGAAATTTGTCTTTCTTAAGGCTTCCAAAGCAATTGAGGAGTTAATTGCCACTAAGATATCTAGAGAATAGGCTATCAAACAGTGTCTCATTACGTCGTATAACAAGAACACGATCATGACCACAAATTAAGAAATCGAGTTGAAACAGTTTGCTGACAGTGACTCCTCTTTCTTGCGGAAATGGTACGCTCTTTGATTGCAATGGGAGCTAGAGGGATGCTAAATAATGACCAACATTGAGTAGTGACGCGCAATCAAGGCATCGGAATACAACCCAACCTATGTAGCTCCAACTTCCTATAGGGTGTCAACTACCATCCGTAATTAACCCCTAGACACATTAGGGGACACCCCTATTTAGATCGCATCCTCACCAAAGAGGAGGTGCACATTGCTAGCAGAGTAAACTCCGGTGACTTCTTGCTTGATGTCCTCACTTACATTATGCATGTAGGCATCCGTCCTTTGGACATGGAAAGCTATGCTAATTTAAAATATAATCTAAATTTCTATGCTTGGCTCATACAAAAGTAAAACACTAAGTTTATGTATTGAAGGATCTTCGTCCTCTAATCCTTTAATCCTAGGAAGGATTCTTCTCATTTCAGAGGGGGGAGGGGAATCAAACCAAACACATAAGAAAAAAAATAAAGGAAAAGCACACATTAGAAACCTCAATCAATGCCTTTAATAGAAATGGAAGGATGAAACAACTTGTGATGGAGGAAAATGTCAATAAAATTTGAAATCAATAGACTACTTCAAGGAAAAGTCTACTTCTACATGTTAGTTAGTAGGTAGTCATCTCCTTATGCTTATAATTATTCTGAAAAACACTAATGATAAATGTGGCTTCATGACAGGCACCCATCATGGCATGCCAAGAAAAGATTGACTCATTGCCTTTCTTAGAAGAAGAGCAGGAAAAATACGATCTTTCAGTGGAAACATGGGCCTTTAATAACCAGTTTAAGTTTCGGCATGTCTTCAACTTAGAGGACGTAGCCATCAAGGAACGTGCCGTGAGGCAGATTGTAGAACAATGCCAATTGCAGAAATACATGGAAGCAGTGAGCTAAGGAGTCAATTATGGTACACACCTTGTTCTCTAGTTAGAGGTACAACACCATCATGAGCCGCATTAATGTCCCTTTGCTAGAGAGCATTGCAAAACGATCACTAGATGAGGTGAATCTCAATGGTTTCATAAGAAAGACCATCAAGACCTCGGCTAAGGCCCTGGCAACAGGAGGAGGGCAAGTGGGAGGAGAGTCCCCAACTACCAAGGCCAAAAGGAAAGCCTCATCTTCTAAGGCCTCAACCATTGGATTTTGTGGGGTCCTTACGGCCATCATGATCAAAAACACGGATCTAGAGCATAGCAAGAGCTATGGAGGATGGAAGAATAATATACAACTCATGATGACATAGACTTAAATAGACTAACTGTTACACAAGTGAAATAAGTTCCAAGATAGATTAGCTTGGACTCATAAACACATTCTTGTGTAAGATGGACAATGACACTGATAGTAACTCAAACTAATAGTTCCATTACATTGTTATGAGTGTCAATCAAGTACATGTCTTTATAGCTTTTTGGATAGTACCACTCTCCTCAGTGTGCATATGGGATTATGAACATCTCTTCCTAGAGCATACATTATTTGTCTATCTTCTAGCCTCTTTAGGGAATACATCTAGCCTCTATGGGCAAGTACTCTCAACAATCATCAGAGAAGCCTTGGAGCAAGGGCAGAGAGAACAAGAATAAGAAGGAGTTGGAGAGACACCACTAAGATCACCTTCTCAACAAGAGCAGCAATGCAAACAAGTGAAGAGACAGAGACTATGATGATGAAGGGAAAGGAGAGTTGCAAACTAGCCAACAGAGGTGTAGGGAGCAAATGAGGAAGGCTTCATAGGGAATGAAAGAAGAAGAAAATAGGAAAAAAGAAAAAGTAGATTCGTAGAGGGCTCGTAGGGAGTCCAAAAAGACCAAGAAGAGAGGAAAAAGAAAGCAGAAGAAGAGGTAGAAAAGTTGAGAGAAGAATCAAGGAGGTCCAAGGAGGAGAGAAAAAGGAAGGCAGTTGAAGAAGAGACAAAGTTGAAAAGAAAGGAGGATGAGGATATGGCTCTAGCTACATGCCGATTAATAGAGCAGTAGAGCAGGAGAGATGAGCTGAACACCATGACCCCGCCAAGAGAGGAAGTGCCAAGCTCGAGCACCCATGTGTCAAAAATCACGTTGCCTCCTCCGAAAGAAGGCAAGGGAAAGGAACCGATCATGCCCATTCCTACCCTCCTAGTGCCAACCATGCCCACAGTCACAACCACCCAAGGCTCTATGCCAAAAGTAGACCCCAGCAACGTCTTAGCCTGGGTGCAGTACCTTGTAAATAAGGAGATGACCCAAGGGATCGGAGAGGGTATCCCAGTGACAAGGACCAGGAGATTGTAGATGATGCCAAGTCCAGGCAAGATCCGAAGAGGTAGAAGGTGGAAGCCTCTACCACCTCCATATCCACAACAAAGCTGCGAGCTAAAGAATACGATGAATGTGTAAAACAACTATTGTCACAGTCGGAAAAAGCCAAGAAAGAAAAGAAAATAGCAACAGCAAAGCTCGAAGCCAAATAGGAGGCCATGGATGCATTCCAGTTGGAGAAAAAATGCCAAATAGCCATGGCCCAAAGGAAAATTAATGAGCTGAAGGAGCATCTATAGGCTAAAGAGGAGATAGAAGCTAAATGGTAGGCAAAATTGGATGAAAAAACTGAGGGCGTATGGCACATGCGAAGACACAATGAAGAGATTTTGGGGCTTTATGAAGGTCTGCAAGCTGAAATGGAGAAGATCACTAAAGCCACAGAAGAACTAGAAGCATTGAGGGAGGAAAGAGCATGCAGATACGAAAAAGAGGTGGAAAATTTAACACAAGAGGCAGCCTCGGCACATGAAGAGCAACAAAAACTTAGAGGAGAAATTGAAGATCAAGAATGGAGAATGATAGTGCTAGCTCAGAGGCAGCAAGAAAGCCTAAGGACATGAAGAGAAGAGCGGAAGAATGGCCCAATTAGAACGAAAGAAAAGTTAAAACCTTAGCACACCATCTAGCTTACGTGGAGAAAGACAAAGTATTCACTGAAAGCTGAGCGGTGGCTGTCCACATGAGTTTCGAGGCCCAGCAGTGCGCCTTCCTCAATACACTACTTGACGTCACTCAGACAGAGGAAAGGGAGGCCATTGAGACAATTAAGAAGAAGCTTGAAATCACATGCAAGGCCTTAAAGGCAGGCCTGCATATGCAAGTGCAACCAGTGGGATTCCCCCTAAGCTTTGAAGAATAAATAAAGTATATGTTGCAAGCAGGCCTGACCCCACAAGAGGTGGATGCATTAGGATTCACCGATGGGGCGCATCAGGAAGCCCGACAAGAGGAAGAGGTTGGCCTAAACTTCAAGATGGGACCTCATGAAGAGGAACTAGTCCCACCATCTCCTTCTCCACCTCCAGAAGACCAGCAACCAACAGACACCTTCACTGAGAGGAGAGCAACACTGAAAGAAAAAAGGAAACAAATGGTGGAGGAAGCTAGGAGAAGATTGAATGCTAGACCAGTAATAAAGCTGATTGCACCCATTCCACCAACCTCAGATAAACTCCCAGCCAGCTTCCACGCAGATCTCATCATCTAGGAGCAACAGGAAAGTGCACGTCAGCCTTTTGATCTTAACTTCCACTTCCCCACCAACTTGCACCAAGTCCTCTCCATTACAGTGATGGAAGAGGTGATTGCCATTGGAAGTAGGCTAGGAGACAAATGACTAAAGGAGAGAGAATAGAATCCCACCCTCCGAGGCACGGAGGGTGCGAAATTTCGACAAGACAAGGTTTTTGAGGTCCCGAGATAAGTACCATGCTACGAGTGTTGCCAGCCTACATGGAGAAGGTGCCTTTGTGACATAAAAATGGACACTTGGGTGGCGTTCCGTAACACCCTCCCATTCGAAGAAACAACCCAATATTCATGCCATACTCATGTCATACCCCTGAAGAATTATAGGAGTGAATTTTGACCCCAATGTCCACGGTCGGCACAACTTTCCCATGATCTACAACGCAAATTGTACCACATCGGAGAAAGCCCTTATCTCTACCCTAGAAAATCTAGGTGACTGAAGAAATCACAACAAACTGCACCCCACATAGGCCACACTCACTACACCTAGGGTTTCTCAAGTTGGGTGTGTTTAGTGGCTTTGGTCGGATGGATCCGTCCCTAACCCCCTAGCCTCATTTTGTTTTCCCACTTTATACTTCAGGCACATCAAGGGTAGGACATACCTAGGGAGGTAACACTCGCCTATGGTTAGACCTATCACCCTAAGCTACATGCACCGCACCTCCCTTATGCACAAACTGGGTCCTTATGTGTGGGGCAACACCCAAGCTTTGCTTGTGGTTCGACCCACCTCCCAATTCCATTAGCCCAAGCACAATGCACCACACAGCAAAGCAAACACACCCCCAGGTAGTGCACCTTATTTTCTTTTTAGGTACAAATAAGACTTCAACCACCAATGTCAGAGGCCCCATCATCCATACAATGCGCTCCGGCCTCCACCACCTTAACCGGTTGATCAACTTCTTCCCAAGAGCAATAGTCCCAAGACCCCATCATCATCGACTCACATGACGGCCCTTTTAAATCAATGAACCTTCATCAACTCTCCAAACTGCAAGTGTCCTGGCACTAGCACCCGTCTAGGAGGGGGTCCTCTTACACGACATGTCACCATGTAGACGAAACATAGCAGATACATACCAAGGCAACCCCAATAAAAATTTGAACAAAGAAGCTCATTTGCAATAATTCAGGACAAGGCAAGCTTAGAAAAAGAGGAGCTACACCTATTGTGAGATTAGGTCTCCTCAAGGATGACGGAGGCCCTATCAAGGATGAAGGATGCCCTCTCAAGGTTGACTGTAAGCACCAAATATTCTAGCAAGGCTCTCTCAAGAATGAAGGAGAACCTACGAAGGCCCTAACAAGGAAAGTGTGAGGCGCAATGTAATTCATTTTATAAGGAATACACATTTCCTCTTATGCGAATTGCAAACTCTGAACAAACATAGGTGAAGAGATAAGGCAACTTTAAGGGAATGGGAAAAAGCTAGGTTCCACTCGTGTCGTTGCAACCTCGATCGGCAAGAGGGAGATCCATCCAACAACATATTCAAGGGACAGATCCAGTCAGACCAGCATTAGGGACATATTCAAGGGACAGATCCACTCCATGCCAGCGTTAGGGAAGGACTCGCACCAATTATATCATCAATTTCAAGGATGGTCCATTCAACACCATCCCCCACAAAGGGCTTGTATACAAACTCAAAAAAGCCATTTGGCTACACCCATCCCACCTTCCAACTATTACTCATCAATGCCATGGGACTGGCACTAAACTAGGAGGGGGGTAATGTTAACCTTAACACAAAAAGAAAGAGAAAAAGTGGAAAAGCGCAAGCTAAGTCAAAAATGTAAAAGTGCATTCTTAAATGCAAGGCACCCCTAGTCCACGGTTGGCATTGTAAAAAAAGGATAAGGGGATGACTACCCAAAAGGAATTTATGGTTTTGTATATAAAGTTAAAAAATGAATGAAGAGCTCATTCTTTGGTGTGTGGCAAAGTGGACTCTTCTTCTTCTCTCCTTCTCTTCTCTTGCTTGCTTGCTTGTGAGTGCTTGAGGGAGGGAGCGTGAATGAGTGAGAGAGTGAGTGTGTGAGGGTGAGGGATCTTGGAGGTGAAGCCCTCCAACATCTCCTCTCTTCTTCTTCTCTTCTCTTCTCTTCTATCGTCTCGCGCATGGCTATGGAGGATGGAGCTTGGAGGAAGAGGCTTGAGGATGCTTGAGCTTGCATCACAAATCGTGGAGCTATCAGAGTGCTTGAGAGAGGAAGCAACTCAATTGTGCATCAAGGTAAGCTTACTACACTCGTAGAGAGGGATAGTGTATCGGCTATGCATTAGGAAAAAAATGAACTCACAAATGGGTCTTTTAGCCCTCCCTCTCTCCTCCTCAGATTCCTTCTCTCTCCTCATTCAAGAAGTCTTCTTCAACCAAATTTTATATTAAAAAAGGAGTTAGTTACGAGAGTGTGGTGCTTCGTTTTCAATGCAAAATGATTAGTAGATACGAGGTAATTGATTTTTTAATGGAGAACAAGGAAAATGAAATTTCAAAGTTTCTTTTAAGATATTTTGGGGATTTTTTATATTCTAGGTTTTGGTCAAAAAACAAACCAACTGGTCAAATTTCGTGTTTTTTGGAGATGTTTTTGGAGGCAAAATAGAAATATCAAAAATACGAAAAGTCTTGGACATCCCTATCCTTTAAGCTATTTTCCTCCATATCTATACTCTCTCATGGCTCTATTGTGATCTCTTCTCTGTGTTTATGCAACCTTCATTAACAGAGTGAATTACTTACACCCTCTTTTCCCTTGGCACCTTTGTGTGCCTCTCTCTGCATCTCCACTCTACCTCTTGTGACAACCAAGTAGGCTCTCCATTTCTATTAATAGAAAAATGAATACAGGAAAGAAAGAGCTGCATATTGAGGTAGAGATTGAATATGCCCCATTATTCAAAAGAACCCAGTGTACCAGTGTCAACCCTCAGGTTTTGTAGAGTTACATGCAAATGGGATTGAAACATGTGGATTTGTGGGTTGATGGGAAAATCTACCCAATTGACCCCTTAAACCATAGACCTCCAACTTTCTCAGAAATCACAAATTTGCTAAAGTATGTGTGCGAGGGTGAAAATGGGTTACTCGGTTATACTAGGTGGCTCAATGATCAGGCGTTCAAAGTATTTACAACTTAGCCAAGCAACCATAAAAATTTGCCATGATGTGATCGCTGCACATTAACTTCATATACAATATCTCATAGAACAAGTGGTACAACTGAATGACACTATAATTCAGTAAAACAATCAAATTATTTCAATGCAAGTCACTATCCATGACATTAGTATCTCGTATGAGAAAGCAAAGGCACAATTGGACGACTTGAGAAAGATCAACATCAAGCAAACATAGGAGCGCAAATGAAAGAAGAAGCCAATCAATGAGTTAATTGTGAATAGCGGCCAGTGGAAGCGACGTATCAAAGCATGTAAGGTAGCTTAGAAAGAGAACCTAGGTGAGGGTGAGGTTGGATCATGTATTACTAGATTGCTAAAGGCAAGTACATTGGAAAACGCTTTGAGCAATCCTAAGTTTAAGACTATGAAGGAAAAGGTGATTGAGTGCATATTAAAAGATGTGTCAAATGAGTTCTCAGCTATGGATGCACAATCTATTTGTGACAGGGCCGATATTAGCGCAGTGACTTACTCAAAGATATTCAAAGGTGTGAAGGCTAGGTTTGGTTGTGTGCTGAAGAGAAATAGAATCGTGCCTCTTCCTCAACCTTCAAAGTTAATAGAGGCCCGACGGCAACTTAATACAAAGGTTTTGGAGTTGATATGAGATCCCATGCATGTAGAAACACTAAAGGTTGGGACCAAAAATGCATGAGGTGAAGTTCACCAAACTCAACAATTATTATTTAGATTTGAACAAGGTGCAGTTGGCAATGGTAATGTACTACAATATGTCTGTTGAGGAATGTAATGGTAAATTGTAGTTTGTTATAAAATTAGATGAAAGTGAGGTCGTCAAAGGAGTAAAGCTTGAAAGAGTTAGTGCAACTCTGATTAATAGAGCTTTACAATTCGACAAGAATAACCCAGGAAATTTTAGTATTCAATCTGAGCGCCATGTGTGGTGGCTCACTGCATTTGAAGTTCCTAAGGAAACATTTGAGGTGTTGCAGCTGTTCTTTATGCACACAAGCATTCCAAGCACCATGGATCGTCAGGAACATGGTGAGATGCTCTTGGTTGAAGGGTATGGTCAATACTTGGTTGAATGGCATCTTGCAGGAGACTTGAAAACTTTAAAATGTATGTTTGGAATCTCCAATGGTGCAAATACAAAGAATCTATGCTTATATTGCTTGACAGAGAGGGTGGAAGGAAAGGACGGAAAGAAGAACTGGCGAAGGGTGACAAGTGTTGCACCGACGTGCAATAGAGAAGATCCCACTTGGAAGCCCATCTTCAACATTCCCTTGGATCGTATTCACATTTATTCATTGCATGCTTTTATCAGAATCATGGAGAAACTTTTGTATGAACACATTTGCTTTGCTTATAGGATGCAACCACAAAAAGAAACCATTGCAACATGTAGGAATGTGGAGCGAGTGCTATCAAAAATTGGGCTACACAAGCATCAAGTGACGATTGAAAAGATGAGAAGAGATCAGGAAAATTTGGTAACTTACCAAAAAAGCCTTGCTTTGGAGGAGCAAAGGCTAGGAAGTTTCTCTCAGCACCCATCAATGAGAAAGGAATGTCATGGTTCATAGGCTACCGCAGGACTACGATGGGTGAAAAAAGTTACATTTTGCAGTTCCTGATCGAAGTAATGGAGGAAAAACAAGATTGGCCAAAGCTAAGGTTTGGATAAGTCTTAACAAATTGGCTCCCTTACTTCGCAAGATGGTGTTTAACAATGAAGATAAGCAAGAATTTATCAATGATGTGCATAGCTTCTACAAAAACATGGTGGAAGCATGGGGCAAAAGCTCTATCACACATTACATGGTGCGTACTAAGTTAATATTTTAAAATTGTATGAATTGTATAAACTATTGAGCATAGTTTTATCATGTGTGATATGTGTCTTTGTAGCATATCCTTGAGGCACATGAGCCATACTTTGCAGAAAAGGGGAGCATCAGAATTTGATCCACACAAGGAATGGAAAAATCACATAGCACATGGTGCATACCAAAGAAAAACTAATCATAGTGGAGGGGTGAATGGTAGCAATCCAATAATCCAATTGCTATCTTGGTGGTATATGATTATAGTAGCGAATGAAGCTAAACTCTCGCAAAAGAGAAAAAATGAAAGTGCTGATGAATTGGATGCAGACATGATGGAATCACGTCATGTCACTAAAAGAGTGTGTTATGAAGCCTTAAGTGCCAAAGAAAACCATACCAAGTGGCTAGAAACAAGGCTTTGACAAGGCAATAAATGGGTTCGAAGAGAGCTAAGATAGTAAGATGAACAATGTATTCACTGTAAATGCAATTCATAGTTTAAGAGAGAAAGAGAGAGTGTGCATCTATGTGAATGAGTCTCACAGTTTAGGGTTATATAAAAGAGAGTTTCACTTTCTATTTTATTCATTGAGTTCTCACATCCCATGTGCAGGAAAGATGGCCAGGTCTAAGGTAGTTGCAAATAAACTTCTGCTAAGAGCCCCATATCGTGTTCAATCCCTTGGAGCATCTACTAGCTTAGATGCACCCCCTTCTCAACCTAATCCACCTTCCTCAAGCCGCCCTCACAAGGGTCCTCCTCAGCATCCCCACAAGAAACACAAGTGGAAGCCAGGTACAGTGGCCTTGAGAGAAATTAGGAGGTATCAATGCTCTTTTGATCTCATCATTCTGAAGGTGAGCTTCTCGAGACTTGTTCACGAGATTGTGCAAGACCTCTACTACACAGAAAGTAGGAGGTGGTTTTTGGCACAAGGTCAAGATAGACCTGATCGCTTCACAAAAGAATTTCTTCATGCTCTATAGTGTATTGCAGAGGCCTTTTTAGTTGACTTGATACTGATGCTCAACGTTGTGCAATACATGTGAAGCGCATCACTGTAACTCCCAAGGACTTCCAACTTGTAAGAAATCTTTAAGCAGTGAGGGATGCATTCGTTCCAATGAAATGAACACAGTTTGTAATGTTATCTTTTTTGGCATAGTGTTATCCTCGTGCATTGGACATATGACTATGTCCCAGTACAAAACTATTGTATGCGTCCTTAAAATATGAATTGCAATTTTAAACTTATCCTTTGCTCTCAACTTTGATTGTGCATCTTTGCTGTATTTTCAATTCTTACTTATAGTTTTTGTTGGCACTGTCAATTTCAATAGAAATAACATGCAAAAATTTGTCATTTCTTATTGTAGACTTTACTCCTAATACCTCTGTATAGTCTATGTGTGGTGCAAAGTTTCTAAGGGCTAATAGTTGCGGTGTTGATTTCTCAATTATCAATCCATGTATAATTTTTGTGTGGTATAATTTTTAAAATACTAAACTATATCGAAATGCGACCAAACTTCACATGCACACTCGTTAGCTGGCCAAGAGCCCTTTTTTTTCGAAAAAAAAGTGCCTGCTGACCCCTGGTCCAAAGTCTGATACTAGATTCAGACCGCCAGGAAAGTGGTTCCAAACGCCAGACTTCGGACCAAGGGTCTGCAGATACTTTTTTTTCAAAAAAAAAAGAGCTCTTGGCCACCTAACGAGTGTGCTTGTGAAGTTTCGTCACATTCCGATAAAATATTATGGATTTACGATTACACGATGGACAGTGCGTATGAAGCTGCATTAACCCAGTTTTGGGGTTTCAATGGGTTAAAAGTTCATTCTTCTTCTCATTTTCACATCTTGCTTTCTTTGCTTCCTCCATTTTCACATCCCCAACCTCTGTCTCTTCTCTGTCTTGCCCTCCTCGAGCTTGCATAGCACGCGCCAAGCAAGCATGTCACCATTTTGGCCTCAGGAAGACATCATGTCAAGGCCCGCCACCTGGAGCACAAGGTGGAGCCTCCTCTAGAGCAGTAACAGGTGCTCCCCATAGAGCAGCAAAAGGTGCTTCCCATAGAGCACAAGGACCACCACAGAAGAAGATGACATGGAAACCAGACATTGTCGCCCTTCGAGAGATAAGGAGAATCCAATGCGGATACAAGCTTCTCATCCCAAAAAGTTCTTTTCATAAGGTTGTTTGAGAAGTCATGCAAGACTTGGAGCTGAAAGGGATGGGAAGATTTTGGGTACGAGTGCGGGATGGCCCACCAGTAGGAAGGTGGACTACTGCAGCTATGGAGGCCCTACAAACAGCTGTAGAGGGGTTTCTCATCAACTTGTTCGATGATACACAGCTTGCAGCCATCCATGCAAAGCGTGTCATAATCACAGATAAAGACATGAACTTTATTATTCAGCTTCGACACGGCAAGGGGACTCCGCCATAGTTTACTAGATTAATGATGCAAGGTTTGTAATGAGTGTTATAGCGTCATAACATCTTGGAAGGCAAAAAAATTTTGTATACTCTGTCACATTGGAATATTTATTTATATATATATAATATCTCATGCGATGTGTACTGATTTCAAATAATTAAGTAAAGTTATTTTGTTTTGTTTCTTGAAACACATAACTCTTAATTTTTGTTTAATGTACGAATGCATCAAAATTAGTAATACGTAGTACGGATACAAGTTACGTTATTGCTTATGCACAATTGCAAGTGCAGTACTATGTGTTGAATTATGTTAATGTATGTGGTTATCGATGTGTCATTCACGTACCACACATTATTGTCACACTTACACAATCGCAAGTGCAGTACTACACGTTGAATTATGTTAACATATGCGAATGCATCATTCACGTATCATACATTATCGTCACACTTATACGAATCACACATTTATTTAATAAATATTTATTTATAGAGACAAAGTAAAGTATCTTATATTCATCAAGAAAACTACATGTGATGGACGTTAGTAATGGTAGATACAAAAAGTCGATAGCCAACAAGAACTGTCAATTGTTCCTTGGCTTTTTCATCGATGGAGAGGAGGGGCCAGCTTTCAATGAAAATATAAGTTCCTTCTTTGCTTCAAAAATGATGCACTTTCCCTTCAACTCTTTTTCTAGGAGAAGCCGATCTGACACTTTAGCAAGTTCACCTAATGTAGCAAGCACACACATTGCTCCACCACGCGTTTGGTCAAACAAGTAAAGAAGCTTTGACTACTTGATTAGCACCACCTTCTCCAAGCTAGATGTCACAGGTATCGCTCGAAAATGTCCAAACTTGGTCAAAGCTCGAATTTTCATGATTATTTCTTGCCCTCATGGTGAGTACTTCTTATGGAAGACCACTAAATCTACAACAAGGTTATCAATATACTTCTTCATAGCTGAATCCTTCCGTTGATCTGCATGTCGAGCTCCTCCTTGCCTTGATGCAAACTCATCTATATACAATATGTCTTGAATGATAAAGTCAAATCAAATAATATATTTAGTGAATATTAACCTAGAGTTATTAGAAAGCGATGAAACTTGATGGTAGGGTGCGTCGGGTCCCCCGAAGTCCACTAGTGAAATCTTGGTAAAAAATGATGCATGTAGCTGCCATGTCCAAAGTCTGGCATCTGGGGCCACTTTTTGGCCCAGAAAGTGGCCTGAGACGCCAAGGCAGTTGCAGACATCATTTTTTGCCAAGATTTCACTGGTGGACTCCGGGGACCCAACGCACCCTACCGTCAAGTTTCATCACATAAAAATATATGGTAGTTAGAAATCTCACATTCTCCAAATCATCTTGTATCTTCATTTCCTCGTGTGTTAGGGAGGCATCTCTTTGAGCAAAGGGATCTACAAACTCCTTGGTAGGAAGCTAGGGGCTTGGTCTGAATAAATCCTATTGTAGTGTTTCAAATTCAGCATCTTGCACAAGGTAATCTTCTTCAATCGAGGTAATATGCTCATGTGATGCTATGATGACACTCATAGTATCTAAGATTGTGCCATCATATCTTCCAATCTGTGCCATTGTTGGATGCACATCCATATAATCATAATCAATCAAGTCTTCCATTGAATCCCTGACTAGGATAGAAAACAACTATTCTTCCTTCATTTCCAAGTATTGCAGTACATATGATAGAAGCAAGTATTGTACACCATCTACTTCAATGGGTGTCAAGGAGGCAAGGTTGGGTTTGTCGACTTATGGCTATTCTGGAAAAGATGGCACCATGAGAGCCAACCCTTGCTCTGCCACCACTCGATGTTCCTCTTCAATATTTATGAGCTCTTCAATCGGTTCTTCTCCCGTGTATGTGATAGAAACAACCTGTAGAGTTGTATCTTCATCGCTCTTCTCCTCTAGGGGTGTATCCAATGCAAGGAAGTAAATTACCAATGCGCAATCACACTCCACGAGATCCAAAGGTGATATACTTGGTGCACTTCCCATGGGAATAGTGTATACTCTGTGCGAAGGATCCACATGGGCCAGACACCTATTCACTACTTTTTGGTGATTCTTCCCTGCCTGAAATACCATGAGTTGTTCCAAAGGCACCCAAGTCATGTCGGATCCCTCGATGGAGTATGTGCATAAAGCAATGATGCTCACAAAGTCTTCCAAAACCTGAAGGGGGGATCCAGCAATGAGAGCACGCTTTCATGGTTGAAGTTCTTAGAGAAAACATGGAATATCTCGTCACCCTGGTTGGCAAAGATAGTCTCGTGGATCCACTCATCAAAGTGTGTGCGAGCATCCATCGTAGCAAGTAGGAGGGATGTGGTGAATATAAAGAGATGAAAAGAGAAAGTGTGAAATGAAACAATGAAACAAGAACTAAACTAGTTCTACCTTAAAAACCTTAAGTTTTAAACCATTAAGGGTTGTTCGCATACGATATTTAGTTATGGCTTTACTTACCGCTTTGTAAAGTTTACATGCATATGTAATTGTGTTAATGTGAAAAGTGTATAACAAGTGAATGATTTTGCATAAATACCATAATTTTTAAATATTGCAAGTTTGTAAGTGACAATATTCTATTGGTAAAAAAAATCCAAAAATTTATAGGTGTTGGATATTACAACTTGTGGTGTTGGGATTTTTAGGAAGACTCTACAATTTCTAAAATATGTGGAGCCACACACTTTCCGCTGGTAATAGTATCCTTAGCTCGGCTTTGAATTTTCCTACCATCTAGTTTAAAATAGAAGCTAACATGTGGATTCTGCATTAACATTGTAATTTCCTAGTGCATTATACTCAAGGGCCAATCGTCCTCCATTTGCAACACTTGGGGCTCACGGCCCTCACAAATGACAGTAACATCCATAGCTGTACTTTCACGCATATCTTGATCAAGGCACAACCATTTACCCTTGAGCATCCTCCATCTACGATACTTGAACACTTGGCATAGAGTCTATCATGCGACAAAGTACCTGTAATTGGAAAGAAAAGTTAGCCGATTCATCCCAAAGTAAGATAATAGTCAACTAAGAGAGAAAAATTTTACCTGAAAGCCATGTCCCTTGTTGTGACTCGACACTCCACTATGTCAGGACTGTGAGTTATTTTCTATGTCCAAGTTTTGCCTAGAATCCTTGTTACATAATCCTCTGATATATTTTTTTATGACGTACGTGCTTTTGGTACGTCTCAAACCCTTACATTCCTTGAACATATGTGCAAAAATTACAATCGGTATGAACCAGCTTAGATGCACATTCTTTGAGCTGGTGCTTGGCTTCATAGAATTCAATATGTTTGCTGAAATTTGTGTGCTACACATGTGCAAAATGTTGCTACTACACAATGGCCATTCTATGCTATTGAGATTCGATGTGTACATAAACTCAAGGGTTCCATATTCTCGGCTCTCCTCGGGCAATATGTACTTGGAGTCATAGAAAAAAAACAAGGTCCTCTGCGAGCTGCTTAGCTGTATGCCCCTCAAAGAGCAATCTACCAATTTCGAGGTGGTAATACTTAAAAGAAACAGTGAAACTCTCAATATTTTACCACTCACAGCAATCCGAAGAGTATACTTCTATAAATACGAGATAAGTTGTTGCATAGGTATTATGAAATTTCTCATTGTCAATGAGTTGCAAATACTTACTATTTGCAATGTTTCGTTGAAAGGGCACAATGGATACAATATGTATTTGTTTTTGCATGAATACATATTGTACAAACGCCTCTGTTACAAGGTGAGAATCAATATTCCTTTGTCTGAGAGATAAAATTGTACCCTTCTAGTGCTTTGATACATCTACAATTGCAAGTGCTTTCACCCTGAAAGCTCCATTCATACTTGGACACATATGTACCCAAGACGAGCAATG
Organism: Lygodium microphyllum; assembly: GCF_053477565.2. Taxonomy (NCBI): domain Eukaryota; kingdom Viridiplantae; phylum Streptophyta; class Polypodiopsida; order Schizaeales; family Lygodiaceae; genus Lygodium; species Lygodium microphyllum. The sequence continues at coordinate 67,491,383 of NC_141137.1, read as the reverse complement.
ATACGTATCACTGATCCAATTCCCTTCTTCATCTTTTCTATTACGTACTTTTATCGAGAGAATGCTTGTTCTTCTCTCAGGCATTATAACCTACGCATTAGATGTTAAGAAGTATGTATTAACCCCTAAATAATAAGCATTTTAAGTCTGTCCAGTAATCACCAATATGCCATACAAATCAACATGGCATTAAGAGATGTTTACACTTTTGTAAACAAACATAAACATCGATATCGAAACATATGTGGATATATACATCAACACAAAGTATAGATTTAATTTCAAGTCATCACTTTAATCATACCATTTACATTAAATATAATGAAAAAAATAGCACAAGAATACTCAGAGAATTTTGCTAAAATAAAATTTATTATAATGAAAAGGAGTTTGATTTGACTCAATACATTGTATGAAATGTGGGTATTATAGAGTAGTTGTTACAAGGATAGCAGCCACATGGCATGCAAATCTTAATAGGCACATTGGATTGACAGCAGCTGAGATATTCTAAGACTCAACACATTGTGTATTATATGGATGATATGATACAAGAGTTTCATGGATCATTGCCAATTGGCATGGAGATCCAAATGGACACATAGGACCAATAAAACAGAGGATTTTTGAACCATCGACTTTCAGCAAATCCATATCATCCAACACAAAGGAATCACTCACCACATCAAAATAGTCGATCAAGAAATATATGCTTCACCTAAACCTTGTACAATATATGCATGTACAAAAAAACACATGCATGAATCCCTTTTAACAAAAATACTTGCATGAATCTCTTTTAGCAAAAAATATCTAGATAACTGCATGAATAGAAGCAATAAACAACATGGCCAATTTGCTTATAAGCTGATCTGCTGAAGATAAGATTGAATCATTGCTAATCAAAACCCATTGCAAATGATGGACATAAGAAAGCATCAATCCCATCAAACATAAAAGTCACTAATCAAATGAATAAATTTTGGCACCACAAAATATGGTAGATTTACCTATAAATTGAGCTATAGAATCTCTGCTCTATCTTGTGTTAAGTGCTACAACAAAAATTGATCCTTAAGTTAGAACTAGCATCAAATCCTATTGTAAAGATAGTAGAAAAGAGATAATACATAAAGGAAGAAAGAGAGAGTGTGTGAGTACGTGGGAGAGAGAAAGAAATGAGCACCTATCCAATCTTGCCCAAATTGATCTCTACAAAAGACAATAGCAAGAGTTATTATTCACATGAAGGTATACTAAAAAACAATAGGAAAGAGGAAACATAGAGAGAGAAAGAGAGAAGGAGAGAGAGATGAGCACTTATGCAATGTCACCCAAAATGATCTCTGCAATAAAACAATAGCAAGGGTTAGAACTAACATTATGTTGTATTGAAAAGATATCAACAAAAAAAAAACCAAACAGAGAGAGGAATTAACACATTTGTCTCTTGCTCCAAATAAACTTTGCAAGAAAATAACAATTAAAACCAACATCAAATTCTATTGAAAACACAACATAAAATAGAAAAAACACATAGAGAGAGGGGGGAAAGAAATAAGAGAGAGATGAGCACCTCTATCTCCTGCCCCAAACAACCTCTGCAATAAAACAACAATAATAGTAAGAAATGACATCAAACCCTATTGAAAAAATAGCAAACAAGAGAAAATGCAAAGACATATGGGCACCTGTGTTTTGCTCAAAATCTGGAGCTGCATGGAGAAGAAAGTGCAGAGATAAGCAGAATGCTCAAAACCCTAATTACTCTCAGCAGGGAGCTTCAATGGAAACAAAAATTCATGAGTATAGAGAAGAGAGGGAAAGTGGTCTATTGCTCAACTTTTGGGTCAAATTGATTTTGTGAGAGGGAAAAAAACTGAAATTGAAAATTCTTCAAAAAATGGGGGAAAATACGAGGTGAGAGAAACTCAAATTTTATGTACTATTCATTCTTCCTTTTTTTAATAGAAAACCTAAGATTTAGAGAGAGAAGATTCACCCTCCATAGGTGTCAACATCTAGCCTTCCTATTGGACAATCCAAAAGGCCCACATCTTAAACTATATTATTTTTAAGGGCCCATTTGTGAGTTCATTTTTTTCCTAATGTGAGAGGTAGCTATTAGTACTCACTTGAAACACTTGAAGAAATAAGTGGTCCGTGGGTCTTGGCAGTTAACCAAGAGCTCCCTTTACATATAGAGTTATAATTGGTTGTATCTTTTATTAATTGATTCTTGAAGACATGTCCATTTAAGGTGAGTGGTAGCAAGGCTTTGTAGGGGCACACCTACAAGGCCTTGTGTGTGTGTGTGTGTGTGTGTGTGTGTGTGTGTGTGTGTGTGACTATAAGTTTCAAAAAATTATCAATAAATATGCTAGTGTTATCATTTAAAAATTACTAGATTATTTATCAGTAGAAATGTCGATATATTTTTGCTATAACAGTAGCCACTAGTAGAGACATGAATAGTGATGTACAAAGCAATGTGTCTATGATGATAGTTATGTGCATTCCTATGGGATTTGGGGTTACTCAAAGGAGAGATGAGACTAGGTTGTAGAGAAAGTTAGCAAGCAATTTGATTATGGGAAGATGTTTTAGTTCGATTTTACTAGTAGAATTATGGCACTTAAACACATCGGCATCTCCTCAACCATCTACCTTCGTTCACATAGGAAGCCCCATATATTAGGTCTTGCCAAACTAGAGAGCTTGGCAATGAATCTTGTTTAGTCAAGAGATGGAGACAAGGCCAAAATCCCTAAATTGCGTGGAATGACTATACTAATGCCCAAAAATCTAGGGAGTCTTGGCCTCCCCAATCTTAGTTCATGGGTCACCAAAATGGTTGATAAATGTGTGACTAGGAATTTAGTGTACCATGATGAAGATCGGGCTCCTCTCTTGCACGATGGTAATAAAAATTTTCAAGTTGTTAGGTTATGATAACTGGAAGGATATAACAAGTGCTCGATGTTGCTTTTAGTCATGTAATTAAATTTAAGTCCAATGATTGCTCCCAGCTAGTAAAAGGGCTTTGGGAGGCTTGGTTGTTGCACGAGATCCTCTTATGTGTCTCTCCCCATATCAACCTCATTTTGCCTTGGCATTGTCGTGATTCAATCTAGTTCAATTTTTTTTTCACTATGACGTCAATGTGAAGGGTAGAATAAAGCCCTTAATTTGTATGATGAAAATGCTAAAAGGTAACTTCAAAATCAAACTAGTCTAATTTGGACGGCCTGATCAACTTGCTTGTGGACCTTAAATCCTCGATGGTCTTAGATGATTTACCCTCTTTTTTGGGTAGATATTTTTCTAATGGGTTAGATTATCCCCTCTACAAAATAGGAAACTGTTTGAAACGTCAAGGTAGGTCCTTCCAAGTTCCATCATGTATAATCCTCCGAGTTGAATAATGAATTCACGCTGCTAACCTTAATTTTCATGCTTGTGATTCGTGAACTATACTAATAATAGAGCTCACAGTTCAGCTGCGAAGAATAATGTGGTCATCTAGAGATGGTGGAGCCGGTTATTCTGAACAGCCAGCCTGGACTGTCAGAGAAGGCAAGCAGGTCGACGGCCACCTGCTGGCGCGTGTATGCTCACTCTCTCTCTCTCTCTCTCTCTCTCTCTCTCTCTCTCTTTAAATTAAAAGAACAGAACAAGTTACGTGGGCGTTTCGTGGCAGGCAAACTTCCGACGTGGAGCCTGGTCAAGTGGAGCATATTTGCATGCAGGAATCGTTCGAGGGCCACATCAGAGAGACAGAGAAGAAAGAGGAGACGACGAGGGGTGAGAGAGTCTGAGAGAGAGAGAGAGAGAGAGAGAGAGAGCCCGCATGCACGCGTCTTTCGTCCATCGCGGGTCTCTCGCGGAAGTTGGTGGCCTGACAGACAGCTGTACAAAAGGCCTTGCTCACATCGCATCCCATAAAGCAGGGACACATGATCCGCTTCTTTATCGATATGCGACTTTTAGTGCCTGTCCTTTTACAGCGTTTGGTGGTCTATTATTAAAAATGCTTTTCCGTGGTGGTAAGAAATTTTCGCGACGTAGGCCGCGACAGTCGACTCTCGTAGGGACATCAACCCGTATGCACTTGGAAAACCTGCGACATTCACGGTGTTCAAGAGAGTAAAAGCATCACGTCACAAACCCACCATTGACCACCCAAAAGAATACTCTCAGGACTGCCGAAGCTTCCTCCTCGTCTGCCACACGGGAATTTCCACCGTATTCACAAATTCCCAATCCGTTGCCAGGAACGCCCGGTATAGTACATGGTCGGCAGATCGCACTGTCGCACAACTGACAAGTCACAACTTGGCAGCAAAATCACTAAATATGATCGACTGTCACACAGCTTCCAAGTGACAATTTGGCAGTAAAATCACTAAAATAAGAAATGTGGCCACTATGTCACATTCATCTTTTAGCGAATGACGTACCTTTGCCAATAATTTAAATGACTTCTCACGTCGCCACATCATCACATGGGAATGCGTGGTGGCCAATCCATTATTTGCCAACACAGCTCCTATGGCTGAAGTACTCAGTCAAGAACCTTTGTCTGCATACATAATGAAGGGATCAGAAGCCCCTGTTACTGACCTCACCCCAGCAGCCGGGCGTGCTCAATCATAGAACCACAAGCCTCTACTTCCCTCTCCCGGGTCTCCCCTTCACAAGCCACCCTTTGCTGAATTATTAGTACAACACCGAAGAAAAGGCAGGCATGGCAGACAGAAGCAGGTTGGTGAGGTTCTGAGAAAGGCTGCTCTAGTCGTAGCGTGCAGTACTGTGCACTTGCTTGCACCAGAGAGCTCTCATCATCATCATCATCAGCACCACCATTATAAAGCCTTGTACAATGTACACGCCTTGTAGACATAGCTCGAGAGATTCCTTCCTTCTTCTGCTGCTGGTCATCGCCAGCTCGTGTGTGGCATTGCAATGCGCACGTGCGGGCGGCCATGGCCCGGTCCACAAGCCCAAGCCCAAGCCCAGCCACCCGCCGGTAACCTTAGCGGAGGTGGAGGCCGAGTACATGCAGTGGGTTGCCCGAGAAGGCCAGCGCCTCCGCCAGAAGCAAGCGGCCGCCAGCGCCGACATCCACCATCTGGACGGTGCCACCTTCGACTTCCGTCAGTCCGACGTCCCTGCCCGCGTCATCACCGTTAGCAAGAGCGGTCGTGCCGGCACCTTCTCTTCCATCCACGCTGCTGTGGGTTCCGTCAAGTCCGGCAATCAACAGAGGGTCGTGATTCAGATCGAGGCGGGTGTCTACGAGTGAGTGATGTCCTTGTGCTCTGATTCAATGAATCCTGATTATTACTCGTTAATCTGACAATGATGATTGGCAATGATGCATTGCTAGGGAGAAGGTCAAAATACCAAAGAAGAAGCCTTACATCACCTTCGAAGGCTCCACACAAGGTCAAACGGTGATCTCATATCACGACAATGCACGGACTGCCGGCACCACCTTCAAGAGTGCAACGGTGTCGGTCATGTCTGATGGGTTTATTGCTCGCGACATTGTGTTCAGAGTAAGTAGAAAGTCGCCACAATAAAGAATAATATACCAGTGAGTCTTATCGAAATTTGCTCACAACAAGGAAGTATATTACACTTTTCTGGTTGCCTTACCTTGCTCGCTCTTTAAAGCATGACTGATTATTGTGTCTATCAGCTATTGGATAGCAAATTTGATTGAGAGCTGTGCTAAGATACACCCTAATCTACACATAGTGAGATACGGATAATTTGCGACTAGCTATCTTCCCTGCTACCATTATGACTACTTATCGCTTGTCACACTTGACCTACAATTACTTTCTAATCAATCAATTCTATTGGCATATCCATGACGATTACTTTCATCTTGCCCTTAACATATCATTACGAACTACCGATAGATTATTACTCGCTAATTGATGAATTCTATGGGTATATGATTAGACCATGCATTGTGGCAGAATACGGCACCCTACCCAGAGAATGGCTCTAGGGACATGCAAGCAGTGGCCTTCCAGATTTCAGGGGACAAGGCGGCCTTTTACAACTGCCATTTCCTGGGCGCGCAAGACACGCTGTACGACCACAAGGGGCGCCACTACTTCTACAATTGCTTCATCCAAGGCTCGGTAGACTTCATATTCGGGGGCGGCAGGTCTCTCTACCAGGTCAATAACCCTCCGTACTAGGAAGTATCTGGCGATTTATTAACCGTTGGTGGCACATTCTAATTGGCAATTACGAAGAATTGTTTCTATCACTGTGTGAATTACTGGGAAATTTAACTTGTTGTCTTGTATCTTATTATACACATAACTAATTTCAAGCAGTGATAGTTAACAGAAATGCGAGCTGAATGCGATCTCGAAGGGGTATGGATCATACACGGCGCAGAAGAGAAAGAGTGCGACCGAGGACTCGGGATTCTCATTCGTGAACTGCAGGTTGACGGGGTCCGGGGTGCTGTACTTGGGCCGCGCGTGGGGGCCATACTCACGAGTCGTCTTCATCAACTCCTATATTGACGCACAGATCGTCCCCGAAGGCTGGTACAACTGGGGCGACCCCAGCAGGGAGAGGTAATATATATCCCACTGTAACTCCCACAATATTGTCAATCACGACAACATCAGGAGCTCCTGCGACTGGGCGGGGGACCGCATACCTAGCTAGGTGTGGTTGGGATGTGGGGCTGCCGTCGAGCCCGGCACCTAACTATGTGGTGCTTTCCGAGGAGAAGCCTATGATGTTGAACACTCTACTTTGAGCTTGTAGCTCTGTCAAAGGCCAATGGCCTGCTAGACTCTAGTAGCTACCTCGGGCCGACAGCCTCAGCCCCTAATCGCACCTAGCTACGTATGTGGTGCTTCCCAAATAGAAGCTCGTGATGTCAGACACTATATCTTGAGCTAGCAGCTGCTAGTAGCCTGCTGCCCCAAGTTCCAACCGCACCTACCAGGCTACCTCACCCCAGGTGGGATTCGGCAAGTCTCTCACACGGAATTGCACCTAGATAGGTATGCTGTCCCTCTAGAGCGAAAACTCATTATGTTGAATACTATACCCTAAGCTGATAGTTGTTGGGATCCCCCTTGCCCCAACCGGACCTAGCCAGGCCTCTGGTGCCTCCTGAGCAGAAGTTGATGCTGTTTAGAACACTGTAATACCCTAGGTTGGCAGCTCTGGTTTCCAATAGCATCTAGCTAGGTATAGAGTGCCACTCATATATTGAACACTGCAAAAAAACACACTCACAGAGGAAAAGAGCCCCTTTTTGGAGATGGGAGTCTGGGACTGTGGAGATATGCCAAGAACTTATTGTGTCATCTGATGAGGTTGTTGGTGTCATTAATCCTCTTTTTTATGCCTGTCATGTATGCTCAGCAGCCTAAATAATCTTGAGGTTTCTGACGGGTCTTTTTCTTTCTCTTTCCGTAATGCAGGACCGTGTTCTATGGCCAGTACGGGTGCAGTGGGCCTGGCGCCAACATGAAGGGCCGGGCCGCCTGGGCCCGCCAGCTCACCGCCTCCGAAGCCGCCCCCTTCATGTCCCTTGGCTTCGTCGATGGCGAGCAGTGGGTCTCCCAGTGACAATAAAAGCAAATAAAAAAGAGCAGCAGGTGGCTATCACCTTGGTCCTTTTGCATCCATAATGGTGCCCTGTCTCTCGATCTCGCCAACGATTTGTCTTGTCCCTGCAAATCCTCGCCGCCCATCATCCCCTCGTGCATTCGATAATGCGTTTGCTCCAGCATCACTGTCACTCTTCTCTTCTTCTTCTTCTTCTATCGCTTTCTCCTCGTCTTCTTCTTCTTCCGTGCTTTAAACTTCTGGCATGAAAACCCAATGATTGTCTCCTGCTTTCCCCCCGGCGGGTCGGCCCCCCTCTCTCCTACAGCCATTCTTTCAATAAGACATGAGACGCTATGCTCATCCACTCTTGGCAGGGCGTAGTTCATATAACTTGTAACATAAGTATTATTTAAGAATGCCAGTTGAAATTCTAATATGGCCTGCCTTTATCAAAGGAAAAGTGAAAATTATTGAGGAATCAAAGCTTGATGGAATATGGCAGCCATTAGCCATTGTCTGTCTCTATTAGGTTGGTTACACATTGAGCTATGGATGGACAGGTAGTCGAAAAAGAGGTATCCACCACATTATGTGTCAAAAGATAATTGGATCCGATTTTCGCAGTTGGAGGACACGTCTGGGTGGGGGATTTCCCCCGTCCTGAAATTCGGACGCACCTAATGCACAATAAGACAACACATTTATTTAAAGAAGGGATTGGGTAACTTATAGAAATTGAACCACTACCAATCACCACACACCACAAATTTAATACCAGTGGGCCAAGCCTCTTTTGGTAATATACATGGCCGCAATTTAGTTTGTAACTAGATAGATGGACAAATTGCACATAGCCCCAGTTGTCGGAGGCTGTGTGTAACTACCCTTAGCAAAACGAGGCTGTGTGTAACTACCCTTAGCAAAAGATGTTCGCAACGATCAAATGATAAGAAGGGAAATTAGTAACTAAACTCTGCTTTAAAGCTTGTGTAATGAAACATCTAAAGTCAAGCATGATCTCGATTGAGAGAGAGTGTGTGTGTGTGTATATGTGAGACAAGTATACATTTGAAGTTAAACATGGTGGTTGATGTTAAGTGAGAGAACTAAATATACTAACAAAAAACATTCCAATGTGAGTTACATCCTCAGGGTGGGGGGGATCCACCTCGAGTGTTCCACCTCATAGAACATGTAAGATACCATGTTAGTTCAAAAGAAAGGGTATTATACTTAGTAAAATTTATAAGATTGTATTTACAAAAAGGATTTTTAAATTACAATGTTTAAAAAATCTATAAGTTTAGTAAAGTAAAAGGGTTATTTTAAGGCCTCAACATATAAAGGGTTATTTTAAGGCCTCAACATATAAAGAAATGACAATATTTCTTAATATCTTTGAATGCATGTTATATAGATGATTTCTTATAGGTGGACTCCCCAAGGATACATCAAAGATGTACATTTAAGCACTCTTGTTAAATTTGTAGTGGTGTGAAATTGATTTTGAAATATATCAAAATCCTTTATGGAAGACTATAGAGATATATACATGCCATTAATTGCCAGCTTAACAATATGGATATTCCATACACACACGCGCGCACGCACGCACACACGCACGCAAAGGGACTTCAGGTGTAACTTTAAATGTGTATTTTAACTTAAATAAAACACTTGTTTGTGCATTTATTATTTTGTTTATATATTGACTCATATTTATCAACACATCTAATTTGCAAATAAGACATGCTAATAGATGCGAATATATTCTTACATAAACATAATACTTTCCAAGTTCAAGCTCATTGTGAGTTATGAGAAGTTATCATTGATGAAGAGGTTTTTTTTTTTGAAGAAATATGAAGATGAGTGATAATCATTGATTAGTTTCACATTTTTTCAAGAAAATTGGCCTTTGCTCAGTAAGGTTATTGAGCCCTTTGGCACGAGAAGGTTTATGTGACTAGGAACCATTTATGTGAGTAGGAGCCAATGGTAGCTGCTACATTACGTCTTGACTTCAGAAAAGAAAGAGGATTTATGGGTATGTTTGGTGCAACACTTCATGAAAATATGGAACGCATTCATACTCAAATTTGGCACCAAAACTCTTGGTTTTCTTCTCCCTATACGTAGAAAAAAGGTCAACAAGCGGAGGAATTAAGAACCAAGCTTAATGATCACACCATCTATTTTTAATGTTTGATTGAATTAAAACGAGAAAAAAAAACACTCCCCGAGTCTTCTTTGGGTATCTCCTTTATTTGTTGCACACTTTCACACACAAGCTTAGGATTCTAATAGTAGGGGGAGGATACAAAGCAAGGTAAGGAAGCGAGGGGGATATGGAGATAAGAGAGGCTCCAATATGTAATGGTGGTGGAGGATGTAAAAGGAAGGCAGAAGGAGGATGAAATTGAGTGAGATGGAAAGAAGGAGATATATAGACTTGCAATGGTTGTGGAAAAAGGTTTTGAAGAGAGAGAGAGAGAGAGAGAGAGAGAGAGAGAGAGAGAGAGAGAGAGAGAGAGAGAGAGAGAGAGAGAGAGAGAGAGAGAGAGAGAGAGAGAATGGATGAGAAAGAGGGCACCACTAAGCACCACCAAGTTGGAAGATATGATGGAGAGAGACAAGTAGCAACAATAGAGGAGGAGCTTGAAATATGGCAAGGAAAAAGTAGTAACAAATGGTGGAGGACAAGTAGAGCTGTAAGGTGGAAAGGGTGTCAAAAAGAGGAAGCAACTCAAAGCAAGGGGAAAGCTATAGTGGAGGAAATAAGGAGAAAATGTATACATGGTTTTGAAAATGAAGAAGAACCTCCTCCACTGCCTTGTCAATGCATGTAACCATTTTTACTTGAAGATGGAAGAAAATGGATAGTAATACGTATTCAAAATTATTTCTTTTGAATGAAGCAAACTATTCATTTTTTAATGTAAACATAAATGGATATTGTCAGTGTAGTAATACATGGGCGACTAGGCATAGATGCCTTTATCCCCAGCAACCTCCCACTTAAAGCTGAATGTGTCCCAGCTAGTATTTTCTTGTTTTAGTGTTGTACCAGACAGGTTCAATGGAGTACCTAGAGCGAGCCTCTTGCTGCACTGAAGCTTCTTATGGCCAAGTCTAGGTTATGTTCTTCCTTGATTTCTTTCTCTTTGTGCTATATATGTATATATGTATATGGGGATTTTTATTTTGTTGGGGACTAGAATTTAAGCATGAAGTCCCAGGGTTAGGTTAGGTGTGTTTGGGAAGGTCCAAGTAGTTGTATGCCCCCTATGAAGATATTTTCAAGCACTCTAAGAACCATTTTAGAGAATAGTCCTAGTGACCCTATTTTGCTAGCCTGCTAGGCAGTCTAGAGATAGAGGAGCCTACTAAATAGAAGAAAGAGAAAGAAACAATGAATATATCTAAAGACTATAATATATGGAGGTGTGTAAAAAGGGGTTCTAATCCCTAAACAAAAAAATGCAAAGAAAATGAAAAAAAAGAAAGATCAGGTAATCATCACCTTGCGAAGGCTTGGTAGGTTCTTAGGGACAAGTCAGGACTTAGGGCTAATGCCTTATTTTCCTGGGAGTGACACCTAGCTGAAAAAATAAATAAGGATGGTTGGATCGAAAATAAATGTGAGAGGAAAAGGATTTAGTGTTGCCTTTGCGAGTGCTTGGTAGATTCTTTGGTGCTGAGACAAGACTTGAGGCTGATGCTTTGTTCTTCTTGGGTCACTATGCTAAGCTCCCTTCTTTTTACACGCTTGAGTATCAAGTCCTGAAGTACAAAAAAATGATGACTCAAAAATATCTAAAAATGCAAGACCAGGCTATAGGAGTCATTGCCTAGTAGGAGTTCCTAGTCCTATTATCCTAGGTAGATAGGTCAGACCACCACTAAGGATGACTCCTTTGACAGTTTGTTTTTGCGTGTCTATGTTGAAGTAGTTGGTTAGCAACTAGTAGCTGGATCTCTGCCAAGTTATACTTGGGTTGTTCCATGTGGATCTTCATGCCTTGATTTGGATAGGGGGTAGGGTGTGAGATGTTCTTGTGTTTTGTTATGTATTCTTCTTTGAAGCAACTTGATGCTCTTTATGGTTGTGGATGTGCAGGCCAGTTTGTGGATTTGACAGGCTGAGTTGCCCTACCTCGTGGGTGGTCACCGATGAGAGTTGGATCATGAGCTCTCCCAACAATAAGTATATATTTCTTATAGAGTACCAAAATCATAAAGTTGTCATCACAAGCCTTCTTCTTGTATAAACATGGATCCATAGCACTACAGCTAACTACCTATGAATGCATGAAAGCATAAAGGTTGTGGTACCATTCCCTAGGTGCCTACTTAAGGCCGTAAAGACCCTTTCTCAACTTATATGCTAGGTGTTCCCTACCTTTTTCTTTAAATCCCTTAGGCTACTATATAGAGATCTCAGCATGCAAGTTTCCATGTAGAAATGCCATCTTAACATCCATTGAATACAGGTCCAATCTAGCTAAGCAACCAATGCTAGTACCAAGCATAGGGTTATCATTTTGACCACAGAAGAAAATACCTTATCGAAGTCAACATCATATTTTTACTTGAAACCCTTAGCTATCGATTAGGCCTTATAAGCGGGCTTTGGGTATCCAAGGATACTTTTTAGCTAGTATACCCACTTGTGTGGCAATGTCTTCTTACTACTAAGCAAAGGAACCAAATCTCACGTATGTTTAGTTTGTAAGGAGTCAAACTCTAATTGCATAGCCATGGCCCATGAGTGACTATAATATTTGTGCATGGCCTCATTTAAAGAGAGAGGCTCACCTACATTTGTCACCATAACATAATCCATGGAGGGCATAAAGTGCTAATGTCTAGCTCTAGTAGAGCATCTTAAAGTAGGCTGATTGTACATAATAGGTCAGGCTTGGGCCATTGGAGTACTAATTGCTGCAAGCTATCTAGCTAGCTATATGGGAGTAGGAGTCTCCTCTTGAAAGATCACCTTGTGTACCTCAACCACTTGCTTAGACTACTTATACATCTTATCCTCATGAAAAATGACATCATGAATGCAGATAACCTTGTGAGCCTATGGATCCTATAGAAAATAGCCCATCTCACTTACATCCCCATAACCAAGAAAGATGCATTTCATGGACTTAGGATTTAGCTTATTGTGCTTGTCTTTGGAAACATGTCACAATGTCTCATAACCAAAGATGCGTAAATGAGCATAGGATCGCGATTTCCCAGGTCCATACCTCCTTAGCAACCTCGCAATCAATAGTAGTGTCAGGGGACTTGTTAATCAATTGTATGGTAATAGTAGCTGCCTCAATCCAAAAGTACTAGGGTAAGCCTAGCTAATCATACTACCGGACTCTCTCTTGAATCATTGCATTCATGCATTTGGCAATACCATTCTAGGGAGAGGTGTATGGACAGTTAATTGATGCTTAATACCTTGCTCATCACAAAATTGCCAAAAGATTTTGAGACATACTCACCCCCATTATCTGACCTTAGGTATTTCAGCCTATACTGAGATTGGTTTCCAATAAGAGCAAGCCAATGCTGAAAGGTAGATACGACATCCAATTTCTACTTATAGGGAAAGTCCAGAACTTATGAGGGTAACTTTCAATGAATGTGACAAAGTACTTTGCACCACCTAGCATCTAATAGGGCATGAGACTACATACATCCTAATGAATAAGAGCCAAAGGCTTACCCATGCACTTCATGCCAGGCTCCTATGTGCACTATGTGTCTGCCTACTATATAAACAATGATCACATGACTCAAAACACTTATAGTCTAGGGATGGAAGATACTGCAAACTGGTAATCATTTTTATTCCTTTCAAAGACATGTATCCAAGGTGACAATGCTAAAGAGATACGTGTGCAATTGCAGCCACAATCAAAACACGGTCAACTAACCTAGATAGAAGAAAATGATAAAGGGTACTAGACTTAGCACCACATGCAATAACAAGATTCCCATAGGAAATCTTCCATGAGGAATCATCAAAAGAGATAATATAACTTGCATCATCCAAGGTGTTAGCAGAGAAAAGGCTCTTCGTGAGAATCGGTACATGATATACATAATAAAAAGTGAATATGCTACCTGAAGCAATGCGTACTTGGACATCACTAATACCAACAATCTGCAATTCTAGGTCATTACCCAAATGGATAGATCCAATCATACTACAATAGGAGGGAAATCACTCTCTATGAGGGGCCACATGAAATGAAGCCCTTGAATCTATCAACCAACACTGAGTATATCCTAACAAAGCATAAATCATCTGTGAAGTATCCAAAGAAGAAGATGCCAAGATAAGATCATAAGATACATGAGACTGCACCACTTTAATCTCCTCAATCTTGACACTAGACTTGTTAGGCATAATGCTATGATCATCATTCTTGTCTGGCACTTTACCCTTTCCCTTTTTCTTGCACATGTCTTCATGCATTTTATGGCACTGTGGCCGAATATGACAGCTTGCTTTCCCATAATAATGACAAGACAGACTAGACTTACATCCACGAGACTTATTATGAGACTATCCATGTGTCCTCTAGACTGAGACCTATTAGAGTCTCTACCATGGCCATTTCCATCCTACCATCCTCTGACAGTCAATACATGGGATATACAAGAAGCATTCGCATTATTTCTGCTCACCTCTTCTATCAAGAGGCTACTCTTAGTATCCTACGATTTCAGCCAATCCTTAGCATAGAAAGCTATACAAAAAGTGTCACATGACTTAGATAGAGTACCAAGCAAAAATAAAGGATGCAAAGTATCCTTGAACTCAATCTCTTGTGAAGCTAAATGGTAGATAGTGGAGTGAAACTCATTCAAGTTTGCAGATATAGAAGTCCCTTCCTTCATGCGAAGGTATATCAACTATTTTAGCCAATATATTTGAGATGCATGACTCTACTTATCATAAAGATTCTTAATCTCTATCCAAAGCTCATATGCAATCTGATTTCCAATGACAATAAAGAGTCATAACATGATTGTGAAATTGCATAGCTTATCTAGTTCATACCAAAACTTGGCTACAATGTTTTTGGGTTTGGCACCCCCATTTTTGAGTAGTCTAACCTATAATTGGTCCCATCCAATGTTTCAATATTGAAGATAGCACTGTCGTGGTGAGAACCACTAGCCATAATGAGACCAAGTAAGCACACATAAGGGCAAGTCATGATGTAATATCTTGCAAATCAGCCCCAAAACCACTACTAAATCAAGCGAGAGACAATAGATACTACCAAATCAATGAGTTGTCCACAAACTATAAGTAAGAGACTGTCGAGTCCAGATGACTGCCCTCAAGTAGAATGCATAGAAATGAAATGGTAGGTTGTTGTAATAAAGTGGAACAATATATCAACAATGAATTGTGAGTAACCAAGAAGGGAGAAGCTAAGAACAACCAGCACTAAAGATTGTCACAAGTGCAATGTGTCATAAGACATAGATGCAATAGGCATAGACATCATACATAGGATAGGTCTCAAGGGTAAATAAAGAGAACTACTAGATATATAACCCATTGAGTAAAAGCTAACCCAAAAGCATATGAATACCACTAACAAAACCCTGATAGTTATAAGTACTAGGTCCAAGCCAAGAGATCAAATCACCCCACAATAGGGTAACTATATCCAATAAATATAAAGAGAGCATGTACAAGTCACAATGAGACCCACTGTCTCACTGTAATAAGCTCAAGCTCAACTACATAAACCAAATGCTTTGTAGTATATTCAAGTGTCAAAGTGGCTCAATATATAAAGCAAAATGGCTCCCACTGAAGCAAAAGTTGAATGTCAAATGAGCTAGTGAAGCTTAAAACATCATGGTGATGATATCCAGATATCCAAGATCCATAGAGCATATATCCAGAAGCATAAATCCAATATATTCTTCAAGCCTATAACTGCATAAGCCAATGAAGTAACCAAGGCTTGAACCATAGTCAAGTTGAATATTGAAAAGTTTAAAATTGAATCTCAAGAGCATTCCATAACATATTCGAGTGCATAGACCAATGCTAAGTATCAATACATATATATGAAATACTTGAATGATATTCAAGAGCAATAGCATTTAGTGTTTTCTGAGAAAATATTGCTATTGATTGTATTACAACTGTGAAATCTCTGTTAAAATTGAGCCAATGCAAGCTCAATCAAAGCCCAAAAGCATTTCAAGACATGTGTCAAGCATCCCCAAGTGTCAAACTAACATTTGGGCATCAGTACCAAGCTTTGAGCATCAAATGACAAGAGACATATGCTTTTCCCAGATAAATGACAATCAATCCTATTATTACATAACAATGAAATCTTTGAGAATCCTGCAAGCTGGGTTAGGAGAATTTCGATGTAGTTCAAATGAGATACCATGGATGTATTAGGCTTCATGTCTAGTCTAAAGAATTCAATTAGCAATCCATACTTAGAAAACTTTGACTAGGCACCAAACAATGTGTCCAATCTATCCCAGGTGTCGTGGGATGTGTCACAGGCATCCACATGATGAATGTAGTTGTCATCCAACTCAAGCTTTATGATGGCTTGAGTCTTGTCATCATTTTTCTACTAGATTCCTGGAAGGGTAGCATCCTGGGGCTTCTTCTCTTGTCCATTCTTCCAAAAGCAGTTTACTTCTCTACTAAATGTGTGAAGTTGGCTCTAGCACCATTTCAAGTGAAGATGACTGATTAGCGAAGATTGCAACCATTAGGCATCATGAATAATTAGTTAATCAGGGTTGTAGGGCTGAAGTTCAAGTGATTTTTGTGGTTTTGTACATGGATGATTTTGAGGATTCTTATCAAATGCTGCTTGGAAGACCATGGTTCAAGCTGTCCAAGATAAAACAAGATGAGGGTTCAGGATTTGCGATTACTTCCCATGGTATAAAGGAAATTAAACTTTATATGCAAGGCAAGATGTTGATTAAGTCATGTTGCTAGCTCGTAGTTGCTCAAATAATTAATTTAGCTCCTAAGATTGAAGGTGATGAGGAAGATCTTTTCTCCAAGCTAATCCTAAAATAGTTCATATTTTTAAAATTGATATGGATAGGATGGTTCATGAATACACTACTATTCTTGAAGTACACGAATTCCCTTTGCTATTGCTAATCCAAACATTCAAAAATGTGGCTTCAAACCTATAGAATTATATAACGTAGGAACAGGTGTGTTTGCTAGGTATGAAACCCAACTCTTTTGAAGTGACATGTCAGTGAATCTTTGCCCATGTTGGATGGCCAGAGCAACAGCAAATCAACACCAAATCTTCAAATTTGAGTAGCAAAAGTGTTTATCTTGGAGTGTACTTCTAACGAGCAGAAGTACCAAAAAACACTAGGTTAGTAGATACTAGATATGAAGAACTATATGTCAAGCTTGATGATCATTCTTTGATGCTTGTCTTGTAACTTGAGTCCCCTCCTTACTGTTTTGATGCCCAAATGTTTACTCAAAACTAAGGTTAGAGTGGTAGGAACTCCAATAGGTGAATTTCAAGTGTTTTATGAGCTTGAAGGGACTTGTTGGCTATGGCTACTTGGCTATGGCTGCCCCTTTAAGGTTTCAAGACAAGGGCCTGATTTTTCACTTATTGCAGTTCACGGAGATGGCCATTTTGAAAACCCTTTGAGTGGGAGAGAGCTTAGGTGTAGAGATTCCAAAGCCCTATGGTATCGGCAAGAATGGCACTCCCTGGAGAGAGAATGATTGTACGAACGAAACCAGGCATAGATCAAGCAGTGGCTCCAAATTCATGCAATGTTGGAGCTGTTGTAGACCACCAATGTCTATGATTGAGGTTTCAACAGGAAGCACCCTAAGGTCAAGAAGATATGCCTAGAAGAAAGCTTTAGCTAAGATGGCCTGGTTGAAGAGATCTAGAGTCTCCATGATAGGTAGGTGCAGTCCTGGCTATGGTGGTTGCCACAAGACGGAATATGAAAATGAAGTCATAAGCTAACTCTAAGTTTGACTGAGGTTGAGAGAGACTGAAAGAGTAGAGAGAAGAGCTGAGTTGAGCTAAACCATGTTGGACCGAGCTCTAATACCATGTGAAAAACACAGATCTAGAGCATGGTTGTGGTGGCTTCAACACATAGAGTGAACTCATGAGGACATAGAGTTGAAGATAGAATGTCACACAAGTGAATTAGGTTCCAAGATTGAGACTTGGACTCATAAACACAGTCTTATGTGGTTGGACAATGATTCAGACATTGACTGAAAGGACAAAAGTACCATCATATTGCATTCAAAATGAAAGGAAAGTACAATGCTTTATAGCTTTAAGATAGATCCACTTTTCTACTTTGTGCTTATGGGATTCTGGATAGCCTGCAAATCCTTTACATAAATTGCTCCATACAAAGAGGCTACACTAGGTGTGATTGCCTAACTCTCAACAGCTTCATGCTTATCTCACAGATGTGTAATGTGCTACTTTGCCTTTCTCCGTGTACCTATGTTTCCAATGTGTATGTGAACATGTGTATATGCATGTATAGCTGTACACTCATATGCCCAAAGTAAATGTTTTATAAAGCCACAAAAAAAGATTACAGACATTGAAGTTCAAGGATAAAATATCAAAAGTACTTTTCGATAAATCAAAGATATTGTTTGTTAGATCAAAGGAGGTAAAGATAACATGCCAAAGGAGTTTGCTTGTCACATCAAAATAGTAAGGACAACACATCAAATTACCTTAATCTAAGTGACAAATCAAAGATATCAATTGTTATTCATACTAATGTAGTTTACACCAATTTGGCAAGTGACGAATAGAGGTTGTCATTGTCATCTCACTTGATTTTAAATTGGTAGGAGTGAAAAATACTACTTATGGAAGGTCTACCATAGCATTTGCAATATTGGCTTATCCTTATTCCATTAATATAAAAGCTCCTACATTAAAAGAGGAAACTCCATCACTTATGTAAAGAATGTACTAAGAAGTAACTAGGGTTATCTCCCTCTTTCTAGGAGAGAAAATATATCATTTTTAATATTGGCTTCACCTCATTTGATTAGAATATGAGCCTCTATTCCAAAAGAGAAAACTTGTGTTGTGGAGGCTAAATAGGGTCTACTATTCTCTCCCTCTCTCCAGAAGAGTCAAATATATGATTTTGAAGGGGGCTTGTAGACCCTAAGTGAATAGGATCCTCCATCTTTCTCCATGTGTTGTATATGTTATGAGGTAAATGCTAAAATGGCTAGATAGAAAAAGAGAAAACTTCATCACATTTACAAAAAGAATATACTAAGAAGCAAGTTGTCAAAGAATCATAGAGAGAATAGGGTCATTCACATCTCAAAGTGCAGGTTTGAAAGAGGGAGTAAGAGAGAGAATTGGAAACTCCTAGATGACATAAGATGAGAGAGAGAGAGAGAGAGAGAGAGAGAGAGAGAGAGAGAGAGAGAGAGAGAGAGAGAACTCTGAACCCGAAGAGAATAAGGTCACATGTGTGTGTGTGTGTGTGTGGGGGGGGGGGGTAGGCTGAAATGGCTCTAGAGAGAAAGAAAGAGAAAGAGAAAGAGAATATTAAACTATCACTAAAGTTAAGAAATGTCTATCTCAAAAGAATCATCTTATTTAACATAAATCTCAATCTTAAAAATAAACGATACATATATTATATAAACCTCACATTCTCATTCTAGGATTAGGGTAAGATAAAAAAGAAGAAAGAAAGAGGGATTGATGGATTTTTGCAAATAAGTGAAGGCTTACTAGTTTCTTTTAGAGTGCAAGAGTACTAAATATACCTGCATTCCTATTCTTGTGTGCAAAGTGACATCTAGGATCACGGTAAGATAAAAAAGAAGAACGAGAGAGGGAATGTTGGATTTTTACAGATAAGTGAAGGCGTGGGGTTCCTTTTATGGTGCAAGAATACAAAAAATGCATGCATTCCTATTCTTGTGTGCAAAGAGGCATCCATGAACACATGCATTCACACCCAATCTACACAGAGCAAAGAAAACTTCATCACTTATAAAAAGAACATACAAAGAATTATGCCATGAAAGAATTGATGAGGGCATATGGTTGTTCTTGTCTTACACATAATAATGTGTTACTCTACCTTACCCTATCTACACATATTCTCAAAGTGTAGGTTTGAAAGAGGAAGAGAGAGAGGACTATACACTCCTAGAGGCATAGGATGGATGAGAGAGAGAGAGAGAGAGAGAGAGAGAGAGAGAGCACTCTAAACACCAAGATAATAAGGTCGTGTGTGTGTGTGTGTGTGTGTGTGTGTGTGTGGAGAGAGATTTAACTTTCAAATAAGGAGTAAAGATTTGGCCATGTGGCTAAATCTTAACTTATGCTTCAAAGTGGGACTTGGAAGGATAACCTATATAGTAATCAGGATAAACTCCACTTTCAAGTAAGGGGACAAGATTTAATCATGTGGCCAAATATCTCACCAAATATTAACTATCTTTGGAATTCCCAAACTATATGGGAAATTCCAAATTCCCTAAGATAGTGTTATCACCAAAGTTGAATTATTACTATGTTCAAGTATTAGATGTATTAACCTCTTCTGACATCAAAACTAAACAACAAATGTAGCATAGGAACCTTATATTCTCATTCAGGATTGTTGCAAATAAATGAGGTCTTAGGGTTTCTTATGCACTGCAAGAGTACTAAATATACACGTATTCTTATTCTTGTGTGCAAAGAGACATCCATGAACACATGCACTTTCACCCACTCTCTTATTTTCTCTCACACAATGTCTACGCTCAAATTTTCTTATCTTGATCAATGCATGTGAGAGTCTAAGTACAAACATGCTTATCTTATTTTCTCACACTCAACGTGTGTGTGTGTGTGTGAGGTGACTCTTAATCCTTAGAGGATAGGATCCATTTTCTCTCTCTCTCTCTCTCTCTCTCTCTATGTCTCTCTCACACTATTAGGCATAAGCAAGAGTCAAAACAAAAGTATTTTTCAAAGTACTTTAAAATAAAAATTCTATAGTGGGCAACATAATAGTGTAAGGTTTAATTCTTAACAAAGTAGATGTGGATTGCAAGGCATAAGTAAGGGTTAGTGTTTCTTACGTTGCATCACTTTACATATTCTTATCTCCTTTGAATGTACAAATCATAGACGTCCAAATCATAGCAAGCATGTGCATCTCTCTCTCTCTCTCTCTCTCTCTCTCTCTCTCTCTCTCTCTCTCTCTCTCTCTCTCTCTCTCTCAATGTGTTAGTATAAAACATTTTCATATAGATGCCCAAAAAAAGAGAGCAAGAGTGAGAGAGAGGTGACTCTAAACCCTAAGAGAACAGGGTTCTCTATGTGTGTGCATGTGCATGCATGTGTGTGTGTGTGTGTGTGTACACCATTTTTGTCTACATGCATCCTTATCTACACATCTATCCTTATATACATAGTGCAAGAGTACCAAATACACATGCATTCTTATTCTTGTGTGTAAAGAGACATTCATGAATACACGCACTCACACCCACTCTCTTATTTTCTCCCACAGTGTGGCTAACGTTAAATTCTTATCTTGATTGATTAGAGCTTAGGGCTCAGGGTTTTAGTGCAATGTACCACTTTACATTTCCTTATCTTCATTTATTCATTGAGCAACCAATCACAAATGTATATTTATAGCTTCATGCATGTCTCATACATGTGCAATACGTCACTTTTCTTCATGCATGTCCCATGCATGTGTAATATGTCACTTTGTCTTTCCCTATATGCATATATTTGCATGTGTTTATGTGTGCACTTTGTGTCATGCATGTCCCACTCACATGCAATACATCACTTTGCATTTCCTTATCTACATATATTCACAATGTGTGTGTGTGTGTGTGTGTGTGTGTGTGTGTGTGTGTGTGTGTGTGTGTGTGTGTGTGTGTGTGTGTGTGTGTGTGTGTGTGTGTGTGTGTGTGTGTGTGTGTGTGTGTGTGTGTGTGTGTGTGTGTGTGTGTGTGTGTGTGTGTGTGTGTGTGTGTGTGTGTGTGTGTGTGTGTGTGTGTGTGTGTGTGTGTGTGTGTGTGTGTGTGTGTGTGTGTGTGTGTGTGTGTGTGTGTGTGTGTGTGTGTGTGTGTGTGTGTGTGTGTGTGTGTGTGTGTGTGTGTGTGTTCGTGCGCACACACACACACACACATATGTTTATGTCTGAGAGAAAGAGACAGAGTAGAGGATATAGATTTACAACAAAATCTCACTTCAAAGTATTATTTGAACAAAAGTCCTAAGTTGAATATGTATGAGTGCAAACTCATAAGAGAAATAGAGAATATATTGAACATGTAACACGTAAAACTTAAAGCTTTAACATACTCAAATTATTATCAAGCTAAATAGTAACACACCAATCATATAACACATAAGATTAAAAATTCAATGTGCCTAATGTTTTAAACTTTCTCTCAAAACATTTCAAATAGCTAATCTAACTTGGTTGATCAAGAGAGCATACCCCAATTGGTCGCGAACCACTGCAACAATTGACAATAATATCAATCAACAGAATGGAATGTGCAATGAGCACAACACGAATCGCAAGATATAGTAAGCACCTATTCATTGACTTTAGAAATACATATTTTACAAAGCACCTAGCTATTCTAAGCTGTATTTTACAAAGGACCTAGCTATTCTAAGAATTTCAAATACATATTTTACAAAGGACCTAGCTATTCTAAGCATTTCAAATACATATTTTACAAAGGACCTAGCTATTCTAAGCATTTCAAATACATATTTTACAAAGGACCTAGCTATTCTAAGCATTTCAAATACATATTTTACAAAGGACCTAGCTATTCTAAGCATTTTAAAAATGAGCACACCACAAAATAGAATAGATAGCTCTGTGTGTGTGTGTGTGTGTGTGTGTGTGTGTGTGTGTGTGTGTGTGTGTGTGTGTGTGTGTGTGTGTGTGTACAATCTACGGGCTGGAGTGGAAAAGATGTAGCTCGCTCATTCTCTCTCTCTCTCTCTCTCTCTCTCTCTCTCTCTCTCTCTCTCTCTCTCTCTCTCTCTCTCTCTCTCTCTCTCTCTCTCTCGGGGATCGACGGGGCAAGCGAGAGCACCCCAGGGGCAGTCGGCATCAGACAGCCGCCAATGGTGCCCCCCCCAAGGCATAGTCAACGGGCAAAGATAAGGTAGGTCCTAGGACACTATTAGAGGCAAAAGTGAGAGAGAGAGAGACAGACGGAAAGAGAAAGTGAGCAAGTGACAGACATGTCTCTACAACACCACCCACGAACAACTCTACATACCTAATCCCCCATGGACAGCGTCATGGCCCTAGTCACCGCAGCGTCACCTCCCTCGATGGAGAACATCATGTGCATGAGAGAGAGAGAGAGAGAGAGAGAGAGAGAGAGAGAGTTGTCAGGTAGGTTCTGCACCTGCATGGCACCCGTGATTACCTCCCGACGGATAGAGTCACCTCCCCTGATGGACAGCTCTCTACACCACCTCCCCCAATGGACAGTGTCATGCATGAGAGAGAGAGAGAGAGAGAGAGAGAGAGAGAGAGAGAGAGAGAGAGAGAGAGAGAGAGAGAGAGAGAGGCCCAACAGGCTCAACATCATGCCACCTCGCAGATAGCTCTATACGCCACCTCCCCCAATGGATAGCATCACTCTACCTATAGCTCTCCATGCCACTATTAGAAGTATAGCATGAGAACCTTATGTAAGCAAGGATGCATGAGGGAAGGCAATGTGTGAATAGACTAGAGGATAAGGGAAACCCTAACCCTAGCTCACTTAGAGGCTATATAAACATGATGGCCAAAGGTCACTCTTAGAAGATGAGAGAGTGTATTAGTTGTACTTACATGAGCAACTGAATAAGCAAGATATTCTTCTTATACTTTGGGAGTGCTTTTATCCCTCTTCTGTACACTCTTCCATGCTACAACTCTAATATTTCAACATGTATCAAAACTATCTCTGATCCATTAAGCTTCCCCTAATCCTATCTCAGCTTATAAGTGCATAAGAAAGTTTCATTCTTCATCTTAACCTCTCAACCTCCATACCTAGATCTGGACCAAAAGTTAGTGGAGGACTTGATGAGGGAACAATAAGGCATATTAGCTCCCAATTTCTTCTAGGAAGTTCTTTTCCTTCTCAGGGTGCAATTGCTCATCATCTTAACCATCAACACTATGCACACAGAAGGGCAGCATTGGTATTTTTTTCCAAATATGTGTAATTTTTTATAGCAATAGATTTTGTCAGTTGATGTAGCTTGTAGTAGAAGACATAATCCCATCGACTACTATAGGGTATTTGTAGTCTCCCAAGTGGGTTGTCTCTACTTTAAATGGTTTTGAAAATTTCCCTCTCTATTGGCCACATAGAGTTAAACCCTAACTATGTGTCTCATTGGCAGCCATGGCCAGAAAGCTTCAAGCTTTCTCATTTCAACTTTAATCATCCTAGAAGTCACTAATAGTGATCCTAACTATATGTCTCGTTGGCAGCCATAGCCAGAAAGCTTCTAGCTTCAAGCTTTCTCATTTCAACTTTAACCATCCTAGAAGTCACTAATAGTGATTCTAATCATTGATTAATCTTCTTTGGAGTTTACTGCAAATTCGGAAGCTCCATCTCAGGGTTGGACACGCTTGGTGGAAATCATTAAGTCCACATTTCACATCTCAAGTGAGGCATAAATTGTTAGATGAGTGCTTGTAAGCACTAATGGTACATTTCTCAGTCATTGCTTGTTGTGATGATAATCAGAAATCTGAATGTTAAGTCTAAGATATGAATGCCATTTAGTATTTTAGCATGGTCATTAAGTGCTCCAAACACATAGACCATGCTCCTCTCCAAATATGTGTAATTTTTTATAGCAATAGATTTTGTCAGTTGATGTAGCTTGTAGTAGAAGACATAATCCCATCGACTACTATAGGGTATTTGTAGTCTCCCAAGTGGGCTATCTCCACTTAAAAGGGTTTTGAAAATTTCCCTCTCTATTGGCCACATAGAGTGAAACCCTAACTATGTGTCTCATTGGCAGCCATGGCCAAAAAGCTTCAAGCTTTCTCATTTCAACTTTAATCATCCTAGAAGCCACTAATAGTGATCCTAACTATATGTTTGGTTGGCAGCCATAGCCAGAAAGCTTCAAGCTTCAAGCTTTCTCATTTCAACTTTAATCATCCTAGAAGTCACTAATAGTGATTCTAATCATTGATTAATCTTCTTTGGAGTTTACTGCAAATTCGGAAGCTCCATCTCAGGGTTGGACACGCTTGGTGGAAATCATTAAGTCCGCATTTCACATCTCAAGTGAGGCATAAATTGTTAGATGAGTGCTTGTAAGCACTAATGGTACATTTCTCAGTCATTGCTTGTTGTGATGATAATCAAAAATCTGAATGTTAAGTCTGAGATATGAATGCCATTTAGTATTTTAGCATGGTCATTAAGTGCTCCAAACACATAGACCATGCTCCTCTCCAAATATGTGTAATTTTTTATAGCAATAGATTTTGTCAGTTGATGTAGCTTGTAGTAGAAAACATAATCCCATCGACTACTATAGGGTATTTGCAGTCTCCTAAGTGGGCTATCTCCACTTAAAAGGGTTTTGAAAATTTCATTCTCTATTGGCCACATAGAGTGAAACCCTAACTATGTGTCTCATTGGCAGCCATGGCCAAAAAGCTTCAAGCTTTCTCATTTCAACTTTAATCATCCTAGAAGTCACTAATAGTGATCCTAACTATATGTCTGGTTGGCAGCCATAGCCAGAAAGCTTCAAGCTTCAAGCTTTCTCATTTCAACTTTAATCATCCTAGAAGTCACTAATGGTGATTCTAATCATTGATTAATCTTCTTTGGAGTTTACTGCAAATTTGGAAGCTCCATCTCAGGGTTGGACACGCTTGGTGGAAATCATTAAGTCCACATTTCACATCTCAAGTGAGGCATAAATTGTTAGATGAGTGCTTGTAAGCACTAATGGTACATTTCTCAGTCATTGCTTGTTGTGATGATAATCAGAAATCTGAATGTTAAGTCTGAGATATGAATGCCATTTAGTATTTTAGCATGGTCATTAAGTGCTCCAAACACATAGACCATGCTCCTCTCCAAATATGTGTAATTTTTTATAGCAGTAGATTTTTTCAGTTGATGCAGCTTGTAGTAGAAGACATAATCCCATCGACTACTATAGGGTATTTGTAGTCCCCCAAGTGGGCTATCTCCACTTAGCACGGTTTTGAAAATTTCCCTCTCTATTGGCCACACAGAGTGAAACCCTATCTATGTGTCTCATTGGCAGCCATGGCCAGAAAGCTTCAAGCTTTCTCATTTCAACTTCAATCATCCTAGAAGTCACTAATAGTGATCCTACCTATGTGTCTGATTGGCAGCCATAGCTAGAAAGCTTCAAGCTTCAAGCTTTCTCATTTCAACTTTAAGCATCCTAGAAGTCACTAATAGTGATTCTAATCATTGATTAATCTTCTTTGGAGTTTACTGCAAATTCGGAAGCTCATCTCAGGGTTGGACATGCTTGGTGGAAATCATTAAGCATGCATTTCACATCTCAAGTGAGGCATAAATTGTTAGATGAGTGCTTGTAAACACTAATGGTACATTTCTCAGTCATTGCTTGTTGTGATGATAATCAGAAATCTGAATGTTAAGTCTTAGATATGAATGCCATTTAGTATTTTAGCATGGTCATTAAGTGCTCCAAACACATAGACCATGCTCCTCTCCAAATGTTGTCTTGTTTATTTTTAAATCACTTTCAATCAATTACTCATTTAGTTTAAGCATAATTTCATTTGATTTCGGCCTCATTTTCCCCCTTGTAAAGGATTAGACACTGCCATGCCCTATGCAATTGGTAAGACCTTCCTATCATGGCCTATATTGATGTAAAACCTCAAATTCACAAGTTTGATGTGAGAGATTTCCATCTATGGCAGGTATTGGTAAACAATAAAATGATGGAGAGGGGTTACTAGTCCTTCATCAAAGGGACCAAGGCCATTGATCCATCCAACCCTATGGATATAGAAGATGATGAAAGAGCCCAAGCCATAATAATGTTGTTACTTGGATAAATTCTTAATCCACCACATTGATCAACTTGCAACTGGAAATGAGAAGCGAGATGAGCTCGAGAAATTGTATGGTGTAAGTGGAAAGAACCCCAAAATCTTTCTCAAAATAAAGTTCTTCAGCTTGGAATATAAGCAAGAAGAAGAATTGGGAATGTTCATTTCCCACATGAAGAGGCTAATGGCCCAACTAGCTTCAGCAGTCCAAGCTTAGGTTGTTGAAGAAGATGCCACTACAATACTTTTAAAGGTTGTAAGGAAAGTCTTTTCCACTCTTGTTACTGCTCTAACAAATGTACCAAATCCTAGACTTGAAGGTGTCATTTAGTCTTGTCTAGAGGATGAGGAGAAAAGAAATCAAAATGAAGGTAGCACTAGTTCAACATCAACTTCAACAATCCATGATTAACTTAGTTCATAATGTTTCCACTAAATCTTCCTTTTGCAACAAAAAGGGATATATTGTAAGCAACTGTTGGAAAAAATATCCCAAGGAGATGAAGTGCAACAAATGTAAGCAAACATAACATATTACTAGTAAATATCCTAACTCCATTAAAGCGCCAAAAGAATTGGAGGTCAACTATGTCTCTAAAGCACTTGATAGTTGCCTTTTCTAGTATCCTTTGTATCACCTTTTCATAAATATCCTTGTAGCCTACTTTATAAAGGCATCCCACTAATTCATTGAGGGGACGGGAGGGGGAACATTTCCATGCTATGTGATCTAATGCCACCTTGGCATTGAGAGGGAGTGTTAGAAGTATAGCATGAGAACCTTATGTAAGCAAGGGTGCATGAGGAAATGTGAGGTGTGAATAGACTAGAGGATAGGTAAAACCCTAACCCTAGCTCAGTATGAGGCTATATAAACATGGCCAAAGATCACTCTTGGTATATTAGTTGTACTTTCATGTGAAACTAAATAAGCAGCATCTTCTTCTCATACTTTGTGAGCTCTCTTCTTCCTCTTATGCACACTCTTCCATGCTACATATCTGATATTCCAATAGCCACTTCCCTCGATGGATAGCATCACATGCAAGGGGAGGGAGAGAGAGAGAGAGAGAGAGAGAAGTGCTATAGTATATAGCATCAGGGTGGCAAGTTTAATCCTCAACAAAGCAGAAGTGCATTCTTATGCAAAAGGAAGGGGTTAGGGTTTCTTACATTTCTTAAATTGATTTCTCATTATCTACATTGATTCATGTATCTTCATGCGTGTCTCACACATGTGTAATATGCTACTTTTCCTTTCTCTGTGTACCTATGTTTCCAATGTGTATGTGTACATGTGTATATGCATGTATATGTGTACACTCATATGCCCAAAGTAAATGTTTTAGAAAGCCACAAAAAAGGATTAGAAACATTGAAGTTCAAGGATAAAACATCAAAAGTGCTTTTTGGCAAATGAAAGATATTGCTTGTTAGCTCAAAGGAGGTAAGGATATCATGCCAAAGGAGTTTGCTTGTCACATAAAAAGAGATAAGGGAAACACATCAAATTAGACTAATCTAAGTGACAAATCAAAGAGATCGATTATTACATCAAAGAATGAGATAAGGATAGCACACCAAATGAGTTTTCTTGTCACATAAAAAGAGATAAGGATAGCACACCAAATTAGATTAATCAGAGTTTTCTTTGCAATAAAAATGGAGTCAACTTCAATTTTGTCCAAAATATATTATTTTCTTCAAGTGTGATCATTGAGACAATGATTCATTTGTTGCAACAAAGCATGAAACTTGGCAACATTCATTTTTAGTGAGTACACTTCCCAATGTAGAGTAGACAAACTTGCTCTTACATTTGCAAAAATGGCAATTGACAACCTTTGCTGCAAATCACAGGTTGTTTGTTGTTCAACTCCATATCCCCAAAACATAGTCCACATATCATTTACTAGTCCATTGGTCAATCTACTTGTCTCATAAACCACTCCCAAAAGAGTCTTTACTTCAAGCCTTAGATCCATTGAGACTTGTTGAAGTACATTTTGTTTGTGCTTTGTTTCTTGCACAACTTCATGAAAACCTTTAACTTGTTCATTCAATTCAGCTGAAAACATCCAAAGGGCACCATCAACACATGCACATAAACTTTTCTATATCTCAGGCAACTCTTTCATTTTACTTTTCAAGGATTTAAAATATGCAAAAGTTGGAGTTGGAACGGTTGTCCTTCCAATTTTATAATTCATGCACTTTACATGATAGATTTCTTATCTCCTCGTTGCTTCTTCATGTAGCATATTCACTTTCTTGGAGCCTACATTTGGATTGGCATAAAGCATAGAAAATGTTGAGCTTAAACATGCATAGTAAACTATGATAGAAACATGGATAGGGAGGGAAATTTTGCATTTCATAATGGATGTAGTTCACACCAATTTGGCAAGTGGCAAACAAAGGTCGTCATTGTTATCTTGCTTGATTTTAAATTGATAGGAGTGGAAAGTACTACTTCTAGAAGGTCTACCATAGCATTTGCAATATTGGCTTATCCCTACTCCATTAATATAAAAGCTCCTACATTAAAAGAGGAAACTCCATCACTTACATAAATAATATACTAAGAAGTAAGCAACACATTTATGTCAAAGTTTAGGATAGACCTTATAGGTAGTCTTCAAAAGGCCGTCAGAAAATCCTTGAGTTATGTGACATGAAGGGCACAAAGTTACCATAAGGTTATATAGGCTAAGGTAAAAGTATTAAATCTAGATTCAAATCCAAATTAAAAGGAGCATACTAATTATAGGGATTTACGGTGTAAGAGCATGGGGTTTAAAGTATAGGATAAGAAAGATAGGGCCCATCTTTAGGTTATGGAGGAAAGTAAAGCCTAGGATTCCCTCCCTCTCTAGGTTAAATATCCCATTTGGGAGTGAGGGGCTCTAAACCTTAAGATAATGGGATCCTCTTTCTTTCTTTTTGTGCATGTGTGTTTTGTCAGAGAGTAAGTGGTCACACATTTAGCAATGTCTTACTCTATCTTACCATATCGACACATATTCTCAAAGTGTGAGGTGTGAGAGACAAAGATAGAAATCCCTTGTGGGAGCTTCTTGCTCGACCACCAAGACCTATGAATTGCTTATTGTTTCAAGTTTCTCAAGCCAAGTGCAATGGCTATCTCTCACATAGCCATACACACTTTCACACCTACAAGTATAGTGAGCTTACCTCCATGCTCGATCGAGTTGCCTCCTCCCTCAAGCACTCTAGTAGCTCCACAATCCAAGGTGCAAGCTCAAGCACATCCTCAAGTTCCAAGCTCCATGCTCCATTACTGTGCATGAGACAAGAGAAGAGAAGAGAAGAAGAAGAAGAGAGGAGAAGATGGAGAGCTTCTCCACCACAACCCCTCACCCTCACACTCTCACTCCCTATCTCAAGCACAAGCTCAAGCAAGCAAGAACAAAAAGAAGAGAAGAGGAGTGTTATTTTTTGCCACACACAAGAATGAACTTCTTCATTCACTTTTTTTCTTTTATACAAAACCCTAACCCTAATCCCCTTTAGGCACACATCCCTTTTTTACATGCTCGGTCATTTTAGCCTAAGTCCTCTTTTCCTATTCCCTTCCTATTTGCATTGTGCCTTCACCTATGCCCGCCTACATTTAAAAATTGCACAGGAGGGAGCATGACACTCCTTTACAAGGATTTAGAGTGCACTTTTATATTTAAAATGTGCTTTTCCTATTTTTCACTTGCCCTAAACTTTTAAGGTTGTGCTTACGCTTTTGGCATTTTTTCCTCCTATTTCTTCAGTCGGGCCGCCTTTTTTCACTTTTCCCTATGTCTTTTTAATTTTCTTTTTGCTTTCTTTGCACTGGGGTTAACATTACTCCCCTCCTAGCCAAGTGTCAATCCCATGGCTCTTGTGGGCACTTGTTGATGAGGGCTCGAGTAATTGAAGGTTTCCATGTGGATCAATGATGGGGCTTCATGGAGATTGGATGGGGAGAAGAAGCATCACAAAATTGGATGAGAGATTGAGGAGGTCAAGGATAGATTTGAGTGGGTAATGGGGGACCTCCGAATTCGATGGTTGATCATAGTTGTTGAGTGTACCTGAAAAAGAAAAAGGAAGTGCACTAAGGGGTGTGTCTACTCATCGTGTAGTGCATGGTGTTTGTGCTAGTGAGACTGGGAGTTGGGTTGAAGTGTAGGGAAGCATGTGGTGTTGTCCCACACTTGAGGACCCAACTTGTGTACAGGGGAGATACTGTGGGTTTGACTTAGGGAGACAGGTCTAACCAAGAGCACAAACTCCCTAGGTGTGTCTTGCCCTTGATGTGCCTTGAGTGTGAAGTGGGGGGATAGGAAGGGTTAGGGGGTTAGGTACAAAGTAGGCCGATCAAGGCCATGGAATGTATCTAACTTGAGAACCCTTAGGTGTAGTGGTTGTGGCACTCTGATATTACATGGGAAAGCTCATTGATTCTTTCCTTTTTCTTTGTGTAGGTTTTTTTTTCTCTTTTCTTTTTCTTTCTCTCTCTCTTTTTTGAGATGCATTGGGAAGGAGCACGCTAGACACCTTCCTGATGCCCTTCAGTAGTTACATTTCGAGGGGGCCTAAGAGATTTGCCAAGGAATTCATGGCTTGGCATGTAGTCCTTTGCTCTTTTGTCTGTACTTGTGGCTAGAGAGGGGGGCTTGGTTCTTGTATTCATTCTTTCTCTTGTTGATTTGTTTCAAAATCAGGCCATTCTTCTTGGATTAGCACCAATGGCTCCTATTGAGGTAGTTGCATTTGTTGTTCTAGCTTCCCAAGCCCTAGCAAGGAGAGTTCCTACATGGTTAAGCTAGTTGAGATTAGTTGAGCACGTTGCTCCTCTACTCCCAAGCCGGTGCTAGGCTTGGGTGCCGTGGCATGGAGTGCATGTTGTAGCTCCCTCCTTGTTAGCTCTAGTTTTCTTTTTAGTTGTTCCAATGTCTCTTCTCCTCTCAATAGCTACATGGCATTCAATGTTGTGCTCAAGAATGCATGTTGTTGCTTCAACATTTATGTCTTGATAGCTGCAGCCTTACTTTCTGCAAAGAGATGTTCACTCTCGAAATGGGATAGCTTATAAGCTAAATTTGTGATTTTTTTTTTGCTAGAGAAATCTCCTCCTCCTCTTGTTTCCTTAGTCATTCTTCCTCCTCTTCTTGCCTTTTCCTGTGCTCTTCTTCTAGTCTCTTTGATTCCTCCTCTGCCCTTTGTAGCTCTTTGTTTTCCTTGGAGGTGGATTGAGTTCTTCTTATGGGGATTTTGAGAGTGATCTTTTGCATCTCCCCTTGGCTTGATAATTTTGAGCCTTGCTCCTCATTGTGACTGTCCTCTCGCTTGAGGCTTCTTACTATTGAGGTGGTTGGTCATTCTCCTTTTCATTAGTAACTCTCTCCATGTTGTTCATTTCCAAAGATTTTAGCTAAGAGCTTGATAGTGATGGCATATCTCCTAAGACATTTGATAACAATCTCCACATACCTATTTTCCAAGTTTTAGTTACATTTTGTTTTTTGACTAAAAATTTTCTTATTATTTCACTTTTCAATTTATGTTCCATATATTCTTTTATTGCTTTGTTTGCTATTTCCTTTCATTCCTCATCTCATTAGCATTCTCCTTCTCTAAGTTGGTCCATGCCATTGGAAGAAGCTTGAGAAATCATTTTGTATGCCTCCCTATTCAAAGAAGAAAGAAAATTGGCAAAGGTAATTGTAATGTAAATATTTTAATAGTTTAAAAGTCATTTTTATGGTGAAGGTCTTTCTTCTTACCTTCATTCTTACTTACTATTACTCTTTGCTCTTTTGCTTTTCATGTATTCTTATGCTCTATTGGCAAAAACCTTAGTGTGCCAATTGGATTAGATAAATCAAGGAATTTGTTGAGGTAATGAGAATATTAAAGTATTTTCTATTTGTAATTTACACTTGCATTAGTTAAGGAAGTCACTTGTAACCATGTCTTTCAATGTTATAGATCTTCCACTCTCTGTTTCTTTCAAAAAACATGGATGAAACTCCAATGAAAAAGAGAGTCATGTTTATATTAGTGTGAAATAAGAATATTCCACATGGAGAGGAAAAAACCATAAGATTCTTTGCCATGAAGTTAAGGCCGGAAGGTTAAGAGATGAAGGCACAAAGTAGATTGATCTATGGATAAATGGAAGCTTATATCTAAGAGATCCATTCACATGTCACCACCAAAATTTTAGACTCTTCATGACACAATCAAGATTATTTGAGATGGAAAGGATGGATTGTTGGGATATTATAGTCATTTGGAGTCTCAACATGTAAGTGAGATTCACAATTTGAGGCAGTTACTTTATTACAACCATGCTTCTTGGGAGGCAAAATATGGATAACAAGCAAATAGATTGGTTGAGGTAGACACAAAGTTAAAAACAATAAAAGAGAAAATGGAGAAGCTAAAAGAGGAAATAAATAAATCACAAAAGAATCAAGTGGTAAAATTTAAAGCCTCATCCTTGAAATGCATATTTAGGATTTTTGGTAGGGCACAACACCACATTCATACTTGTATTGTACAGATGGAATGACCTCCTCATATTGGTTTGACACAAGAAGTGTAAGTATTTCCCCATCAAGGGACAAAAGAAATAGTTGAGCTAGGGCTTTGAACAATGTAGGAACGAGTTTACAAAGTAGTGGCATTGATGAATTTCAAGATAGAAATTGGAAGGCTATTCTTTGAATTCCATTAGAAAGAGTGCATATTGGTACCTTGCTTGCATGTAGACATCTAAATTCTTGGATAAGATTTTAAGGTTGCATTTAGATTATACATACTCTATCAAGCCTATATCACTTTCAGATGCTTACATCAAAAAATGCGAAAAACTCCTTTCAAGAATGGGCTTTCATAGTGGCAATGTGCAACTTCAAAAAGATATAAAACAATCTAGAAAATCAAATGATGTCTTAGCCCCTATATCAATGGGAAGGACAAAGGCTAGAAGATTTCTCTCTAAATTTGATAATGTCCCAAAATATGCAAAATGGAAATGATGGGAAGAATTGTGTGCATGTATAACCAATGTAGCAAATGATCCTTTAGTAGGAAATAATCATACAAAGGTCTAGATGGAGCTTAATACCTTCTTAAGTCTTTTGCACCAAATTAGGAGTAGTACAAGCTCTTGTTTAGACTATAAGAAGGTTATAAAAGGTTTGGTTGAAGCAACATAGTTCCATTATAATTTATAGACACTATCAAGCTGAGATTCAATGGCAAGAAAGAGTTGAAAGGGCTAGACGGTGAGTTGAGATTATTAGGAGGTATTCTCATAAGCATGGTAGTGCAATATCCTTGAAAAAGAGAGATCTTGTTGACTGAATTAATATCCCACTCAGCTTGTTCAGGGGAGGAGGAAGCTCCAACATTCTCCTTTCTCTGAAAAGTTAATCTACCTTGATTGGGAGTGTAACCCCACCGATACAGACCCCTAGAGAAGACCTAGTCATCATGATGGTGCAACCCCTTGCAATACATGTAGGAACACTAGATTTGCCAGACTTAGGTTTCCCTCTACCCATTTTTAATGGATTAGCTGAGGAAGATATGAAACTTCACATCAATGAGTTCCAAAAATTAATATTCAATTGCCAAATTCAGAATGAAGGACATCTCATGATGTTTTTCAACATGACTCCTTCTGAAGAGATTTTTCCCCTAAGAGAGGTGGTCAATAACGGCTGCATGTTTTGAATGTGACATGTCAAGAGCCCCATGAGAATGCTTGAGCATCTGCCAAGAAACTGAAAGAGATATTTTGTGAATTGCAAGCCTCTATTCCTATTCCACCTGCTGCCCAATTGCAGTACTTTTTACATGGATTAGACTTCAATACCCAAGTGCGGTTGAGTAGTGTTGCTCTTGTTGATATAGACACTACTATTACATGAGCAAAGGAGGTGGAGTCACACTTATGAGTACCCTATGCATCCAGGGTAAACTTGGATTCGAGTCTAGGTCCTAGAAATAATTTGGCATTGATAGGTGAATACCATGTTAGAGAATTTTGGAATCTCCCAACTTCCACTTTCAAATAAGGAGTAAAGATTTGACCAAGTGGCTAAATCTTAACCCCATATTTTGAAAGTGGGACTCTGAGGGGTTGCTTATATAGTATCTAGAAAACATTTCACCTTCAAGTAAAGGGATAAGATTTGACCATGTGTCCAAATATTAATCACATTAGGAATTCCCAAACTTTATGAAAATTTTCAAATTCCTGAATATGTGGTTGGTGGAAGTTAAGGTGCAACTAGTACACATATGACTAATGTGAATAAAAGCGGAAGCATAATGTAAAATGTGCCCATGCTGCCAGCTCCTCTTAATGTTGCTATGCCGATCGCTAGCCAAATGGTTCCACTAAATAATAGAAGTCAAATGATGAACCCTAATATCATGCCAATTAATTAGTGGCCAATCCCTAATCAGGTGGTTAGGCTAGCTGGACGACAAGCGGATGATCAGGGTTATGAGTCTAGTGCATCAAATGTTCTTGGCAAAGTCAAGGACATGATAAAGCATTATATCGATATGATAACCGAACAGTATAGACAAACAGTCATAGATGTTAATTTCCTAAAGAATAGAAAAACTTGATAGAAAGTCGACGGCCTGAAGAAGAGGGTGGTCCATCAAGATTTAGCTCAAAGTGGTGTGGTGGTCAGCACTTTCTGAGAAACTTCCCTAATGTCAAATGTGATATATATGGGAAGTCCAACCATCTAGCTAGTGCTTGCTGGAGTAAGATCAGCTCTCTTCAACAAGGGAGTAAGAGGCCAGGTCCAATTAATCATTGAGCACAAGGGAATAACCTTCAACAAGATGTGGATCAAAGCAAATATTGTAGAGAGGAAAAGCTACCATACAATAGCTACCAATGGTAGTGGTGTTAGCCTTATCGAAGCTATGTGTGTCAACAACACCATCGAGGTTTCCAATTTACGAGCTATCACAAGAGGAAAAACAGTTAAACAAGTGTAATATCCCCATTGTATAAACCCCCCTAATAATCAAATCAATTGAAAAAATTTTAAATTACTCTCCCCCTGCTGCCATCGTCGAACAGGTGGCAAGGGGAGGAAGAGGAAGATGGCGTGATGATAGGAAAGGGAGAAGATGACGTGGAAGGGGGAGGAAGCAAACAACCTGGGGGAGATGACGACAACTATGAGGATGGAGAAGAAGTGGGAGATGACATCGAGGACAAAGAAGACGATGATGACAATTTCAAGGAGGGAGGCCACGGGCCTTACCACCTCCAATCTGTAGCAGTGCCACCACGTAGTCCGTGGTGGGTGGGGGAAACCACCACCACCACTCCACTTCTCCCCCCCAATAATACCCTTCCCCATTATAACCCCCCCAATTGCAATGTAGGGAGGGCCTTGACACCCAGGCATGCTGAAGCAAAAGAGAGAGAGAGAGAGAGAGAGAGAGAGAGAGAGAGAAAGGGATAGAGAGGATGAGAGAGAGAGAGGGAGAGAGAGAGAGAGAGAGAGAGAAAGAGGGTGACAAAGAGGGAGAGACAGAGAGAGAAGGGGTCTCCTTCCCTTCCCCTCCTTAGACGGTGACCACACGTGTTGCTCTTCTCCTCTTTTCCCCACGATTTTAACCCCCATCGCAATCGAGGAAAGTCACCCTGACACACTATCCCTTCGACGAGAGAGAGAGAGAGAGAGAGAGAGAGAGAGAGAGAGAGAGAGAGAGAGAGAGAGAGAGAGAGAGCGAGAGAGAGAGATTGATAAGCCAAAATTATGGCCCCCAAACAGAGGGAGACACGCACCAACAGTAACCCCACATCCAAAAATGGAGCCACCAGCCAGGGTATTATTGATAATACGAATACAACATCGGGTATGGATAATTCATATTTGAATATCCAAGTACTAATTGCCATCTCCTCTACTCATTAAGGACTAGGCTATATCGCTTTGGCATGCACATGAGTTCATTTTAACAAGTAGCCTGAATTTATTTTTCAATAGTCAATGAACTCATAGGGGATCATAGGATAATTCTTTCCGCAACCATAGATGACCTTGCATAGATTTATGCATATGATGTATTGAGGTTCGCACAAACCCTTGTATCCAAATACAATCATTGCATCCCAGTGCTACGTGACAAAATCATACGTAGCATGAAGAACATATAAGGTTACCTTGAGGGTTATTCACATAGATGGCACGTGCATGGAAAAGATTATTCGTAATATTTATCGATGGTACACAAATTGATCTTGAATTCAATTCTTGCATCCATTCCTATGAAGGTTTCGCAATTAAATAACAGTTAAAAAGTTTACATTGTGCTACCAAATAATGAATTGAGTACAACTTGCACAATAAAGTCGGGAATTATTTTACATTGAAAGTCAGTCTTGCATCATATAGGAGTTACAAATTTGTCTCATATTCCTTGCCTTGGGAGAAAGGAAGATAAGGCCAAGTTAAAAGTTTCGCATAGTATTACGCTAGGGAAAGGCTAAAAGATAAATGTCACTTAGAGAAGAGGCATAAATGCTCTTGCCAGATTGATTATCTCACATTGAAATGATAGGACTTACATCTTGTACAGTGTTTGAATCCATAACATATGCCTGAGCCAAAGGAAGTGTTAAGTAAATTTTACATAGAATCGCTCTTTGATCCCAAGGGAGAGAGCAAATATATGATGGAAGAGTTATCGCGACTATTCTTGCAATATTTGAAAAAGAGTACCATTGTTTTGTTGGTTGATCGAATAACACCCTAAATGCTTTAACTAATTGTTGGATTGTGGTTTAGATGTTTATTCCAAGTGCTTGTGATTTATGGTAAATGCATAGTAGAGGTGTGTGATGACAAATTGCCATGGGGATAAAGGAATTTTTCTAAAAGATGATATAAGGGTTAAATGCCTTGTTCGTGCTTGATTCCTAAATGAATTAATTAAGGAAATGATATTTTTCACGGGTGGATCATCTCCAAGATCGCACTGCAGATTAACCCGAAAAGGGCATTGCTCGATTCACGGGCCGAAAGGTCAAGTGGTGAAAAGGTCAACCACGGAAAATGTTTCTCACTCCTAGGCCGCTTGTGGGTTTGGTGGAGCTCTGGACACCCCTTGCTAGTCCGGAATGGAGTTAAAGGCTGCCCCACGAGCCCAACGTTTGTGGCGTTGGAAGATCCTATTCTAGATAAAGGATGGAAATTGTGGTGCCATGTGATTTGGACCAGTTACTTCTACAGGGCAGAAGGGATATATAATTTCTCCTGTATGGCAGGAGACAAAGATTAGCTTGAAGATAAGTTAAGTAACTTATCTGAACTTGTTTGTCAAAAGGATTGTTTACTCTATTTTTATGTTAGTGCTATAAGTTACATGAACAAACCCTGTTCCCTAAAAGTCTTAATTAAGGAAGATGATTTTAAATGTCACTCATAAATGTGATAGGTCTGTCCTACGGCAGGGTGGTCCCAGAGAACTGAGAGGCTTCTCACAAGGTTTTACCGACCTTTAGGTATTGTTAACCTAGAACTCAATTCATGTCGTTTTAGGGGACCAGAATGGGACTATGCCCTACACGTAGGGAGGTTGAGCGGCACATCCCTCTCATTTCCCATTCTCTTTGAACCAGGTGTAGCATGGGTTTGCTACGGCTTGGGCATCTCTATGTAAAGTAGGATGTCCAGGACCCGACTCTAGAATGCTGTCAAAAGACCTTGACCACTAGAACCCAAATTTCAGGTTAATCCTTATGGTTCGATTGCAAAGATTCCGTTGCAAGGCGAACTCGAGAAACCCTAGGCGACAAACCCTGTGACATTCCATGGGAGTGCCGGGCGGCATCGCTTAGACTCATCTCTCAATGGACCACTAAAAATGTGCTTGGACAACCAATAGGCGGGCACGCTACAGTTGGTATTAGAGGAAAACTTTGTAATGATGTGTGACCGATTAATGTATGGTTTGTAGACATATCCTAAATAGAATAAGCTAAATGGCATGGCTTGATTGTCAGGCACGATTTGCACCCAGAAATACTGACATTCAAGAGAAGGAATTCCTTCTAAAGCAAATTAAGGCATCCGATTTTGGTGGAGAGGGAAATAGACGTCGCAACAGACAGAGGTGAAGATATGGATTAAGTCAATAAACGACCATTTCTCTACCATGGGAATTGCTTCTTCCAATCAAGCAATGATAGTTGACTAGGCTCGGATATATCAAATACAATAACTTGTTAGCCAAAGTCACACAATGAATGTATGATGGGTCCTACCCCACTAATTCCAGAACGAAATCCCCAGTTCTTCCGAGATGAGGACATCTCGAGTTTTCTAAGGGGGAGGGGATGTAATATCTCCACCATATAAAACCCCCACTAATAATTAGATCAATTGATTTTTTTAAAAATTACTCTCCCCCTCCCGTCGCAGAACAAGTGGCAGGGGGAGAAAGAGGAAGACGCCATGATGACAAGAAGGGGAGAAGATGACGTGGAAGGGGGAGAAAGCAAACGATGTGGGGGAGATGATGACAACTACGAGGATGGAGAAGAAGTAGGAGATGAAGTCGAGGACAAAGAAAACAATGATGACAATTTTGAGGAGGGAGGCCACGGGCCTATCACCTCCAGTTCACTACAGTGGCACCATGTAGTCTGATAGGTGGTGGGTGGGGGAAACCACCACAAACGCTTCACTCCCCCTCCCAATAATACCCACCTTTCCCATTATAAAACCCCCCCATCGCAATGTGGGGAGGGCCTTGACGCCTAGGCACGCTGAAGAGAGAGAGAGAGAGAGAGAGAGAGAGAGAGAGAGAGAGAGAGAGAGAGAGAGAGAGAGAGAGAGAGAGAGAGAGAGAGAGAGAGAGAGAAGGAATAATCCTAGGGGTCTCCTTCCCTTCCCCTCCTTAGAGGGTGACCGCACACTTTGCTTTTCTCCTCTTTTCCCTGCAAGTTTAACCCCCATCGCAATCAAGGA
Organism: Lygodium microphyllum; assembly: GCF_053477565.2. NCBI lineage: Eukaryota > Viridiplantae > Streptophyta > Polypodiopsida > Schizaeales > Lygodiaceae > Lygodium > Lygodium microphyllum. The sequence goes on along the minus strand of NC_141137.1, from coordinate 67,451,598 downwards.
AAGTCATCCCGGCACACTATCTATTCGGAGGGGGGAGAGAGAGAGAGAGAGAGAGAGAGAGAGAGAGAGAGAGATTGACAAGCCAAAAGTATGGCCCCAAAACAGAGGGAGATATATGCACCAACGCTAACCCCACATCCAACAATGGAGCTACCGGTGAGGGTATTATTGATAATATGAATACAACGTCGGGTATGGATAATCCATATCCGAATATCCAGGTACTAATTTCCATCTCCTCTATTCATTAAAACTTAGGCTATATCACTTTGGCATGCACATGAGTTCATTTTTAATGAACTCATAAGGGATTATAGGATATTTCTTTCCGCAACCATAGATGACCTTGCATAGATTTATGCATATGGTGCATTGACGTTTTGCACAAACCCTTGTACCCAAATACAATCGTTTCATCCCAGTGCTACGTGACAAAATCATATGTAGCATGAAGAGCATATAAGGTTACCTTGAGGGCTATGCACATAGAAGGCACATGCATGGAAAAGATTATACAAAATATACATTGATGGTACATGAATTAATCTTGTATTAAAGACTTGCATCCATTCCTATGAAGGTTTCACAATTAAATAACGGTTAAAAAGTTTACCTTGTGCTGCCAAACCATGAATTGAGTACAACTTGTACAATAAATTCAGGAATTTTTTTATTGAGATATTGTCTTGCATCGTATAAGAGTTAAAAATATGTCTCGCATTCCTTGCCTTGGGAGAAAGGAAGATAAGACCAAGTTAAATGTTCCGCATAATATTGTGCTAGGGAAAGGCTAAAAGATAAATGTCGCTTAGAGAAGAGGCATAAATGCTCTTGCCAGATTGATTATCTTGCATTGAAATGATAGGACTTACATCTTGTACAGTGTTTGAATCTATAGTATCTGCCCTAGCCAAAGGAAGGAAGTGTTAAGTAAATTTTACATAGAATCGCTCTTTGATCCCAAGGGGGAGAGCAAATATGCGATGGAAGGGTTATTGCGAATATTCTTGCAATATTTGGAAAAGAGAACCATTGTTTTGTTGGTTGATCGAATAACACCCTAAATGCTTTTACATTCAACTAATTGTTGGATTGTGGTTTGGATGATTATTTCAAGTGCTTGTGATTGATGGTAAATGCATGTCAAAGCTCTGTGATGACAAGTTGCCATGGGGATAAAGGAATGTTTTCTAAAATATGATATTAGGTTTGAATGCCTTGTTTTTGCTTGATTCCTAAATGAATTAATTAAGGAAATGATATTTTTCACAGGTGAATCACCTCCAAGATCACACTACGGATTTACCCGAGAAGGACACTGCTTGATTCACAAGCCGAAGGTCGAGTGGTGAAAAGGCCAACCACGGAAAATTTGTCTCACTCTTAGACCACTTGTGGGTCAAGTGGAGCTCTAGATACCCCTTGCCAATCCGGAATGGAGTTGAAGACTGTCGCAAGCCCAACATCTATAGCATTGGAAGATCCTATTCTAGATCAAGAATGGGAATTGTGGTGCCATGTGATTTGGACTAGTTACTTCTGCAGGGAAAAAGGGATATATAATTTCTCTTGTATGGGCAGGAGACAAAGATTAACTTGAAGATAAGTTAAGGCACTTATCTAAACGTGTTTGTCAAAAGGACTGTTTGCTCTATTTTTGTGTCAATGCTATAAGTTACATGAACGAACCATGTTCCCTAAAAGGCTTAATTAAGAAAGATGATTTTAAATGTCACTCATAAATATGATAGGACGTAATTAAATAACTAAAGAATGCCTATTGAGGAAAGTAGATGGGCAGAAGCCCCGATGGGTCTGTCTTATAGCAGGGTGGTCCCAAAGAACTGGGACGGTTTTCACAAGGTTTTACTAATGACCAAGCTTTAGGTATTGTTAAGCTAGAACTCGATTCATGCTATTTTAGGTGTTGAGATGGCAAGCTCAACACATGCGAACATTGATGATGGACCGCCTAGCTAGATAAGTCCGTACGTCTACACTTAGCATGTTGGTGGTCATTATGATACTCACATGGCCACTGACTTATCACTTATTATATTTAGTTTGTTACACCTACCTACAGCTGGCAACGATATAACGCTAGTCGATTAGTGTAGTCGATTATGCTTTGTTTGACTTAGAAGGCCACTTTCCTTTATGTTGTATCTTATCTATACTTTGTGTACATTGTATAATGTGATTGTATAGTGTGTGAAAGAAGAAGAAAAAATCAGCAAGAAAATGTTTTGGCCTCCATCTCTCTTCTTATGTCCTTGAGTGAGCTTCCTCTTGTGTATACAGTGTGTGTTTGGTGCAGCAGCTCAAGCAAAGTCTCCCACCATGCGATTCTTGACATGTTATCAGAGCCATGCCACTGAGAGAGGCTGATCTTGAAGGCTGAAGTATTGATGTGCACGTGTTGTGAAAGATTGCAGAAGACTAGCTTGCTATGTTGTATCCTTATTTGTGATAATGCCACTGAACAGTGGAAATTCCATTATTGAGAAGCTCGACAAGAACAACTACCCTTCATGGAAGTTCCGTGTGACGAACTTCCTCATTGGAAATTGCCTTTATGAGTTTGTTTCAGGTGAAGAACAAGAGCCAAAGCTAGGTATCCCTTCGACTGCAAATGAATTAAAAGCATGGAAAGAATGGAATGCGAAAACAGTACCATTGGAGCAAAATGTGAAGTTGAGTACCAACATTGGGGATGAGATAGAAGACCCTACTATGTTCATGAGGATATTAGAGATTTTGATTTACATGACTATCACAAGGCCATACTTGAGCTATGTTGTTGGCTTTGTCAGACAATTTATGCAGATGCCTAGAAAGCCTCATTTGGATGCACTTAGACGTATATTGAGGTATGTGAAGTCAACTTTACATTATGAACTTTTTTATGAGGCAGGTGAGGATATATAGGTCTTTGGATATACAGATGTAGATTGGGCTGGTAGCATGTCAGACAGAAGATCTACTAGTGGATTCATGTTTTCCCTTGGTAGTGCAGCAATTGCATGGAGCAGCAAAAAGAAACCTACAGTTGCTTTATCGAGTACAGAGGCTGAGTATAGAGGTGTTGCTATGGTAGCATGTGAGGTGGTATGGTTGCAAAAGTTATTAGGTGATTTAAATGTGTAGGGAGATTGTCCAGTTGTCATTCATTGTGACAACATGAGTAGCATACAGCTAGCTAGGAATCCAGTGTTCCATGCTAGGACAAAACACATTGAGGTGCACTACTACTTTGTGAGAGAGGAGGTACTTACTTGCAGGAGAGATTGACTTGGTATATGTCAGCACACAAGATCAGATAGCTGACATTTTCACAAAGGCATTGGGTGCAGAGAAGCTTCGAAAGTTTCGAAGCTTACTTGGAGTTGCAGAGATAGAGTTAAGCTTGTTAAGGGGGAGTGTTGAGATGGCAAGCTCAATACGTGCAGACATTGATGATGGACTACATGGCTAGATGAGTCTGCACGTCTACACTTAGCACGTTGGTGGTCATTATGATACTCACATGGCTACTAACTTATCACTTATTATATTTAGTTTGTTACACCTACCTGCAGCTGGCAAAGATATAACACCAGTCGATTAGTGTAGTTGGTTATGCAATGTTTGACTTAGAAGGCCACTTTCCTTTATGTTGTATATTATCTTTACTTTGTGTACATTATATAGTGTGTGGAAGAAAAAGAAAAAATCAGCAAGAAAACATTTTAGCCTCCATCTCTCTTCTTGTGTCCTTGAGGGAGCTTCCTCTTGTGTATACAGTGTGTGTTTGGTGGAGAGGGGAATAGATGTCACAATGGAGGCGGAGATATGGATTGATCGATGTATGAATATTTCTCTACTGCAGGAATTCCTTCTTCTAATCAAGCAATGATAGCCAAACTTAAGCTAGTTCGCCAGGCTTGGATATATCAAATACAATAAGTTGTTGGTCAGAGTGTCATAACGAATGTATGATGGATCCTACCCCCGTGATTCCAGAACGAAATCCCCAGTTTTTCTAAGATGATGATATCTCGAGTTCTCTAAGGGGGAGAGGATGTAATATCCCCGAGGTATAAAACCCCCTAGTAATCAGATCAATTGACTTTTTTTAAAATTACCCTCCCCCTCCCGTCGTCGAATAGGTAGTAGGGCTTGGAAGGAAGAAGAAGATGGCATGATGACGGGAAAGGGAGAAGATGATGTGGAAGGGGGAGGAACCAAACGACATGGGAGAGATGACGACAACTATGAGGACAGAGACGAAGCGGGAGATGATGTCGAGGACGAAGAAGACGATGATGAAAATTTCGAGGAGGGAGGCCACAAGCCTACCACCCCCAGTCAGCTGCAGTGCCACCAGATAGTCCGGTGGTAGGTGGGGGAAACCACTACTACCACCACTCCACTCCCCCTCCAAATAATACCCACCTTTTCCATTATAAACCCCCCCCCTCCCAATCGCAATGTAGGGAGGGCCTTGACGCCCAGACACACTGAAGCCAACAAGAGAGAGAGAGAGAGAGAGAGGGAGAGAGAAAGAGAGAAAGAGGGTGATGGAGAGGGTGAGAGAGAGAGAGAGAGAGAGAGAAGGAATAATCCAAGGGGTCTCCTTCCCTTCCCCTCCTTAGAGGGTGGCCACATGCTTTGCTCTTCTCCTCTTTTCCCTGCGAATTTAACCCCCCTCGCAATCAAGGAAAGTCACCCTGGCACACTATCTCTCCAAAGAGAGAGAGAGAGAGAGAGAGAAATATATATATATATATATATTTGACAAGCCTAAAGTATAGCCCCCAAAATGAGGGAGACACTCATCAATGGTAACCCTGCATCCAACAATGCAACCGTCGATCAGGGTGTTATTGCTAATACGAATACAATGTCGAGTATGCATAATTCATATTCGAATATCCAGGTACTCATTGCCATCTCCTCTATTCATTAAGGCCTAGGCTATATCGCTTTGGCATGAGCATGAGTTCATTTTAACAAGTAGCCTGAATTTATTTTTCAATAGTTAATGAACTCATAGGGGATTATAGGATAATTCTTTTCGCAACCATAGAAAATCTTGCATAGATTTATACATATGGCGCATTGAGGTTTGCACAAACCCTTGTACCCAAATACAATCATTGCATCCCAATGCTACGCAACAAAATCATACATACCTTGAAGAGCATTTAAGGTTAACTTCAAGGTCATGCACATAGATGGCACATGCATGGAAAAGATTATACAAAATATACATCGATGGTACACGAATTGATCTTGCATTAAAGTCTTGTATCCATTCCTATGAAGGTTTTGCAATTAAATAACGGTTAAAAAGTTTACCTTCTGCTGCCAAACCATGAATTAAGTACAACACTGTTTACTCTGTTTTTGTGTCAGTGCTATAAGTTACGCGAACGAACCCTATTCCCTAAAAGGCTTAATTAAGGAAGCTAATTTTAAATGTCACTCATAAATGTGATAGAACCTAATTAAATAACTACAGAATGTTTGTTGAGGGAAGCGGGTGGGCAGAACCCTCGACGAGTCTGTCCTATGGCAAGGTGGTCCCAGAGAACTGGGAGGCTTCTCACAAGATTTTATCGATGACCAACCTTTAGGTATTGTTAAGCTAGAACCCTATTCATGCCATTTTAGGGGACCAAAATGGGACTATGCCCTATGGGTGGGGAGGTTGAGTGGCACATCCCTCTCATTTCCCATTCTCTTTGAACCAAGTGTGGCATGGGTCTACTTTGGCTTGGGTATCTCTGTGTAAAGTAGGATGTCAAGGACTCGATGCTAAAATGCTGTCAGGAGACCTTGACCAATAGAAACCTAAATTTCAGGTCGATCCTAGTGGGTTCGGCCACACAAATTTTCCGTTGCGAGGCAGACTCGAGAAATCCTAGGTGACAAACTCCATGGCATTCCATGGGAGTGTTGGGCGGCGTTGCTTAGACTCATCTCTCGATGCGGACCGCTAAAAACGTGCTTGGACAGCCGATAGGCGAGCACGTTATAGAAGTTATGAGAGATAATGTAAAACCTATTGAGACAAGCCCTAAACAAGATGATAAGGGGACGCATGTCCTTAACCCTAATGTGGAAGCCGTCCCTCTAAAAATTGCTAATGGCAAAGCTAACTCCAATAAGGAGCTGCCAAAGAAGAAGGTAAAAGCCAAGAAGTAGGCACCTAACCCTATTCAGTGTGACTATGAGAAAGAATAGTGTGGTGGGAGAAGAGAACCAACGCTAATTATCATGAACTTGACTTAGCCAATTCTCTTTGCGAGATAAAGCCTAACCTAAATCTCCTGCATAGTTGATCAAGTTATCTCCAGGAGAGTGTGTAAAAAGTTTAAAAATATCTTTTGCACTGGATATATCGTTGAACCCTTGGGAATAGCCCATGTGGGAGATGACTGGTTTGAACATGCTGAAAAGCATTGTCCAAGGGTGGTCGCATATGTTGATGGCATATTAGTGGATCATGCCATTGTGGTTATGGGATCCTCATCAACATTATGAATTCAGAATTGATGGAAAGGCTAGGACCGAAAATCCAAAAGGATGCCTCCATAATTCTCTGGATGGCTAATGACAATTTAAGACAACCGGAAGGTTGCATTACCAAAGTCCATGTGACTATTGCTAATGTGAAATGCATTTTTAACTTTAGGGTTATTAGGTTTGCAGGGTGGCCAAGCTATCAAGTATTATTAGGAAGGTCATGGATATTGCAAATCAAACTATCAAGTTGATATATCCACTGGTCATCTGATTTTTGGCAGAGGTGTCAGATGCGTAATAGTGGATACATATCTTGAATCTCCTCAAAGTGAGAGAGTATATTTATCTTCAATATAATTAGAGGAATTGGAGGATCCTTCTAGAAATTGTTAAATGATGCGGATCTAGGACATGACACAAGCTATGGTGGATCAAAGATGAAGTCCAAGTTCATAATGACATGGACAAGTAGAGATAAACTATTACACAAGTGAATTAGGTTCCAAGATAGATTAGCTTGGACTCATAAACACAATCTTGTGTAGAATTGGCAATGACAGACACTTAACTGAAAGTACAAAGCATCATGATATTGTGTTCATTTCATAGTCAAGTACAATGCTTTATAGGCTTTGAGTTGTTCCACTCTCCTCACTGTGCATATGGGATTCAAGACAGCTCCTCTTGGAGCATACATCATTTGTCTATTTCTCAACACCCCCCCTCAAATGATGAGTCCCTACACTTGCTGGCTTTTGCCCCCCCTTCATGATAACATGGTCCGGAAGACTAGCTCATAGGCAGCCTAGTCAAGTTAAAGCTTGAGACTTTACATCTTGGCAAGGGTTGTACAAATCAAATTCACTAAGGAAAAGGAAGATCCACTGTGGGAAAAACATATGAAAGTTCTTCAAAACAATCTGTCAGAGTTGTTGATGGTAGTGGAAGCATATTCTTCTTCTTCTCTTCCTTCCATGTATTGGTTCTGGTGATGATCACTTTGCAATTGTTGGGCTCTCTTCTTGTGGAAACATTCACTGGCTACATGGCTAGTCTTACCACAATAGTGACATGTAATCCGATCCTTGTTATTGTTGTTGATGAATCCTCGACCTCTTCCTTTAGGTCCAGCAGCTCCTTTGGTGTACAAAAGATTTTCCCTAGATGATGAGACATTGTCTTTTGCATTCTTGGTTTTGACTTTGCCTTCTTCATCGAGTAGTGAGTGCTCAATATCTTTAAGTGTGAGGCTTGGAACATTACTCAAAGTGGACACAAGATTTTCATATGGATCCTTGTTTACACTTGCAAGCAGTACGGCTATTGCTTCATCTTCCTCAATATTCTTTTTAAGAGATGCAAGTTGAGTTTTTAAACTCTTAAATTTATTAATGTGTATGGTCATAGAAGCACTGTCTTTGATATCCAGTTTATAAAACTGCATGAGAAGTTTTACATTTGAATTCTTTGCTTGAGTACCAAACATTTTATCAAGTTCCTCCCAGGCGGTTCTAGCATTTCTAATGCCAGATATATGATGTAACACGTCATCACTTAGTCCCCAGGCAATGATGCCTAGTGCCTTATTATTCATCTTCTTCCATTCTTTGGATTTGAACTGTTCTTCTTCAACGAACCCGTCTTCATCATCTTCCTTCTTGTTATCTGCATCATCTTCAAGCAGGTCCCACAAGTCTTTCCGCATTAGGTGATACATGGTCTTTTCCTTCCAGGCATGGAAGCCTTCTCCATTGAATTTGCTATTTGCTCAAGTTCTGCCATGTTGAGCAGCTCCAATTAACTGAGAAAAGACCAGCAAGGGGGATTTGTGAAGTGTCACAAGGAGGTTAGTGTCAACTGACACTAGTTGAGTATCAATAGATACTATTCTTGAGCTTAGTATTGAATGTCGGTGCTTGTTGATTTGAAGTGTTAATCTTGCTAGGAACTGAGTTCAAACTCAGATAAGAGTGGCAGTGTGTGCCCTCAGTTGAAAGGAATGAGAAATTGAAGGAAAAAAGAGTTTGCACCTTGATGGCTATGGCTTCCTGGATTAGGGTTTTAACCCAGGCCTGGTTTTTTCCAGATATCTAGAGCTAGAGTTGATCATTTTCAGAAATTTTTACATGGCCATGAAGCTTATGTCATGGGCTACAAAAGCCCTATGGTTGCTGCGTTGATTGCGCTGCGTGTTGTGCGTGCAGCTGTACGAACCGTCACGCAGTTTCAGACTGCGCCGTTTCTAGAAATCGCGCAATGCTGCCTGCTGTGGATGCTAATGTTGCTGTCCGATGTGATAGGCTGAAGCGCCTGGAGCAAGGGAACATACTTCCAGAAGGATTCACTTGAAGATATGGCCTGTAGAGAGAGATCCAAGTGCTCCAAGGTGGGTAGGTGCAGTCTGGCTATGGCTGCCACAAGGTCCAACTGAGATTTGAAGTTGAAACTGAAGATGTGAGCTGAATGTGAGATGGTTAGAGATCACCAAAGGTGAAGGGAGACTAGAGATTCAGAGTATGAGCTGTGCCATGCCCAACTGGGCTCTGATACCATGTTAAATGATGTGGATCTAGGACATGACACAAGCTATGGTGGATCAAAGATGAAGTCCAAGTTCATAATGACATGGACAAGTAGAGATAAACTATTACACAAGTGAATTAGGTTCCAAGATAGATTAGCTTGGACTCATAAACACAATCTTGTGTGTAGAATTGGCAATGACAGACACTTAACTGAAAGTACAAAGCATCATGATATTGTGTTCATTTCATAGTCAAGTACAATGCTTTATAGGCTTTGAGTTGTTCCACTCTCCTCACTGTGCATATGGGATTCAAGACAGCTCCTCTTGGAGCATACATCATTTGTCTATTTCTCAACAGCAATGAGGCTTCGTCACGTGATGAATCAAGAGGGGGGTCCACTATAGATTATGTCTACCAAGTGACTCTGAATGAGCTGATAGAAACTCAAGATAGAATCAGAGATGCGGGTGTGATTGAGCTAGATCTTGGTACATTGGATGAGCCATGATCAATTAAATTAGGATCTATGCTTAGTCTGGAAGAAAGAAAAGACTACATATCCTTGATCCAAGAATTTTATGATATTTTTTCTTGGATCTACAATGAGTTGAGGGGTATTCCTCCTAGTCTAGTTGTGCATACTATTCCTTGGAAGGAAGGTAGCCATCCTGTTCAACAAAAAGTGAGGTGTATGCCTTTTGAGCTAGGAGACAGACTATTTGAGGAGCTACAAAAATTGCATAAGGCTAGCATGATATTTCATGTACAACACACGAAATAATGTTCACTAGTACTTTAAAAAAAGAAAAATAATCAAATCCATCTTTGCATAGATTTTAGGAAGCTCAATAAATAGAGTGTCAAAGATTACTATTTACTACATGTTTACCACAGCACAGAGGAACGGGAAAATGGAGCAGAAGAGCGGAAAAATGAAAAAAGGAGATAACCGAAAGGGAACAGGACAAAGGAAGGAAAAGGCACCCCAGATGGACGTCAGACCCTGAAAAATTTAAATAACGACCTCCCCAGAAGGCCTCAATGTTGCCTCGAGAAAAGAAAAGAGTAAAAGCACACCATTAATTGTGAAAGCGCTCTCGAATCCTTGTAAAAGAGTGCCAGGCTCACTCCTGTGCAAATTGTATGCATTAGTTGGGAATGCGATAAGTTAAAATGGTGGGAAATAGGAAAAGAGGGCCTAGGCTAATGGCCGGCCATGTAAAAAGTGGGGATGACCGCCCAAAAAGTAGGGCATGTATATAAAGTTCAAAAGTGAATGAGAAGATCATTCTTGTGTGTGGCCAAAGCTTCTTCTTCTTCTTCTTCTCTTGTTTCTTGCCTTCTTGCTTGTACTTGAGTGAGGGATTGAGGAAGTGTGAGGGAGTGAAGGAGTGAGTGTGAGGGAGTGAGGGAGTGTGAGGGAGTGAGGAAGTGAATGTGTGAGAGTGAGGAATCATGGAGAAGAAGCTCCCCATCTTCTCTCTTCATCTTCTCTTCTTCTCTTCTCTTCTCTTTTCTCACAGGGCTATGGAGGATGGAGCTTGACGGAGAGGGCTTGAGGTTGCTTGAGCTTACCGCAAGGATCATGGATCCACCGGAGTGCAAGAGAGAGGAGGAAACTCGATCGAGCATCAAGGTAAGCTCACTACACCCGTAAGGTAGGTATTGCATGTCGGCTATGTGAGAGGTAGCCATGGCCGCTTGGCTTGAAACCATTGATCAATAAGCAGTCCATAGGTCTTGTGGTAGAGCTCCGTAGCTCCCCTTCATTTTGGTTCCACTGTCGGGACCGACGGAATCAAGCCTCAAGCGCTGCGTGCATCGAATCGAGCATAGAAGTAGGATTTGCAGCCCGAATCGGTACTCGAGATAGTTATGAGATTTAGAAGGTTTAATCCTTGGAGCAAGTAAGTATTTTGATTTGTTGTTAAATATTAGAGTATGACCATCCATTTCCATCTCTGTTTTTTATTTTTGTTGCATTAGGTTAAGATTAGGATAGAAAAAAGAAGGAAAACAGAAAGGGTTCTGCTGCTGCCTGGAAACATGGAAATAGGGGCACAAATTCAAATTTCTGGTTGGAAGAGTGTGAGGGATTAGCTTCTGAGGTTACAACAGGCTAGTATGGGGCAATAAGAGGCCCAGGGAACCAAGAAAGACCACACTTGACATTCTGCTTTGTGAGAGAGAGTGAGCTTGAGAGCCAAGGAGAGAGAGAGAGAGAGAGAGAGAGAGAGAGAGACAGAGCTGCAGGAAGATCCTTGGAGTGCCGTTCCATTCGAGCACCACAGTGATTCCAGGTATGTCTAGCATTTCCTTATAGTGTTTTGCACCTATCTGGAAGGCACTGGATGATTCCATGGAGTAGGCGCTAAGCTTGAGTCATCACGCGCAACCCGCAGGCTGTCGTCTGTGCAGTCGGACCAAGTTGTCTAGGTTTGATTCCCAGAATCAAACTACCCAATTTCTGGAGTCAGACCGTCCAACTGCGAGAATCAGACGAGAAGATCCCAAAACATAGTTGGGTGCCTAAGAGCCCCATCAATAGGACCTTAAGAGGACACGAAGATCTAGAAGGCGATAACATAGAGGATCAGACGCTGCCAGAGCTACTCAAATTGATCAACGACCTTGTGGAGCTGGAAGTGGGAGCAATGTCAGGATCACGAGGCAGACAAGGAGAGGATTGACTGGACTTGGGAGAATTTCCAGTCTTAGTGCAGGAGTTAGTCAATGAGTACGACTTGTTGACTAGGATAGTAGTTCAGGGTAGACCAGTAGAGGAAATGGTAGCAAGCCTAGAAGAGGAAAGAAAGGCGATTAGAAAGGCGCTAGAGAGCATAATTGCCTATAACCACGAGCAGAAGGCTAGGAAACTCCAACAAGATGTAGACATGTACGAGGCCCGACGTGTGCTAGCCTTGGCTGGTGCAGCCAAAGCACGGCCAAATGTAGAGAGAGAACGAGCAACAGAGGCTGAATTATCATTGAGTGAACTCATAGCCAAGCGGCTCATGGACAATACGTCCGCTGAGCAGAGCGCAACAGCCTTAGCCACCGCATTACTCTCGGGATTAGGGGTCACACAAGGGGCAAAGGGGCAATCTAGAATCCCTATTGTAGCAAAGCAGCTAGACAAGTATGAACCTAGCAATGACCCATATAGCTTTGTGGAGCAATTTGAACAAGTTTGCAAAGCAAATGGTCTCACGGACCTTGCACAACACTCTCAAGCTTTCGGTTTGTGCTTAGGTGATAAGGGGAGAATTCGGTACACTAGTCTAGATGCAGCTAAGCGCACAAACTTTGCCCATCTTAAGGACCTCTTTATCAAGAGATTCTCTGAGACAGGGTACTCTGACAATCTCATCGTCCGGTTGATGAATGTCAGTCAGAGGGAAAAGGAAGACGTAAGGGACTATGTCACTCATGTGCGTAGCCTCTTCAAGAGGATCCTTGCAAATGAGCAACCTAACGAGAAGGTTGCATCTACCATATTTATAAATGGAATTCGAAGCGAGGAGCTCTACAAGGCTTTGGCTAGTAACTCCACTCTACACCGAGATGTGTTCGCTAGAGTCTTTGAAGAGGCAATAAGGGTGGACAATCAGCTTAGGGAGTGAAGCATGAGGAATACCAGTCAGGGGAGTACAAGTCAGAGAGCTCCAGAGTGGTCAACAGTTTCAAGAGAGAGAGAGAACTCTAGCATATAGGATAAGGGAAAGAGTGTTAACCAAGGCCACGAGCTGGCTGAGGTGAGAATGGAGCTTGCATGATTGCAATACCAAATGAGGAAACTTGTGCGGTCGCATGTGCAGTGTATACACTGTGGCGGTAACCACCTCTTGGCCAAGTGCCAAGATCCTAGATCTAGGCCGTTCTTGAACTGCGGTAGTTTCGGTCATGACGCATTACATTGCAGACTACCAAGGAGATTCCCATATGCGCAGCAATACAACCCTCCATACTTAGGCAACAGGCCACCTAACCTCTTTGGCAGGGGAGCCCAGTTGGCGCTTCCAGCACCAAATGATGCAAGACTGGCCATTCTTAGGCTAGAGATGAATCCAACAGGCATACTCAGACCACCAGGGCCCTGTGTAACCCATCCATCGAGTGACGCTCATGTTCAGAAGAACCTAGTGAAGAGACACTAGGTAGAGGAAGAGGCAGAGGCTTTGGAGGACCAAGCCAAGATCCAATCTCATGCTGGACTTGCAGTCATCTAGGCCATATTTCATCATGCTGCCTGGAAAGGGAACATGCAAACAAGGACAAAGCTGACCTTCGATGCACCGAGTGTGGAATCACACACCTATTTCCCGATTGTCTAGACGAAAGCCATCAACTAGTTCTGCCGACATGCCCTCAGTATCCTTGGGACTGTCCCATGTGGAGACCTTTGACCGTGAGGATACGCCCATCCCACTACATGTCATGACATGAGCACAGACAAAACAGGCAGGCATCTCATTGCATGGGCCAAGTAACCTGGATGCAGCCTCGTTGGGAAAGAAAACCTGGAGGAGAAGGAGAAAGAGAATATGTGCAAAGATTACCCTTAAGACTGAGGAAGCTACAACGCTAGTGACAGGAAAGAGAGTCACAGATGTAGAGGCAGAGACCACAACTCCTAAGATAGCAGAACTAGGGGGTGCCAAGGTAGGGGAACACTCCCACCCCAAACGCCAACTTGAGGCTATAGCCAAAGTTAAGGAGTGGGTCAAGGATGCCCAGGAACACCTTAAGGACATAGAGCCCATACTGGAAGACCAAATTGAAGACCTCTCTAGTGTGAGTACACCCGTTTCACCATCGCGACCTCAATCGGAGAATGCACCCACACCACATGAGATGCCACAGAGGAAAGACCAGGAAGAAGCATGTCAGCAAGCTAACCAAGACATATGGCCAAAGAGTGCTGACCAAGGAGGAAGGCAACCACCCAGCAACCTCCTCACCACTTTAGTAACCACACCACTAACCTTGAGCCTAGGAGATCTGCTTCAGCACCACCCTTCCTTATGGCAAGAATTAAAGCACTAGGTGGAGGGAAAAGAGGAGCACACTGCCGCTGACTTGCAAGAGCAGGATGCAGTCATACAAATTCCAAGCCTAACGCTACACTCAGTTCCAAGGTCACTACACATCAATGCTTTTTGGGAAGACACCGAGATGCATGTAGTCTTACCTATCTTAGCCTTGGGGGATGTAACATGAAAAGGAATCGTAAACACAAGCGCCAATGTCAGTGTCTTGAGCCCGTAGTTCTACAGGCCTGGGGAAACCCACCCGTGGAAACGGCTAGGTTCAATGTCACATTGGCCACCGGAATGAAGGTCAGACCATTCGGGGTCCTAAAGAACTGGCTAGTGAAGGTCGCAGGGGTGCAGTTTTCCATGAACTTCATTGTCATGAAGGGAGTGGACTATGACATATTGCTAGGCCGACCCTGAATGAGGAACGCTCGAGTTATTGAAGATTGGGGTAACAATCTCATCTTCTTGGGAAATAGAACAGAAGCAATAAGGGTTGAGATGGATACCTAGAAGACTACCCCAGTCGACCTTGATGCTATCTCAACCATGCTAAAAGGTGATACGCAGGCAAGCAAACCCTATGGGTCATTGACCAAGTGCATTCCTTGCCCTGAGGCGGGATTGGATGCACGTCTTGGCAACCATTGACCTACCGTTCTCAGATTAGAAAGAGCTATATAGGCAAGCTGCTAAATCCCCAAGCATGCCAGCAAGGGAGCCCATCGTGCCACTCTTCATGATGGCAGGAAGCTTACGTAACCCAGGGAAACCAGTCTCATTCCATATCCCCACCAACAAGATTGAGCTTCAGGAAATCATAGAGTACCTGACCGATAAACTGAAGGGTAACATAGCTACCAATATAAAACCCCTAAGTGTGGACTGGCAAGTCCCCTTTGGTGCGTCTGACCTTAGAGGGTTGGGGTATTTTGGGATCACTCTCCGTACTGACTTCTGACTCTGAGTTAAACTCACATCCCTCACTTGAGGAAGGAGTTTCGCCAAGGGGTCGTAATTCAGTAGGTGTATCTGTCTTAAGCACTGGAACTACCAGTGGTTGCGCCTCTCCTACCCGCTCATAATCCATGGCTCCTATGTGCTCCAACCAGGATCTATCACACTCCATCCGAATGACTCCTCTTTCATTCTAGCCTACCCTTTCCCTTCTAGGCCTAGAGTTTGCCTTGATCTATTCGATCGTTCTCCCTTCAGTGTCATATTCTATCGTGTCTAACTCTTCTTCACTCTCGTCTCTAATAGAGCGGCAATCCTCGTATTGCTCATCATCAGAGTCTTGCCCCTCTCACTGCTCGTCATCCCCCAGGCTTTACTCTCCAATCTCCTTTTCGTCAGTGAGTAAAGCCCAATTGTATAATAGGTTCAGATCGTGAATTTTGGTCCATTTTCACTCAGGCTTAGCCAAAAGACTGCAACCTTTCAACGATTAATGTGCACCATCTTCAAGGATATGCTTAGACACGAGCCAGAGGTGTTCGTAGATGACTTATGCGTACACTCTAGTTGGCCCGAACACTTAGAAAAGTTGAGAGCTGTCTTTGAACGGTATCGGTTATACAACCTCTCATTGAACCCCTTAAAGTGCCAGTTCTGGGTAAAGCACTGATGTATCCTAGGGCACGTAGTGTTAAGGAACGACATTGCCACTGACTTCTCAAAAGTCAAGGTCATTGTTGACCTACCACCACCCATTAACTACAAGGGCGTTCAGTGTTTCTTAGGCCATACGAGATACTATCGATGCTTTGTACTGAATTACACACTGATTGCTAGACCATTGTACAAGCTGTTGATCGTATTCGAGTGGACTAAGGAATGCCAGCGTGCATATGAAGAGTTGAAGAAGGCTCTCACCACTACACCAATCTTACGAGCCCTAGACTGGAGCATAACATTTCATGTACACATAGATGCATCTAAGTTTGCTATATTGGAGCTGTTCTATGCCAGCCTAGTGAGCATAACCTAGATTACCCCATGAGTTTTGCCAGCAGGCAGCTCACTAAAATGGAGATGACCTATTCCACTACAGAAAGGGAAGGGTTAGCCATGGTGTTTGCTGTAAAGAAATTTAGGCATTATCTATTGGCCACCCCCTTCGTCTTTTTCGTTGACCATCAAGCCTTGCTTTATCTCGTGAACAAGCAGTGCGCTATAGGTCGCATAGCTAATTGGTTACTTCTCTTGTTGGAATTCGATTTCTCTGTGGTTGTACGTAAGGGAAAGTAGCACTACATGGCTGATCACATGTCCCACATACCCATAGGAGAAGCTGTTGGACAAGGCATACCTAATGACCTACCGGACACTCATCTCTTTGGCCTGTCTAGCGAAAGAGACTTGTTTAGAGCCGATCTGATGCCATATTGGGCCGATGATGTAGTTCAAGTGCTAGAGAATGGTCTACCTGAGAGACCTATTGAGAAAGGCAAGCTAAGGAGACTTATCTTAAAGATCCAGCCATACCAACTGATCGCCGACCAACTCTATAGGCTAGGACAAGACAGTTTGTTGCGTAGATGTGTGTGTGAGCACGATATGCACGATGTATTGAGAGAAGCACATGGTAGAATAGCTGGAGGACACTTTAGTGGGGATACAACAGCCCGTAAGGTGCTACAATCCCAACTATGGTGGCCCACCCTATTCCGTGATACTGCTAAATTTCTAAAATACTGCGATGAGTGCCAGAGGACTAAGGTGCCTGTGCGCAAGGATAAGATGGAGTTGACCCCCATAATAGCATGACAGCCCTTTGAAAAATAGGGCATTGACTTCATTGGACCTATCAATCCTACGGCACAGTACTCCCAAGTATGCTACATCATTGTGGAAACTGATTACCTGACGAAGTGGGCACAAGCAAGAGCCACTAGGAAGAACGACGCTAGAACCACTGCGAAATTCTTGTGGGAGTAGGTCCTTTCATGTTTTGGTTGTCCAATTGAACTAGTAAGTGATCAGGGCATGCACTTCATTAATGAAGTGATATCCCACCTGCTCTCGACCTTCCTAATCATTCATAGAAGGTCCTCGCCCTACTATCCTCAAGCAAATGGCCAAGCAGAATCCACGAATAAAATCCTAGTCAACGTGCTTACGAAGGTGGTATCCACATCACCAAGTGACTAGGATAACAAATTAATGGTGGCCTTGTGGGCCTATCATACAGCTTATAAGACGGCTGTAGGACATATGCCCTTTAGGCTGACTTATGGAACAGAGGCCATTCTACCCTTAGAGTTCTTTGTTCCTAGCTTAAGGATAGCAGCCCAGTAGCATTGAGAGGGAAGAGAGGCTTGGACCAACTGCTTAGTGGAGTTAGAGCATGTCACGAAGACTCGACTCTTAGCCACCCACGCTCTGATTTGTGAGAAGGCGCGAAGAAATATGTGGTTTGACAAGCATGTCAAACAGTGCAACTTTGATCAGGGGAACCTTGTTCTACTATACTCTGTGAAGGGTCACAAACAGAAAATGAAATTTCGAGGACTAGGACCTTTCCAAGTACGTACAATTAGTAGAACAGGCAATGTTGAATTGGAGATGCTCAAAGGTGAAGGAATAGGCTTTTTCAATGGCAATCGCATGAAAAGGTACTATCCTCCTTTCCATCCGTTGCAAGAGCCACCTATGCTTGAAGCCCCTGTAAACGTCTGCGTGGCCACTATTACCAAACTGACAGATCAAGATGAAGAAGCAGTGACACCCGCCTACCTATGAATCACGGTCACTGCAGAATGGACGTATTCTTTTGATGCCTTGATCGACGAAGGTGCCGACTATAATATCTTGACACATAACCATTGGACATGCATTGGTCAATCTAAATTACAGTCCACAAATGCTAAACTCAGCCCATTTGGGGACAACACTTACTCACTCTTAGGAAAATGCAAAGTGGCTGTCTCTATCGAGTCTGAAAGTATACCAAGCTTCTTTTATGTGTTGCCAAACACTAAAGGGGTCGGTAATAAGTCACTACTAGGTCGCACTTTTAAAAACAGAGGAATTGCAATGTGGACTATAACCTAGATTGCATCCATCTTGCTATAGGCAAGTGTGCGCATAGTGACTACTTTCAGCAAGGGTTATCTTGATCCTTCTACAATTGCAAAGCCACCGATAGAGACCCCTACGACCATGCCTATGACCAAGCCTAGGGAGAAGGGTTGTGATATTTCACCCCATGCTCAAACTGCTAGAACCAAGCCCACCAAGGCCATTCACAAGGCCAAGGAGTCCACGCTCATATGGGTGCCAAAGCAACAAGGGGCCACCTCCTTGTAAACCGCAGAAACATGCTTCTAAACGCAAAAACTATCAGTCACAGCCTAAAAGGCAGCTCAGACGCTATCGACATAGGCACACGACCATGCCACGATGGATCCCCAAAGATCTCTTGCGAGCACAAGGATACTATGAGGGCAACCCCTAGATATGGGTGCCTAAGAGTGGACATTCAAGAGGCTCATCTCTAAGCAACCTCACTCTAGCTAGAGAGGCTTGCACATACGGAGCCCAAGCTGCAAAGCAAGCTGGACCAGCACCAGTTGTGATTAATGAATCCCAACTCATTTATCGTCCAAAGCTAGATGCCCCAGAATTATCCAAGTCAGAGGAGTTGAGCATTCCCATGCTGGCTCAGATAGAATGCAGCACACCTCCTATGCCACTGGAGCCCCCTGCAGCATCTCAAAGTGCTTCTGAGTGCAAAGTCCCATCTATGATGCCATCAATGGAGTCACCACTATCTAGCCCAATTGCACCATCACCACCAGCAGGTCTTAGGCCTTCGTATGAAAGACGATCTTTCCTTTCAATGGCCAAGGATCTTGTTGAGACCTCGGGAGATGACGTAGTGACATGCATCAAGGTGTTAGATAACACCTTCACCACATTTGCTAGGAGCTATGAGAGGCTTGACCTAGGACTTCTCGATGAACCCCTTGCTTTCTAATGTTCATGCGTTGCCATGCACTTGGGAAGACTACGAATTTATGACCTTCAATTTCCCCAAAATTACCGCCGAATTAATCGCTAATGGATAAATCTCAAAGGAGTAAGCCATTCTCAAAAGACTAATTACCTCGTATGGTAAGCCTGCTCGCTCTGCACCTGAACAAGAACTGGAGGAGCTCACGCAGCTTGCCAGCTCTGATTCTTCGTTCTTACTGTGGTATGCCTTGCGACTCCAATGGGAGAAAAAAGGCTACCACATCATGACCAATGCCGAGCAAAGAATGGCAATCAAAACAATTGAACACGACCCTACTTATGTGGCACCTCTTTCGTTTAGGGTTTTGGCCATTACACGCAACATACACTTAGATGACCATGTATTAGCCCACCCTTGAATTGACCAATTCCTTACGGAAGAGGAACTGCACGTTGCTAGCCACCTCAACTCTGGGGACATCTTTCATGATATCTTGACCTATATCACCCAAGCTTGCATACGACCATGTGAACTTCATCGTCATGCCCAGCTTGAATATAACCCTAACCTCTATACTTGGCTGTTGGCCAAGTAACTCGCCCCACAAAGTCCATGTGAGTCCTCCTTCTTCCCTTGCTAATCCTAGGAAGGATTCCTTTAAAACTTAAGGGGGGGGGGGGGGGGGGGGGGGGGGGAGCGGGCGGAGAAAAGTGAGAGCCAAGTGATGTAGCAAGCTGTAGTGATGGATGAAAATGATCAATTGAATTTAAATAGGAAAGAATGCAAGGAGGAAATAGATGTTGCTTTTGAATTATTTCCAAGTTTCATAGCTCTGAAGCAGCACGGAAAATTGTCACATGCATTCTTTCTTAGGTTTTTGTTAGTGATGAGTCAATTCATAATGCTAATATTGGCATGGTGTAATGACAGGCACCTACCATGGCAGGACAAGAAAAGGGGAGTAAACATCCATTCACTGAAGAGGAGCTGACAAAGTATAGGATCAGTGTTGAGACACGTGGATTTAGACAGTTCACGTTCAAACATACCCTGAATTTAGACAATGCCATCCTGGAAGAGCTGGCAATGAAGGAGTTGGTGGATAAATGCAACCTCCGAAAGTATGTGGAAAAGGTCAGACAAGCTGTAGATTACAGCATGTGTGCTAACTTTTTAAAGATATTTGATGAAGGTAGGAGCTGTGGAATTGTCACAATAAGGACTGGTGACCAAGAAAGAAGGGTGCAAGTGCCCCTTAATGCAGCTATCGTCGAGAAAGCCCCGGGGCTTGTGTCCAAGAAGGAGAGGCGCCCAAGAAGAGATGTATATACCATGATGGGAGTCAAAAAAGATAATGTGCACACAGTGGATGGAATCAGTTTGGCTGATATTCCAGACCCCGCAATCAAGGATGTTGGTGTAGATGAAGAGCAAAACCTGGTGGTGGCAGAACAGCGAAGCTTGAAGTTACTAGTGCAGCAATATGCTGACTTGCAACAGAGAACTGCCAAACTGGAAAGGTACAGACAGATAGAAGCTCAAAAGGGCGAGCCAAGTGAGCAACAAGAAGATGCCATAGCTTTTTGGCTATGGTATGAACTTGAAGAATAAGACAGATTGGAGAGAGAAATAGAGTTCCTAGAATAGAAAAGGCCGGGAGTTCCCACAGCAGAAGCACAAAGGCTGTAGAATGAGGCACAACGACTGCAAGATGCATTGGAGATTACCAAGGGAGATTACCAAGGCTGTAGAATGAGGAACAACGACTGTAAGATGCATTAGAGATTACCAAGGGAGACATAGAGGCCCTCATGGCCATGGCCTTCACCCAAAGAAGATTCCACTTCGAAGAGATCCAAATTCACGAGCAGCTTGTGCAAGAAAAGTTAGAGCTATTTGCTGAGGCAGAAAAAAGATTCAGCATTGTGAATCAGGCAAAAGAAATTCCTGAAGAACAGTTGGCTTAAAAATCTAGGGAAAGGAACCAACTGAATGAGTAGCAGTAGGTTGTGACAACCTTGGAAAGTGAGCTGGAGGAGAGAAGAAAGAAGATGGACGAGAGAGCCAGTGAGTGGGAAAGAAACAATTTTGAAAGAGTTAGAGATTTAACCGAATGCTTGGCGGTGGTGACTGAGTGCAAGAGAGTGCTTGCAGAGTCCAAGGAAGAAGCTACTGATGTATGTGCCAACACACAAAGGCAAGCCTTCCTCAGCATAGTACTACACGTCACCCAGGCGAAGGGCAATGATTCAGTGGAGAAGGTAAGAAGGAAGCTAGAACTGACCACCCGAGCACTAAAGTATGGCCTTCAAGAACAGGACCTTCCAACAGGCACAAGAATCACAAAAGAGCAGCAATTTCACTGCCTACGCCATGCCGGCCGTCCTCTCCACTGTAAAGCTTAAGGAACTTGGGTTTGAAGAGCATGAGCAACCACCACCACCACCATAAGCAGTTCCATTAGTTGTCGAGCAGAATGTCAAAGAGGATCCGGACTTTGAGCAGGATGTTGAAGAAGAGCAACAAAGAATGCCCAATCTGCCTCTACCAAACCTCCTGCCTGAAGAGCCCAAAGATGCCCATATGCCCAAGCGCATTGTGGCAGCCAAAAGAAGAAGACAAGAACTAGCAGAGGAAGCCCAACACAGAGCACGATCACTGCCAAGAAAATTCCCTGAATAGCCTGTGCTACTACGAGGGGATCCCCATCCTATCGATTGGCCTCAGGAATTGGTCATATGGCGTCAACAGGAGTTCCAGACGAGGCTGTTTGAACTTTCATTTGCTTATCCACGCTCTCTGGACTGTGCTTTGCCTCTAGGTATTCTAGCCAAGATCAAGGATCTGGCTAATGATCTTGCACACAGTTGGATAGAGGAAAGAAGCCTCATAATAACCAGATGGAGGCAAGATCCTGAAGACTACTTGCAAGACAAGGTAAAGAGGGTTCCCAAAACTGTCCAAGGCTACGAGGCACAGTCGGAAGTGGCGGAGGATTTGGGATACCAATTTTGACGCCTGGACCACCTTCTGTAGCTCACTCCCTGAAGAACGCAACGACCCTATCTACATGCCTTACCCCCATAGGCATGGAGTTGACTATGATCGAAATATTCATGGGGATTTTGACTTTCCTAAGATATATAATGTTAATGCCCGGAGCCCCAAGGAATGCCTAGTCTTTAGGTTAGAGGATCTCCTCCCATCTATCAACCACTTTCTCGCAGATTTTTCTTCTTGCCTAGATCTAGCCTTCTTAACTACCTGTAATTATCTTAGGCTTATCAAGTTCCTACTAATGCAGAGACACACGGCTTTTCATAATAGGAGAAGAGGAGCAAGATCTAGATTACCTTGAAAAAAAAATTGGCTCAACAAAAATGAAGTTGGAGCATCAAATCAGGAAAAATGAAATTACTTTGCATACTAAATAAGCATAGTTTATAAAGAGATCCCTAACCTATAAATAGATGGCCCCCTCAATGAATCAAAAAAGCATGATCAATAATTCCGCTTTTAGATCCTCGTCCAATCATGTCCACAAATGGATAACTGGTCCATGATTAATAATGTCTACTTTTACTAGAGTTTTCATTATGCTCAAAAAGAAAAATACCAAATATGTGGTCCCTTCACATCATGTATCCAAAATGAACGTCTACCTCCACTTCTTCATATGCCCTTTAAATCTTTCATTCAGTACTGCATGGTCCCCATCTCATTGAACAATAGCCAACATAAAACTCTCAAGTCTTTGATTTGCATTTTATGTGTCGCGGAAGGGCAAGCATAAGATTTAAATCAGTTTGCTTAAGGGAAGGTTGATGCATCATCATATGTTGATTTTTTTCCATCCCAAGCACACGAATGTAGAAATAATACGTGTGCTTGCAGGGCAGGAAGGGTTTACTTTCCAACTCTCTCTTTTGAAAGTCAGGACACGTGCAGAAGGGCTCGAGATTGACATGCACCTCATACAAATGCTCTGACATAACATAAAATATGACTTTCTCATTTGCCACCACTACTTTCTCATTTGCCACCACTACTTTCTCTTCCATGAAAACTAAATCCAATGCCTCAGCCAATGCAATTTTTCTTTCTGCATCCTTAGAAATACTATGTCTCCATTTTTTTCTTCGCTTGCCACTTGAAGAGGTAAGTGGTTCTGTCCCATGGGTCGTAGTATTTTTGGGGGTAGGTGGAATGCCATCATGCTTGAATACAAAACCTCCTTTTATAAGAATTGAAATCTCCTCTGCAGAAGCATTGGTGCCCTTGTCAATAGACCAAATCCTTGGTCACAAGGGCACATGCTTAACTTGTTTATCAACATCCCATGTATGCTCCACATCATGACTGCAAAACCAGAACCATTGTGCAATAGGGTTACCTTGAAATTCCCTCTCTGACCAAAATGAAGGGCATAATAATCCAGTGATCTACTTTCTATCACGTTGCAGCACTTCTTTCTATTTATAATGCCAAAACATTTTCGTTTGCAATGAACAGGCATTCTCCGGATGGCCCACAAACTTCTATGCATTTCCTCCTCTGAGACAATATTAGTTGGGAGATCCATTTCAATCGGCACTGCATGCACCTCATGGTCCAAGCCCACTTCTGTAGGTTGGTCATTTCTATTTTGAAAATTTATCTTGTGTGGTCGTCCTTTTTGTTTTCTATCCCTTGACTCCATTACGTAGCCAGGTTTATGAGAGCTACAACCATCTAGAGTTCTTTTCCTTTGAACTGTTTCTTTGTTTCCAGAAATGAAAGGCTCTCCTGCTCCTTGAACTGTTCGAGCTATGAATGCAGGTGAAGGGGTATTTCTTGCAGCCACCCTATTAATAAGATCATCCATGTCGGGACCACTTCCAGAGTATCTTCTAGTTGTGAAGGCCAGTTGCCTTGAACATTGAATATATGAGTTGATCAAGTCAGTGACGCATGCATCATACAAACCAATTTTCTTCTTTCCATCCTCCCCTGCCAACCAACTTGCATGCACGCTCTCAAAAAGATTTGTGTTGGGAATACAAGCCCTCTCCCAAGGACTCAAGGAAGCCTGCAACCCAATAAAAAACTCAACAATTCCTCTTACATGTCTATTTTGTTCTCATACTTGGGTATTCCCACCCCAATGATATTAGTACATGTGTATGTAACAAATAGAAACAAAAAAAAACATTTACATGTGTAGTACTACCCCAATGGTCTATCCTATTCTCCCACCATTTGATCCATCTCTTCAATGGTACGGTACTATCTTGAGATAGTCCTACTTGCTGCCACCAATTTTGTATAGCTATGGCATTCCTCTTGCCCTCTTCAATGGATTTTGAAAGGCGCCACCTTCTTATGTTTTTGGAAAAGATGGTTGCATAGTCTACAGGAAAGTGGAGTGCTAGAAAGCCTCCCTCCTCTAGTGGAGGAGTGGATGGACTTGGGATGTGAAAATTGTATGTTCTCAAAAGCACTGCTTGAGAGGGGTCTGTCGGAATGGGAAATGCGTATTTGTCCATCATGGATAGACTATCCATTGGATGACATTCCACAGCAAGAGATTGAATTAAGAGAGAGTAAGTACTTTGAGAGCCAAACATAGTAAATATGTGGTAACTCTTGCTCTTAGCTATTTGTTTTAGTAATACTTGCCTTATATGCAGGATTTCTGGAACAAAATAGAGTAATTTCTATGCACAAAGAAGAGGATGAAGGAAATGGTACTTTCTAAAAATGTATTTGTTTAACATGAAACTTATCATAACTTTTTAGACTTTTGTGTTTTCTTAACTTTGTTGTTTTTGCAAATTAGAAATGTCCAATACAATAGACATGGTCCCTCATGTTGTGGGGATAAAGACGACTTATGGTGGTAGCATGGCAAAGGCTATATTGGATGGAATGCAAATTTTTAGTTTGATCCAAGTAGCCTTGTTTCTAATTTGCATGAATATGATATTATATTGTGTTGACTTCACACTACTTAGGTGCCATTAGTGATGCAACTGTTGATACTACAATGAAGAAAAAGTCCATGGGAAAATGAAAGAATATCCCCACGATAGATGATGCGTTGAAGCATAGCAAGGGTAAGCCAATTTGCATGAATGATAGAGTTTAGGATTTTCATTTGATGAGTCAATTTATTAAAGTATTATTTTGTTGTCTTTATATTGCGTAGGTAATATAAGTGAATCAAATGAGGTTGGTACAACAAAGCGAAGGTCTAAACACAAAGAGAAAGTTGTTTCATTGGATGAAGAATTAGAAGGTGAATCAAGTATCATTTTTTGGATTATTGGAGTCATGTTAAAAGTACATTTTTATATTTTTTTGAAGATAATATAAAATCTAAACATTAAACACTAAATAATTTGCTTTCCTTCATATTTTTCTTTACAACTTTAGGCAAAAAAGATGGTTTTGACATGCATAGCATTTGGAAAGAAAAGGAAAAAAGTAAGGGTCACTTTGAGGGATCTTTGCAACATACTACACCTTCTCAGGCTATGTCGTTCATGACTCAGTCAACATCAGAGCCTATACAAGAGTCTTGTAGACGTCCCGCTATACGCAAGACAAGTATGTAGATTTCTAGCTTTACATTCTGAGTCTTAACATTTAGCCAACATCAAGATTTGTAAGTAAACTTTATTTTGATGATAGGATTTCAATACCAAACTATCGTAGATGCTCTGTTGGTAGACGTGACATGGATCGACGATTTTGCATTGGATGGGTATATTTTATCACCATTCTCTATATACATATCTATTGTAATGGTTACTTATGCTTTGTTATTGTGTTTTCAATGTTAGCATTAAGCGCTTCATGGAGGGAAATACCATCAACTCTTACCAGTGTAATGGTGTCCCATCATATGAGGTTGCTAAGTTGTTGTTTGCAGATTTTCCTACATCTTTGCTTGTTGTTGGCCTTGAGGCAGAAGGTACAATGTGCTTGCATTAGTTTAGTTTATAAACTCATGTGATATTGCATGGTCTTATACATCTTTACATTTGAAAGGGATTCCCGAATGGAATACATTTTCTAGTGTACTTGTCAAATGTGTCATGGACCTAGCGCATAGATTCTTGGCAGATGAGGGGTTCTTGGTGACTTTGGGACTTGCACAACACTTTGGAAAAGTGCTTAGAGGAGCTTATTCCATTGGATTGAAGCTCCATCGCACATGGACTCTCGTGTGTGAGGGTGGATATAGACACCCTGATACTCGAGAGGAGGTAAGTGTGTTTAAGACAAACTTGTAACTTTTTAAAATAAAAGTTTAAGTAGCTAACAAGATGATTCTGCATTGCTAGGTCATGGACCTTACTATTGGCTTGTTTTATCGAGGGATGCATGTCCCTTCATATGACAGAGAGGCTGGCGAGAGGGTTAGCCCATAAAGGTTTCCTGCCTCTCGTAGCTTCCTCTTCGAGACAGACCTCCAAGGCACATCATTTGAGCACACTTATGTGGATGGTGTAGAGGTTCGAGGGGGTGCAAAAAGATCACTAGTTTTTTATAGATGCGTTACACACTCTTAGATTGGTTTATACTTTACATTGAGATATGTCATGCTTTTGTTATGGATGTTACTAAATGGTTTCTTTTGTAGGTGGCTCCTTGCTACGTTCACAAAGGATCTCGACTATGTGCTGGATATTTTTCAGGTTGTGGCGGCCTTGGTAGAGCATGCACAGAGATGCATCATTTTTGCATGTGCCTTGAGGGTGATTTTAGCCTCTACAACCAGTGCTTGGTTGATGTGGCATGCGGACCGCCATCTGTTCATCCTAGTGACGATGATGATTTCACATGATTTGTAGTTGCATTATTTTTAATATGATGCCTTGTATTAGTAGTGCATGCCATGGGGCTTGATGATGCTCGGGAATTATGTATGACTCTATGGATTTTGGATCTCACTTAAATTGGGATTACTTCATAAACTTATAAAATTATGCTAAAACTTCATGCTTTAGAAGTAGTTGCCTACCTATTTTTGGTTAGAGATCAAAGCATTCAATAGTTTGCGATTAGTTTGCAATTCAACATCCTAATATAATTGATCTAATTAGTTTGCAATTGCAAAATAATTAAATTCAAAGCGATAACATAATCAAACAAAAAGCTCCATAAAATAACCAAAAAAATCCAAGTGATGACCAAAAAGCTTCAAGAAGCACTTAAAAAGCTCCAAATGAAGAGCTTGCTAAATAATAGCACTCTGACTAGACTAATGATGAGGGCAACCCTACTTCCCTCCTTTTGCCTAGAAATCTTAGAGGATATGAGTGATACCAGCTTCACAATGTGCAATCATCCTTTCTTATCATCCACACCTCTAAAGGCCCGGGCTGGTATTAAAGAATATCTACAAAGTCACGCATTCCTATCCCAATGCTTACGACCACCTCGTAATCCAGCTGAAGGTGATAGGCATTAGCCAGATATCTTCCTTGTATACAATTCTTCAAAAAAAAAAGTACAAGGGCTCACTTCACTCACTACACCTAGGGTTTACACCTAGCCCCTCCCCCACTTCACGCTTAGGGCACATTAAGGGCAGGACTTCCAGACCTGTTATCCTAAGTTTTGCACTGCACCTCCAACAACACACGAACTGGGTCCTCAAGTGTGGGGCATTACCAAGGGCTTACCTAAGGTTAGACCCATCTCCCAGTTCCACTACACATGCACTTACACCACACCGTGAGACAGACACACCCCTTAGGGAGTGCACAACTTTCTCTTACAGGCTATGATTGTGACTCAATGAATGGCTACCCAGCTAAAGAAGATCATCCACGACATCCGCTAATGACCAAGAATTTTTCCCTGAGTCGAACAGAATACCACTACAACAGCTTCAGGAGCTTTTGCATACTCCGATGGTTGGATGGACCAACATGCTTGATGTAGCCGACCATCTGCCTGTTGATGGCTACCATGACTAAACCAAATCAAGCAGAAGGAAAACTCAGTGATGGACCCACCATTGGCATAGATTTTGGAACCTCATATTCTCCAAATGTATGTTCAAACCCCTAGACCTGCGGATTGCTTATTGATTAAGTACTTTCAGATCAACACGGGATGCACGGCTACATGGTTCTCAATAGCCGGCCGGCAATGAAAAGGATTAGAGATGCCCATGCAAAACCTTTATCAGTCGTCGCAGAAGGGGAGCTACAACTGTGTGAGAACTGCCGAGCATCTTCATGAAGTCTAAAGCACGCCGGAATCTCTCGCGGTCATTGTTAATCAAACTCCATCACCTCTCATTCACAAAAGCACCTTTTGATTGCGGTCATCTACCCACCAATTCCACTTAGCAATAACCCCAACTACCCCACTACTCCCCACCACAGTGCCATGGGACTGGCACTCAAGGGGTAATGTTTACCGTAGCACAGAGGAGTGGGAAAATGGAGCAGAGGAGATAACCGAAAGGGCACAAGACAAAGCAAGGAAAAGGTGCACCGAATGGAAGTCAGACCCTGAAAATTTTGAATGATGACCTCTCCAAAAGGCCTCAATTTTGCCTCGAGAAAAGAAAAGAGTAAAAGCACACCATTAATTGTGAAAGTGCTCCCGAATCCTTGTAAAAGAGTGCCAGGCTCACTTCTATGCAAATTGTATGCACTAGTTGGGAATGGGATAAGTTAGAACAGTGGGAAATAGGAAAAGAGGACCTAGGCTAATGGCCGGCCATGCAAAAAGTGGGGATGATCGCCCAAAAAGTAGGGCATGTATATAAAGTTCAAAAGTGAATGAGAAGATCATTCTTATGTGTGGCCAAAGCTTCTTCTTCTTCTTCTTTTGTTTCTTGTCTTCTTGCTTGTGCTTGAGTGAGGAATTGAGGGAGTGTGAGGGAGTGAGGGAGTGAGTGTGTGAGAGTGAGGGATCGTGGAGAAGAAGCTCCCCATCTTCTCTCTTCATCTTCTCTTCTTCTCTTCTCTTCTCTTTTCTCACGCGGCTATGGAGGATGGAGCTTGACGGAGAGGGCTTAGGTTGCTTGAGCTTGCCGCAAGGATCATGGAGCTACCGGAGTGCAAGAGAGAGGAGGAAACTTGATCGAGCATCAAGGTAAGCTCACTACACCCGTAAGGTAGGTATTGCGCGTCAGCTATGTGAGAGGAAGCCATGGCCGCTCGGCTTGAAACGCTTGATCAATAAGCGGTCCGTAGGTCATGAGGTAGAGCTCTGTAGCTCCACTTCACTACCATTTATTGATTTGATTCTAGATCAGTTAGCAAATAGGAATATATATTCATTTATGGATATTGAAAATGATATTTATCACTATTTGGTATCTTTGCATATCATGTTATGGCTTTTGGATTTATGCAATGCGCCAGGGTCTTGGCAATGTACGACCGATAAAACTTTCAGTGATATTTTCCTAGGGGAGCTGAAAGTCTTCATCGATGAGCTAGGGGTAGCCAACATAAGGAAGAGACAGCTAATCATCCTGAGAAAATGTTTCAAGCAGTGCAGCCAGTTCTGCATTGCACTCAACCGAAAGAAATGCATCTTTGGAGTGCCCTATGGATTGCTATTGGGGATGTGGTTAGCTTGGTTGGTATTGCGACAATCCTGAAAAGATAAAGGTTGTCATTATTATGATTCCACCACATACTCCTAAAGAAGTGCATAGCTTTCTGTTGTCAGTCAATTATTATCAATGCTTTATTAATATACTAGCTAAGAGGACATTGCCACTCGAATCTATTGTCCTTTGTAACTACTTATTTGTTTGAAGTGATCTGTATCAAGTATCCTTCAAGGATGTGAAGCAAGAATTGGCAAAAGCACCAATCGTGAAAGCACCTAAAAAAAGAGGTGAGATACTTTATATATTTTCAGCTACAATGTAAAGTATCAGCTCTTGTTTAGCCCAGATTTGGGAGGAAAAGTGCTACCATCCATTTGCCAATCGCAAATTAGGTGTGTTCGAGATTAATTATACCTACATGGAGAAACTGTGCCTTGGGATGATCTTTGTAACAAAGAAATTCAAGCACTATATCCTATATGAAAAGGTAGTATTTTATATAAAGGCAGAGCAGTTGAGACTATTATTAAATAAGTTGCAGCTGCCTGAGCACTAGTGAAGTGACTGATCACTTTATAGAAGTTTGACTATGAAATCAAGAGTAAGCCACCAAAGTTGCAGGGCATCATTGGTCTTTATAACAAAGAAATTTAGGCATTACATCCTATATGAAAAGGTAGTATTTTATATGAAGGCAGAGGGGCTAAGGCTATTATTAAATAAGTTATAGCTATCTGACTGCCTAGTGAAGTGACTGATCACTTTATAGGAGTTTGGCTACAAAATCAAGAGTAAGCTGCCAAATTTGTAAGGCATCGCTGAATGTCTTATGAATTTAGAGGAGGCAAAGAAAGTCTTGGTTGAAGGAGGTGACCTCGAGGGTCTATTCAAAATTGATACAACCTCCATTCCATCCTAGTATGTTGCATAATGCACTATCTATCCGCAGGAAAGATTGGAGTTGCTTTATCGAAGGCTAAAAAGAGAAAGATTAGAGAACAAGCCTTGAAATTTGCATTGATTGCATGAACACTATATTGGCAAAGGGATTGGTGATGTTTATCGTCAATGTGTCTTGCTTGATGAGGTTTCATTTATCTTGGTAGAGTGTCATGAATGTGCTTGTGGAGGACAGTTTGTTGGACGATTGACTACATAGAAAGCTTTGAAAGCCAAATATTGGTAGCCTTCCATTTTCTAGGATGCATTTGCATATGTTAAGAGATGTGATACATATCAGAGACATGATAATAGAGAGAATAGAAAGCGTCCACTGACTCCTATCATGGCTATACTACCATTTGAGAAGTGGGGCATTGATTTTTTTGGACCTATACACCCTTCATTAAATGCATGAAATCATTATATCATTGTGGTGATAGACTATTTCATGAAGTGGTCTAAAGGCCATGCTACGATGAAGGATAATGCTAAGGAAATGGCTACTTTTATTCTAGAGTAGATTATTTGTTGTTTTGGTCCATCTAAGGAGCTTGCGTCTAACCATGGGACACATTTTTTGAATAAACTAATTGAAGCTTTAATGGAAGCTCTAAAGATTAAACATAATAAGACCACGCTTTACAATCCCCAAGCAAACCAGCAAATAGAGAGTACTAATAAGTATCTTGTGGGGATTTTATTAAGCATGATTGGGATAAGAAGTTGTATGTGGTTGTTTGGGCTTATAATACAACATTTAAAAGAGCTACAAGCCACACCCCTTTTAAATTGGTATATGGAAAAGAGTGTGTTTTACCTTTGGAGATTGAGCTACCTACAATAAGGTTTTATCTAAACCATTGAGGAAGAAGCATTGCAAGAAAGGCTAACTTCCCTTGCACATCTTGACGAGATTAGATTACAAGCCTTGTTAGATCAAGAAGTAGAGAATAAGAAAATGAAAATACTTTATGATCTTCGTACTAAGAAGCATAAATTTACTAAGGGTCAATTGGTCTTATATTATGATGCATTTCATGAGCTCTATCGTCGAGGCATGTTAGAACCCAAATGGGATGGTCCTTATAAGATTGTTTGTATAGGAAAGAATGGCTCTACATCCCTTTTAGTGGATTTACAAGGAGTAGAGTTTAAAACTAAAGTAAAATTTAATAAACTAAAGACCTATTATATATCGGGACTAATGTTGGACTTGGTGCCTTTATAGGTCCTTTAGGATTGAGCTTAAACTTGTAGAGGGTACCAAGACTATTGGATGAAAAAAATAATTTTTTATCTGAGCATCCATATTTAGAGCAATGTTACCACCAAGGCAAAGTGATCTAGCGGAGTGAGGGTTATCACATATTTGTTATATTGAAAAAATAAGGTTTATGGATCAACACATATTGTCAAAAGCAACAAGAAGAAAACCACTTTCTTACATTGTCATCACATTAGGATTTCAATGATCTTTCAAGCCATCCCAAGTAATATACATGGCATCCCAATCCATAGCACGAGGACTTTTCTCACCATTGTAAGATAAAAACATGAGCATATTTAATGTCTCCAAAGCTAAGAGTGGCGAAGAAGGGATTGTACCTATCTTACACCCTCTCTCTTGGTTAGACTTTGACTATCATAAGTACGAGTAGGTTGATTGCCATGGAATGTTACATCAATGAAGCCTTGGTTTATACATTATATTTTGATGGAGCTTCTTGAGAAGCTACTAAGAATGCGAGTGTTGGGGTATTCATAAATCGAGGGGTTCTAGAAATGGAAGTGTATTTAGGCATTGCTTTTACAAATAACATGATGGAATACAAGGCCTTGCTTATGGGGTTGAATCTAGCTAAACATGATGGTATTGACCAGTTATTGGTGAAAGGCGACTTGCAATTAGTGATCAACAAATTGAATGGGACCTATAGTGTGAGAGATCCCATTCTAATAGTGCAACCTTGAATGCCCTTGAGATATTTGAGGTTGTGACTTACTAGCTGATTCCCCGATAGTGGAATTGCTTTATAGACTCCCTGGCCAATTACGCCTTTGTTGAAGATGTCTTCCTTACTTATGGTCTTGAGGGCTTCTTACAATCAGCTCATGATGTTAGTTTTAGGGCTATTATGGGGAGTGCTTTGCTAACATGTCCTGTTTTGGCCACCGATGCTTAGTATGGGTTATGAGCTAGGTAGCAATTGACCATCTTTCTATTCTATCATGAACCCATCAGATCATTCAACAACATACTCGTCAAACACCCCTTGTTATTTATGTAGGGGGTTAGCTAATAATTTGATGCATTTAGTAAAGCACCTAAACAAGCCATCCCCTTGGCCTAATATGGTGCTTCAATAGGATCCATGTATGATCTAACGGTCTACTTTCAACAATATAATGTTGAATGTTGTGCTCGATGGTTACATTTCATTGGGCCAAGAGGGACGTTTCTATTGCATTTAATGTTACATTTCATTAGGCCAAGAGGAACATTTATTTTGCAATGAAATGGTTTATCTCATTAGGCCAAAAGGGCCATTTGTTTGTTTGGTGTGATTGCGGTTAATGGTTTTTTGTCTTAGTGATGTACTAAATAGAGTCGACAGAGCACTTAGAGAGAGCCTCTTGCTATGTAGAAGCTTCTTATGGCTAGTCCAGGTGATGTCCTTCCTTTACAAGTTCTTTCCCTTTATGTTATATGTATATATGTATGTGGGGTATTTTTCTTTTGTTGGGGACCTACATTCAAGGCATGAAGTCTCAAGGTTAGGTTAGGTGTATCTAGGGAGGTTTGAGTAGTTGTACAACCTCCTATAAAGACATTGTTATGGCACTCTAGGAGCTATTTTTTAGGATAGTCCTAGT
The DNA here is from genome assembly GCF_053477565.2 of Lygodium microphyllum. Lineage (NCBI taxonomy): Eukaryota > Viridiplantae > Streptophyta > Polypodiopsida > Schizaeales > Lygodiaceae > Lygodium > Lygodium microphyllum. Next base: position 67,418,178 of record NC_141137.1, on the reverse strand, counting down.
GACCCTATTATGCTTGCCTTATAGACATCTGTTTCTACAAATCCTTGTTACTTGCGAGGCAAATTGGAAGCTTGCCAAATAAAAGAGGAGCAACAATGAATATATCTGAAAAATATATAAGATATGAAGGTGTGTGAGAAGGGGTTCTAACCCCCCAATAAGAAAATAAAGAGAGAAATTTTCCTACAACAGATGATCATCACCTCTTACGAAGGCCTGGTAGGTTTCTGGAGATGAGTTAAACCCAAGGTCATTGATGCCTTGTCTTCTTAGGGGTGGCATTTAGTCAAAAATAAATAAGAATAGTTAGAGTGAAAACAAAAATGAGTAAAAAGAAAAAATTTAATGTTGCCTTGCGAGAGCTTGGTAGGTTCTTGGGTACCGAGATATTACCTGAGGCCGATATCATGTTCTCCTTGGGTCATAATATGCTCAACTCCCTCCTTTTTACACACTCAAGTATAAATTATTGAAGAAAAATGTAATAAAAGAAAAAAAATGTGACTTTTTATAGACCATGCTATAAGAGTCCTTATCTAGTAGGAGTTCTTAGTCCAATTGTCCTAGGTCGGGTAGACAAGTTAGACCACGACTTAGGATGACTTCTCTAATAATTCTTTCTAGCCAATCTGTGAATGTTGGAGCAATTGGCTTGCAACTAGCTCCTCTTTGTCAGACTTAGCTTGGCCTATCCCTCGTAGATTTCATGCCTTCATTTTATCAAGGGACGAGTGAGAGCTATGTTTGTGCTCTATTGTATATTTTTCTTTATACTAGTTTGATGCTCTTTATGGTTTCTGTATATGCAGATAAGTTCATGGGTTCAATGGGCTCAATCACCCTATTCCGTGGTCGCCAATGAAGCTCATTTTAAAGCCAAACTTCAAGCACAAAGGTGATATGAGACCTGTAAAAGATGCATTTTTGGTGAAAAATGAAACGATCATAGATCAAGAAGCTGGAGTATTCTACATGTATTTCGACGCCAGGAATCCAACGCAAGTGTTCGTTCATCAATCGAAGTTTATTTAACCCCCTATTTAATGGGTTTGAAGGTTTGGTGCTATGAAGCGGCTACTAGATTTGGAAGACGAATAGCATGTGACACAGGCCAAGATGATAGATTTCAATGCCAGAAAGTCATTCGTCCAATCGAATCACAATTTCGAGGCCGTTTTCTCCCCCCCCCCCCCCCCCCCCCCGTCCAAGTCGAAACCACTTGAAAACAAGTGTGAACATGCAAAGTTTGAACTATATAGGACGGAGCTTATGTTTTGATCATGATTAAGAGGGCCAAAACCAAAGAAATCACACAAATGGGAGGGCACATTTTTTTCAACGCCCCTTTCTCCTCATTAAAAAATAATTTTATGTACCTATTGTCATCTTCCTCCATCTTGGAGGCATAAGTTCTCAAAAGTCCTTGCTCTTCGATGCTCCAAACCAGGAGGATAATGATGCATTAAATGAAAAAATCCAATTTTGATCTTTATGTCTCCTATTTCTCTCTCCTCTTTGTTCTTTGTTCATATGGCTCTGTATATATAAGTGAGAGAGGGAGAGTTGATTCGATGAATCGAGGATGAGCAACAATTCGAAGTGTAATGGCACGTAGATCAAGTGATTTGGATGCATCAGCAGTGCTAGAAAATAGTGTCAATGGCTCCACTTGTTCGAAATACGAGGCGTACATATGCGGATTTTAGAGTAAGTGACTCTTATTTGATTTTTATAGTGAATCTTTCGTGCACATATGATGGAAAGATGATTAGAAATGGTTGAAACATGCTTGTTGATGTCTGCAATTTCAAAAAATCATTTATTTTTCTTTGCACATATTGAAAATAATAAAACTACAAAACCTAAAACATGGGATTTAATGGAAAATGGTGTTGTTCTTGGATTTTGGAGAATAAATTATGTTCACATGGGATGAAAATGAGTATGTTGATAGAAGATACCTCACATAAGTCATACAAATTAAAAAATTCATAAAAATCAAAAATTTATGTTGAAATAAATTTAAAAATTCTTGTGAGTTAAAATTTATAAAAAATTAAGAGAATGATTATGATTATGTAATAAAGCTAAAGCATGATGGTTTGCCTCAATTTATCTTCAGTTATATGTTAAAGTGAATATTTAGGGCTTGTTCCTATGAAAATTTATCACAAAATCTCCCTACATCTATCCAAGCAAGCAAAACATAAATGGTAGGGAGTGTGGGGCTTAAATGGAAAGATATTTGATTAAGTTGGTGATTTCTTTGCATATTTTAGCATATAGGATGCAATCTAAATATGGTATCAAAAGATAAAATCCTAGATGCATTGCAATTGTATGTCTAGGTGACAACCAATGTTGAGAGTGTAAGATTCCCCTTTATTGTAGAATAGTGTGATATCTTGGGAAAAGGATTAAGTGAGGAATATATATAGTCTCCTGGATCGTTACATTTATATTATGAGAGGACTCTATTACACTTGTGTTTTATGTTGGAGATGGCGCATCCCCTGGGCCAATCCTCGAGCTGTAGGAGAGCTATAGGAGCCACAATAATCTGGCTAGGGGGAGCTCTTTATGTATGTAATGCAAGATAGTAATCATCTAACTATTTGGATACTCCCTTTGTTGGAGTTGGGAAGGGGCAAAATTATTCGACTACAAATTGATACAATCGCACGATTTATTTAGATATGTGTATAGCCTCGAAATGCTCCTAGTGGCTGCAAGGCCCTGAGGGTGGTTTGGTGAGCATAAGAGGCCCCAAAGAGAGCCCTAGAGCCAATGTCAGGCCTGTTTTAGGTCCCACAGCTTGCAATTGTCCGTGATGTCAAAATTTTCAAAGTTGTTGAAATAGATTTCTTATGTGACAAGCTCCTTTCAGAGAAAGAGCTACGCATTGCAAGTCATTTGGGACAAAAGAAACATGATGATTGATGCCATTAGATATAATTTCTACCTTACACATGACCCACAACTTCTTGATGGCCATGCTTCATTACAGTACAATCCTAACTTCTATGATGAGTGGTTTATTCCAAGTCAAAATGGCACAACACCTCACTTGTCCTTTGCTTCTAGTACCACACAGAATGACTCTTCATCCCATGATATGACATAGACTGATATATATTAAAATTCTACTAACACTAACACAAATGGCTAAAAGCAATGTGCTTGAAGTTCCAAACCCTAAGGCCATAGCCACTAACATCCCTACTAACCCACATCACTAGTTCAACCAAGTTGAGCCAGTTGAATCCCAAGATGCTCTAGAGGAGGCTGCTCAAACTCACCTCGAGATTAGACCTACTAAACTTGCCCCTCCTTCTGGTCTCCAACCTATTGAGAAACATGGATCCTTAAGCAAGGTCTAGCTATGGAGGATAGAAGTCAATGACAAGAAGCATGATGACTGAGACTAGATACATTAATTGTTATTCAAGTGAATTAGGCTCGAAGATAGATTATTTTCGAATCATAAATACAATCTTGAGTAGAGAGACAAGATAGAAAATAAAAAGTACAATAGCAATCATCATTAAATTCAATGTTAAGTACATGCTTTTATAGTTGTAGGATGGTTCCCCTTTTCTCACTATGCCTATGGGATTCGGGCAACTTCTCATAGGCTGTTGCATGTCCCTTGCCTTATTGCTCCATATACAAAGAGGCTATCTTAGGAGTGTGATTGCATAAATCTCAACACCCCTCCTCAATCACAACCATAAAAAGCACTGAGTATACATAGGTTGTCACAAGGCCTCACTAAGTGTGCAGTTGTAGTGCATAGGTTACATGAGGGTTACAAATTTTATGATTGGATCATTAATGCAATTACATACAAGGCTTAAAAAAGTTGGCTTGAATAGTGGGAATAGAAGGACTGATGAAGCTGAGGCTTGTCCCTTTGCTCTTGAGTGTCGTCTTTTTCTTCTTCTTCTTCTTCTTCTTATTCTTCTTCTTCTTAACAAATCTTCTTTTCCTTGTCCTTCTTTACTTTGATGCAGATCTTCTTTTCATTGTTCTTGATGCTCTCCACTTTGCTTGCTTTGATATTATCCACTTTGCTTGCAAATTCTTTGACTTTGCTCTTCTGGTCCCCCTCAAGCAAAGATACCACAATCTTTGAGTTTTGCATGATGACCAAGGTAGCTAAAATATCTTCAACATCTTTTGATGGAAACATTGATTGCACTTTGAGTGTGAGCAACCTCATTTTCTCTTGTGTAGATAGAGCAAACAATCTTCATGTGTAGTATAGATGAGTAACAAGAATCATGTTACTTCTCATAAACAACATCCACATAAAAATATTCATGATTGTCATTACAATAACTGAGAATTAACTTCAACAACTAAGCTAAATCCACCAAGAGAGTTAGAAAAGAAAAAATTGTGCCAAAAGACACAATAGCTATTAGTGTTTAAACAACACTATTTAGTATCAAGAGATACTATCTTGAAGCTTAATGTCAAATGTTACAGTGGATTAGAGTTACAGTGGGTTTGTTTGAGAGTTGCACTTGCTAAGTTTGAGGGTTGCACTTGCTAGAACTTCAATGGTATAGTGGATCAAAGTTACAGTGGGTCTGTTTGAGCCAAGGGAGTGAGAAAATGAAGTAATTTTTTAGCTTGAGATCAAAATGGCTATGGTTTTCCTGTCAAAACAAGGACCAGCAATGACTGGTAAATCAACTCCCACGAGCTCCACAAGTCGAATTTGCTGCTCAAACCCTTTAAGATGGAGGACTCTCACTAATTGTCTAAGTCTTCTTAAGTGGGTTTGTACTCATTTTTCCCGAATTGAGAGATCTAAGTCTTCAAAGGTGGTTGTTATCAAAACTACACCTAAATTTGGAAAAATACAAATGTCGTGCATGATACGCATCAATCTCCTTGATTTTTATGCCAATAAGTTGCGCTTTGACCTAAAGAACAACTATCAAGAAGAAAGCTCAAAGAGATATGGCCTGGTTAAAGAGATATAGCTACTCCAACAAAGGTAGGTGTTGTTGGCTACTATGAAGGTCAAGAATGGTAGAGTGGAAATGAAGTGAGAGATGAAAGATTCTTGTGGTGCTAAGCAAATCAGAGGTTGTGGGGAGCTGGAGGAGCAGTGAGTTGAGCTAAACTAAGCTCACCATGGTTTTGATACCATGTTGAGAAATATGAATCCTTGAGCAAGGTCTAGCTATGGAGGACGAAAGTCAATGATAAGAAGCATGATGACTGAGACTAGATACGCTGAGTGTTACTCAAGTGAACTAGGTTCCAAGATCCAATAGATTGGACTCATAAACATAATCTTAAGTAGAGAGACAAGATTGAAAGTACAAAGTACAATAGATTTCATCATTTAACTCAATATCAAGTACATGTTTTTATAGTTGTAGGATGGTTCCCCTTTTTGCACTATGCCTATGGGATTGAGACAGCTTCTCCTAGGTTGTTGCATGTTCCTTGCCATACTGCTCTATGCAAAGAGACTGTCTTAGGAGTGTAATTACATAAATCTCAACACAGTCTTTTCTTGTTTGTTGACCACTCAACATCATGGCTTTTTATTTGGCCAAAAATTTCAGTACCTTTGAAACTCTGGCTACTCCAATTTGATGCATTATTCACTACTTATGCCAAGTTGTTTATAATGATTGATTTAGCCCTTTGCTGATGATGAGATGATACAAGTTGCTTCTAGATGGCATTTCACTTGGGAAGAGAGTGAACATTTGTGGACTAGCTAAACCAAATGACTTGGATGCTTTCGCTGAGTTGGAGTACAATCCAAATTTCTATAATTGGTGGATCCCAAAAACTATATAATACTTAGCCTTGTATATAACTAACCTTTTTTTCTCATTGTATATGTTTTCTTTTGTTGCACTAACAAGAGCCAAAGACCCTATGACTTTTGAAACAATGCTACATTTTATGTGAAGGCATAATCAATGTATGAGATCATAACTTTTGCTCATGGTACAATGGTAAAATCCAAAAAAAGTTTTTTGTAATCCTTTATATGTTTTGAATTTGCATCCACTGCATGGTATTCTCAAGGTTTCACCAAGTGAATGCAAGCAAATAATAGGTGATACAACGACAATGCACTTCATATTTCAAGCTAACATCATCAATAGTAAACTCTTTCTTTGAAGCTTCCAGGGTATGGCAAATACATCATTTAAGTGCCATCGATATCAACATCCCAATTTCTTCATCCATTACATCCCTTGACTACAACATACAATGGTCATCTACTTCTTGAGGGAAAGTCACTTGCTTCATCAATACTGCAAGTCTTCATCACCTAGTACTAGTTCTTCTTCACCAACTCTGTATCACCAATGAGACAAGGTGCTTTCAAGGTTCAAGGCTCAATCTTCCATTTCCATGTGCACACTCTGGTGCACAACTCCATTCTTTGAGCCAAGTCTACTATTCTCATTCAGCATTTCGATCTCTCATACTTCTACTTTGATTTTATAAGGTTGCTAGCCAACTTATTTCACATTGTATTATTCCAAAATTAGAGTCTTTTTTTTAATAAAGAAAGATACCAAAAAAAGAAGAAAAAAAAGTAAGAGAAAAAAAAAGGGAAAGGAAAATGATGCATGTACTACATTGCATGTAGGAATGCTCAACTTAGGTGCATCTAGTAGCTTTAGTCGACTCGATCTATCTCTAACCCCCTAGCCTCTTTTCCATTTTCCCTCGCACTTACCTAAGGCACATCAACGTTAGAACATACCTAGGGAGTCTTGGCTAGCCTTGGTTAGAGACCTGTCTCCCTGAGTCATTTATATTTTTTCCATTCCACTTTATTTCTCCTAGTACTACTCACTCAACTTCAAAGCAAGAAGGCTACCAGACCCAAGAACCTTGAAGATCTTTACTCCCACCTCTCTGAGACATCAGCCCCATCACTTGGACTTGGCTCCTAGCATCCCTAGCTTGAGATTGAAAAGTATGTTTGCTTGTATCAACACTGTGTGGCCTTTAGGACAACCCCTGCAATTTTTGGTGCATTTGATGTTGCTTGAGACTATCCTCTTCATACTCCCCCTTAGTTGAATCCTTCTTGGCTATTGCTCTCATTAGGAGAAATATGGACTCTCTTTTTTACCCCTTAAGGAGTGAATAAACAAATATAGGCCTAACCAATGAGAGAGCTGGGATTCCAGATTCATGTAACATGAATCTTCTAGCCATATCTTGGACCAAATCTTCCCTTAGCAATAAAATAAGGGAAAATGTGGGGAGTACAATGCTGTCACTTCTTGGAAGTTTGTGCCTCGAATTTTCATTTTCTTATTTTTTATGTTTGACTTTTCTTTTCTCCCCTTTTCAGTTTCCCCCTCTTTCTTAGGCGGAACTCAAATTTGTCATATCTCTTTCCCCGCTTCTTCTTTCCTGACGAAATTTTACAGCCTCACTGTTGCTTGCCCTGTCTGTAACCCTGTAAAATTTCATTTGCTTTGCACAAGCACAGAGAGAGTTTCATGTGTTTTATGAGAGTAGAGCTTGTTTTACCAAAGCCCTAAGATTCTCTTCACAAAACACTACAGGTATATTTTTCTCTTCCATAGATGTTCTATGGTAAAGTTTTATCTCGTTTGGAGAAAACCTGTGCAAGTTATGTGCATTCTCTGACATGTAATTTCTTTTGTTTTGATGCTCTAGGAGTCTCTTACAGTCAAGAATAGTGATATTTTGAACACTCAACTTCTTCTTCAACATCTTAGGGTTTCTCTGTAAACAAAATTGTCTTGTTTTTTTGTTGCTCCACTGTTAAATTTTATCTCGTTTAGACAAAATGTATACAAGTTACATGCATACTGAGCTTTCCTTTGTTTTTTTACTCCAAGAATCTCCGAGGGTGAAGAACAATGATTTATTAAGAACTCAACTTCTACAACATCTTTGGGATTTTGAACACTCAACTTCTTCTTCAACATCTTAGGGTTTCTCTGTAAACAAAGTTACAGGTATATTGTCTTGTTTTTTTGTTGCTCCACTGTTAAATTTTATCTCGTTTAGACAAAATGTATACAAGTCACATGCATACTGAGCTTTCCTTTGTTTTTTTACTCCAAGAATCTCCGAGGGCGAAGAATAATGATTTATTAAGAACTCAACTTCTACATCTTTGGGATTTTGAACACAACTTCTTCTTCAACATCTTAGGGTTTCTCTGTAAACAAAGTTATAGGTATATTGTCTTGTTTTTTTGTTGCTCCACTGTTAAATTTTATCTCGTTTAGACAAAATGTATACAAGTTACATGCATACTGAGCTTTCCTTTGTTTTTTTACTCCAAGAATCTCAGAGGGTGAAGAACAATGATTTATTAAGAACTCAACTTCTACAACATCTTTGGGATTTTTTGCAGAGAAAGCCACAGGTATATTCCCATTTTTTACTACTGTTCCATGGTTAAATTTCAACGCATTTGGACAAAGCCTATATAAGTTATATGTATGCGTTGACCCAAGATTTCTTTTGTTTTTGTACTGCAGGAATCTGTCAGTGAAGAAACAATGGTCTTGCTAATAAGTCAACTTCTTGTTCAACATATCTAGGGATCTTTGTGAAAGAAATTATAGGTACAATGTTTCTTTTTTAAATTGATCCATTTAAATTTAATTTCATTTGGAGAGAACATTTGCAAATTATACACATGTTGATAGGTAACTTTTGTATTTGGTTGTTACAGATATCTTCACGGAGGAAAAATATCAGTAGCATACTTGCAGTGGAGGTCTTCAACAGGAAAGATAATGGCGGTAATTGGATTTGTGATAAATATTATAAGTTGGATTGGATTTTGATGCACCCAAGTACTCGAGGGAGTTTCAAGGTCAAGCGCACGGATGTTGCAAACCCTAGCAAACATTGGAAAGGTAGAATTCTAGAGTTCAGAAAAGTGTTTAATGGCACAAGTGCAGTAACAGAAGTGTTGATTCAACATGTTTATACGCATAAACAAATCTCTGTACATGACGAGAACAACATTGCAAATTATAAACAAAACAGTAAGTTGTTAAATTTAATCATTGATTATTCTTTTGTATCAGAGTTGTTTTTAAAAGTCTTTGCAGTATTCTAATTCAGTCTTGTTTGATTGACAGCTCTATATCCATCGACTTTGCATGAATGGAAGAATGTGGAATGTTTAAGCGGCAAGATACATGTTTGGCATAAAGAGATAGGTTCTTTGATCTATGATAATACCTCTGCAAGTCAACTTGCCACTCAAAATATCTTTTTTTATAATTCATTGTATGTGGTAGAAAGCCAAAGATTGCAGTATGTCCCATTGCCGCCACTGTCTAGTGGTGAATGGTTCATTGGTAGCTTGGAGTTGTCAGGAGCTTGCAAGTCGAAGATAAAATCTGACATCAATAGTGCTATGAAACCCACCACAAGCTCCAAAGATGTACATCTTAGTTGGTTTATTCCATTCTCATTGTTTGCACATTTGTTTGGTTCATGTGATATTTTGAAGAAAACAAAGATTACTTATCAATGCAAGTGTCCATCCGAGGAATGGATGAGTCAGCTATTGGGTGAGTCTTGGCAAGTCAAAAGAGCACATTTTGATGAGACGATTGAGTGCAGGGTCAACCAATCTGATATTACATTCAGGTAAAACTTTTTTACTACTTTGCATACCTTGATTTAATTGACATAGGTTTCGCTTAGATGAATTGTTATGTTAGTCGCATTGATCACTTACCATTATTTTTGTTTTTATTACAGGTATTTCATTGCTAGACAAACTCTGTGCGTTCGCTTTCGATATAGAAGATGGCAACTTTTGCGAGGGGAGTGGATCAGCTTGGATCAAGATATCCGAGATGACACACATACAGCGCTCGTAGATGTGGTAATCTTGTGGAGTGGTCATAATCCTTTCGTAGTTAGGGCAGAGAGTCATTGGCCCATTTATTTTCTGAGACAAGAAATCCAATTAATGTCCAGTGAGCCCCTCTACAACTTCTATTTCAAGTTAGATAATAGAAAAGTCAGGACTCGTAGTGAGCAATCCATGACATGTAAACAATGTGCTTCTCCACATATCCTTGAGATAGTGGAATCCTTGTAAAAAAACTTTATAAAGAGCGAATACATACCTTTTTTGAACTTCTGAGTACTTTAAATTTTAGTTTATTGTGATCCAAGCATGCGATAATACATACTGTAATTACTCAATCGTGCAGTTAAAAATCATAATTAAATTGCAAGTTAGAGGTCTATAATCTAGAGAATATTGTCTTTGCACAATGATATATTGTAGCGCATCTCTGCTGCTCATTTCTTAAATTTTAATATTAAATTGGATCCAAAGGAAATTTCAAGGCCTTTTAGATTTATTTTCTTTAAAAATTTATATATTTTCTCTCGTTAGACTTGAATATACTTACCCAAATATATTCGAGGATATAATAATGTAGAACGAAGCGTTTGTCTGTATGAGTAATTTTAACAGTGACTTTAAAGTACTGAAATAAAGAAACTAAGGTAAGAGTTTTAATTTGAAACTTTAGAGTTAATAACTTTATAAAGAACCTTTATTTAAAACCCTAGACACATAAAAGCTATAACTCCAAACTCATTTTCACTTTCATTCTCCACTTCCCTACACTTATGCTCTCCTTCCTTCTCTCTTTGTGTGCCATGGCTACCACTCCCGCCTTCGCCGCATGGATCAGCTCCACATGCTACACGCACAAAGGGGACTAGATATACCCTAGGTTTTGTGTGACCTTGAGTCTAGAGAGCTCGCTTTCCGCTGTAGACCCTGACTCTAGTATACTAGCATCGTTTTGTGATGCAGTGAACCCTCTCACTTGCTCTATTCCCGACTCCACTCTCAGGTGGGTTCCCATGGATTTTTTGTATAGTTTGTGTGCCGGATCCAGCCATGCAAAGGTGATAAGTCGAGCCCTGGTGCATGTGGGGCAACATCTCCACGCTAGAGCAGTGCCCACCTCGTCACAAGACCACGTCACGATGGATCTCAACACAGTATCAGATCTCTGATGAGGAGTTCGAGCGGTTGCAGGAAAGCCTTTTTGGTCCTCGACCCGACTATGCAGTGCCTACCCAAGAGAGAGACGAGGGCAGCCCAGTGGCAGGAGCAGACCTGGATGCTCCATTACAGCAGCAGATAGATGATGCAGAGAAGATAATGTTCTCGGTTTCATATGAAACTTAACCAGTAGGGCCTCTAGGGCATCGGGAGCGCACACATGCGTTTTTGTCGGGATCGGGCCCCCAGATGTGCCCTGGCCGAAGGCTTGCAGATTTAGGCCCCCAGACGCGAGCCTCCGGCCAGGGCACATCTGGGGGCCCGATCCTGACAAAAATGCATGTGTGTGCTCCCTGCAGATTCAGGCCCCCAGACGCGAGCCTCCGGCCAGGGCACATCTGGGGGCCCGATCCCGACAAAAACGCATGTGTGTGGTCCCGATGCCCTAGAGGCCCTACTGGTTAAGTTTCATATGAATATGATTTATATATCTTCAGCTCCATGCATAGTGAATTTGATACTGAACTTGTGTGTTGCAGGAGATTGTCTATATAGATGAGTTTTCATCTAGGTAGGGTGGCCGATCTGGTAGCCAAGGAAGGGTGCAAGACTCGACATTGAAGGAGTACGTTGGGCAACTTGTCAACGACATTATTGTATTTCATAAGACATGCTCACCTACTTTTGCCCGAGAACTTCTTGATTATCGACCACACTAGGGCCACCATTGTTGGCCACAGTAGCGCCACCATTATTGGCTGCAATAGGGCCACCGTTATCGGTCACCAGGGGATATTTGTCACTCACAGTACGCTCACTAGATTCGGAAGAGTGTTGAGCTCTTGCTCTCGCAGGTGCCTTTTTTATAGGAAGCTTGGAACGTGCCATGGCTGTGATGATGAAGGATAGAAAGGTGGAGGGTAGAGTGGAGAGCAATGGGAAAAAATGAAAGGAGAGACGACTTAAATACGAAACTTTCAAACTTACTGTGGTGTAAATGAATTTTAAATTTATCATTTCATTTCATTTCTCCACCCCATCCCTACCTCTCTCTATCTCCTGACACCCCCCTCATGCCCCCCTCTCTCTCTAGGCCAGTGAATGTTCCAATGTTTGGAATTTTCATATCTTTGTCTTAGGATTTCAAAATCGACTTTTCATAATTAAAAAACAAAGTTCGAAATCGACTTTGAAAAACATAGTGACAAACCTTTGAAATTTTAAAGAAAATTTATAAGACATCTCATGTTAGAGATATGAGTATTGATGTGTCATATCCTTGGGACTTATGCTCTCTTGTGGACTCTAAATGCATCAAAATTATTATCTTTATCTAAGTCTCCATTTTTTGCCATCTCTCTCTTGGGTTGCCAACCATTCTGCGTGCCGTTGTCTAGCTGTGCTGTTTTCATATCTTGCTTTTCTCACTTCATATATTGCCCTACTTATAGATTCTGCTTGAGATGTTTTGGACTTCTTTTCTTTTTCCTCGTATCGTATCTCTAGTCTCCTATACCACCATTGGAATAATTGCCTCATAGAATTGGAATCATTGATGCCACCTCCATGATCAGTTGCCTTTTGAAAAGCACAGCGAGCTTGCCAGTGAGATCTTTCCATGCCTTGAATTTTACTATATTGCCAAACTTCCTTGATCTGCAAAGTATGGACCATGTGCTTCAAGTATATGCTGCACAAGAAAAGAGATTAGAAACACAAAGTAATTCAAAATGATGATTTTTTTTTGCAATGGTGATAATACTGACCATGTAGTGTGTTATGATATTTGTAGTCCATGCCTCCACCATGGACTTATGAAATTTAGCAACTGTCTCTTTAAATGCATTGGCATCACCATCCATAAACCTCAACTTCTGTAAGAGAGCTGCTAATCTATCTAGGTGTATCCACACTTCTGCCTTCGCAATCCTCGTTTGTCCCCCATTGCTCCAATCTGAAACAGCAAGGTGTAACTTTTTACATGCTTCGTACTTCTCTGGTTGTTTTACTAGTATATTGCCTTCCTCATCTCGAGGTGGAGATAAAAACTTCCTAGCCTTGGGTCCGCCAAAGCATGGTTTACAAGGAACATTTCCACTCTTCCCCGATTTTTTCTCGTCCTTTTTTATTTCTACTTGGCCTCCGTGTAATCCAACTTCAGAGAGGACTTGTTCTACCTTCTTGCATGTAGCATCAGATTCTGACACGGGTTGCATCTTGTATGCAAAGCATATATATTCATATACTAGCTTCTCAATTATTCTAACCAAACAATGCAATGTGCAAAAGTGAACCCTTGTTAGTGGTATTTCCAAAATAGGGCGCCAGTTTGGATCCACTGAAATTAGCATTCCATTTCTCATGGCTTTCTGATCACGTGTCGGAGCACCCTGTTGTCCTGCCTTGGCAAGCCATTCTTTCTTTCCATCTTTCCCTTTCTTCCTAGTTTGCATGCAGTATATGCACGGAAATTTTGCATTTGCTGCATTTGATAAACCAAACATACACTTCAATGTTTTTAAATCACGTGCAAGATGCCATTCAACTTGATAGTCCCCAAACCCCTCAACGTGTAAAACTGCTTCATTATTTTGCTGTTGAATAACACTGGGTATATTAGTGAGGTTTAAAAAAACTTTAAGTACTTCATGGTCCTCCTTTGGTACTTCAAATGCTGCAAGCCACCATATTTCATTCTCCGATTATACACTGAAGTATAAAGGATGTTTTTCATCAATGTTGGGATCCAATGCTCGATTCATAAGTGTTATACTCAGATGCTCAAGTTTTTGCCCCTTGATAATCTCACTCTCATCAAGTTTGAGGACAAACTTAAGCTTGCCTCTACATTCTTCCATAGACATATTGTAGAACTTGACCATAGCAATCTGAACCCTACATATATCCAATACAAAGTTGTTGGATGCATTCAATACAAAGGCAACTTCTTTGGAACCATACTTCAATATGTGTGTGTGTTCTAGATGGGTAGGCTCACCAATTAGTTCTAAAACTTTTTCATTTAGTTGTTTTCGAGCCTTCTTCACGTGAAATGGTTTTGGCAGAGGCATTACTCGCTTAGTATTGAAGACTTGCTTAAAACCTGTATCCAATTGTTGATAGAGCATACTATATGACTCAGAACTCATTTCCCACCTTGTCACATAATCCCTGAGCATCTGTAGCAGTAAACAAGTTGCTCACATCCCTAAGACGTTCACTAGCAACACCATCCACAATGTCCTGGAATTTACGATTTTCCAATGCATTTTTGACCATATCCTTGCTAAGGACTTTGGCAATAGTATCATTCTCTGCATGAGGAAACATATTCCATTGTAGTAGATTGAGCATATATCCGTCTATGATATTGTCCACTTCCTTTGGCTAATTGGCCAATTGGTTTAACGGATCGGATGCACCGACATGCCTCTTTGGTTTTGAAAGTGGGCCCAATCTCCAAAGTTTTTGTGAGCTTCCTCTCTATGTTCCGATTCTCCTTCTCCAAGTCATTGACTTTAGACTATAACTCCATATTCTGCACGTGTGTAGCATGCATAGCATCTTCAATGACAGACATTGCTTGTTGTAGGTTCTGGTTCTCTCTATCCTTCTCAGCCAATAATCTATCCTTTTCCATCAAAGACTGCATATTCCCTTGTAATCTTGTCTGCATATTTGTCAAGGTTTGATGAGCCCCTGCTAATCCTTGTGTGACAATTCTGCATGTGTATCCATACAATCCTCCATTACCTTCACAAGCAAACTTTACAAATGATGTAAGCCCTTCAAATTGTGGTGGCCTTCAAGTGAGTGGATCGGGTGGATAAATGCACCCATCAACCCAAAGGTCCACATTTTTTTTCCCTGCATTTCTTTCTTGTTGCATCCTGCATCTTATTGCATCATCTCTTTCCACAGTTCTTTTGAACATTGGTGCATATTCATCCTCCAATTGAAAGTGAATATCTCTCTTTCTCTTGGTACATCCTGCCGCTGCATTCTGCAAAAAAAAAGTATGCTAATGTTAACTTGGATTAACATTCAAATCGCAAAACTACACCCCTTTGATTCACTATATCTGTGTTTTTTTTAAAACCCAGTTGGTTCTTGTCTCTTTCTCTTGCTTTCAGTCTTGATAGACCCTAATCAACCCCTAATCAGCCTGTAATCTTAGCTTTTAATCTACCTCTAATTAGCATCAAATATTATCTTCTGTTCTATCCAAAATATTATCTCTCTCTCTCTCTCTCTCTCTCTCTCTCTCTCTCTCTCTCTCTCTACAAAAATTCATCAAGGAAACCCTAAACACATTCATACTGAAGCTTGGCTAGTGGAAAACAATAACATCATCTTATCTTCTGCCCTAATTTACTATCTATCACTCTATCACTTATTTTCTTTGTTCATCTCACACAGTCCTCTCTGTCCCCCCTTCTCCCCTCCTCTCTCTCTCTCTCTCCCCCCTCTCTCTCTCTCTATGAATTGATGCTTAAGGACTGAACAAACAATTGTGAAGAATAATATCACAAAGATTTAAAAAATAAAGATACCTCCATTATCACTGGATTGCTTGTAGTATAGACTGTTGAAAACGGAGATTTCTTACTGCATATTTCTGAAGAGGAAGATGGCTTGTAGCAGGGTAGAGTGTGTTGTAAATAGAGATTCTTTTATTTCAACAAATGGTATCAAAACTACTCCTCAATGCTGCTTCAGAAGAACTCGTATGCAAGAAACCATATTCTGGAGGGAAAGAGAAGAATGCACAAAATTTGGAACAAAACTAGAGCTTTCTGAGGGAATGAAAAAATGCCCAGAAATAGGTATATACTTGTCCAAAAAAGATGAAAATTTACAAGGAAACTCTCGAGTCAAAAAGGTGTCTCTGGGTAAAAAATAATCTTAAAATATGATGTGTATGTCATTTTATATCGTTTTTTAACTTCCGCCCTTTTAAGAAGCGAGAATGAGAATGATTGAAAAGTCGTGAGGGCACTAAAGAGGGCATTAAAGAGTCATGAGGGCATTAAAAAATGATTGGCTGCGTTTTTAGAAAAAATAGAATTGTATTTTTTTAGTTATGAGGATTTTGAGAAAAAGTGACCTTATCCTGCAGTTTGGGAATAAAATAATAGGTGAAATCTATTGAAAACACAAAAATGAGATTTGCTTGATTGTAGAAGATCTCTTTTTATAATATTATTTTGGAATCTCTTTTTAGAGAGAGAGAGGTGAGAGAAACCCCTTAAGGGGCAAAAAAGAGAGTCCATATTTCTCCTAATGCTTGGCCTTGAAGCTCCCATTTAAGGTCCATTCCACTATGATTGCACCTTTCCTTCCTCTTTTGTTGACCTCCTTCCTCTAAGGCATGCAAACCCTACTATACCTCATGGCCTTCAAGCTCCCATTTAAGGTCCATTCCACTATGATTGCACATTTCCTGCCTCTTTTGTTGACCTCCTTCCTCTAAGGCATGCAAACCCTACTATACCTTGTTTTGATCAGCCAATTAAAGCTCACTTCAAGCTCCTCAACCTCTAAAATCTCAGCCCTCAAGAGCTCCTTCAACTATTCTTGGCTACACTTACTCAGATTGAAGATATGGAGCTGTTGGTATTTCTTATGGATAGCCATGAAAGCTCCACTTAAAGCTTTCATTTACTGAAGAGCAAGCTCAATATCAAGCACCGGATCCCCCACCATTAGAGGAAGCACCAAGCTCTTGAAGATTATACCCATTGGTGTGCTTTGACTACTCGATCTAACTTAATGGAGAACTTGAATCATTGTGGGATCACACTTCATCCACCCACTTCAAGCAATGAAGAGGTATGTTAATCCAATCTTAATCTCCATCTTACTAAGCTTAATCCTTTTTTGGAGAGATTAAGAATGCATATTGCCCACATTGAATAATTCTTCATTGAATGCATGCTACCCATATGGAATGGTAGCCTAATTGCTTTCCATTTTGTTTCCAATGCATCATCTTCATTGGTTATTGTTGATTCTAATACTTACATGATCATGTGTGTGTTGAATTGATCCCAAGTGGCTAATAACCTATTGTAAAAGGGTAAGTGGTAGCCATTGCATCACTAGACTACCAAGGTAAGCCCCACCCAAGCTCTTGTTCAATCCTTGCATCTTATAAAAAGGCCCAATGTCTATTTTCCAATGCATCTCATGCTAATTGCATAATTAAAATTATCTACCATGTATACTCTAACTAAGGAAAAAGGCTGATGCCAACGAGGTGGTAAGCCAAAAGAGAGATGATCCTCCCTTACCACTTAAGACCTTGAAGGGGTGCACAACCTAGCCCGTGGGAAACTTTTCCCACCTCTTAATGATTTAGAGCTTGATACTTGTATGAAAGTGCATGTATACTCCATGGTCACCCCATTCCGGATGAGATACCCCCTGATTTGACACAGTTTCAATGATCAAGACACCCATGTATGACACTTGTAGTCAATGCAATATATATGACACTAAGGCTCCCTCATGCAATGATGATAGAGAAAATGGATGCTTAAATGTACTTGGGATTATGCTTAATATGCTCAAGATGTTTCTTACTATGATGCTTAGGCTCTTTAGCCCATGAGCCACCCATACAGTGCATGTTGGAATTGGAACAGAAAATGTTTTAGTCACATGCACTCAAGAATAGTCATAGAAAGCTTGTTGCAATCATTCCCTATATCTCATCTTGAAGAGGCTTCATCCCCTTTGATTTGAATCAAAAATATCCCCAATTAGAGTTACGGTCTAAAAGACATGGCCATTTTTGTGCATTGATATCATTGTGGACAGGGTGTAGACTGCTTCAAGACAAGCATAGATATCCAATTGCAAAATTCTCTTATCATTTTTTGTCATAAATATTTATAGCTCATCTCAAAGATATATTTTTCCTCTTTGATTTGAATCAAAAATATCCTTAGAGTTTCCTACTAGAAGTTACGCCCATTTTACTAACAGTGGGTCCTATTGTGTGGGCTAATTAATGGTAGGACAGAAAGGCAAAGGCAAGGCCCATGAGCAGATCAAGAGAGAGATCAGGGACTCTAGACCTCAATTAATGAAGAACCCAACCGAGTACAAGATTTTAATAGTGAGATGCAAGAGAAAGTGCCCAATATGGACCCTTATAGCATGCTCAATCATACCCCTTGTCAACATAAGATCCACCACATGGAAAGACGCACTGATATGGCTTGCCAATCATCATTAGATGCTCTCAAAAATAGATCTTGTAATTGAACAAATGGCCCTTTCCAACTCTCGGGCTCAACAAACATTGGAACACCTCATCACCCTTATAGCGCAATTAGCCACCACATTGGCACAAGACAAGACAAACGAGCCTAAGCATGAATCATGATAGCCTCCACCATTGGACCTGCTTCATGGCCCACATAGTATTATTAGAACTAAGGATATCCCTCCTCCTTCCACATTCAAGATTGGGAAATAGTCATGGTATTCATAAAGTGCTACATAGCAAACAACTATTCACTTCTATCATCATTGTTTCTGCTGCCGAATGCATACTTACCTTACTGCTTTTTTCCATTTCTAACTTCAATTTTCTTTTTAAAGTAACTTTTAGAAATGTTGCATTTTTTACAACAATGCTAATACTCTCTATTATCACCAAAATTATATTGCCTACTATAGAATCTAAAGCTTGTCCTCTTTGGCTCCCCCTTCCTTAGGACTATCCTCCTCTATTTTATTGTGCATCGTAACCTTGACCACGACCACCAGCTTAACCTCTGCCACTAGAACGTCTACCTCTACTAGTAGAGTAAAGCACCTATTCAGACTTATTCTTTCTTTGACAAGAAGAGAAATCCAAGCCAAGTTTCTTTTTCTCAAGTATCAGTATAGAAATCTTTAAATATGTAAAATTAGGGATATCATCTCTCGTATTCATAGATGACCTAAATCTCTTGTATTCATTCCAAGTCCATCTAAGTATGTGTGCACAATATCATCATCAACAACTACCACACTGATAGATCCAAGAGCTTCCACAATACTCTTGATCTTCAAGGCATACTCATTTATGGGTAGGTTCCTTTTTTTTACTTGGTTTAGGCAAAGCACATAATTCTCGATCGACTATTTTGATGTGATGTTGAGTGATTCCTTTGTGCTGGATGATATGGATTTGTTGGAAGTCGATGGTTCAAAAATCCTCTGCTTTATTGCTCCTGTGTGTCCATTTGGATCTCCATGCCAATTGGCAATGATCCATGAAACTCTTATATCATATCATCCATATAATGCACAATGTGTTGAGTCATAGAATATCTCAGGTGTCAATCCAATGTGCCTATTAAGATTAGCATGCCATGTGGCTGTTATCCTTGTAACAACTACTCTAATCCAATGTGCCTATTAAGATTTGCATGCCATGTGGCTGCTATCCTTGTAACAACTACTCTATAATACCCACGTTTCATTCAATGTATTGAGTCAAATCAAACTTCTATTCATTATAATAAATTTTATTTTGAAAAGAATCTCTGAGTATTCTTGTGCTATTATTTTCATTATATTTCATGTAAATGATATGATTAAAGTGATGTCTTGAAATTGAATCTATACTTTGTGTGGATGTACGTATCTGCATAAGTTTCGAATATCAATGTTTGTGTCTGTTTACAAAAGTATAAGCATCTATTAATGCCATGTTAATTTGTATGGCATATTCGTAATTACTAGATAGACTTAAAATGTTTATTATTTAGGGACTAATACATACTTCTTTATATCTAATGCATAGGTTATAATGCCTGAGAGAAGAACAAGAATTCTCTCAATAAAAGTACGTAATAGAAAAGATGAAGAGGAAAATTGAATCACTGATATGTATCATTGCTCGTCTTGGGTACATACGCATCCAAGTATGAAGGGAGCTTTCAAGGTGAAAGCATCTGCAATTGCAGATGTATCAAAGCACTGGAAGGGTAAAATTTTAGCTCTCAAAAAAAGAAACGTTGATTCTCACCTTGTAACAGACACGTTTATACAACATGTATTCATACAAAAAACAAATACATATTGCGCCCACTATGCCCTTTTAATAAAACATTACAAATAGTAAGTATTTGCAACTCATTGAGAATGAGAAACTTCATGATATTTATGTAACTACTTGTCTCGTATTTATAGAAGTATACCCTTCGGATTGCTGTGAGTGGAAAAATGTTGAGAGTTTCACAGGTTCTTTTAAGTGTTACCACCTCAAAATTGGTACATTTCTCTTTGAGGGGCGTACAGCTAAGCAAATCGCAAAGGACCCCTTGTTTTTTTCTATAACTCCAAGTACATATTGCCCAAGGGGAGTCGAGCATATAGAACCCTTGAGTCTATGCACATATCAAATCTCAATAGAATAGAATGGCCATTGTGTAGTAGCGATATTTTGCACATATGTAGCACAAAATTTTCAATATACATATTGAACTCTATGAAGCCAAGCACCGGCTCAAAGAACATACATCTAAGCTAGTTCATATCGATTGCAATTTTTACACATATGTTTAAGGAATGTAAGGATTTGAGACATACCAGAAGCACGTACATCATAAAAAGTGCATCTGAGGATTATGTAATAAGGATTCTAGGCAAAACTTAGACATAAAAAATAACTCACAATCTTGACACAGTGGAGTGTCGAGTCATAATAAGGGACATGGCTTTCAAGTCAAAATATTCTCTCTTAGTTGACTATTATCTTATTTTGGGATGGATCAGCTAACTTTCCTTTCCAATTATAGGTACTTTGTCATATGATAAACTTTATGCCTAGTATTTAAGTATTTAAGTATAGGTACTTTGTCATACGATAGACTTTATGCCTAGTATTTAAGTATCGTAGATGGAGGATGTCCAAGAGTAAATGATTGTGCCTTGATTAAGACACGTGTGAAAGTGCAGTTGTGGATGTTACTGTCATTTATGAGGGCCGCGAGCCCCAAGTGTTGCAAATGGAGGATGATTGGCCCTTGAGTATAATGCACCAAGAAATTACAACGTTAATGCAGAATCCACCTGTTAGCTTCTATTTTAAACTAGATAGTAGAAAAATTCAAAGTCGAGCTGAGAATACTGTTACCAGTGGAAAGTGTGTGGCTCCACATATTTTAGAAATTGTAGAGTCTCCCTAAAAATCCCAACATCACAAGTTGTAATATCCAACACTTGTGAATTTTTGATTTTTTTTTTGCCAATAGAATATTGTCGCTTGCAAACTTGTAATATTTAAAAATTATGATATTTATGTAAAATCATACACTTACTATACACTTTTCACATCAACATTTGCATATGCATGTAAACTTTACAAAGACGTAAATAAAGCAATAACTAAATATCATATGCGAATAATCCTTAATGGTTTAAAACTTAAGGTATTTAAGGTAAAACTAGTTTAGTTCTTGTTTCATTGTTTCATTTCACAGTTTCTCTTTTCATCTCCGTATATCCACCACATCCCTCCTACATACTACAATGAATGCTTGCACACACTTTGATGAGTTGATCCACGAGACTATCTTTGCTAGCCAGGGTGACGAGACATTTTAGGTTTTCTTTAAGAACTTCAACCTTGAAAGCGTGCTCTCATCACTGGATCCCCCCCTCAAGTTTTGGAAGACTTTGTGAGCACCATTGCTACTTACACATACTCCATCGAGGGATCTGACTTGGGTGCCTTTGGAACAGCTCATGGTATTTCAGGCACAGAAGAATCACCAAAAAGTGTTGAATAGGTGTCTGGCCCACGTGGATCCTTCACACAAAGTATGCACTATTCGCATGGGCAATGCACCAAGTACACCACCTTTGGATCTCGTGGAGTGTGATTGTGCATTATCTCCTTGCATTGGATACACCCCTAGAGGAGAAAAGCGATGAAGATACAACTCCACAGGTTGTTGCTATCACATACACGAGAGAAGAACCGATTTAAGAGCTCATAAATATTGAAGAGAAACATCGGGTGGTGGTAGAGCAAGGGTTTGGCTCTCATGGTACCATCTTCTTCAAAACAGCCACAAGTTGACAAACCCAACCTTGCCTCCTTGACGCCCATTGAAGTAGATGGTATACAATACTTGCTTCTATCAAATGTGCTACAATACTTGGAAATGAAGGAAGAAGAGTTGTTTTCCATCCAGGGATTCAATGGAAGACCTGATCGATTATAATTACATGGATGTGCAGCGACGATGGCAGAGATTGAAAGATATGATGGCACAAGCTTAGATACAGTGAGTGCCATCATAGTAGCACAAGAGCACATTACCTTGGTTGAAGAAGATTACCTTGTGTCGGATGTTGAATTTGAAGCACTACAACATGATCTGTTCGGCAGACCAAGGCCCCAATTTCCTACCAAGGAGTTTGTAGATCCCTCTGCCCAAAGAGGTGCCTCACTGACACACGAGAAAATGAAGATATAAGATTATCTAGAGAAGCTAATATTTCTACCTACCATATATTTTTATGCAACGAAACTTGTCAATAGGGTGCATCAAGTCCCCCGCAGTTCACTGGTGAAATCTTGGTCAAAAATGATGCCTATAGCTGCCCTATCCGAAGTCTGGCCTCTCGGGCCACTTTCTGGCCCTGCCCACCAACTTTAGACAGGGCAACTCCACGCATAATGTTTTGCCAAGATTTCACCAGTAGAGTCCGGGGGACCTACCGATGCACCCTACCGACAAGTTTCATCACTTTTTGATAACTCTAGGTTATTTGCTAAATATATTGTTTGATTTGGCTTTGTTATTCAGGACATACTGTATATAGATAAGTTTGCATCAAGGCAAGGAGGAGCTCGGCATGCAGATTGACGGAAGGATTTAGCTCTGAAGGAGTACATTAGCAACCTTGTTGCAAACTTGGTGGTCTTTCATAAGAAATGCTCACCATGAGAGCAAGAAACAATCATGAAAATTCAAGATTGACCAAGTTTGAATCTTTTCTAGCGATACATGTGACATCTAGCTTGGAGAAGGTGGTGCTAATCAAGCGGTCAAAGATTCTTTACTTGTTTGACCAAACTCGTGGTGGAGCAATTTGTGTGCTTGTTACATTAGGTGACCTTGCTAAAGTGTCAGATCCGCTTCTCCTGAAGAAAGAGCTGAAGGGAGAGCATGTCATTTTTGAAGCAAAGAAGGAACTTCCATTTTCATCGGAAGTTGGTCCCTCCTCTCCATTGATGAAAAAGCCAAGCAACGAATGAGAGTTCTTGTTGGCTATCGGCTTTTTGTATCTGCCATCACTATTAGCCATCGCATGTATTTTTCTTGATGAATATAAGATATTTTATTTTGTTCTTATAAATAAATATTTATTGAATAAATGTGTAGTTCATGTAAGTGTGACGATAATGTGTGGTATGTGAATGACGCATTCACATATGTTAACATAATCCAATTTAATTATGTCAATGTGTAATACTGCACTTACGATTGTGCATAAGCAATAACACAACTCTTATCCGTACGTATTACCACTTTCGATGCATACGTACGTTAAACAAAAATTAAGAGTCGTGCGTTTCAAGAAACAAAAGAAAATAACTTTACTCAATTATTTGAATTTAGTACACATCGCATGAGATATATATATATATATATATATATATATATATATATATATATATATATATATATATATATATATATATCAATGTGGTAGAGTATACAAAATTTTTTGGCCTTCCAAGATGTTATGGTGCTATAGTGCTCATTGCAAAACCTTGCATCATTAATCTCATAACCTATGGAGGAGTCCCCTTGCCCTGTCGAAGTCTAATGATGAAGTTTATGTCTTTATCTATGATTGTGACACACTTTGCATGGATGGCCGCTAGCTGTATATCATCGAACAAGTTGATGAGAAACCCCTCGGCAGTCGTTTGCAGGGCCTCCATAGCTGCAACAGTCCACCTTCCTTGCAGATGGACCATCCCGCACTCGTGCCCAAAATCTTCCCATCCCTTTCAGCTCCAAGTCTTGCATGACTTCTCGAACAACCTTATAAAAAAATATCTTTTCCGAATGAGAAGCTCGTATCCACGTTTGATTCTCCTTATCTCTCGAAGCGCAATAGTGCATGGTTTCCATCTCCTCTTCTTTAGTGGTGGTCGTTGTGCTCTATGGGGAGCACCTGTTGTTGCACTAGAGGAGGCTCCACCTTGTGCTCCATGTGGCATGCCTTGGCATGAGGTCTTCTCATGGTCGAAATGGCAATATGCTTGCTTGGTGTGTGCCAGGCAAGCTCGAAGAGGGCAAGATAGAGAAGAGACAGAGGTTGGGGTGTGAGAATGGAGGAAGCAAAGAAAGCAAGATGTGAAAATGAGAAGAAGAATGAAGTTTTTACCCATTTAAATCCCAAAACCGAGTTAATACAGCTTCATACGCACTATCCATTGTGTGATCGTAAATCCATAACCTTTTATCGAAATGCAACGAAACTTCACACCCGCACTCGTTAAATGGCCAAGAGCCCTTCTTTTTTTAAAAAAAATGCTTGCAAACCCCTAATCTGAAGTCTGGCATCTAGAGCCACTTTCCATTAATAATCAAGAAATCAACGTCACAACTACTAACCCTTAGAAACTTCGCACCACATAGATTATACAGAGGCATCAAGAGTAAAGTCTGCAACAAGAAATGGCAAAATTTTACATGTTTTTCCTATTGAAATTGATAGTGCTAGCAAAAACTGTAAGTAAGAGTTGAAAATACAGCGAAGATACATAGTCAAAGTTGAGAGTGAAGGACGAGAGTAAAAATTTAATTCATATTTTAAGGGTGCATACAACAGTTTTGCACTGGGACATAGTCATATGTCCAATGCGCGAGGAGAATACTCTGCCAAGAAAGATAACATTACAAACTGTGTTCATTCCATTGGAACGAATGCATCCTTCACTACTTGAAGAAAGATAACATTACAAACTGTGTTCATTCCATTGGAACGAATGCATCCTTCACTGCTTGAAGATTTCTTACAAGTTGGAAGTCCTTGGGAGTTACAGTGATGCACTTTGCATGTATTGCACAACGCTAAGCATCAATCATCAAGTTAACTAAAAATGCCTCCACAGCACACTGTAGAGCATGAAGACATTATTTTGTGAAGCGATCAAGTCTATCTTGACCTTGTGCCAAAAGCCACCTCCTACTTTCTGTGCCGTAGAGGTCTTGCACAATCTCGTGAACAAGTCTCAAGTGACACAACGAGATTCCATCACATTTGCAATCGATTCATCAGTACTTTCATTTGCTCTCTTTTGCAAGAGTTTAGCTTCATCTGCTCCTATAATCCTATACCACCAAGATAGCAATTCGATCATTGGATTGCTACCATTCACCCCTCCACCATGATCGGTTTTTCTTTTGTATGCACCACGTGCTATCCAATGTGAATTTTCCATCCCTTGTGTGGACTAAACTTTGATGCTTCCCTTTTCTGCAAAGTATGGCCCATATGCCTCAAGGATATGCTACAAAGACACATATCACACATGAGTAAAACTATGCTCAATAGTTTATAAAATTCATACAATTTTAATATCAACTTAGTACATACCATGTTATGTGTGATAGAGCCTTTGCCCCACACTTCCACCATGTTTTCGTAGAAGCTATGCACAGCATCGATAAATCCTTGCTTATCTTTATTGTTAAACACCAACTTGTGAAGTAAGGGAGTCAATCTGTTAAGACTTATCCAAACCTTAGCTTTGGTCAACCCTATTTTTCCTCCATTACTTCGATCAGGAACTGCAAAATGTAACTTTTTCCACCCATCCTAGTCCTATGGCCTACGAACCATGACATTCCCTTCCTCATTGATGGGTGCTGAGAGAAACTTCCTAGCCTTTGCTCCTCCAAAGTAAGGCTTTTTTGGCAAGTTACCAAACTTTCTTGATCTCTTCTCATTTTTTCCAATCGTCACTTGGTGCTTGTGTAGCCCAATGTTTTATAGCACTCACTCCACATTCCTACATGTTGCAATGGCTTCTTTTTCTAGTTGCATCCTATAAGTGAAGCAAATGTATTCATATACAAGTTTCTCCATGATTCTGACAAAAGCATGCAATGAAAAAATGTGAATATGATCCAATGGAATGTTGAAGATGGGCTTCCAAGTGGGATCTTCTCTATTGCGCGTCAGTGCAACACTTGTCACCCATTTCCAATTCTTCTTTCCGTCCTTTCCTTCCACCCTCTCTATCAAGCAATATAGGCATAGATTCTTTGTATTTGCACCATTGGAGATTCCACACATGCATTTTAAAGTTTTCAAGTCTCTTGCAAGATGTCGTTCAACCAAGTATTGACCATACCCTTCAACCAAGAGCATCTCACCATGTTCTTGATAATCGATGATGCTTGGAATGCTTGTGTGCATAAAGAATAGGTGTAGTACCTCAAATGTTTCCTTAGGAACTTCAAATGCAGCGAGCCACCACACATGGCACTCGGATTGAATAATAAAGTTCCCTGGGTTGTTCTTGTCGAATTGTAAAGCTCTATTCATCAAAGTTACATTAACTCTTTCAAGATTTACTCCTTTGACAATCTCACTTTCATCTAATTTTATAACAAATTGCAATTTACCATTATATTCCTCAACAGACATATTGTAGTACATTACCATTGCCGACTGCACCTTGTACAAATCTAAAAAATAATTGTTGAGTTCGGTGAACTTTACCTCATATACATTTTTGGTCCCAACCTTTAGTGTTTCCACACATTGAACATGCATGGAATCTCCTATCAGCTCCAAAACCTTTGTATTAAGATGCCACCGGGCCTCTATTAACTTTGAAGGTTGAGGAAGAGGCACGATTCTATTTCTCTTCACGACCAAACCCAGCCTTCACACCTTTGAATATCTTTCAGAAAGTCGTTGTGCTAATACCGGGCCTGTCACAAATGGATTGTGCATCCACAACTGAGAACTCGTTTGACACATCTTTTAATGTGCACTCAATCACCTTTTCCTTCATAGCCTTAAACTTAGAAATGCTCAAAGCATTTTCCAATGTACTTGCCTTCAGTAATCTACTAATACATGGTCCAACCTCACCCTCACCTAGGTTCTCATTCTGAGCTACCTTACATGATTTGATACATCACTTCCACTAGTCATTATTCACAATTAACTCATTGATTGCCTTCTTCTTTCGTTTGTGCTCCTGTGTTAGCTTGCTCTTGATCTTTCTCATGCCGTCCAATTGTGTCTTTGCCTCCTCATATATGAGATACTAATGTAATGGATAGTGTCGTGCATTGAAATAATTTGATTATTTTGTTGAATTATAGTGTCATTCAGCTGTACCACTTGTCCTATGAGCTATTGTATATGAAGTTGATGTGCAATGATCACATCATGACAATTTTTTATGGTTGCTTGGCAAGCTGTAAATACTTTGAATACCTGATCATTGAGCCACCTAATCTAACCAAGAAACCCATTTTCACCCTCACATACATACTTCAGCAAATTTGTGATTCCTGAGAAAGTTGAAGGTCTATTGTTTAAGGGGTCAATTGGGTAGATTCCTCCATCAACCCACAAGTCCAGATGTTTTAATCCCATTTGCATGTAACTCTGCAAAACTTCAGGGTTGACACTGGTATACTAGGTTGTTTTGAATAATGGGGCATATTCAATCTCTACCTCAATATGCAGCTTCTTCTTTTCTATATTCATTTTACTATTAGTAGAAACGGAGAGTCTACTTGGTTGTCACAGGAGGTAGAGTGGAGATACACAGAGAGGCACACAAAGGTGCTAAGGGAAAGGAGGGTGTAAGTAATTCGCTTTATTAATGAAGGTTGCATAAACACAAAGAAGAGGCCACAATAGAGCTATGAGAGTTTATAGATATGTGGAAAAATAGCTCAGAGGGTAGGGATGTCCAAGATTTTTCATATTTTAGACATTTTTATTTTATCTCCAAAAATATTTTTAAAAATACGAAATTTGACTAGTTGGTTTGTTTTTTAACCAAAAGCTAGAATATAAAAAATCCCCAAAATCTTAAAGGAACTTTTGAAATTTTATTTTTATTATTCTCGATTAAAAAATCAATTACCTCGTATCTACTAATCATTTTGCATTGAAAATGAAGCACCACACTCCCGTAACTAACTCCTTTTTTAATATAAAATTTGATTGAAAAAGACTTTTTGAATGAGGAGAGAGAGGGAATCTGAGTATATCTTTATAGATAATATAAAAAAGGTAAAACGAGATTGTAAAAGTGGAGAGAGAAGATGATTATTTTACTATTCTTCTCTCCTCTTTTCCTTGTTTTAAGGAGAAGAGAGGGGGGGCTAAAAGGCCCATTTGTGAGTTCATTATTTTCCTAATGCCTCCTGTTCATAACTTCAAGGCTTTCCCCTTGCCTCTGAGCTAGCAATGTCAGCTTTCGTTCTTGATCTTCCATTTCTTCTCTTAGCTTTTGCTGCTCTTCCTATGATGAGTCAGCCTCTTGGGTTAGTTTCTCCACCTCTCTTTCATACCTGCCAGCTCTTTCCTCCCTCAGTTCGTCCAATTCTTCTGTGGCTTTAGTGATTTTCACCATTTCAGCTTGCAGATATTCGTAGCGTGCCACAATCTCTTCATTGTGCCACTGTAGGCATCGTATGGCCTCGGTTTCTTCATTCAATCGCACCTACCATTCCCCTTCTGTCTCTTCCTGAGCTGTGGTTGCTCCTTCAACTTGTGAACTTCCCTTTAGACCATGGCTATTTGGCGTGTTTTCTCCAACCGAGATGCAGTCATGGCCTCTTTTTTGGCTTCAAGCTCTGCTACCGTGATGTTTTCTTCCTCCTTGGCTTTCTCTAATTGAGAGAGAAGCTCCTTGACATACTCGTCGTATTCTTCATGTGGCCTCTCTATTGCGAGGGTGGAGGTTGTGGAGCCTGCCACCTTTTGCCTCGAATCGGTGTTCGCTACAACTGGCCTTTTGGTTCCTACCAGGGGGGTTCCTTCACCTGCTCCTTGGCCCATTTCTTTATTCATGGTGGTGGTGGCAGGCGTCAGGAGAGTGGGAATGGGGATGATTGGGGCCTTTCCCCTGCCTTCTTGCACTATAGAAGGCATGAACTTTGGCACATGGGCGCTTGAGCTTGGCCCTTTGGGCTCGTGGGTTCCAGCTCATCTTGCCTGGACTGCTCAATGGACCTGTGCGTGGCAAGGAGGGCCATGTCTTCCTCGTCCCTTTTTTTCAACTCCTCCTCCTCATTCTTTCTCCTTCTTTCCTCCTCGGCCTTTTTGGACTCCCTACAAGCCTTCTGTAAGTCCGCCTTCTCTTGTTTCCTCCTCTCCTCTTCTTGCTTTCTTAGTGCAATTTTCTTCTTTATCTTCTTAGCCTTCCCCTGGCTAGTCTGCTCTTCTTCTTCCATGTCTTCTTCTTTCTCACTGAGTGTCCTTTCACCGGACTACATCTCCTGTTCCTTGTGAGGTGGTGACCTACTTAGCGTTTCATCTACTCCTTGTACTGCTTCTTCCTACCCTTGTCCTAAGGCTTGCCTAATGATAGTACTGAGGACCCCACCGAATCCAATGGTCAAGGCCTTTGAAGGTGAAGTTGTTCTTTTAGCCTTGGTGGCAGGGGATTCCCCCCCGGCGAGCTATCCTCTTGTTGCCAAAGATTTGTTGGTCTCAATGGTCTTCGTCACAAAATCGTTGAGATTAACCTCATCTAGCGACCTTGCTGCGATGCTCTCTAGCAGGGGAACCTTGATGCGGCTCATGATGGTGTTCTACCTCTAACTAGAGAACAACACGTGCACCATCTTGGCTTGGAGTTGGACTTCTAGATCCGGAATGTCCACCAAGCTAATGTCGTTGTTGGTGTGGACCTTTACCTTGTCCATTCCTAGCAAGGCATATACATCTCTCTTTGGCTTTCTCTCTACTTTGTTTGCCAAGCCCAATGTCTTTCCACCAACTCCAAGGTCAATTCAATCTACACCCGATGATTTTCATCTCCCTCATGCACACTTACAGTGCTCCAGTTCCAGTGAAAAGTCCTCGGGAACACTGCACACTGGAAGTAGTCCACCCCCTGGCCTACTGCTTCCACGTATTTCTGCAAATTTTATTGCTTGATGATCTTTCTCACATCATGTTCTTCAATGGCCATGTCTTCTCAGTTGAAGATATTCTGGAACTTGAACTGGTTGAAGGCTCGTGTTTCCAGGGAAAGACCATACTTTGCCTATTCTTCTTCTAAAAAAGAAAATTTCCCAACATTTTCTTGGCCTGCTATGATGGGTGCCTATCATGGAACCATATTCGCCATTAGTGTTATTTAGAATAATCACAAACAAAAGGAAACAATCACATATTTCTTGAACTGAATTGCTCGAGTGCAGAAATCGACGTTTCTTCCAATTATTCTGTTGATTTTAAATTTTATTGACCTTTTCCTCACAAGTTGTTCCATCCTACCAACGTGTGCCTTTTCTTTATTTTTTTCCTTGTGTGTTTCTTTATCTTTGCGTTACTTTACCCCCTTCCCCTTGGAATTGAGAAGAATCCCTCCTTGAAGGTAAGAGTGTAAAGGGCGTGTTGCGCATGGGTATAGTGCATTACTTCTGCATGAGCCAAGCATAGAAGTTTGGATTATATTCCATGTGAGCATACCAGTCCATGTCAAAAGGTCGAATGCCAAGTTGTGTGATGTAAGTAAGGACATCGAGCAAGAAGTCACCGAAGTCTATGCGACTCGCAATGTGCAGCTCCTCCGTAAGGATGCAATTTAAGTAGGGGTGTCCTTGAATATGTTCTTCCATGGGTCGATCAAGAATGGTTGCTAATACCCTATAAGAGGTTGGAGCAACATAAGTTGGGTTGTATTCCAATGTTTTAATTGTGCATCACTGCTCAGCATTTGTCATGACCTGACATCCCTCGAGCTCCCATTGGAGGTGAAGAGTGTACCATTTTTTCAAGAAATGGGAGTTGTTGGCTGCAAGTTGTTTCAAGTCTTCTATCTCTTGATCGTCGGCACAGGCTGGTCACTTGTCATATAAAGTGATGAGGCATTGTCACTGCGCTTGTTTGCTAGAAACCTTGGTGGCAATCAGCTCCACAGTTGCTTTGGAAGCTTTGACAAACACGAATTCCGCTTCTTCCCAGAAACAAGACTGTCTGTATTTCCTAAAGGGGATGCAATGACAGTGGAGAAGGAGAAGGGGAAGATGCGGGAGAGAAGAGCACACATAATGTAGGTGCTGTCCAACTAAACTGACAGCCTTGTTGCACTATCATATTATATATAAATAAATAATGGGCGGTCACAGTGTACACAAGCATGCCCAAAGGCCTTTTACCCCAACAACCTCCCACTAAAAGGCCAATGTGGCTGGGGAGTGAAAACAAAGAAAAGAAAAAAAAAAGAAAAGGTGAGAAATCATAACATCTAACCCAATGCCCAATCGAAAAGTGAGTTGTGCAAGAAGTGTCGAGAACCTCTATAGAAGAAGAGTCAAGCATCCCCGAGTCCATGACATCCAGGAGATAAGCGATCCTGCAGCTCCATACAATTGAGCAATCCAAGAATTCTTCTCATGAAGCAAGCACAACTCATCAATGCACGGCTGTAAAGCATCAGAGTCGCGCATAGTATCACCGTGGTGCATACAAGACAGTGGAGAGTAGTCAAACTCTCTAGAGTCAATCACTAAAAGAGAGCCAACATGTAGTCTTACTTTACCCCCTTCCCCTTGGAATTGAGAAGACATACTCGTCCAATAGGGTCTCAAGACTACATGTGTGCCTCAGCGAAGCGAAAGATTGACATATGGCTAGTTGTCCAGCCTGCAAAACTACACGAAAATGACTCTCATGAGCCTGCAAGGGGTCTAGCAACTGGCTACCAACATCCTGACCCTAACTGATATGCATAGCTATGTCATTTGGGCCAATAAGTGCCTCATTTTCAGCATAAAAAGCTTGTTGTAATGGCACTATAGCTGCTGTAAAGTCAGCCATAAAGCATATTGAACACTCATCAAGAGGCCTAAGAGGTGTATCTGTCTCATAGAAGATAGCATGACGGCTACGTGTGACCTACTAGGTATCCAAATCCCATAATATGTAGGCCTTAAAGTCACCATCTCCATAACCAAGGAGAATACATCTACGTGACATAGGCTCATGTAGCATACGTACAGATGCCTGGCAGCCAAACATCCTCAAGTAATCATAGGAGGGTTGCATGCCACTCCATGCCTCATGGGGTGTAATACCATCCAAGGTCAAGCACGGCATCCCGTTAACCAAATAGACTACTGTCATAAGGGCCTCAGCCCAAAATCCATAAGACAATCGAGTTGTGGTAAGCATTGAAGCAACCTTTGCATGTAAGGTCAGGCACATGCCATAGGCAATCCCATAATACCATATGTACAAGAAATCAATCCCATACTGCTGACAAGAGGTCCAAAAGCTGGGAGAGAGAGCATGACTCTCATAATCCATCTGCAAGCAACTAGGCCTACTACCAGCATAATCCATAAACATGTCAAGCATAACTTCAGCATCCTCAATTTGCACCAAGGGAAAAGCCCAAACACGGTGGGTAGCATGATCAACAAAGGATACAAAGTACGACGCTCCACCAAGTGATTGGGAAGGCATAGGTCCATATACTACACAATGGACAAGATCTAGAGGAGCATGCCTCGTACTATTGTCATAAGCCAAGGGGGCTCTGCAAGGACCAAGAGTACAATCAGGGTAAGCATCAAGATTTGTAAGTGACATAGGAGGCAGCAATGAGTCTGAACAAGTCAAGATCTCCATCTCTCTATGGTGCATATGGCCTAGGAGATAATGCCATAACAATGCATGTGGTATCCAAATAACTACAACCATAGAATCTCCCACATGAGAGACATGCACTGGGTAATGAGAACCAACTCTAGAACCTCTGGTCAAAACCAAGCAACCACAACAGATCTTCCATGACCTATCCTGAAGAGAAACAGAGTAACCTGCATCATGCAACTAACTGATAGAAATCAAGCTCTTACTGAGCATGGAAACATGTAAAAATCCCTAAGCATAAGAGAAGTCCCATTAGGCAAAGCTAGGTGTATGTCCCCTATACCAAGAATAGCATAAGTCTGCTCAAGCCCCAAAGAAATGCATCCATCAAACTCCCTGTAAGTAGAGAACCATGCTCTATGTGGAGTAACATGAAAAGTCGCCATAGAATCCAATAGCCAATCTGAGGTGTACGCCATATCACTGAGCAAGAAAGTTGTAGGGAAACTAGATGATAAGAGTACATGCTCAATTGCATCATCATGGGTAACAACACGTATCTCACCACTAGTAACACTGGTAACACCTGCTGCATCTCCTCTATCTCTGACTCTCTGCTCATGTCGAGTCCGTCTCTTTCTCTGCTACTCTCTAATCCATCTGAAACATTTTCTTTTAACATGCCCAAGCTTCCCACAATTGAAGCATACATGTGTAGAAGAAGAATCTGTAGAAGACGACAAGGAATCCAAGTCATCATGAATAGGGCTACCCATAGCATCCACAGAGCTCAAGGAGTCAAGGGCTGTCCCAACATAGGGAACCTGCTTATCAAGACAATTGTCAATAGAAGCACAAGTGGTAGAAGCATTCTGCTACAAGTACTCTTCTATCCTCACTGGAGAGGGAAGCACAGAAGGATCAACTAGGGATGTAGAAGCTCCCACATGAAAAAGACTCGTAGCTAAGTGCATGACACAACCAACTACAATAGTGTAAGGCCAAGACATCTGTCAAAAGAGCATACGGTATTCAGCCATGAAATCAACACATAACCATAACGGAAAACATGACTCTGCAGTACATCAAAACACATAGTAGCATCCAAGTCAATGCAAGACCAGTAAGTGGCATAAGATACTGCAATGGTCAAGCTCCAGGAGAAGCCCGAGTATCTATATAACAACATCCAAATAAGTGGCTCTGTAAAGTACATGATAGTAGACAAAGTGCATAGCCGGGTAAGCATTAAGAGCAACTGCTCTCTGACCTGTATGGGCAAAAGCAACCCAACTAGCATAGAAGCTAGGCAACACAGAAGCAACAAAGCCATAATTGCTAAACCCAAGCACTATTAAGAAGTCCCCTGATCAAGGAGTAACCCGCAAAGAACCAAGCATCAATCAACACTGAAAGCTCAATAACCAACTGCCAAGACAATGGAGCAAGCACTGCTCAAACATGTATCTACATCCAAGTAAATGCAAGATCCATAATCGAGGCATTAAGGGCCAAATAGCATCCAAGCTACATAAGTGATAAGCCAACTAAATGCAAACTACTCCACAAAATTCTCAAATGCAAGTCAATTCAAGCCCAAACATCTGCCATACTACAGCCGAACCCAAAAGCATCCACATCAGATATCAGTCCCATAATGGGTAGCATGGGGCATAAACCTTGTCAAGTGAAATGCCAACTGCAAAGAATATGATAGTGAACCAAGAATTGAGCTCTCCTCTTTGCTCAAGAAGCATCCAAGAGCATAAATATCAAAGCGACATCATCCAAATATATCAACATATCATCCCGAGTAGTCGCGAGCACCCGTAGACCATAGGCATAACCAAACTGGAGGTAAAATAATATGTCAACCAAGGTAGCATAAATCCCAACTAAGAACAAAGTGCCCACATCCAAATCAAGGCTCAATAGCATATCCGAGCATAAACCATGATGAACAAGCATCAATACATCTAACAAGATACCCGAATGTCAACGAAGAGCATTATGCATAAGCCATCCCTGATAAAACCTTGTTGCCTAAACAATGTACAGCAGGAAATCCCTGCATAAATCGAGCTATAAAAGCTCAAACGAAGCCCCAAAGCATCTCAAAACATTGGGCAAACATCCCCAAAGCATTTGGGCATCAAATATCAAGCCTTGAGAGCATCAGATAAGCTAAGAGCATAGCATTTTCTTGATGTAAATCAACTCCGATCTATTATAGAAAATTCTATTATCAGAATTTGGCAATCTGGCATCACCATTGCTCCGGAGCGTGCCAAAACCCCAAGTTAGACTTTTACCTTACCTAAATCGGGTTACGGATTCCCGAGATATGAGAAAAATTGGGATTTTTGAGCTAGATTTTGAAACAGGCACAAAAAAACGTGAGCTACTACTGTAGGGTATGCTTGTTATACTAAAGTTAAGGGGGAAAATGGGGGCATATAAGGTGCCCAATGAAGCCAAGGAACACCTACAAAGAGCCTATGAGGGCCGGGGAGAGGCAGGAGATGAAATCTTACCTCGGGGGGAAGAAGCCATGGCTAGCATTGAAGCTCCAAGCTCTAGGTCTTCAATCTGGGCTGAAGTAATGCCAAGCCAAGCTGCACAATCAAGCTCTGATTTTAGTTGAAGGGGATGCAATGGCAGTGGAAAAGGAGAAGAGAAAGTGGGAGAGAAGAGCACACACAATGTAGGTGCTATCCAACTGTATTGACAGCCTTATTGCACTATCATATTATATATGAATAAAGAATGGGCAGTCATAGTGTACATAGGCAGGCCCAGAGGCCTTTTGCCCCAACATTTCCATCGCCATAGGTTTGGTCCAAGAGTCCTAAGTCTAGGCGGCCATGGCTTTCAGCAAGCGACATGAAAATCACGTCCAAGCATCTAAGGCAAGTAACCAAGTCATCCCCCATATTTTCAGCTAAGTCTGTGGCCAAAGTTAGAATTGATCGCCACTCATAAGAGGGTCTGAGACTGGTAGGTGGTTGAGATTTGACAGAACTAGAGAGTTCAGCAACTAATGGTCGCAGCTTGGTTTGCCTCTTAGGTTGTAGCTCGGTAGCATGTTCGATGAGTCTGGTTGTGGTTGTGGTTGTCATGCTACTAGATGTTTCTGAGATTTGAGGGATTCCATCAGCTTCAAATTTGGGCGTTTTATTAGTTGCAGCCTACGATTTTGGATTATGGATTGGTTTAGGTGTTGTTGATCTAGGTTTAGGTGGTTCTATGGACTTGGCGGCCTGATTCTCTTATGGCCCGAGTGTCTCTAACTCATTGTTTCGTGTGGCCACAAGCTCGAGGGTGGCGTTTGAGTAGGACTTTTGGTTGTTTTGGCTTTGGATAGCCAAATCTAGGGGTTACACTCATAGTAGCCTTGCGCTTTCAATAAGGTTTTGGGGACCCATCACGGCTTACTGTTCGTCAATGTTTACGATTTCTCCTAGGTTTCAAGTATGGACCCTTAGCTCCACAAGGGCGTGGGTGTCTACTTCAAGGCAGTAGTCCTTGATGTTCAGGTACCCTTGATGTGTCTGGCAAGTTGCCGCGTCTCCATTGAAATATCCTCCTATGATTCTATCGTGTGCCTCTATAAGTACATCATGCATCTCATGCTCACACACGCATCTCCGCAGTAACCCGTCTTGTCCCAACAATCTGTAGAGTTAGCCTGCTATCAACTGATAGGGTTGGATCTTCAGGATGAGCAGCCTAAGTCCAGCCTTTTCTATTGGTCATTCTAATAGTTCGTACTCAAGCACTTGAACTATGTCATCTACCCAATATGGCATCATGTTGGCTCTAAACAAATTCGTTTCATTGGACAAGCTAAATAGATGTGTGTCTAGCAGTTCGTCTACAATGCCTTGCCTAGTGGCCTATGGGGATGCGAGACATATGGTCATCCATGTAATGTTGCTTCCCTTATGCACCACCATAGAGAAGTCAAACTCCAAAAGCAGAAGTAGCTATCTAGCGATGCGTCCTGTAGCGCAAGGCTTGTTAACTAGACACAATAAGGCTTGATGGTCAATAAAGAAGGCAAAAGGCGTAGCCAGAAGATAATGCCGAAATTTATTTATAGCAAACACCATGGCCAAGCTCTCTCTCTCTCCATTGTTGAGTAATTCATTTCGGTCTCAATTAGTTGTCTGCTAGCAAAGCTCACTGGGTAATCTAGGTTGTGTTCACGAGGTTGGCACAACACCACTCTTACAGCAAATTTCGATGCGTCAATGTACACATGAAACGTGAGTGCCCAATCTGGGGCTCGTAGAATTGGTGCTGTGGCAGAGCCTTTTTTAGTTCCTCATACGCGCATTGGCATTCCTCGGTCCATTTGAATATGATCAATAGCTTGTATAAAGGTCTAGCAATCAATGCATAGTTCAACATGAACCGTCGATAGTACCTTGTATGTCCTAAGAAGCACTGAACACCCTTGTAATCAATTGGGGATGGAAGGTCGACAATGACCCTGATCTTTGAGAAATATGTGGCAATACTGTTCTTCGACACCATATGTCCTAGGATGCATCCATGCTTCACCCAAAACGGGCACTTCAAGGGGGGGTATAGTCGACATCATTCAAAGATCACTTGTAGTTTGTTCTAAGTGTCCTCTCTAAGTAGAGTGAACACACAAGTGATCCACAAAGACCTCTAACTCCTTCCTCAGTATGTCTTTGAATATTGTACACATCAGTCATTTGAAGGAGGCTAGCGCATTAGTCAACCCAAAAGGCATGACTATGTTGGCAAAGACTCCCCATTCAGTGGCAAATGCGGTCTTATGCCTATCGTTAGGATGCACTTGCACCTAATTGTATCCAAAGAAACCATCCAAAAAACTATAGGCCTCTTTGCCAGCCACTCTCTCGAGCATGTGCTCGGTATATGGCAATGGATAATTATCTCTCTTCGTAGTTGTGTTTACCTTCTTGTAATTGATACACACTCTAATCTGTCCATTCTTCTTTAATACGATGACTATGGGGAAAACCCATTCCGTGTGTTCAATTTCGTAGATAGATCCAGCTCTCATTAGCTTGTTAATTTCTTCCTTGACAGCATGGGCATGCTTTGGATTCATGGGATATGGTCGCTACTTGACCAGTGTTGCAGCAGGTGTCATGGGTATGTTGTGAGTCACCACACTCAGGTCTACCCCTTTGAGCTCTTCTAGGGACCAAGCAAAGATGTCTATATACTCTCACAAGAGAGTGATGAGACTTGCTTCATCTTGCTCAGCCAAGTCATCGACTATAAAGACAGGTCGTGGGGTCTTCCCTTCCCTAGCTAAATTGACCTCTTTGACCTTAGCGGGTCCCTCGATTAGTTCGCTTGCTTGCCCCTATCATTTGGCTCCCAACAAGATCACCACCCTATCTCCCTTTTTTATCTTCGTAAATTGCTTTGGTAGGTCTTGCATTTTTTACTGCTCTTCTGTCTGTGTTTCTTTAGGTAGCTTCCATCGTTCCTCCCTTAACCGTCGGTGTCTTAGGTGGACGAATAGGTCCCCCTTGGTGCGTCTAGTCTTGGGAGATTGAGGTATTTCAAGATCACTATCTGAGCTGACTTCCAACTCAGAATCAAACTCTCCGTCTTTGCTAGAAGAGGGGCTCTTTTTGGGTGGTCGTAGCCCAAAAGATGAGTTTGTTCGCATCAGTGGTGCGTCACTCAGTTGCGTTAGGCCTGCCTGCTCGTAGTTGATTGTGCATGTGTGCTCCAGATTGCAGTCCTTGTGCTTGACTTCTTTCTCTACTCTAAGGGCGCTCTGCTTGCGTGGTTTGGGGTCCACTCGTATTTATTCGAGTATAAATCCCCCAATGTCGTATTCTATAGTATCGATTTTCCTTTCGCTCTCATCATTGAAGGGACAGCAATCCTCGTACTCATCGTCTCCCTGTCCGGTTGTGTATCATTCTCCAAGTTCTGATATATCTTTTCTTGTTGTTCTAGGATTAAAGCCCAATTGTACCTCAAGTTTAAATCGTATATCTTGGACTATTGCCATTCAGGCCCATCTAAGAGATCTTAGAGTGGCTTAAGATTCATTGTTGGATTGCCAGTCAACTTGTCGGTCAAGTACCCTATGATCTCCAAGAGCTCTCATCTATTGTTCGGGACTTGGAATGCAACAGGGTTGGGTCTTCCACGTACGCTTCCAGTCATCATGCAGACTGGCATTGAGGGTGTGTCCTTGGGCTCGCAAGTTGTCTCAATGGCTTGTTAGTACTCCTATATGTCCAAGAATGGTAGGTCGATGGTAGCAAGAACATGCATCCAGTCTCGCTCATCCTCAGGGCACGGAATATACTTCGTAAGGGCCCCATAGGATCCCCTAATCTAGCTATCACCCTTTAGCATGGTGGAGATGGCATCTATTTCAACCGACGTAGTTTTCCAAGTGTCCATCTCTACTCTTACAGCCTCCATTCGATTGCCTAAGAAGATGAGACCGTTTTCCCAATCTTCTACAATTGTCACGTTGCTCATCCAGAGTCAGTCTAGCAAGATGTCATAGTCCACTCCCTTTATGACTTTAAAGTCAACAGAGAACTAGATTCCTACAATCTTCACTGGCCAATTTTTCAACACTCTGAATGGTTTCACTTTCATTCCGTTAGCCAATGTGACGTTGAACGTAGCATTCTCGACCGCTAGGTTACCCAAGTTTGGAGTACTGCATAGCTTAGCACACACTTCTACCCCCATGTCTACAATTCCCTTTCTTGTGACATCCCCTAGAGCTAGGACTAATAGGACTGCATGCATTTCTATGCCTTCCCAAAAAGCATTGACGTGCAAGGATTTAAGCATGGAGTGCAGCGTCAGACTCGGTATTTGTGTTTTTGCGTCGTGCTTAGGCAAGCCTGTGGTAATTGGCTCATCTGATTCCTGGGAACCCACTATTTTAGCTCCTGCCATAGCATTGGATGCTGCCTAAGCTGATCGCCTAAGCTTAGAGTCACAGGGGTGGTCACTAGTATATTAAGGAGGTTACTAGCCGCTTTCCTTTCTCCTAATTCTGTGGTTCTTGGCCAATGGCCTTGACTAGTTTGTTGGCCCAAAGCATTTAGACTTTGTCTAGGCGGCCATGTTTGTGGTGCCATCAGCTCCCTTAATTTTGGTCATGGGAGAGAGAGTGGCATGCTTATGCTTGAGAGATCATCAATCTCGTCTTCTAGTATGGGCTCAACATCTTGGGCCTCCTTCACCAACTCTTTCACCTTCTTGATGGCTTCAAGTTGGTGCTTCGGGTTGGGGTACTCCTCGACCTTAGCACTTTCTTTTTCATCCATTTATGGAGTCAACGTTTCTTCCTCTGCGTCAATGACTTTCCTCCCCACACATGTAGTATTGTGACACTTTCGATTTAGAGGGTGACCTTAGCGTCTGGCCTTTTCTTCCTCCGTCTCTAACTCTTCTTTCCAAGTGAGGTTGCATCAAGATTGATAGGCCCTGGCAATGATATGCATGCATTCTTCATCTGCGCACGGTCATGACATGCAATGGGATAGGCATGATCTCCCCATCAAGTGTCTCGACACCGAACAAACCCAATGGAATCGATGGCTCATTTGTCGAGAACTAGAGGATGGCCTCCATCTAGGGAAATCAACAAAGAGATGAGTGATTCCACACTCAACACATCTCAGGTCAACCTTATCTCTATTTGCTTGCTCTCTTGAGGCAGCGTGAAGAAATGTGTCCTGGGTGACTGACACATAATTGGCTCTTGGGTCTGTGCTCCTAGGCCTCTTCCTCTCCCTCTACCTAATGCCATCACCGGTACTGGTCAATAGTCCATAAGGACTGCATTGCCTTCTTCATCGTACGATACATATGGGTTTACATAAGGCTCATCGCCATTAGGCTCGTCCACATAGTGGACTGGAGTATCACTTGGTGGATGGGTCATGTAGGGTCCAAGTGGTCTAGGGATACCTGTAGGATTTATCTCCATTCTAGGCATGGACGACTTAGCGTCATTAGGCATAGGGAGGGCCAATGGGGCTCCCCTTCTAAAAAAGTTTGATGGCTTGTTTGCAAGGTAGGGTTGACCATAAGGCTACGAGTATGGGAGTCTCTAAGATAGTCGACAATGCATGTCATCATGGCTGAACCTACCACAATTAGCACAAGGTCATGACCTAGGGTCCTGATACCCGGCTGGCAAGTGGTTTTCGCCACAATGCATGCATTGGATGTGTGGGTGTGTTGGTCATCTCATCATCTCCTATAGTTTGGTTGTGTCCATCCTAATATGTGCTACCTCTTGCCAATCAGTGCCCTTCCCTTTATCCTGCACGCTTGTGCCTGCTCTCTCACT
Source organism: Lygodium microphyllum (assembly GCF_053477565.2). Classification (NCBI taxonomy): domain Eukaryota; kingdom Viridiplantae; phylum Streptophyta; class Polypodiopsida; order Schizaeales; family Lygodiaceae; genus Lygodium; species Lygodium microphyllum. The sequence goes on along the minus strand of NC_141137.1, from coordinate 67,376,950 downwards.
CAGCGTTGAGGCCCTCTTGGAACTCCTTGCACTGAACTCTTCTCGATTTGAGCCTCTGGAGTTTCTTTCCTTGGGCTGGTCATCCACTCTAATAGCTTCTTCAAAGACCCTTGCCATTACATCTCGCTGCAAGCTTGAGTTGCCGGCCAAGGCTTTGTAGAGCTCTTCACTTCTATTCCATTGATGAATACCGTGGATACCACTCTTTCAGTTGGTCTCTCACCCATAGGGATTCTCTTGAAGAGGCTCCTCACATGGGTCACATAATCTCGAATATCCTCTTTCTCTCTCTGCTTGACGTTCATGAGTTGCACTAACACATTATCAGAGTACCCACGTTCGAAAAATATCTTAATGAAGAGACTTTTCAAGCCATTGAAATTGGCATGCTCTGTAGCATCCAAACTCGTATACCAAGTCCGGTCCTTTTCACCTAAGCATAGTCCGAAATCTTGGGAGCGTTGTGTAGGATCGGTGAGGTCGTTGGCCTCGCAGACCTACTTGAACTGCTCCACAAAGCTGTATGGGTCGTCATTTGCTTAGTATTTATCTAGCTACTTTGCCACCACATGAATTTTCGATTGGCTCTTAGAGCCTTGGTTGACTCCTAACCCTGCTAGCAGCAATATTGCTAATGCTACAACGGTTTGCTCTGCTGCCATGTTATCTAGCAGCCGCATCGTCAGGAGCTCACTCTCAGTGTGAGGTCTCCTTCTAGCTCTCTTGCTCTTCGACCAATTTCTACCCTGCTGGGACTAGCACTCTTTGAATCTCTCACATTTCCATGCTCTGGCGCAAGCTCCTAGTTTCCTGGTCCTGGTTGTATGTGGCTAGGCCTTACAAAGCCCTGCCTGCCAGCGTCCTCTCCTCCTCAAGATCTGCTATGATGTCCTCTATAGGTCTACGTGGTGTTCTAGCCGGATTTGAGCATCGTATTTGTTCATTAATTGCTAGACAGCCTCAAGAAAGTCTCCTAGGTCAAGTTCCTCATTGCTTCTACGGCCTAACCTGCCCTCTTCCATGTCTAGGACTTCCTCTTGCACCAAGTTGTCGATCAGGTTGATGAGGTCGCGTAGATCCACTTCGTCGATAGTGTCAAGCCTCGCTATGTCTGGATCTTTGGTCACGTTCCTTGCATGGTCCTACTTTTGGGGATTCAATCACCCTTCTAGGTCTTGGGATCTTCTCCTACTAGTGGGTTCTTTCAAGGTTTTATGTCTGAGTGAGTTCCTTGTTAATTGCAATTAGTCCTCAACTTACCCTCACTCTATGTGTGTGTGCGTGTGTCGATGCACTATGCGCAACCAGGCTCTTCACTCTCTTTGAGTGTGTTTCAGATGCTAGAAATTAGAGTGAGTGAGAAAACAAAGTGTTTGCACAGCTCTAGCGCTCTTGTGTATGGGTTGGCTTGATAGGGCTATGTATTCAATTTCTAGCTGTCCTCGCCGCCTTATAGGGTTTTTTGCCGCACTATTCTGTTTAGCTCGTTCAGGGTCAATTTGGGGTCTTACAACCAACCCACAATATCAGACACATCAAACTTATGGAAACAAGCTACTACATGATTCCAGACTGTTCAGCCACAATTTCTAAGTCGGTAACTACATGTGAGGCGTTCGATGGATTTTTTCAGTGCGGGTCACGCTCCTCGTTGGCCGAGGTTTGTCAAATTTCTAGATTTTCTCTCTCACACTGTGTCTGATTTACCAGAGTTTGATTTTGAAAATCGGACGTCTGATTTACTAGTGTCCGATTCTAAGAATCAGACAGTGTCAGATCCTATTGTCACAATCGAACAAGGTATGTTTGATTGGACGACTTAAGTTGGTCCGATTGGGATATGTCCGATTCTCGAAATCAGACAAGGGTGCTTGGTCTGATTCAAATGTATGTCTGATCGGACAAGTCACTGGGTCCGATTCTATAGTCCGATTGTTGCGATCGGACGAACGAGCATCCGATCTGACGAGGTGGTGTTTTCGATTTCTTCTGGTTCGATTCTCAGAATCAAACAGAGGTGGTGTGTCTGATTATGAGTTGGTCCAATTTTCAAAATCGGACGGGTATACCCAATCGAACTGGATGGGCTATCCGAGTCCGATCCTGGGAATCGAACTGTTAGAGTCCAATTCTAGGAATCGAACATTGCGGAAAGCGTTCGATTCCACCGGCCGAAAATGCGCATCGATCATGTTTTGCCAAAAATCTCCACTCTAATGTAGCCACCACCTACAAAAACTTCTAGGAATCAAGTAGGGCTATAGGTCAAGGGCATCCTATACCTGAATCTTGCTGAAAGCTCCAACATACTCCGATCGATCCAAAGTAGACTCATGACAACCTGCAAGTTCTCTCTCTCTCTCTCTCTCTCTCTCTCTCTCTCTCTCAAAGCAAGCACTACAAATGAGGCTTTCCCTAGTCACCCAGGACCTTAAACCCTTGTTGTGTACCACTATAGCCTTCCTGATCACTCCTCTTGCGACTCCGACACATTTGAGGACTCCAAGGAAGGGAGTGTGAGTGAGTGAGGGAGTGAGTGTGAGAGGGTGAGGGATCTTGGAGGTGAAGCCCTCCACCATCTCCTCTCTTCTTCTTCTCTTCTATTCTCTCATCTCGTGCATGACTATGGAGGATGGAGCTTGGAGGAAGAGGCTTGAGGGTACATCACAAATCATGGAGCTATCAGAGTGCTTGACAGAGGAAGCAACTCAATTGAGCATCAAGGTAAGCTCATTACACTCATAGAGAGGGATAGCACATCGGCTATGTGAGAGGTACCCATTAGTGCTCGCTTGAAACGCTTGAACAATAAGCGGTCTCCGTGGGTCTTGGCGGTTGAGCTTGAGCTCACGGCTCTACATTTTGGTTCCGTTGTCGGGACCAACAGATTCAAGCTTGAGCACTTGTACGCTTCAAATTGAGCATCGAAGTAAGGGTTTCATCTCCGAACAGGAGCTTGAGATAGATAGGATGTTTTGGGTTTTCAATCCGTGCTACAAGTAAGTATTTTTGGTTTTTGATGATTAGTTGAGTAAAATCATTTCAGTACTTTACTTTTGATTTTTGTCGCATTGAGAGTAGGATAGGAGGGAAAATCAGAATGAAAGCTTAGGGTTCTCACAAGCAAGCAAGAGAAGAGAAGAAAAGAAGAAGAAGAATCCACTTTGCCACACACCAAAGAATGAGTTCTCATTCACTTTTTGAACTTTATATACAAAACCCTATTTCCCTTGGGCGGTCATCCCCTTTTTACATGGCTAGCCATGGCCTATAGACCCTTTTTTCCATTGTTCTCCTATCTTCCTAGCTTCCTTTCCTACCACCCATCTACCTTTACAATTTGCACGAGTGAGAGCCCGGTGCTGTTAAAATAAATCATAATGCATCTTGCGCTCTTTTACAAAAGTATTGACTTGCACTTTTTCTTGTGCGCCCTTCTCCTTGATTTAGGACTCTTCTGTGCTTCTTGTGTTTCCATATTTTTGTTGGCGCGCCTTCATCTTCTACTTTAGATTTTTCGGATTTTCCACCTTGTTCGTCTGAGGGTTAACACTTGGTATGGTGCAAAAGTTAGAGGTATGATTTTTAGTGTTCCTTCTAGATGAAATTGTCATATCTAGAGGAATTTGAAGAGTTTCCTTTAATACTTGAAAGACCCTAGTTATGAATGGTAAAAGTTATCCAAGATTGAGGAAAATGCACTACCATCTTTATGATATGATGTTTTTGTATTAAAAATTTGACATGGTACCTAGAAGACCTTTGGAAAAAATAAGCAAAGAAGAAAAGGAGGAAAGCAGTGAATCAACCCTAATAGAGACCTCTAAAGATTAAGAGGAAACCTCTTCTATAGACTAACAAATGGATATGGGAGTTTCTACTATTGTCTTGGAGCAAGAACCTTGCATTTGTGAGGCTACTGAAGAATAACTAGAGGGGAGAATAGAAGAGATAGATCGACTATTTACTAGCAAGACCCTAGATTCTAACAAAGAAAAGTTAATGGAGAATATGCTCAACACTAACCTCAACAAGAGGGAGAAAACCGTTTATCAAGGTATATTGAAAAAATGTTCAGAACTTTTATTACATCTTGCGATTACATTAGAGGATATAGAGGAGAGAAGTTTACATTTGATTTTGAAAAGGCTGCAAAACCTCTATGCCAAAAGTTGCAACCCTTGTCAATTGAATAAGCAAGAGTTTTAAATGGAGAAGTGGAATAAGAAGAATGGAGGATGGTAGATTTAGGTGGATCTCAAACCATTGAATTTCTAGGTCTAGTCACAAGTATTATTTAATCAATCAAAGCCCCACTAGTTCTTCTCAAGCCACCATAAGGGGGAACCTTCCTTGCATGTTTGATGAGCTTGTCTAGGTGGTGCTTTACACTCTAGATAGTACTAATTAGTCCCCCATGGAAATTATGGTGGCAAGACCCAAGGGAGAGTACATGCTGGCATTAATCTTATCATAGCACAACATCCATGATACATCTCTTTAGTCACATCCATAAATAGGCCATATTTAGGCACAAGCATTTCCATGCACATCAACAATCCACTTTGAAAAACCAGATCTTAATCACAACATCTCAATAAGATTCCATTACACAATACACATCTTCAACAACCTCGTATCCATTAAATAGAAGGTGTGATTCAAGGAAGCACAATATCTTATAGTTATCTCAATTTAGATACCAAAGAGTGATCTCTGACTTCATCAACAAATCATATAGACATCACATCTCATGACTATCCTCATAATATTACTATATGATCCTTGTCTTTATGATAAGGCATGCATGCATATATGACCATTACATGATCCCTACCTTAGAAGATAGCACATCCACACAAGCACAAGATGCAATTCAATTAATCCTCATATTTTCTTATCATAACTATCATTTCACTTCCCTTTGCATGATCCTTATCCTCAATAGCTTCACAAAATACCATTCTAGAATTTGTACATTTCTTACAAGATCCCTATGATATCCCTTATAAGCATAAGGTATAACTCAGGAACGCTTGGTAATATTAGTACATAATATTTGTCTTAGGTGATAATGATTCTCTTGTATTGAAAGTGAGTTTGCAATAACATTATGCCATTTTTTCTAGCTCTAATGGCACTTCAAGCAACATAAAGAGCTAAATACCACTTAAAGAACACCATCTTACATGCATGCTTCCTAGCTCTTTTAGCCTTTCCAACTTGAGGGGTTAAAATACATGACATGAAGTATCCTTTATTATATTCTTATGTGCAATTCCTTTCCCTAACAATGATAGTATTCCTGCATCCAAATCATACACAAGTTCTTAAAACCCCTTAGATAAATGTATGGATGAGTGCATGGTCACAATCTATTAAAATTCCTCTTACTTTTGTTCAAGAAGATAGTATGCTAGAAAAACCTAGGACCCTAGAATGTCAATGAAACCTTGCCCCGACATGATATGATTCCAATAATTATACATGCTATATCACAAAAAGAAAGAAAAGAAGGTGACAGAGGATAAACACGCTATGGATGCTTTTGTTTTTCCTTATTGAAGATTTAGGGCTTACATGTTGCCAAAACCTTTTGTAATATTAACTAGTTGTCACTTCCTACCTCAAATGGTCAACAATGTTGAACTTTATAAAAGGTTTTTCAAATGGACCATGGATTTGGGAGAGTTGGGAGAAGGACAAGAGAGCTATTCACTTGAAGTCAGATCTACTAAATAAGAAAGTGGATGTGACACATTGCAATTAATGGTTTTGTGTCCCAAACTTTGAATTGCATGGAAAAGGTTGTTAAACCTTACTAGATCTAATAAGTGAGGAACATGTACATGTAGTTGATGAGAATTTGGATATTTGTCATGTACTTGATACATGGCATTGATCTAATAGTATAGGTGAAACTTACATAGATGGTGGAGCCAAATTTTTGGTAATTACCACATGCTTGGAACAATCACATTGTTATCCATCAAGACTCAAAATAGGTCAATCGTCGCACTTGGTTCATATTTTTCGGGGGGAGGGGTTGTTCCAACATTATGTTTTTGCTGGGGATTGAACTCAACCCCTCTACCCATATGGAAAAATCTCATGTTCACTTCCCTAAAACGGCGCGTGACTAGGATCTAAGATTGAACCCTAGGAACAGCTCTTGTCTTAAATTTCCATATTAGGAAAACACATGTTATCAAGTCCACCCAACCATTGATGATTTTTCATCAAGGAAATATGATTGCCTGCTTTCCATTTGAACATAGATTTTCTTTAGTTTTCTAAACGTATCATACTACTATGCTATTTGACATTTGAAAACAGCTTCCTTAATTCTTTCTTTCACTAGGTTTGTTTCATGTCTTCTTAAGGCACAACACAAAAGCAATGAAGACAATCCTTTCAAAACATTTGTATTATGATTTAATATTATTTGCATTGAATTTGTACTTATAGAGCTAGATACAAATATCCACACTCATCTTCAAAGCAATAACTAGTCCCATAGTTCTCAAGCTCTCGATGCTTGCCGCATCATACTCCTACGGATTTCTAATCCATCATAGGATCAACTACGCAATTATCCTTTTCTGACTAGACTTCCCTTGGCTACCTATTCCCATAGGAGGAAACCTTCTGTAAGTGAAACAAAACCGTCTCAAATTGAGCCCCAACACTGCCCTTGGGGGAGCACAAAATACTCAACCCTACCCATCATCTAGGCATAAGTAAAAGATCTTATAAATTTCTAGATGAATTTTGCAAACAAATTGCAAACCAAGGTACTGACTAATTAGTCCTCAAATAATATTTTAATGGTTTAATGCGAAAGGAGCTTTATGTTTTTTATATGACCCTGTTTCTTTAATTTTAGCAGTTGCATTAAGCCAAGCAATATTTTCACTAATTAATTCTTCGATAATATTACAACATACCACCAAGTAGAATTACATGTTTTTACCATTATATGCACTTTATCATGTGCAAATCATCTCGACTTTTTGTTAATTTTTGCCATTATATGGATTGGGTAATAATTGTAGTATGTTTAGGTTGCCTCGACTTAATTAACTAGCAAATGGTCAAAACCATTTGGATTTCTCTCTATGCTCACAATTCCATATGGTATTGTTGTTCATGTGCAATGTGAAATTATGATGTTTCTAAAGTTGTGACTATTGCCATAGATTTATCCTACGATCCTACAACCTCAAAAGATTGCCAAAATCAAGATTGGTGTGACTACATTGAATAGGCAAGAGCTCTGTGTACTCGCATTCATCATGAGAAAGTAAGCTAGATACAAGAGCTTAGTCACACAAAAGAAGAAAACTTAATTCATGAGAAAAATTTGTAAACTATAACAAAAAGCTACTATTGTCGTTCTTTTTTTCTGAAGGCAAAGACTCCCCTTTTGATGTAGTTCTGACTATTATTAGCTCATGGGGTATTAACATAGTTCCTCTACCCCCCTTTTATAATCATTGATAGTAGTAGCTCCTTATTTATCTTCTCAATAGTATTTATATAAATAACAACATTGGAAAAATAGTATCTACATGAATGGCACAAAATGAAGAATTTGGCATGTATACCAAGTGAGGAAATCCACATCTTTGGCCCCTCGTGCAAAAGCTACCCCATCCAAGTATCTCCTTACACCTCTAAATATCTCTATCCATGACAAGAATTTGGCTAGATGGATGAATGGCAAACATCCTTGAAGATGAGAAGTGGATAACTTCATGGGATTGGATATGTGCATGAGGATGATTACAAAGTTATGGTACTCTAGCAATATCCACAATGCCATATGCCTACACATCATGGGGATATTGTGCATCAAGCTAGGAAATTCAAAGATTAGTAGATGAGAGAGATTTGAGAGGGATGAAACCTACAAAGGTTGAACCATATACTACCATATATAAGTCATCACTCTCAAAGTGCCATAGCATTTGCAATGTGGTGCCAGTGTTAATGGACATGGGATCTTCAAGTGTCATAGCCTTGCAATGTGGCATTAATATTGATGGACAAGTAGGCCATTTCAGCACGAGAAACACATCACCATGATTATTGCTAGTTTCAACCATGATATATATAATGCTTGTGGTAATATTCATGTTATTATTATGTTGATGTTACTACTTATTATTGTGGAGATTAAGGTTATATAAAGTGTAGAGGAGAGAGACTATTGTTAATGTCACTATTGAATTTGTTTTGATGGTGATTAAGGTTGTAGAAGGTGTTTTGAAGAGAGAATGTACTAGGCTATAAGATTTTGAAGAGAGAGGATAAGGTTATCAAGGAGAGAGGAATTTTTTAGTGATTTAGGCATGGATAGGAAGCGGGTAGAAGTAGGCATCCTATTGGTCACTAAGAAAAGTGTCCTCATTGACTACTATGGACAAAAAGGTCATCAATGGGCATGCAAACTAACTTGATTGCAATCAGGGCATCAACTTGTCACATGAAGATGAATGCCAAGCAACAAATCAAGGAACACGTTGAGTGCAACAAGGCATATGTGACACCCATGGGGTCCATGAGTAGTTGTAAGCATGAAATAGTGTAAAGCTTGGATCCTTTAAATATCATCAAATCAGGCCTAATTTGATGGGATATATGAGAGGCTTGTGTAGCCATTCATCAAGTCCTCAAACCCTAGTTATGCCATCACCAAAATGTTCATCATCTTCTCCTACTTGATGCTCTTCTTGAACTTTAATAGCATCATGTTCCAAACCTACATCTTGACATAGGATTTGATTTTTAAGGTCCATATGGATGTTCATGAGGTCCTCTGCCCCACCAACTTGATCTCATGGTACTTCATGGCCACCTCCCACCCAAAGTTCTTGAAATTGAATTTAGGAAGGCGTTTGAGGACTCGAAGCAAGATGAGACAAGTAGTCTCAAAGAGGGGCATGATGCCATGCCTTACTTTGAAGGGGGGGGGGGGGGGGGGGGGGGTGTGTGTGTGTGTGTGTGTTGAAGTGAGAATATCAATTTATGGTGAATGAGGGTGAGAAAAGAAGTTGATGAGATTACTACTACACAATGCGATTGCATAGTGGGGGGCTAGGTTTGTTGGAAATATTCTCTGCCTATAATGGTCTTTTTTAATCCCTTTTTAGACTAAAACCATCAATAAAAGCTTTGTTAAGCTCCTTTGGCATCTACGATTGGCAATCCAATTCCAAATACATTGATCAACAAACTTCTTGCAAGAATCAACACAATCCTAAATAGCCAGAGAGGATTTCATGTATATATTAGCCTTCTTACAAGACATGACATCATCCCAACCCAAATTGCTTTAGCTACCACATGGAAGTCTTACACTAGTGATCCAAGAGCTTAGTATTTCCACCCTCTTTTGATGTGACTTTGGCCAATTGAGACACAGGGTTACCTGTTTGGTCAAGTAGCACTTGCTTTCTTGCTGACATTGCACTGAAGTCTGCTTGTTGTATACTTTGGAGTAATCGCCTTTTGCTTCAAACTACTAAGTCTATCAAGAGCCCACCTTTGGCACATTATACCCCTTTGGCATTTGATCATCAAGGAATTGAGGATCTCAAAGATTTTGCTGGTCACATGTATGCAGCAATCCACCTTGAATGTCAACATGAGTGTCAGTTACCAAGATGTAAATAGATAGGTACCAAGCACAATAAGTGAACCAAATCCCTTTTAGTCAACAGTAAACAATCCTGGAGAGTTTTTCTCTGCATCTTTACCTAGAGGCGACGAATCTCAGGAATCCTCCATAAAGGAACACCCATGGCAACAGAAACTGAGCAATAGCAGAAGCAGGCCATCCCAACAATAGTCTCTGCTATTTTGAAAGCCCCGGAGTGAGAGACGCACAACCCAGTGTGGTACTACAGAGAGAGAAGCAGCTAGTGAGCTAGAAGTTCATTTCACTCAGCTTTGTGTTTAACTCAACCATTCGATCAAGCTTGGCCTTGAACTTTGGATTTTCCACATCAAGCACAACATGGAATATTTTGGTAGTTGTCCTGTTCGTCTCAATAATCGCACTCATATTAAACTCCTTCATCTTAAGACCAATGCCTTCATAAAATATTGTCCTTTGACAATCATTCAGGGATTCCAACCAGTGACAGGAAGTTAATATCAAGGCTGAAAGAGATTGTTTCAAATCGCCTCAGCTCACCCCCTTGTTGCATCATCTCTGACATGCTCATGCTCTTCACTCAGCATGTGGCCCACTCGCTCAACCTTCCTCGCATCGCTATCTAGCTCCAATCTGCAGCTAGCTTCACTATCAACCTCCACATCCCCCAACTTGTCCGAGAAGGCCTCCTTCCTCTCAAAGTGGAAGGGTGTATCAACAATCACATGATAAGAAGCATACCAGGGCATCCCCCGCTTGTGCCACAAGACCTGCCATCAATTTTCCTAGATGAGATGTTAAGCTACATGTCTCAGTTCAAACTGTAGTATTTCATCATTTACATGAGGCAGATGCGATTCTTATTAATACATTCCTTTCCTTGCTCTGGAAAAAGGAGTCCCGGAGGTTCTGCAAGAACAGTATAGAGTTGTTCCAACAGGGCCCTTTATCCCACCAGCATTAATGGGTGTGAAAGAATCAATTGATAAGCAGATGGTTGGGGACAGGTTTGTAGCCAAAGGATAACAGTTGCTTGCCTTGGTTCATCAATAGCAATCTCTGTGGGACAAGCCGTTACGATTCCGTTTATCTACGTCTTACAGGAGTAGCATTGGCCAAAAGGCAAAGGTAGAACCTCATGTAGCTTCACATCATCTGCAGACTTCTTCTCATCTTGTCCAGATTCATCACCTAAGCTGCCGCTCCTCTGTAGAAATTTATGCGACGCGGAATGACTGTAACAAGGGCCCTAATGTGCTGCTTGCAAGTGAACAAACCAAGGGCCGAGTAGGTGCTGGTATCATGACAAAGCCCTTTCAGGTTCTTCCTTGACCAGCAGCACCCTTTTGAACTTACTTGCAGAGATACACCATTTGTTGTACTCACATCTACAGATAGTCACCTAGTAGAGTTCCCAGTTTGACGCCTTCATCTTGCTTGTTCCATAACGGTCAGAGTAGGACCTCTCTTCCACCAAATAGAGACAGGACACATCGTATTGAACAAATAATGGCTCATCACAGCATGCATGGCTACTCTACTTGCTGAATGCTGCCCCCTGCCCCTTGCTAGATAGACAAGAGGATGAAACCCCCTCAAAAGGGTGCTCTACCTCTCGCAGATGTTGCCAAGAATGTCTTAAAGCATTCGAATGTGATTGAAAGGTAGAGATCAAAGAGGGAAGTTGAGATTTCTTGAGCCAACTCCATAGGAGCTTGCAGGTAAGCTTGAAAAGGAGAAGGGAAAGAACTCTACTTCAAAAAGTAATTGTGACTTGAAACTCTGATAACTCCAATAGACTAGCTTCGACCATGGTGCCTCCAAAATTCACCTCAAAGTTGGTGATGAGCTACTAAATTTGACTTGAGTACTTCCAACTTGGCTGTGGCTCCTATGAGATCTCCAAGAAAGCCTACCAGTCCCCTCTGGTACTCCATTAAAGCTTCTTACAGCTAGTGTCCCTACTATACTTGTTTGACTAGGGCTTCCTTTTTTATAAAATATAATTGGATATGAGGAAAGAGAAGGAAGAGAGGATCAAAGACCAAGGCTCTAATACCAACTATAATGAAGAAGGCTGAGAGAGAGAGAGAGAGAGAGAGAGAGAGAGAGAGAGAGAGAGAGAATGAGTAGAAGAGAGAGAAAGAGAGGAAGAAGAGGAGAGAGAAATACTAGGAGAAGTGAGAGAAAGACAGGAAGAAGATAGAGATGCCAAGAAGAGGAGAGAGAAGGGAGGGGAAGCCATGAAAGCTGAAGGACAAGAAGATGAAGATGAAAGGGTAATTGTATTAGCTGATGGTCCCAAAAATGAAGCCCCTCTTATATCCCTAACTGTGTAGCTGGTATTTTCCCTATTTTCCTCGGGTACTTATATTTCCCCTTCTTTACGCTGTATTGTATTCGCTTATCGATCATGTGCTACTAGGTATCAAGTGGAGGGATTCCACAACCCTACTGCTGACTACTTAGCCTAAACATCAAACTATTTCCCTAGAGGAATTCCATGGTTAATCTTGTATGTTACATCGCTTTTGAGTAAAGCCCTTGTATATAAATAATGGAATAATGCATTTTGTTTTTCCTTCTTTTTCTATGACAAATCTTGTCTTGAAAAGAATTGTGTTTAATTTAACTTACCTTGTCATATATACATCCAAAGCAAACTATTGCATGAGTAACTAGTATTTTGCACTATATACCGATCCGCCTTGTACTTGTTGGATTACACTTGATGGGAAGATTTCATGAAGATCTTGGAAAATCTCTATTGTCATCCTAGATATTATGTGGAGTGCTTCATGGACACCGAGAGGCTTGCATATTTTGCAACTAATCTAAAAAGAGTCTAGAGGATGGAAGAGCTAAAACGCGTCAAGTTATTTCTATTCACGAAACCTAGAGTCAAAACCATCATAAATATAAACTATCAAAATATCTACCAAGTTCAATATATTTATGGTCAAGTGATTGGTATCATACTTCCTAATAGAATTGCTCACCTATGTAGGCTAAAACGAAACAATTATATCATTAAAGGTTTTTCCGAATAGCCACGTCAATATCGCCTTCTCAAAGCTCATGAAAAACCCCCTATGTATAAGGAAATACCAATTGCCAAGTTTCATGACTAAATCCTTAACGTATCAAAAGCTCTTTCTGAAGCTTGAACAATGTACATATTTATGCAATAACATGTAAGCTCTTTATAGTGTGAAAAATCACATCTAAAAGTTAGTCAAATTTTCCAAGTATCCCCACTACCAATCACTTTGTCTGACCAATAAGAAAAGAATTTTCCGTTAAAGCAAGTAAATCTGATGAGGGATTCAAATAGAAACCAATGCTAAAACATGGATTGAATAAATGGAAGACTATTTCTCTGTTGTGCTACTAGGACAAGCATAGCCAATCAGGCTATGATCACCTAACTTTGTCTCACTAGTGAGGCTTTTCTTCGCGCTGGTGAAACCAATGGTGCTGCAACAAAACCATTAGAGAGACCTACCAAACCTGGAAGCAAATTAAAGTGGCTCCCCAAGGAAGGTACTTATCGTCATAATACCAAATCCAAAAGATGGATGAGTTCTTTAGCTTGAGGCAACAAGGGTTGATAGTGGAGGGCCACTACTCTCGTTTTGTTACCCTCCTAACCCCTAAGATGACAATAACATAATAAGTAGCTTGTTTTTGTCAAGGCTTGAATTCACCACTGAATGGATAGCTAAAAGCCATGAAGCCCTTTGACCTTGGGGGTGTGGACTCCATTGCAATTTTCAGGCTACCCCATACATTTCAAACCAAGGATTTTCCTATCCAAAGAAAGCAAGAGTCAATCTTCAAAGGGGAAATCGAAATTGGGGTTGCCTCAATCTTGTATTCAATTTTCCAAACTACCCAACCATCAACAACAACCTAAATCATGCCAATGCCAATCAAGGAGCCCTAGCCCATTGCTTCAAGTGCAACTAGCTAAGCCACTTTCGAGCCCAATGCCCCCCCCCCCCCCCCCCAAGGCAAACAACACCAATGCAAACCCTCCTTGTAACCCCTAGCAAGGGATAATTTCAATAATCAACGGTGAGGACAAGTAGTGAGACAAGGTGCAGGTGGCCGGCTTGTTTCCTCACTAGGGAAGAAGAAGAAGACCATGCCATTTACAAAGAAGTAGAAAGACGCACCATCCATGCAACTATCAACAATCAAGAAGTTAGGTGCCAATACGCCATCCTACAAGTGTCTATGGAACACGAAGATAAATCTTTTCATATTCTTATTGATTATGGTACTACTCATTCCTTCATGCAACTATCAACAATCAAGAAGTTAGGTGTCGATACACCATCCTACAAGTGTCTATGGAACACGAAGATAAATCTTTTCATATTCTTATTGACTATGGTACTACTCATTCCTTCATGTCTCCTAAGTGTATAAAGAAGTTACCCCCTATGAAACTAATAGTTAAAGTAGCAAATGGGAAATAAGTCTATTCATCTCAAACAGTCAAAAATGTAGAACTCCACCTAGAAAATCAATGCACAAAGGAAAACATCCAGGTTCTATCCCTAGGAACTTATGACTGTCTCCTAGGTATGGATTGGCTAGTCCCTATTAGGCAAGCACTCATTGTGGGGAAGGAACAAATTACATTTAATGACATGAGAGGAACCTTAGTCTAGGCTCTTGAAAAGGTAAGAAAACATAGATTGCAATTAGCCAAAGTTAGCCGACTAATTAAGGGTCTAAGGACATGACTATCCATCTACCTAATCAAACTAAATAAGGTGGATCACCCATGGACCTTGAAGCACCTTCACGGCTTCGCGAGTACATTGATGTGTTCCTTGAATACCTAACGCAATTGCCTCCCATGAAGTAGATCATGAGATTAAGTTAACAGCATGAGGTGAATCGGTTGCAACAAAGCATTATAAATGTCTATTCCCCCGAAGCCATTGAACTAAAGGAATAGTTAAAGTAACTATTTGAACAAGGGTTCATCTAGCCCAATAACTCACCTTGGGGTGCCCCATGCTTTTCCATAAGAAAAAAGATGGGACCCTAAGGCTTTGTATTGATTATCGTAAATTGAATTAAGTAACCATCAAGAATAAACATCACATCACACAAATTGATGAGTTGCTTGATAAGCTTTATGGAGAAAAAATATTTTTGAAATTTGATCTAAGATCGAGTTACTACCAAATCCAAATTAAAGATGAGGATATCCCAAAGATCATTTTTAACACTAGGTATGGCCATTTTGAGTTTACGGTTATATGCTTTGGTTTGTATGATGCTCCTACTACTTTCAACAGATTAGTACATGATATTTTTAGGCATTACCTCATTTTTGTATTCTTCGATGATATCCTAGCCTATTCCAAAGAAGAAAAAGACCATCCAAACTACCTCTAAATTGTCATTGAGACCTTGAGGGCAAGTAATCCCTATGCAAAATGGAGAAAATACATATTATCCAAAAAGAATATCGAATACCTTGGCTTCATTGTCTTAGCTAGTCAATCCAGCTAAAGTGGAGGATGTCTAAGATTGGCCACCTTCACCACAGAGTGCTCATGAAATTAGAGGATTCCTAGGGCTCAAAGGATGGTACCGCATCTTTATCAAAACACTATGCTCTCATCACCACACCCTTGACTATTGTCAAACAGCTGACTAAGATGGTATGGACTCCTAAGTAGCAAGAGAGCTTTGACGAGCTAAAGGCATGTCTGTCTTCTACTGTGCTAATATTAAAGCTCCCCAAATTCTCTAAGGAATTCAAAGGTATCACTAATGCCATCATTGTAGCCATGGATTGCATACTTTCTCAAGAAGGTCGACCCATCACCTACTCTTCTTGAAAACTCAAACCATATGAGAAGGTAAACCCATCATCAACTCTTCTCAAAAACTCAAACCATACAAGAAGAATTATGCTACTCATGATTTGGAGCTATTAGCAAGTATTCATGCTCTCAAACTCTAGTGCCACTATCTACCTAGTTGTATATTTCACTCTTATCATTAATCATAAGATCCTTAAATGGGTTTTTACTTAGCCAAATCTCAACATGAAGTAAAGAAGATAAATTGAAGTCCTACAAGAGTTCAACTTCAAGATCAAATAGCACCATAACAAGGAAAATGTGGTAGTTGATACGCTCAATCCAAAAGCCTTCTTGAATGCCCTAATAATTGAAGATCATTCAAGACAAGGCATCCTTGCAAGTCTCATCTCAATACCTAGCAATCCCATTTTTTATGCAATGGCGACCCACCACTAAAGCCCCCAATGATCCAGAATACCTATAGATCAAAAGGATTGTCCATCTAGAGAAGAAGACCCCAAGGAAGAAGGCCAAGCTCAAGAACCATCTTCTTCAAGATGAGTTGATGTACTATATCAGCAAAGGCTTTATGTACCCAAAAATTGGAAGTTGAAGAATAAAATTTTACGGGAAGCACATGACAACCCTATTGGCGAACATCTAGGATATGCCAAGACTCTGAATGTAGTTAGGAGATGGAAATGAAAGAGAGTCGAAGCCATAAATATCTCCAAAGGTTATTTTGTTATTTAATGGCTCACATCTTGGTCTTTTCTTGCTATTTTTCAACATTCAACCTTCGCTTATTATCTTTTTAAAGTTACTATTTTTTGCAAATGCTATTTTTAGTGGTTTCTAAGACTAGTGCATTTGGTAACTTGTAGTACTTTTTGGTGGGTTCCTTGAATATTTTTTGCTTCAATAGCTAATATTTTTTATGAGTATTATGTATAGCAACTGCTATTTTTGGAGCAATTACTTAAATTAGTTGAAAGAACGTACACTAGCACGCTTGCTTTTTCAAATCCTACTTTGGTTCAACTTTATTGTTTGTTGGTAGTGGTGGTCTTTGTTATCTTTTCTTTAGGGTATGTTTGCTCTTTACTGCTAGAAAGATTTGGCATTTTGTTGTTGGTTTATGGTGATGCTAGGTTCACTTCCACCTTGATGAGCTAGATTTTATGGTCCGCCGTCTTTCAAATCCATTGTAAGTAGTTGCTTTCATGAAAACCTTGTGCTGCCACCAACCTTGTTAATACCCATCATGTCTTCACGGATCTTTCTTTTTGGCACCACTTGAAACTTCCTTGCCTCATCAATTGATAACTTGTAGGCCTTTTTCCATAAGATTATCTTGGGGTCCAATTGATTTTTTCCTTACTGCTTTTTCTTGGTTCTATGATGTGATTAAATGACACTTTGTTCTTCTCCAAAGATTCTTATAGACCCTATTGCTATCTCTTTTGCTACTTAAAGCATTGGATTGAGAATCTTGAGGGTTATGTTGATAGCTTATTACATGGGTTGCCTTGGCTCGATTGGCTAAATATATTTTTGTGGTGGAATCCATATGATAGCTAGCTATGTACTTGAATGGCATGCCACGTAACACACCTTTCCCCAAATCCTCATGGGTTAGGCAAAACATAAAGATGCTTGGCAATACTTTTTTCAATTTTAATAGATACAAATACTTTAGATTTCCAAACAATCGATAGGGCTCTCCTTTATACATGTTGATTTTAGCTTCGATGTGCAATAGTTTAAAGTGCCCCCATCTTGAACCAAGCATCATATATAAGTGTACTTGGATTAACTCTCATCATATGGGTCAAATTTGGTCATATGGACTGGTATTACTTTAAATCATATTGCTTTGTAGTCCATAGGGGTTCAAAATCTGTAAGAAAATAACGTGTAAAGGATACTTCCGATTTGTATATATACGAGCTCACAACTTTCCTATCCTAAAAGATACAACATATGATTATGATGAAGCAATATAAAGACATTACGAGAGGACCACTTACAAGTGTCTTGGTCCTAATTCTACTATATACAAATGGCATTGTGCTCATACCCAATTTCCAAAGTGACATGAGTAGTAGCTGATAGAGTTGAGGGCCCAGTCTAAATGCTATCCTCATACTAAGGGTGGAACTAGATATGCAAGTATCATTCACTCACATAGTCAAATGTAGAGTACTTCATCTTCGAATCTTATCCCTATATAGGAGCACTATTTTGTCTTGTACACCACCGTAGCTTTTTTACAGTATATGATTGACCATCTTTCAACAATCACACTACGATATCCAACTACGATCAACATTGTACATGGTTTTGTCTCATAGGCCAATTTTGGCCTCAAAAGACTATATATAAAATATGAAATTTGTATATATCATGCAATGCTATGTCAAGGAAATGTTCTTGCAATGTACATATCACCATATGAGAGATGTCTTAAGATAAAATGAATTGATGTGCAAATGATCATTTACACTTCTATCATCTAGCACATTGGCAAACCAACAAATTCAATGTCTTATTTCAAAATCATTTAAAAATAATGGTTTTGATCAAAATAGAGTGAATGCATGTGCTTAAAAGTCTTGCATGTTAGAGAGACCCTTGGATTTTAAGGAGTAGAAGACCTTCAAATACTTTTGTTTGAAGCGAGTAAAGAGAGAGATTAGCATGTTTTAATGCCAAAATAACTTATAAGAGTGTAAAGAAACATTTATAAAAAGGTAAAGCTAACCTTTGAAATCACAATGTAAATACAAATGATCCATGGTAGACGTAGAGTATGCAAGCTCAAAGGAACCATTTGTCTAATTATCCTTTTCTTACAACAAATTTTGATACGTGGAAGTGATGCTAAGAAATGATGTCAATTAGTACATTATTTGTTTGCATTGCTTTTTAGGGAACATGCTATTGGAATGGTAAGATAACAAGGTGATTCTTCTTCAAAAAATTACCCACAGTTAACATGTTTTAAATGGTCCATTTTTAGAAAAGAATACTAATAACAAAAGAGCAATGCTCCCATAAATGCTAGTGCATCCTTGTTAGTGTATGATGGTCTTTGGTCTCCCCTTTGAATAGCTTTCCTACATGCATATGCATAAGCTTTGTAGGTTAGGATTTCGCCCCAATTATGATGTAGGAGGTTGACATACATGGCTATAATATACTTAATTGTTATGATCTAGCAAGAGACCTAGTTATGATCACTTGGTATTTTCAACTAAGGCAATTATGCATATACCTAAGAACAAGTGCAATAAGCTTAATCATAAGTCCAAGAAGTGCATTTTTCTTGGCTATAGACAATCGAGTGAAATGGACTATCACTTATGGAATCCTAAATCAAAGATAGCAACATGCAACCATGATGTCATATTTAATGAGGATAAAATCCATAAGCAACCCATTAAAACGGTTGATATCCATATATTAGTGTTTCAAGAGAATGGGCAACCAATTCATGAGGAGATTGTATGACATATTCCACATTATGCAAGTCTTGAACAACTAACAAATATTGAGGTAGGAGTGCTATGAGATAACAAGCAACCTCATCTTTTACAAGATAGACAAATGGAAACCATATTGTTATGCCTTCTAGTAGAGTCTAGATCTCCATGGCTCTTCAATCTTCTATCCAACTAAGATAGATGTGAGAAAATCTAGGAATGTGATCACAACAAACAGCGTTGAGCTAATCTTAACATCTCATTTATGTACTTGGGCTTGGTTGTAAAGTCAGAGATTGACTAATGATTGATTAATGTGGTTGACTAGCACCACAAGGGTGAAAATTGCATTGAGTTTTATTTCAAAGGTGAAGGTTTTTGTCATCTATTATGTTTAAGACTCATGTTCGCATCTTCATGAGGTAAGAGAGAGTAGGACATGCAAGATAGATCTTGTTGAGTGACAAAAATGGAGATAGAGGTCAAGATTTAAGATGTGATGGAGAAAAGTAATTTCAAGATAGAGTAGGATATGCAAGATAGATCTTGTTGAGTGACAAAAATGGAGATAGAGGTCGAGATTTAAGATGTGATGGAGAAAAGTAATTTCAACAAATGCCCATAACAAGATAAGAGTACACCAAATAGACATAAGACAAGGTATACAACCTTAAAGAAACCCTTTTCCCTTCTTCCATCTCTTTATTTATCCTTCTTGAACAATGCCAAGAAATGGCTTCCTTAAGTTGGTCGTTTACTAGTTAATGTATGACGTGGTTAAATCTGTAGTCTCCCCACCTTGTGGACCATGAGGCTATTACGTGACAATATATCTCATGACAAAATGAAAAGATACTTACAATCCATGTATACATCAAGCCCACAACTATTCTATTCTTATAAGATATAACATAGGTTATGGTGAAGAGATCTCAACACATCTATGAAATGATTACTTCAAGTGTCTTGGTCTCAATTCTATGTAGATACATACTCAACTCTCTCTCTCTCTCTCTCTCTCTCTCTCTCTCTCTCTCTCTCTCTCTCTCTCTCTCTCTCTCTCTCTCTCTCTCTCTCTCTCTCTCTCTCTCTCTCTCTCTCTCATTTTTATGAAGATAATTGAATTAAATAGCAATATTTACATCAGACCATCAGATCAACTAAGCAAAATAGAACAAACACAAATAACACAAAAATATCACATAGAAAGGACAGCCAAAGTGGAGCGAACAATATCCAACCAAGGAGCAACAATGTTAGGAAGAACCAGGTCAGGTAAAACCATATAGGAGACTTGCCATAACAATAAATCATGAACACAAGCCACATGACCATGGATACCTGAGGCAAAATAAAAAATGAAAGCATTCTGAGTACGACAAATATGCCACAGAGCTATCCAACTAAGGAAATGGAAAAGACACGAATGATCTGATTGCAAGGCGGACATAAAATGCATCATTCCCATGATCCATGAATGAGTTGATATTTGCTACTGAGTCACTAAGGACCACACACAAGAAATAAAGCTCCAAATCTGTTGAGCAACAAGGCAAGAGACGAAGAGATGAAGCAATGTGTCATCGCTTGTAGTGCAAAATACACGATGACCATGGGAGATCTTGTGAGCGTGCAACACATCCTCAGTTGGAAGGCCCCCAATAAGCAACCTCCATATGAAAACTTTACCTTGATAAGGAATCAGGGACTTCCAGAGTTGGAGAAATATTTCCTACCACTTCTTTTTGCTATCTTGAATATGCCATATTTTATTGGTCTTTCCAGTGACCCATCTCTTGACCTCGACCATCTGATGATAGATCTGATTAGCTGACCTATTCTTAAAATCATCAAGTAGCACAAACATCCAATCTCGTCAGGGAGACAAGGGCTGGAAAGCAAGCAATGGAGAGTACCTCACAAGTTGCTCCTATAAGGACGACCAAATGCCATGATAGCCACAAGGCATCTGAAAGTACTAACAAATCCGCCAGACAAAATAAAGACGAGGCTTTTCAAGAATGACACCATCATGAACTGTCTGCAACCCCAAGTGAGTCATCCGGTTAATCTTATCTCATTACAAGTCTTTATCGGTCCAGTCCAAAAACCAAGAGATAGCCAGCACTTCTCCTTGCAACAAATTCTCCTCCTATGAAGATCCGAAGGGCGTCAAACTGCATAACGCAAAATCTTTAGCCAGGATGCAATCAAATGAGAAAGGAGAAAAGACTGGGAGACCTTAACTCGTGGAATTTAGGACATACCACCAAGAAACTTGAATAACCATGCGACCATGCGAGATGCCAATCTTTTCAACAAAAAAATTACAATATCTGTCCAGGGATGACTTTGCACACATAAAGCCTGCAAAAGTGTCAACCTCAAAGAAACCATATGGAAATTAACATCCAATAAAATTACTCCTCTCATCCATTTAGTAGTCACATGCTACCAAGAAATCCACACCCAAACGAAACAATTCTCTTTTTTTTTCCACAACATGAAGCAAGGGCAAAAAAAACAAGACCATACTGATCATGATGCATTGAGCAACGTTAACTCTCACATGAAGAGCCCAACCTTGAGATTTAACGTACATAAACCGAACATATATATGGGATGACATTCAATCAAGCAAGGTGTGAAGAGCTACATCCACACCAATAGGATAACCCAAGTGTCAGGTAATATCTCCTTTAGAAATCAAAGCTCCTTTCCAACCCAAAGCTTGCAAATCACTCTTCGTACAAGTAATCACTGTAGATTTCTGAGCACTAATATGAAGACCCGAAGCTAAAGCAAAGAGATTCCATGTAACCATTGCCCAATTCACATTAGTCTAATCATCCTTGAGAAACATAAAGAAATCATCATTCAAAGATTCATCCAAAAGTTAGACACCACTAGGAAGAGACAAATCAACAATCTCGCCTTGATCAACCAACTTATCCAACAAAGTAAACATTGGGTGAGTAACTAAGGCAAATAGTAAAGCACAAAGAGAACAATCTTGCCGAAGAGAACGAAACAAGGCAATTTCATCAGTGATTCCCCATTAAATGCAATACGTGCCACAGCACCGTGACTAATGGTATCAACAAGAGAAGTCATGAGAGAACCAAAGCCCATAGTAGACATCAGTTGCCACAAGAAAGACCGGCTAACATGATCAAATGTCTTTTTAAGATCAAGCTGAAGCATAACAACCTACTAGCCAGAGGCTTTGGTATAATCAATATCCAGTTGAACATTCAAAATATTATGCATGATATTCCGTCCCTTAATGAAACCATATTGATGTCGATCAACTAAGTGCGGTAATTCTTTGTACAATCTATTGGCAATGATTTTAGAAAAGATTTTATACAAAGAACCCATAACAAAAATGGGTCTCCATTGTTTCATGGAAGTCAGAGAAGGAACCTTGGGCAACAACCGAATCACTGCAAGCTTCCAATCTGAACGCATCAAACCGGAATTACGAACTTGCTGACACATGCAAGTTAATGGGTCCTTAAGCTACTCAATATGAGCTAAAAACAACTCATTAAGAAGCCCATCCTAGCGAGGGTATTTCCTACATGGTAAATGGGATAGCACATCCTTCACTTCAACCTTTGAGATATCAACCTCCATCAAATCAACCCATTCAAGCTTAACTTGATTATTAACCAAGTCACAAATGTATCAATGAGCAAAGAGAACATCAAAAAGAATCTCTCGTGGACCCAACAAAGATTTATAATAGTCCAAACACATTTGAATGATGGAGAAAGGTTCAGTAACCATATCACCTTGCCCATCCAACACACTAACTATGTTTCCGAGCGTATTTCTAGCATAAATGAGCAAATAACTAATGAGATTGACAATTATTATCAAAACGTTATATAATCCTTACATTCATAAGAACCTGCCAAAGCATTTTGTTTGTGCTCCACGGCACAAAAACATCCCAATTACCACCAAAAACATATCTCCACAACTGATACTGCTTACTGCCAAAAGAAATGTCTTTAGCATTCCATAAAGCAAGTCTCATGATAAACAAAAGAAAGGGAACTATTGAATCACCGCTTTCCCTTTTAACATCCATAGCTTTAGCAACATGAAAACTCTCTATCTCATTACGGATCACATCACAAGATCTGCTCTCTACAAACTAGCAATCGAAGCACGAGAAGGGAACTATTGTTACTGAGAACAAAAAAAATCCTGAGGAAGCAAAAGCCTCCCACGAGCATCAAATCGCAAACCAGAATCAGAAGCACTTTTATCAATCACACCAACTGCAAGTACACGCAAAGATTGAGGTTTCATGTACAAACTAGCAATCGAAGCACGAGAAGGGAACTATTGTTGCTGAGAACAGAAAACATCCTGAGGGGGCAAAAGCCTCCCACGAGCATCAAATCACAAACCAGAATCAGAAGCACTTTTATCAATCACACCAAACTGCATGTACACGCAAAGATTGAGATTTCATGTAAAAACCCCTTACCTCTGTGTTGAAAAGTCCAAGTAACAAGATGTGGAGATGGGTAAGCACGAGTGGAATGAGATTCCTATCAAGCATGGCATCTAACCACAGTGACCCAAGAATCATACTAAGGAGGCTGATCCCGACCGGCTGAATGCGACTCATGCTCAATACCAACCTGGGAAACATCCTTAATTCCATTACTATGTCCATACAGACCGAGAGACATGGGAGGAGTAACATCTTGCTGTTGAGTCAAGGGTCGGGAATCACGCTCTGCATATCCGTGTCAGGGTCCAAAGAGCGCTGCAAAACCTCAAGGCTACTATCACATTCAAAAATAAAATGGCCCGATTGGCCCATCGAAAGCAGTGTCCAGCAAACGTTCCCCATTTGAGCTCAAAAACCAACGTCTGCAACCCAAGGACCTCAAAACGAATTTTAGTAGGCCAAGGTTTCCCAATGTCCCAAAGCATACAAGCCCTATTCCTATTACCGGAGGCCAAACAAGGCTCCACTACACCTCGCCAAGGAATCTCAAAACCAAAGGAAGAAGTCTCCAAAGATACGCATGAAAATTAACTACCTCCACCCAGATTGGGCATGCCTACCTAAGAACCTCTTGAAACTCAGCCATAGGCCTCCATGGGACCATATGGACCAGCTGACCATCCAAAAACAAAGGAATATGTTACATAATGCGAGCATGCAAATCCGGAGTACGAAAAAGAACCTCAAAAAACCCCTTCAGTCCGTCATAAATCTCTTCCACGAGAGGAGCCTACACTTGCCCAAGAACACCATCATGACACATCATCACTCGCAAGCATGGACTACAACCAAGCACGAATCCAAGCAATCAAAGGAGTCCTGCCCGTAAAATAAAGGATGGCTGCCCTCTCATGAAAGGCAGCAATCTGCTGTAAAACTAGGCCAATTCCCATGACAGCAACCACATGATCCCCTTCCGGTAAAGAGTTAGCTTTACCCTCATTAGCATGAACATAATTAGGCATAAGATTGTTGGCAGTGGCAAACATGAACTGGAAAGACCCATCAGCCTGTGAGCAAGAAACACGAACACCTTGCTGGGGAAAATCTGGAGCACACAAAACGTTCATCAACCGTCATCTTACAGCATTTTTCCATCTCATCCCCTTCCATCAACTGACCAGAATCCTCAGCCAAAGAGTCCCCATGCCCAATATGCTGGTCAAGAAAAGCCACATCAATACCACTTGACACCTGCATATTAGCCATAATAAAAGCCCAACCTTTGTGAGTGCTGCGCAGAACAGCAGACGTGACAAGCAGTGTCTGAGGTAATAACTGCAGATCTGCACTGGATTGGAGCTCAAATCTGAAGGTCAAACTGTGAGTAACACCTTGTCTGTACACACGCCCTAGGTCAGAAATAGGTCGCTTTCACTGTACACAACAGAAGAAGAGCAGAGCGCCATCACTGTACCTCGACTCTCTCTCTCTCTCTCTCTCTCTCTCTCTCTCTCTCTCTCTCTGTAACTGTTACATTGTAACAAGAAGTGTTATGTCAAGAAAATACACTCACAATCTACAGATGCCATATGAGAGATCATCTTAAGCTGAGATATATTTATGAATGCAAATTATCACTTGTAATTCTCTTATCTAGCACATTGGAAAACTAATGCATTCAAGGTTTGACTTGTAAATCATCTAATGATCTATGGTTTTATAAAAAAGAGAGACAGCATGTGCTTGCATCTGCAAATCAGAGAACCCCATGGATGTCATTGCAGCAATTAGAAGGTTTCAGAAGACAATAAAGCAAGGAACAATGATATACCACGGATACATACACAAGAGTGTACATTCATGAACGTACATAAATAAAATTAATCACACAAGGTTCAAGATCAGAATGCAAATATTGGCAGGGATAGAAAATTGTCAAGGCATTCATGGTGGTGATGCCAACATGTTAAGTGCCCATTTTCTAAAACACATGAATAATAGTAACCTCAGTCAGAGCAATTATTCTAGAAAATTGTGAAGACATCTCCAGTACCATAAGAGATTCTCTGAGCTCCATGTTAAGGTTCCACATTCAACCATGCCATCACCAAGTTCCTGCAGACATCAAAAATCTTAAGCAATAAGAACTAACAATTAATTACCAAATTAATAAGGCCTTCAAGAATTAACTGCATGTTCACTATCATCAGATGAACAAATGTGGATAGATGCATAAAATTGAGAACAATATTCCGTTGGGAACCAAAGAAGGGTGTCACAACAAAAGTCCCAACCTAGTAGCTTCCCAGTACCTTGAGAATGTATACAGTGGTCCATCACTGCTTTAAGCTCATCACCATGGTTCTTACAACATATATCCTGCAGTCACAAGCATCATTCTCAAAGACAATTTGGAGGCTAGCAGGTATTCAGCTTCCACACTTTCACAAGACCATCATCACCAGCTGATGCAAGCAACGAGGGTTCCTGAACACATCCATAATTTCCATTAACAATGGCAATGCTGAAAGAGAACATCTGCATAACTTTGAAAAACTTCCTATGATTACCTCTCAAGCTGATAGACTTCAATACAGGTTGATCGAAGATCATGACATACATTATTAACCAGAATAATGCGCCTGTCTTGTACAGGTTATTAATAAACCATGGAATACAAAATACTAATGACAAAATAGTCAAGTTACACTGAACTATGTTAAAGCAACAAGGGAAACAAAAGAAACAAAAGGTCTGAAACACTGTCTGAATATCATGTCCATTGATCATGTCTAATCATATCTAACTGGATCCTCTTTCTAACAAAGTATCAGTGCTGAATCTTGCCACGGACGCCAAAATAGAAATGCGTAAGCACCAAATCAATCATTTCAAAGCTAGAACTCAAAAAATCCTATCTCTATTGTAGCATCTGTTCATGATGTCACCTGATAATCAAGTCATCAACATATAAACACCACCACATACATGCCATCCTGCCTAAAGAGCTTCTGAAAAGCCCAACTAAATTTACACACACACGCATACCTAACTTGCAATATATTTTGACTATACCTACTCATTGCTAGCTCAAGTGCAGCCACAAGTTATAGCAATTTAGCTCTTGCACAGATAATCTAATAATAGCTCGCTCAAAAGAAGCCCTATTCTTTGACATAATGACAAGAGTCCTTAAAACCATCTATACAAGACGAGAAACCTACATCTTTGTGCTGACATAAACACTTTTCGGAATATAGTTGCACAATTAAGGACCACAATAACTTAACCTTTAAATCACCTGTGGATGCCATCGTACACAATTCACATCGGTGCTGTGAGCTTTTTCCTTTCTAGTTAACAACTTGAATTGTAAGTCTTCCTTCTGCATCCAAGAAACAAAGCGTCAAAACCTATGCAATCTTTCTTTTCATTCCTTATATTCATAGCCAATATCCTTGACTGAAGACTCCAAACACTATTTAAGAATTGAATGCGGTCAATATCCTTGACTCAAGACTCTAAACACTATTTAAGAATTGAATGCTGTCAGATCATAAAGTTCAGAAGCATCATGACACTTGTTTAGCTAAACGGAAGAAAGTCGCAAATTTGTTTAGCAATAATCTACAGGCTTTCCCATGTTGTGGCACAGCATATCAAAGATAAAGATTACAGCATCTCTCTATTCACATGGCTCTACAGACAGATCTTCTACCCATAAGTTCACAATGCACCACTATTTTTATGAGAATAAGGTTATCAGCTTCACAAATTCATGTGAACAATAGCAAAAAGATCAAGGAAAATTCCAAGCACAAAATACAGCCAACTAAGCGTACCACTTTTAGGAGCACTACTAATGGAAAGAGTAAGGGCTTTCATGTCCATGGAAGGAAAGGTAGGAGCTTTAGGACTTTCAGTGGTTGTCCAAGAGGTCTGCTGCAGTGCTGTGTGTATATGGATGGTAGGACCTTTAATAGGCTCAAACTAGTCCAGAATTTTGCAACTTTCTTTGATAGCTGAAGAACTGTTCCTAAACAGTGGTGAGGGTGTTTCAGACTGCCACTTCAAGCCGCCTAATATGTAAGTTGGTATTTCAATATTCCAAGTACATGCCATTTACCATCTTCAATGATGACTCGAAAGCTTATCTATCAGACTCTCAATGTTTTCTTAAACTGTCTCAGTTTTGAAGATGTACTTTCATGTTCAGATTACTTGCCTCCTCCTCACCTTGTTCACCAAATGGAGGATTTTTCGAAGCAATTGCTTGTTCTTAGGCTCCTTGAAGAAAGGTCTTCCCAGCTGAGGCATCACTAGTTTTGTCTTACGATGATATACATATTGGCCCTCATGAACTGCTCTTTCATGACACAAAAAGCACGTCCTCCTTCCAGGTTACATGCAAAGAGTTACAAGGGTCACATGCAAATGATAAAGAAACTAGGGCACTCAAAATATTTTAGGGGAAGGACATAATTG
Source organism: Lygodium microphyllum (assembly GCF_053477565.2). NCBI lineage: Eukaryota > Viridiplantae > Streptophyta > Polypodiopsida > Schizaeales > Lygodiaceae > Lygodium > Lygodium microphyllum. The sequence goes on along the minus strand of NC_141137.1, from coordinate 67,349,008 downwards.
AACCACAAGGGGATTAAATTCATAACTGGTAATGCTCATCTCCTGTCACAGGTCAATGAGAGATACTAGTAGTTATTTTGGTATTTTGGCTTATCCATTTCTTAAGTTTCTTATGGAACTTCCCATTTGTGCCTATATATAGGCAGCCTATCATTTGGTGGTTCATCTTAATACATGTAGCAACCTGGTCACAGCTTTGAACCATCGAGGGGATATCAAGGATTTGATTTTTCATTCAAATATACAATGGCAGCACTAAAATAGAAGCCTATGACCTTAGCATTTGATTTGATTTTTGGCTGAAAAATCAAATCTTCAGGTCATAGATTTCCTGCTATTGTATTTTTTGGGTGAAAAATCAAATCCTCAGGTCATAGATTCGTACTTTGATTCATAATTTATTGTATACCTCATCAATAGTTCTACATCGCAACAGTCCTCATCTCTTGCTTGCTCATGTGCATGTTTTCCCATTCAACTTGGTGCAACTTTATCCAAGCCATTGTTTGCTTCCGCTATTCATAATTCTACACGGTAACATTACCTTGTTTGATCTCAGTGTGTTGTGTTTTTCTTGCTTGCTTTCCATGTCAACAGAATCCTACCTCAGCAATATTTTGCCTCTGGTGGCTATTGCACCCAGATTTTCATTGAAATTCCTATTTTTTCGACTTCCACTGAGTAACCAACTGTGTCTTGATCCTGCATTTGTGTTCTTCAACCCAATGGCATCCTTTTCAAGATTTGGAGTTGAAACCCTGTTATGGGACTGCATTCTCCAATGTACCTATCTTCGTGTCACATGCCCTAAACAAAAATGAAGGAAGCCATTGATTATGTGGCCAACATGCATCATGAGCAGCCTACGGCAGCATGGTTGGATGGGCCATCAAACCAGCTCTCAGCTACCACATTGCATTGTAGGTTGTTACTCAGCTAGCCAAGTTTGACTGGATGCAGCAATGGAAGCATAAACAGATGCTGTTAATAAACTGCTGAACACAAGGACAGAAGAGAAAAACACAAAAGAACGCTACAAAGAAGAGAACTTAGATGAATGCTCGGGAAATGGAATCCATATACCAAACATGAGAATGGCACATACAATAGCGAGTCACTAGCTCATAGGCACTGGCACCGGCTCCCTCTCCACAAGACCTATAGGTGGTGATGTGACTGACTGAGAAGGGAGCTTAGTATGTAAGGACAAAAATAATGCCAAAATAGCAGCAGGTAAGCCAGCATTTAATGCTGGTCAACCAGCGATAAATGCTCAACTGCACATCATAATGACCTCAAAATAATACCTAAAATGCCTAGAAATGTCAAGCATGAGCTAGATTCACACATGAGTGACCAAACTGCTAACACCCTCTCTCAGTTCATGGGTGATCTGATACAATACAATGATACAATGATAATAACTCATCATAGTCCATACAACAAAGAACCACCGATAGAACCATGGATACCCAATCAGTGTGGGTGATCAAGCCACCACCAAGGTGCCTCAAAGAGAAGCTGATGTTGATTATAAGCTTGGATACCAGCTCCTAAAAAATAGAGAGGAGTCATAATAGATCTCTATGTTTGTCAACAATGTCCCACAATAGCATACAAAACCATCCTCTCAAAAATGCCTTTGGACATACGTGACCATAGATTCCCTACCTTTGGCCAAGTCCGTCAAAGTGTCCCCCTATGTGAGCTCGAACTAGGAGCCTACCCCATTCTTTGTTCATCATAAACTTGGATGTCAATCCCCGCTCCAACATTTGAACTTGCCTGACTTCAATTGATGTATCAAGGAAGTCCCTCTCTGAACCTGTGCACCTCTATGCCTGTATAGATGAGGCTCACTTGTCCACCTCACCACCCTCTCACACTCCCTCTCTGGCACTGGAGAGTCATGAGGGATGACCGCATCACTTGTACTAGAAAGCAACAGAAGAAGAGGTTGTCAAGCCCTTCCCGCGGTCAAAAGAAAATCTTATCCATGCCTTGGCCTCAGCCTTGGTCAAAGGATCTAAGTCGGAGTCAAAGGAAGAGGATGACTCAGTGGAGAAATTCGGATCCGCTTCTACTTCTTCTCCTACTTTTTCCTCAAAGTCGTTAACTCTTTTCAATCTTTGCATTATACGTTGAGTTGCTACCAGCATAACTACTCCATCTGACCCAACAACTAGATCTACAAAGGTCACCTTTTTGCCATTCAGTCACTTAGACCTCATCTAACATACTAGTCAAGATCCACAACCGTGCTCACACATGGCTTCTCCTCATAATGGGGGCCTTACAACTTAGAGCACCATGAATCATTGGTGGCACCTTACAAGGGTGGGGTATTGAGAATATCTAACAAGGCAAGGCTATGTAGGAGTTGCATGTGAAATTCCTTGTGATATCCTCCAAAGAGTGGCGTGCGTCCCAACCTATATATCCCACAAGCACTCATATATATACATACTAGTTGTCTCTTGCATAAATAGAAATCCCAAGAGCGATTAAATGGCCCTGCCTATTGGCATGCCAATAGAAAGCACATATATACCTATAGAATTGTCATAAGAGCACTTGACATTCAACCTCTATCATCATAGACTAAGACAACTTCTAAGGATTACTATAAACCGAGCAAAGATGGAGCGAGCAACTTAAGAAATTAAGCACAACTTAACAATCATGCACATGAATTGATGCAAGATAAACTATCCTTACACCACACTATTTTGAGAACAACGCATTTACTGATCTATACATGCCTCTTACCATAGTGATAACATTAGACCTTTGACTTCTTTTTCTTATCACCCCTCTCTGAAGCTATAAAGACCTCACTAGAACTACCAAAGCTGCAATGGAAGCCTCCTCTGTGCAAAGACGTCTCATGCTCAAGGAGCATCGAAAACATCTTTAGAAAACTAATAAGTGTCAATGATGCCTAAGTCCTCAAAGCATTGGCCACCCCATCAAACGCCGGAGGGAACTTGCAGAGCACAGTTCCCACAAAATGGGCTCTGGAAGGGCAAACCGCATGTATCGAAGCTAATCCTATATCTGTGTGACACGAAGTAAAAAAGATTGAATAGTGTCTTGAGGCTTGAACTTCATTTGTTGGAGCTATCCATAAAGTGTGAAGGCACACATAGGGAAAGGAGCCTCATACAACATCTAAAGCAAACCCAAATCGCGAGGGAAGTCCTATAAGCAGTGACTGCCGAAAGAACCTCTTTGGAGACGCAATGAAGAAGGGTAGAATATGCACCCGCATCATCAGTGTCCTATGTAAGCACAGCTTCTTCATAGTTGTCCTTGTCTAAATCTACCAAAAGAGGAGTAGGACAAATAGGACGCTCACAAGCTCCAAATACAACGTACCATAACCGCTTCCGCACAAACCAAGATTTCATATCAACACTCCATGTGAGATAATCAGGACCATGTAATTTGTCATCACTGGAACAACAAGGGGGAACCATCTGGAGAGGATAGAAATAGAAATAAAGGAAGAAGAGGAGAGAGAGAATGTGTGTCTATGTGTACAGCCAGCCAACAATACAAGCTACACAAAACAAAGTTCACACACAGTGTCAGAGCACAAAATCTACAAAAACCGGGAGGAATCAAACAAAAGCTGAAAATGTTGTCGCCCAGCCTTTAGGAGCCCAAGAGGCTGCCAACGCAGGGGCTGCAGATCAAAACACAGTTACAAGTTGCTTGAATTGAAGTCGCCAGCTGGAAGATGATCCGGGAATCAAAAACACAGGCAGCATGGGTAGTAAATGCAGCCTATAGGAGGGGCATAGCAGCAAAACGCAAATATGGATGGCTGGAAACTGCCCTGAAACTAGTTGCCCAGCTGCAGCAGACAGAGAGGATCAGCAATAAATGACCTGAAATCAGCAGAGAACAGCACGCAAAACAGAGATCCTGAAATCTGATACCATGTCAGAAGTGGATGTAGCAATGGAAGCATAAACAGATGCTGTAATAAACTGATGAACACAAGGACAGAAGAGGAAAACATAGAAGAATGCTGCAAAGAAGAGAACTCAGAAGAATGCTCAGGAAATGGAATCCATATACCAAACATGAGGATGATGCATACTACAATGAGTCACTAGCTCATAGGCACTGGCACCCGCTCCCTCTCTCCACATAACCTACCGGTGATGATGTGATTGAGGAGGGAACCTGGTACATAAGGACAAAAATAACGCCAAAATAGCAGCAGGTTAGTCAGCATTTAATGCTGGTCGGCCAGAAATAAATGCTCAAATACACATCATAATGACCTCAAAAAAATACCTAAAATGCCTAGAAATATCAAGCACGAGCTAGACTCACACATGAGCTGACCAAACTACTAACAACCTCATCTTCCACCATTATTATACTACAAAGCTTCCCCTTCTGTCTCAGCATGTGAGTTGCTAAATGTAGTTAGTTCTTGAACACACAGATCATATTCATTGTTTTGGGCAATTCTTTTGAAAGTAAAAACATGTTAATGAATCTTTCCAATGCAAACCAATACCTTTAAAGCAGGTTGCATCTGCTTTGGACATAAAGGCCGCCTGATTTGTAAGATTTCCTTTTGTGATATAGATCTCTCTCCTTAGCAGTAGCTATGAAGTCAAGCACAAGGCAGAATTCAAGTACCACAACCTTACCAAGCAGTTTGGTTAGATAACGAACTCACTAAGCACGAGGAAACACCACATGCACTCACTGCCATTCAAGCTATATGTGAGTACAAGAGCACTGGTGGATTTATTTGGTCGACTTTCTAGCCTTAATCAACTTTATGCATGCTTCCCCTAGGTATAGAGTGTCCAACTCACACTCATTCTGAGTTTGCTTGTCTGTTCGACTGCATGTTTATCTGAGAATTCTGAAATTTGATATAGTCATTCCATGGAATTTGTGTACACCCCAGTACAAAAAGTTGAGCATGCTTGCTGCCTTATTTGTCTTCTTTATGTGTATTCCTATTTGCATACTGGAGAAGTTTGCCTGATAGAGTACAATTTTCAGCTCTGTTTTGATGCATCTAAAGAGTGCGATCAGACTCTGCAAATCAACATCAATTGTATCATTACTGCACCCCCATCTTTTTCATCCCACTGCTCAGTTTTGAAGCTAAGTGATATTAACGAAGCCAACCTGCAAATTGCAGTTCAGCAGTGTAGTTTTGACACCTTGTGTAGTCACATTTCTTGCTTGCAGCTTCTCACTCATTTAAATCTTTATTCCTAGATTGTGGTCTCAGCACAATTGGCCTTGAGCAAGTTTTTAGAAGATTGAACTTAAGAAAGTCACTGACTAGTACCTTTTGCTTCTGCTTTTACAATCACATTGTTCTTGCAGGAGGTTTTACTTGCTATCCATATTGAGATCCTTAGATGGAGCAATTTGATAAATCACCTAAAGAGCAGTTGACTGGCTTGAAAAATCAATATAGATTTTTACAGAGAAGACAAATAAGATGTCACCTAAATATGGAATGTGAATGAACTGTTAATGTTTTAATTAAAATTCACATAAATATTTTGCTGAATACTTCAATTTTGGTAAACCTAGGTCTAGGCATGGTGACCATTGCATCGTTAGTGATGGACAAAAAATGAGCAAAGTGCCACAAGGGCAAGGCCAAAAAATCAGCTCAGAATCTTAGAAACAGTGAGTGTCTAAGGTTAAGACATCAAAATTGAAAGTTTGGCTAAACTTTGAGCCAGTTAACATTAAAATTAAATTAAAGTTGGAGCAGTGCCAATTGAAAGTTTGGGACAGCCCAAAGGCATTAAATGCAGCTCATGGGGTTTTTCAGTTGGTGATGGGTTTAGAACGGATCATCTTGCCATTTGCACCCCAGATAACTCAATTTGCGAGCAAACTTTGAGAGCTTCCGCAATGTAAGATGATGCAACTACAGCATGTATGCAAGGCATGGTAACAGCTGGAACACTCATAATTGCAGTGGGGATCAGCTTGGCATAAGCGCTGCTGTTGTTTTTCTTCTCTTCCTCGGACCTCCCCAGACTGGGTTATCTATGTCCTTGGGCTGAGATCTACCCTTCTCTTTTACATCTCAGCAATAGAGCAGGTTTAAGATTTTGAACACCTTTTTTGCAAAGAAAGTCAATTTGGAACAGATTTTTCATGAAAACTGACCACATTTGTGAGAGGAACTTAGGAGTGGGTCAACAGGACAAATCTGGCAGCCAAAGGGAATAAGTGCTCACTGGAACCAGAGTGCAGAGTGCTACTGTCGTTTATAGGGTTTAGCAGACTGAAATTGTTGGATGAGTTTTTATCGAATCCAAAGCTGGTCTCAGCAATCTAAAGAAATATTGAAAGGGGTGCTAGGCTTTGGGGCCAAACGGTAGCACTCTAGCTCCTATTTGCAAGTATTTAATTTGATAATTCTACTATCAGATCCTACTCCCACGGTACTGTGGTATGGAGAGATGCCTCTTGCATAACTTTGGATATTCTTTGGTGTCAACCAAGATCCATCTTTCATGGTGCATCTCGGCTTGGCGAGGAGAGGTATGCAATACACTCTTCCATTTCCACATGCTCAAATGTGCATAGACTTGGTACAGCTAGGGAGATCACAGCAAGCTTTATGGCTTCTAATAAGTTTGATAGGTCAACGCACTCAACCCCAAGGACCCAGATCCAAGATTGAGATTTCAGTGGGGAAAAATAGAAGAGACTAAGAAAACTACTTAAACATGAGTTTGCAAAATAAACCACTTCTTTGGACAACAGTTCTAGGTATCTAGGTAATTAACTTCTCAAGTTTGGTTGTTCACATACTCTGTGCCATCACCATGGACCAGTTAGATAAGGCTTCTGACTTCTTCTGGTGATCAATCGTTTGAGGGGCCACATTTTCTTGAGGTGGTAAGGATGCCTTTGCATGTTTTTGAATTGGCAACCAAGAAAGAATTCAGGAGCTCAAGCAATCTGAAAAGCAGTGCCAAGACTGGATCCTTCATTGAGATCTATCTTCAGAATTTTGATTCTGGGATCCTGACTGCAAAAAAAGGATCTTATTCAAAGGGAAGCCATTCCCCACCATAAGAGGCAACATCACTGAGAAATATCTAAAGTGCCCTCTTCACTGTATAAGCAACTCTAAAGAAGTGGATTCTGGGATCCTAACTGTGAGACAAGGCTGGCTTTTGAATTTTACAATTACCATGGGCTTGCTGTTTCCCACCACAAGAGGTAACATCTGGCCCCTCTGAAGCATACGAGAAACTAGATACAATGCTGTTCCCCACCACAAGAGGCAACATCTGTAACCAATACCTACAGGCCCCTCTGAAGCATATGAGAAACTAGATGCAATGGTGCAGTTTCCATAGTTTCTAAATACATACATAATCTAAAAATCACTGTATGGAGTGTTTGACAAGATCATTGCAATTCAGTTATTGATATAGCACCTTTCCACCTATTTTGGATACACAAGAAGCTACATAAGTAAAAGTAAGTGCTTGGACAGGATGCCCCACTTACCTAAAGCTGGTGTCATAACATTTCCTTTGTGACTTTTGTCAGAAAATTATTGAGGGTGGACGTACAATCTATTTATTTTTCTCTTCACTGATCGACTGACCAATTTCTTTTCACCTTTATCTTTAAAATCATTGTGCTATATCCCATAGATCAAAGGCAGTTGTAGTCAAGCATAGAACTAACTTTCTGTTCAGCATACAATTTAAATAAAGCTTTTGTTGTTAAAAAAAGCATAACAAAAAATTGCAGGAATTGAACACAATGAGCGGTGTACAACAGTGGGATTCATCTTTTGAATTAAGCAACGAATGATCATTAGCAGAACAGGTGCTTATATGAGGCCATTGCAAATGAAAACTCTAATTTGATACTCAAACTCAACAGAAACAAAAGCCTTTGCAACTACTAGTATTGCACCTTGAAAGAAACTTGAAGCAATAACTACTACTGGGCTAACAATAGGTAATTGTTAGAAACTAAGCCAGCAAAAATGAGAAATAAGGCTTACATGAAGAAATAAATGCTTCATAAACAACCATCAATGACCATCAAACTCACATAATGTAAGGGGGGACTTACAGATGTTTCTTCAAGAGTCTGGCTCTCGCAGAAAAGTCGAATACAATCATCACCAGCTGCTGTGGCAATTATCCCAGTAGACCTGAAAGGAAGCAAAACACCATGAGTACCAGTTGTTCAAGAGACTGCCAGGTAAGTGCAAATCAGTTGAACTCACAACAGCATTTACATGGACCAGTGAACTGAAAATATAGTTCGGTCATGAAACCCAGAAATTGTGCAAAGGTGCCTCCTGCACAAGGGAAAAAGCTTACCAAGATTAGTGTCAATATCGCTTTTACATAGAACAGAGAATCTAGCAGCAATAAACAAAGAAGCTTTAACCCATGTGAAGAACTGGATTCTTTTTCAATTTTTCATGCTTGGTTGCATGGACATAATGATACACAATTATAGAATGCAGCTAGACTTTTCATTCATTGTCCACCACATATTTAAGCAGTGTTCACAAATCACAACTTCATCCCTCTACTCTATGTGGCAGAAAGGTGATTGATGAAAGCCTATCACCCTTTGAGAATTTTGAAGGCAAGAACTGCTGTAGGTACCCTCTACTCTATGTGGCAGAAAGGTGATTGATGAAAGCCTGTCGCCCTTTGAGAATTTCAAAGGCAAGAACTGCTGTAGGTATACACCATTTGAATGCAACAAGACATGCAGTTTGGGACAGGAGACAGAGAGCATCATAACAAAAATCAGCATTTGCAGTACACCCAACGTGTGAAAGTCATATGAGGACTTCAAAAAGCACTAAGCTAGAGGGTACAGAGGCATATGAGAATCAATCTTACCAGGCAAGTGCAACTGTCTTGTCTATGTGTAACCTACGGATTTGTATATCTGCATATTTGAAATTGCATGTATGGGGTTGTTTAAACCCAAGACTCCCTTGAGAGTTGACTTTTGGAAAAACTATTTTATAAAAGAAAATTGACCCAAACAATAATTACAACCACTGCAGCATTCATTTTCTAAATATACCAGAGTTCCTCTTTGCCACCATCTGCAATAGGATTGCTGCTTGTATCCCATACAATCAAACTCAGATCATCACTGTCAGATCAGAGAAAAATGATTAAACCACAGCACAGGATATCCATCTAAACTGAATTAGAATTAAATGCTCCATTAAATCTGACCTGCAAGAAACAAGTCGATCACCCGATGAATTGAAAGATAATCCCCACACTGTTGATGTGTGACCCCTGCAAAGAAGAGCAATGGTATTCAAGCAAAAAGTACTTCAAGGTCCAAGAAAATGGGTGCATATACAATATGGGGGCACAGCTCGTTATGTATCAAACGGTCCTTGCCAAGTTAAGCTTCATGCTCATCCCATTTGGCTTTTCTGCTTTCCTTACAAGAGTGGCATGCTCTTGCTTAATAGTTTTCTAAAATGTCTAATAAATCAGATGTTATAAAAAAATTTTTCTTGCCCTTAGGCTCCTTAGTACAAAGGTTACAACCATAATAAATAATTCCATACACAAGCACATAAATAAATCTGCACAACATTAGTGCTTAAAGTAAAATTAATTCCACACACTGAAATGTACTCCACTGATAAATACAAAATAACTGCATCTCCATAAGTCCATCTAATAATCAACTCACCAAAAACACAAAACACATCAGTTCCCTGCCATCTATCCACCTGGCACAATGTGACCAATGTCACGTGTGCACTTGTGCAACAAGTCACTATCATGCAACAAATAGACAAATGAAAATCCACAAAATAAATAAATAAACATCTTATTTTCATACATTAAAATAATAAAGTACAATAATATTGCCCAAGGGTTAAAAAGAAACTATCCTCATTTTATGAAAAACAAACAACACAAGTGATCAACCATATGCTAGTGCTACCTCATGCAGTGAATCAGCACGAAATAAACAAGGTAATCCAAAACAAGATGGAAACCCAAGTTCGGAGCTCTAAGATGGATGGTCAAAAACTAGAGACAAGGTGTACATTGATCTGTAACGATACCCTCCTAAGTTCGAAGATCTTGGAGCCAATCTCTTTGAGGAGTCGTGTTACTCAAAGCACCATTGTCGATGAGCCAAGGCCTCTCTACAAATAAAATAGCCAAAGAGGACTCCTCCAATTGATGGATGTTAAGTAGCAATGACTTTGTGGTAAAAGCGAAAGTAGAGGTAGATGTAGATGAAGGCTCCATCATCCCTCCTTTCTTTGCTCTTGGACAAAGGTGGGGGAATTTCTTCCAACGCTTCTCCCTAGGGTGCAAGATCTTCCCATAATGTGGACACTTTGGATATCCTTTGTGCTTCCTCTCTATATCTGTATCAAAGTCAGAAGATGACTCCAATCTCTTTGACTTCTTTTCCCCTTTCTTCTACTTGCACTATCCTTTACACGATGAGGATGCCACAAATCATGGCTCTATGCATTGACTCCACAAGAATCTCCCGCCTTCTAAGCACATCTTATTCAAGCACAATAGGGAATAGCTCCACCCAAAGGATAGTACCCCATGTGCGAGAGGTGAGAAGACTTGTATAGAAAACATCATACTTATGTGATGGGAGATGTGATAGAAGCATCCAACAAGGTCTTTCAAAGCCATGATCTTCCCAAGGATACAAGCTCATCCCGAATCTCCTACATCTTATTCATATGATCCTTCATCACACAAGGTAATCTGTACGACAAAGAGATGTCATAACTTCAACTCAAGAGTCATCCGATGCTCGAACATTCGAACCTCGTATAAGGATGTTGATTGAGTTCAGACCTTTGTTGCATTGTGGATACATCTTACATACATGAGCACAAAATCTGTTCAGCTCAAAAAGAGAAATGAGTAGGCTTTGCCATTGAGCTAATCCTATAAAGTTGCAGAGTCATGGGTTGCTCCAACTTGGGGATCCAAGGTAGATCAATGATGAGGGACTTTGACTAACATCCATAGGTCAAAAGTATAAAGATTGCATGGCCATAGAGTTAATTTGTCCCACACACCTTTTCAGAAGGAGAGAGGATAGGACGAGCACCTAAACAAGTGGTGCCATACTCGCTAATGGTGAACTAAAAGCCACAAAAGGGGGAACAAGGAGAGAATGGTATGAAGGTGGTGGGGAGGGAACCAAGTCACATTCCACCTATTCATCCGCATGTTGTTTTGATCTTCACAATCTTTGCAACAATCCTCACAATCATGGCAATTAGGATGCCGGTCTTTTCATCCCTAGTCATCACTTTAGTGACACTCAAGATCCCAATCCATGCAACCTTGCCAACCGTATTGATTCACCATCTATATCCTTCAAAAGTACTTGCAAAAAACAAAGGAAAAATGTTGTTGCTGATAAAAACAACCTGAAAAATGACGATGTGAACCTATGGGGGGGACCATGAACACGGAGTGAAAGAGGAGGAGGCAAAAGAAACACAATGAGCTGAAAGAACAAAGCTGTCAAAAATCCAAATGATACAAGGCTCAGAGGCTCATCTCAATCTAACCCTACATGCAGCTCGGAGCATCAATGAGGGCATCAAACAGAGGCAGGAGAACACGATGAGGAGAAGGATTAGCCCTAAAAAGTGGAACGATTGAATGAATAACAATGGAGTGAGAAAAGGCAGCCATAAACAGGCCTAGATGCTAAAACTAGCAGACTTGTATTTAATGCAGGTTGGACCAGCAAATAATGCAATAAACTAAATGTTGCTTGTGCCCGACACAATGTCTGTCTTGCTAGAGGTTGTTAGTTATTTTATTGTATCTTGTGTGTGAACATGCTTTATGTGTGTCCGTGTGTGTGTTAAAGGTGTCAACACCTTGCACGCCACTAAGCATTTAAGCATTTAATAAGGGTCAAGGTTTAGGTGTGCACCTAGGCTTATATATTGATGCCCTCTCATTGGTACTTTCATCACATTCAATCTATTATTCAGCATTACTTTTGTGTACGTGCAAGAGTGTTGAGAAACCCTTCACCCACAGTTTGCGTTTTTGTGTTTCTGCATTTTGCGTTTAGGGTTTGCAGCCCCAAAAAGGAGCGCCATCCTAGACTGACTATGCCTATCTATAGGCCACTCTCTCATTCATTCCTTATGGGTGATTCATTCAGTCCGTCACCTCTTCTCTCCAACCTCTCCATTGCCCTCACATCTCCCCAAGAGGACATTGTGGTTCGTGGTTCGTGGCTGTCTTCATCATCTTCTTTGTGCTACGGAACCCTTGTTCCCTTGTATCACATTCACTTCATGATTTAAGTCTTCATCATTGCATTCATCAGAGTTTCTTCTCTCTTCTCTTCTCTTCTCCATGTTTGCCAAGTTCACTCCATGTTCCTCCCTGACAACCCTACTGTCTCGCTGGTACGTCATCTTTTGGCATGGTATCAGAGCAGATCTGCTCAAACAGTGGCAAAGATCCTCCACTTACCAACAGATGACCAAACTACTGGGTACTCCTACTGTGGCATCACCAGATACACCACCGATGCTTCCCGACTTCGCCCTTTGCTCCCCACCCCCCGGAGTACATACGTCTTCCACCAGGCACTCCTTGTGTCACCTCTCCTTTCTGGGCCACTGAGATTGTTCTGCACCGGCTATCAGAGTACTATGCTCAAGGCAATAAGACACATCCGATGTGCGCTAAGTCCTTTCGAGCACATGGAGGATCAATTGGCGCTACAATCTCCTAGAGATCGTCGCAATGCCAGCAGCAGTCTTCTTCCACTTATTTTCAGATACAATGGCTTCCACGACCTACGGATCTACAGTCCACTCCATCGAGAGACAATGATTGTTTGATACCGTCTCCTCGTCAGTCCGCTCCTTCAAGAGACAGTGGCTGCTCGACTCCTTCCTCTTCTTCGGCTACCCAGTCTGCTCCACTGAGAGACAGCAACTGTTGCCCACCATTCTGAGCCCCACCCTTCCCCACCCTCGACTACTCAGGTTCGAGAGGCTACCTCTGGGAGCTCTTCAACACCCCAGATACCTTCTTCGGCACAATCGGCAGTACTTCCTTCCTCATCAGGTATTTCAGAGTCCATGATCCATGAGTTTTCGGATTCCCTCTCTACTTTAGAGGGGGATTCAAAGGGGGATGTTATTTCTTTGCCCTCAAAAGGAGAATGTACTTCTTCTTCGACTTCAGCGGGGGCCCCTCCACCTCCCACCTCAGAGGGGGAACCTACTCCATATCAAGTTTTTCACCCATCCTCTACTTTCTTGGGGTGGCTGTCTTCGACCAGTCATCTCTTCTACTGATACCCAGGATCTTCAAGTACCACCTACAGAGGTTCAGCCACGACTTGGTGACGAGGCCTTCGTATTCCTTCCAGCATGGATGCATGGAGCTAGTGGCTTCTCTCTCGAGGTTGAGTTTCGGTTTCTCCACTTCACTCTGTCTACTGTTCTTTACTGCACGTTCCCTTTCTGTTGGAAATCTTGGATCTTAGGGATCCTCTACATCTTCTTCCTCCTCTTCTTCTTGCCTTGGTCACTTGGTTAGCATGGAGCCACCTCCCGAGATCGAGTACGGGCATATCCTTATGGTTCTCGGCACCACACAAAGTCCGACATTCCTTCTATGCATTGCATGATTTCATCATCTTTGTACTAGAGCGCTTGGGCAAGTGAACAATTTTCCCACGAGGGACACCGTTTAAGTGGCACCTGCTGCATGAGCATTCATGTAGCATTGCATCTCCACCTCACTATTCTCTTGTTCCCCTTTTTGGACTTGAGAGGGGGTGTTGAGAAACCCTTCACCCGCAGTTTGCGTTTTTGCGTTTCTGCGTTTAGGGTTTGCAGCCCCAAAAAAGGGCGCTATCCTAGACTGACTATGCCTATTTATAGGCCACTCTCTCATTCATTCCTTACGGCTGATTCATTCAGTCCGTCACCTCTTCTCTCTAGCCTCTCCACTACCCTCACATCCCTCCAGGAGGACATTGTGGTTCATGATTCGTGGCTATCTTCATCGTCTTCCTTGTGCTATGGCACCCTTGTTCCCTTGTATCACATTCACTCCATGATTCATGTCTTCATCATTCCATTCATCAGAGTTTCTTCTCTCTTCTCCTCTGTTCTCCATGTTTGCTAAGTTCACTCTGTATTCCTCATTGTCTTGCTGGTACGTCATCTTTTGACAAAGAGGTCCTCTCTCTCTCTCTCTCTCTCTCTCTCTCTCTCTCTCTCTCTCTCTCTCTCTCTCTCTCTCTCTCTCTCTCTCTCAGGGTAATTATATTAATTATTGAAAAAGTAAAAGGGTCACAAATGAGTGAAAAACAGGCAGAGTTATGGAGAAAATTATTGTATGCCATAAGGCCAAATCGTCCCAAGGAAGAAGCCTTGCACGTCGCAACATATCAAGCTACCAGTGAAGAAGGTCGATTTTGAATACCTGAATGGGAGTCAAAAAGAAAGGCATTCCGAGTGACCCAATTAAGCCAACATCCCCAGAAACACAAAAAGTAGAACACAATTTTCATATGAGGCTAGACAAGGTCTACGAATTGTGGCTTGCCAAATACCCATTTACACAGATGTAGTACAAGTCCCACCACTCTTCACCAAATCTCTAACAAAAGAGACCAAATCTTTCTTACGATTGGACAGGAAAGAAACCTATGATGAGAAGGATCTACACTTGTAGGTAGTGCAAAAGAAGCAAGAATCATTAGAGGTATCTCATTCAAAGAGGGCTAAAGCAAGAGGTAGACCACCAATCAATATTCTCCAAAGAAAAACCTTGCATTTGAATGGAGTTTTATTGATCCATCCCTCCACAATAGCAGATGTCCACCATGTCCTACTTTTACAAAGGCTACAAACAGAATTACCTACCGATGATCTCTAATAAGCAAGTGATAAATTTGATAAGCTGAAGCACACTCCAAACACAGCAGCCCCATAAGTCTCCAATCGTGTTAGGGATTATCTAGAGAGAGTTTAAGAAAGCCTGCCAATTGTGCACAACTAAGGAAAGTGTGTCCCATAAGTCAAGGTATCCTCAAGGGACACAAAATATCTATCAGCCTGTGCGGAAGGACATCAATACACACCATGCCATCAATGTCGCATCAACAATAGAAAGTAATCCAAGTCATGCCATCCAATTAAACTTGGTCGAGCATCTTGTTTTCCTTCCCATGAAACCATCTTAGAAACCACGAGCAATTCAGCCCACATAAATTGAAATACAATCTATCATCTGTTGGATGCCAACGCAATTTCTCAAACACAACTGAAGATTGGATGCAAGCAAAATTCCCACCAATTCCAAGAACTAACCAAATGAGTCAACAAAACTAAAGAATGCATACAAATGGGTTGATCAACATTGAGCTTATGTCACTATGAATCATGTGTTTTAGTATTTCCATGCACAATAACCCTATCTTCAAGGAAAAAGTGAGCAATGGAGACCCAAGGCTAATGACCAGAGCATGTGACTTGACACAAAGACAAATCGAGAGCCACCATGTGAGTTTCCACCTCCAAAATGGCTCCACTGCCCATTCTTTTGGGAGTATAGATATAGCCCCATGAAACCTAGAAAATACCAACATGCAAAGTGTCCTTTTTCCAAAGCATAAAGTGGAAGGCCCAAGTAATCTCCCTAAAGATAGTCCTAAACCCAAGGCAATAGGAGCAAGTAGTAACTAAGTATCGGCAATGTAATTGTCCATGCCACTTTAAGGCCTACATGGAAAGGCTACCCTTGCGACTTCCAATAAGTAGCTTTAACTTCCGCCTTGGTAGAAATCCATTCCAACAACTCCTTAGCCAAAACATTCATCCCCAAAAGGGCAACCCAAGTGCATTTGCAATATTCCCTTTGGGAACCACCTCACCCTACTACCCTAAAGCTTGCAAGTCATGTTCAAAGTAACTTATAAGAGATGACTTAAAAGTGTTAATGTGCACTCCTAAAGCATAACCAAACAAGTCCCAAATGTCCAATGCTTTACGAAGGTTATCAAGATCAATTTTCAAAATCATTGAAGTGACATCAGCCAAATGTGATACCATCATTTGAACGGGCTACTTGCAAGAGCAAAAAACAAGGGACTCAAAGGGCAACCTTGTCTAACCAATTGGGCAAGAGTAAATGGTTCGATTACACCACTTCTAAGCATGGGGAAGAACGTGAGAACAACAATACTTTAAGCTTCACCAACTCGATCAATTATCACCATGAAAATTAGAACATGGGCACCAGAGAGAGAGAGAGAGAGAGTCAACACCACGTTGAGAGGGAAACCAAACCCTTCCCTTTGCAAGAATTTATTGAAACAAACCACAAGCACCAATTGCCTAAATCATATACAAAATGGCTGATTTGCTGTACTTCTGAAAATGCAGGGTTTTGAAACCCTAATTTTTGCATAGTCCGAGTAGCAAGTTGATTTTCCACTTTAGTGCTTGGATTAGATCAAGCTAAGAAGAAAGTGCTTTTTGAATAAGAGATAGATAGAAGAGTACAAAGCATATTTCAACCTAAGAGCTTATTCAAAATGAAGAGAGAGATCTCAATATATTGGTGTAGGGCTTAGGTGCTCAAAAGTGGAAAGTAGAAACTACAAATCACAAGTATTTATTAAAAATGACAAGTGTTTATTGAAAATGACAAGTGTAAAGACACTTGTCTCTTCAAAATGACACATCTTGTTCCAAATGCCACACATCACTTTTCTAGAAAAAGAAGCTTCTAAACCTTCTACTCTAAAAATCTCTCAAATGGTTAAGAATTTGAAATAGCTGACAAAATTGTTCCTTGATAAATTTTTGAGTCTTTGAAACAAATAGAATTTCCATTTGAGCAACTTCCAAAAATAGTAACCTCCTAAATTTTAGGAGTCGTCAAATTTAGATTTTGAAGAGCTACATTATATAGATTCACCAGTTCATGGTTTGTTTCTTTGATCATGAGCATCCAATTTCACTTTTTGAAACCACTTAATACATGGATTTATAATCAATGTAACTATCCGAGTATAAAAGTCTCAATCATCTGAGTTTTCTAGTCAATCTAACCACCAACTAAACTTTTAATTTCTCTTAGGCATCTCATCAATGATGACCCAAGTATAATTATAGGGTGTTTTGACCATTAGGTACCCTTAAATAAAAAGATGAACACTTAATTATACTTTCAAACACTCAAATAATACAAATCGCCTTTCAAAGTATATAAGTATCAAATTAATTTAAATCATTGAGCCAATATGTCTTGGTAACAATTGATATACAAAAGATTGATTATATCTCTTCCTCTTGAAATCCATCTTATCCTCAAAGTGTTGCTTGAAATATTTCTAATCCTATAGCTTCTTCACAAGCTGCACATATTTCTAGATAATCTTTTAAAAATATTCTTCTAACATCCATTTAGAATCTAAATGAGAGTAATTTTTAAATTTTGAAAGCAAATTTCTAGAAATGTTTCTACCTCGTTTACTAATCATATGAAAGACTATTTTCTCTAGTTGAAGTATCTTCTCTTATTCATCTACTTCAAATGAATCCTCTATTACGGATTCCAATGGTGGAGACTCTTCATGAGGCTTCAGAAGATGGATATGAAAAGCATTGTGAATTTTCCAATGCTCTAGAAGTCATAAATAGTAGCAAGCATCATTAATCTTTTCAATGACTTAAAATAGCCCATAATTTTTTACTGCAAGCTTAGTGACTTGGGATAAAGACTTATTAGAGCTTCTTAGACGAGCTTTTTCAAATTTCAGCCACACCCAATCTCCTTGTAAAATTAAGTGGCTTCAATGCTTATCTACTGATTTCTTTTGTTTTTCCTTAGATCTTCTACATTCAATCCATGAATCCCAAATTTCAACATATAGCAAGATAGAATAACCTCGTAGTAGTTGATATGTGTCAAGAGCAAGGTATAAAGATGACGAGGACATGATGGCAAATGATGAAGAGTCTGAAATTGTACGATCAACACTTGATCATGAATGTTCTATCTCTTCAGTAGAAACTTTTTCAAAGAAGTTCTATGAAGGAGAATAATTGGTAGATTGGGCAATATTTGAGTACTTTCACAAGAAGGAAAGGATGGTCAAATAATGAATTCAACAGAATTAGAAGAAAGTCATATGGCTATTTTCTAAAGGACGGCTTTCTTTGGAAGCACCCAAAGCATTAAATAGGTACCCCATTGTGGCAATATTTGAGTACTTTCACAAGAAGGGAAGGATGGTCAAATAATGAATTTAACATAATTAGAAGAAAGTCATATGGCTATTTTCTAAAGGACGGCTTTCTTTGGAAGCACCCAAAGCATTAAAGAGGTGCCCCATTGTGAGTAGTGTGTGACAAGGATACTCAATTGCAGATTACAAGGGAATTTCATGAAAGCTTATGAGCTAGTCAATCGAAAAATCAAGGCTATATTTAAAAATGTCAAAGAGAGATACTAGTGGAAAGCCATGTAGAAGGATGTCTTACAATTTGTTGAGACTTGCAGTACATGTCAGATATATTCTTTTGTGAGACACTGTAATCGTTTGCATCCTACTTACTTACAATTTGTTGAGACTTGCAGTACATGTCAGATATATTCTTTTGTGAGACACTGTAATCGTTTGCATCCTACTTACCCTCTCTATGCACTACAAGTGGATTGCGGATTTAGACACCATGACTATGGGATTTTGGCAAATAAGATATATTGTGCTTGCGTGAGAGAACCTCACAAATCAAGTTGAAAGCCAAGCTCTAAGGGAAAAAGCTACTAGTACCGTATGCAGGTTCTTGTTGAAAGATATCATATATCATTATGGATATGTGGACAAGATCACAGCTAATAGAGGGAGAGCTAGATGTTCATGAGACTACAGATTCTTCTCTAGATTGGAAATCCAGCTTGCACTTACATCAACATACAATCTTGAAGACAATGAAAAGAGTAAAAGGGGACATCCAACGATTGTCAAGGCATAAGCAAAGGCATGCAAAGGAAAGATACAAGAGTGGCAACGATTACTTCTATATGCTTTATGGGCTAATCATACTAGTCATAGTGCTACGGCAAGATATATATCCATATAGTTGATATATAGACAAAAGCCAATCATGCCAACAAAAAAAGTGACTGCTACATGGAATGTCTTACCACGGAAGAAGGGATGAGTAGAGAAGAGTTGCTAGCTCTAAGGATTTGTCAATTAGAGAGAGGACCACAAGATATAGAGCTTGTAGTAAAATGACTAAAGAAAGCCAAGCTATGAAACAAAGACAGGTTTGATAAGAGGCACACACTTCAATCGAGAGCTACAGAAGGAGATTGGATACTTGTGTACCATAGCAGTTCAGATAACCGGTATAGTACCATCAAGAAGGTCTCAAAGAGGTGGTTTGGTCCTTGCATTGTGAGACATGCATATGATAATGCTACATATTCTCTTTGCAAGCTTGATAGAGCAAAGTTGAAGATACCTATAGCTAGAAAAAGGATCAAACTGTTCCAGAGAAGAGATTCTACCACTTATGAGGAAGAAGAGCATGACATTGAAACTACTCAGGACAGCATAGAAAAGAGAAAGATAATGAAGATAAAGCAGATGATCTTGAACTCACTGAGGACTAAGATATGCAGCATATACCGGA
Source organism: Lygodium microphyllum (assembly GCF_053477565.2). Taxonomy (NCBI): domain Eukaryota; kingdom Viridiplantae; phylum Streptophyta; class Polypodiopsida; order Schizaeales; family Lygodiaceae; genus Lygodium; species Lygodium microphyllum. The sequence continues at coordinate 67,329,273 of NC_141137.1, read as the reverse complement.
GGATTTGCATGTTTAGAGGGGGTGGATACATGTGGTTACATGTCCAATGGTTGACAACTCTATGAGTTGTCTGATAGTAACAATATCTGAGCTATGTGCCTACAGGATTGAACTTCTTGTGTTCATGCTGAATTTACACTATCTGTGAGCATCTATTATGAAGTTGAAGTTGGTTTCACACCTTTATTAGAGTGCAAAAGTGTCAAGTACCTTTAGCAAGCAGCTCAGTGGACCAAGTTAGTGACCCAGGACCAGTTTATGATGTGGTTTAAAATGTGAATGGCTACAGGGCTGCTTCCATTTACACTGCAATTTTCTGGCACATCCGGGCTGCATAGACTGTGCAAAAGGCCAGGGAAAACAAGGGAGGCCCAAATCAAGAAGAAAACAAGGGAGAGACAGGAAGAGAACAAGGTGAATCTCTTGATGTGTGGTAGAGGACTGATTCATGTGGATTCTCACTGCTGTTGACTGTTCTAAACAGGGAATACAAGCTGTTGTGGACTGTTCTAAACAAGGAATACAAGCTGTCTACTGCTGTTCATGAAGATCTTTTTCTGATCTACCACTAATCCATGTCTAAATATTGGTCTTGGTTGTCCTGAATAGGGGAATAATGAGGACTGTTTTGATGTTTTTTTATCTACTGCTGTAGTAAGCTACAAGGAGGAATCTTTGGGCTGAAAGAAGGGTATTTTAGTGTCACAGAACAGGGATTTATTTGTGTGTGTGGGCTGTACAGGTACTAGACTGTTCTTATGCATGTAAGGGCCTGTTTTTGAGCCACAAATACATTGTTTGGTACTAAAACTGATGTATGGCAAACTCTAATGCATATGGGCTGAATTAAATCTGCTTTCTACTGAGCCATAGCCTCAGTTTATGGTCCTTATGCTGACATACATGCTGTTCAAGGGTTGAGCACAAGCTCTTATGCAAAAAATTTATTCTACAGTTGGGATTTCTCTGTCTATTGGATTCATGTTGTTCCTTACCTTCTACTTCTACAGAATCTCTTTTCTCTGTGCTACAAACTCTTCTTACTTGAGTCTTGGAGCTTTCAGCCATACACAATAAGTACCCCAACAGCAGGCCATGGAGTTCCAAAGCTCCACCACACAACAAAGGCAATAAATGCCTGCCTAGAAATGAGGGAAACATGCTATCCAGCAAGCGAAATCCATTCCGAATCACATCCCTATTGGGTGGGACATTTCCTGTTAGGAACGTGATAGGGAACACCACATGGCACAAAACTTACCTGCAGAGTGACCAGTTGACTTCCCCAATTTACCGCCTGCCGAATCACATGCCTGTCTCCCACCAATGTCGCCTGCAACCTGCCTATCTCTCATTTGCATGCCTATCTTGGCTCTGCCCACGGCACCACAAGAATTGATTGAAATATTAATTTATCATTGTGGATTATATACCTTGGCTTTAGTACTCCACATGAATTATGAATTAAATTTTTTTTAATTAATTTTAATTTTTTAATGACGTTCCCATTCCCACGTCCCTGTTCCCTAGGTTTGGCATCCCCATCACCATCCCCGTCCCCGTTCCCCATTTCGTGTTTCTATGGGGCAGATAGAAGGTGGGACTGAAGGCAGCAGCTGTTTGGGCAGTGGCATCTGCTCACAGGGGGTGGCAGCCACAGTCGAGACAAAATGTTATTACGACATTATGGTAGCAATTTACTCTCCTCTCACATGAATACATTTTGAGTCAACATTATAGGTCCCACGCTCAAAACTCATCGTAGGGGCAAGAGGTGTTGGAGGGAGTAAAAGGAAACAAGGTGGTTGCAAGGCGGAATTAGGCTAGACATGCAGGCAGCTGTTATGGCAGCACTGTAGAGGGCAACAGCAGACAAGAAGTGCAAGTCAGTTAGGAGGCAGAAGCAAGTCGGGCAAGAGGCAATGAGGCAGTGAAACAGGGCAGGCAGTGAGGCAGAGAAGAAAGGGTAGTGAGGTGATGAAGCAGTGGCAGGCACCGAGGCAGGCAGGAGTGAAGACAAGGCTACTTGGATGGTGGCAGTGGCACCTCGCATGGGGCACGAGAGCAGTCAAGACAACATGTTGTTCATGGCATTATGGTAGCAATTTACTCTCATCCGGCCTGACTACAGGTGAGCCAACATAATACGTCCCACACACTGAAAATGCATCATATAACACATCATATGCCATATTTAGTGCACTGCCGTTTCACACATCACATCATACTTGTGTTACTACATTTCCAATTTATAGGGTTAGGATTGTACATCATCTATGGAAAACCCTAAACTATGAACAGTAAACCCTAATGCATATGCAAATTTCCCAAATTATCTGTAAGTAATATTGTAAAATAATAATGTACAACAAACACCATACTTGCTGATCAATTATACTCACCTAATTTCACAAAATCATGCACCATGTATACAAGATTGTGACATCTCATAACCCTCAGGTTATATGTAATGGAACAAGTGTTGTGAATGCACATATCCCTCGGCCCCATAGTTCAACAAGGCCATGTGGCTATATACTCTCATGATTCACATGCGCAGAACCATGCATTTGTATCCTAAATAACTTCACAGATACAAAAGTATTCTTTGTTTGAAGTCATGGGTAGTGAGTGGATGAATAAACAAAAAGGCAATGCTTTGATACAATTTCTCAGTAAATCAAAGTGAGCTGTGAGAGGTAGATGCTTTGCTTTATGATAGCAACTAGGAGACAGAAATAAAGAATGAAACAAACAAAAAATGTGAGTCAGTCAATGAATGCCTACAAAAGGCCACAATAACACACAAGATTCAAAATGCATACATCATATACATCCTCATGGAAAGCAAAATAAATAACAATGTGACACAAAGATTATAACATTCTCCCTCAGGTAAAGCTATGTCCAAAAATATATCCCATGGAGCATTGCAGCGGGTGTTGAGCTAAAATATGCATTACTTGCTGATTAGCCTCTTAAACAGCCCCAAAACACACTAAAAATGCTCTTTTAGAGTAAAACCCTAAAAGGGGAGCAGTTCGAGAGAGTTCAGTGGAAACCCTAAAACAGGGAGCGGTTCGAGAAAGTTTAGCGGAAACCCTGATTTTTGGGGCACCCTTCCATATCTATAAATAGAAAGGCTGCCCCCATTCAGCTATCATCCTTGTTTTGCAGGTTACACCAACCCACACACCCTCTGCTACTGTTGGCGCCCCGTTTCCAGCCTGCAGCCTACCTCCATCTGCTGTCCAGCCATCATCGACTGCAACCACATCATCTTCAACCTATCCATTGCTGTAGGCAACAGCTCTCAATTGCTGGCGACTGCTCTAAACTGTCCCAGACTGCTGTTCAGCCTGCTGTCCATCATCTCCAGGGTATCATCTCTAGGGTCAACCAGCCTGCGTTTTCAGCATTGCAAGCTCTGACACTCTTAGACACTGTTTCAGCCTGCTGTTTACAGCAGACTGTGCACAGTTCTAGCCCCCAATCGATGGTACACTGCTGCGTTTACCAGTTTCCAGCCTCCAGACTGCTGTGTTTTGGTGACCAGCCTGCTGCCATTCACTATTCAACACTCCTACACTCCAACTGGTGGTCACAGACTTGGGATCCGTCTTCGGTGGACGTCACACTCCGACATTGCCTTGCCCTTGAGCACACTGTACACTCTTACATTCATTTACAGCATTCATTCACTTCAGAGTTGTGTTCTCTCTCCCCCTTCTTCTGTTTGTGTTTGAGTTTTGAGTTTTGCGTTTAGGGTTTGAGTTTTGCCCTCTGTGTCTGTGTCTGTGTCTTTGTGTTTCTATCGTGGTCGTACACTCTGTGTGTCCTCAGTGCAAACCCTAGCAGTCTTCTTAACAACGGGGACATTAATAAATGACTTAAAACAACAATCACACTACACAAGCTCCGAACTTCCAAGATTGACAAGTTCTAATCTGCAATTTTTAAGGGAAACCCTCCAAAATAAAAACAAATCATGACTAGTGCCATGCATACAAACATTGATTAAGTAGTAGCAGTTTTGCAATTTAAAAGATCATGGACCAAAAGTGAGACTCATAGTAGTTACGGGTCCGAAATCATCCAACTTCTCAATTGTGAAACCACATAAGCTATTTTGGCAACTTTAAAGATTATGGAACACAACTGAGACTCATAGTGGCTACAAGAAAGCCAAATACAATGTTAAGAACAGCTTCACAGATTTCAAAGTCATTTCTGGTAATTATTTCCAAGACATGAGTGAAGGCAAACCAACAAGAGATACGAGCATTAAATGATTAATATGGAGGAGGGAGAGACACACTTGCACATATGCACACTTAAAGCAGTTAAGTAACTAGACCAAGTTTGCATACGCCCAACAGCATGCTTGCCCTACAAAAATGGGGCAGCATACTTGGATTCTATTTATGAGACGTGTACTTTTGCTTATGTTAAAGAGCCAAAGAGAAACAAAAATAAAGGAGGCCAACAAACTTCAAGTTGGAAAAGTTCAAGTATGCACATATGCAAGCTGAACACCTTATCTAGCTAGCATGGTCAAACTTCAAGAAGAAAAGTTTACTAATTATTGTTCCTAGAAAACAATGTCAACTTACTTAGGACTGCCAAGTGTTTGCACACAACCCCAATCCTCTGTATCTCGATCTTCTACCCAGACCTGAAACATAAAACACCTATAAAGTCTTGTAAAAGAAGATATGTCTAGTGTACAATAAAACCACTAAATTTGCATAGTACACAAAAGAATGTACTTCAGAGACCTTAAATGCAAGGAAGCATTCATGTGAAAACATACCGAAGGAAAAACAAAAATGAGTATAGAATTCATTTGAAAGGCACTCAATTAGATTCACCATGTGCTCTATATACTATACATCATGGCATTTCAACAAGAAATAATTCATATAATATTTGAATGCGTACTTCTAGGTGGAACCGGGAATTTGTAGCCAAAATTCTGGTGGTCTCCTCCAGGTGTCCCTATTTTTAGGATTTTAGGCCCCTTTCTACAATGTTGAGGGATTCTTTATCTACATAGATGCCAAGCTAGAGTTTTACTATTAAATGAGTTAGCACAGCACATGGTGTTAAGCACAAGAAAGTGCTACTTAACCTATCATATTTTTATGGACATTCTGGCTGTTTAAACAGTCCCAAAGGAAACTACTTCAATACTCCAGAATATTCAGCAGGACAACTGGCTCAAACAGTTCTAAAAGGGGACTCAATGTGCACTGTCACTTTCATCCCTTATCCCTCACTTTCACCCTTTAGTACAAATACTATGCCAACTAACCTCCTCCATCATTCTCTCCTCTCTCCAGGTTGCCACCCTGCTGTGCAATAGCCTTCATGCTGCTCATGGCTGTGTTTGGCATCCTCAGCCCTTCACAATCACCCTACAGTTGTCACCCAGCTTCTAAGTTCTGTGCCACTCCAGGAGGCTGTGTTTCAGTCTTCCACCTGCCACCCTGCTGCTGGTGCACTCCAGGAGGCTGTGTTTCTGCTTGGAAAGCTGTGTTTAACTCCTGCACACCCTTCAGATACTGTATATCTGCCTGGAAAGCCAAATACAGCATACCCCCAATACCGTTCCTCAGCCAGGAACTTCTGCATTTAGTGTCCTACAGGCTCACGCTGCTGCCTACATCAAATTTCTGCATCAACATTGGTGAACTGCCACACTTGGGATTTATTTTCACAGGACAACCTCAACCCACCTCCGTTCCTTGAGCCTACAGTTGTATCTCTTCCTCACTCTTTTATTATTCATCCAACATTCATCATTCATTCATCTCTTCTTCTTCATTTGTGTTCCTTGTTCAAGTTCCTTGTGTTAGCTGTATTGAACACACTATGTTTTATTTGCAACTCTTGTGTATCCTCACGTGCTGATGTGTTTTAGAATTGCTTCCATTCCACCCATGCTGCTTGTTTGTTGCAAATTTACAATTGTTTGCTGGTCTTGTAACCAACAATTGTTCCATGCTGCAGCTCATCAGCCACGAGAGCATTCTCTATCAATAGAAAGATACTTCATATTTTGGTCTTCATACAATAGTCATAAACTTGCTGAGGCAGCCCACAACAATACTACTCTAGTTCTTCTTCCATAGTGACCTCCATGTAAGAGTTTGCCGGTAGCAAGGGCTCCCAAAACTTTTTGTTGTGCTGCCCTAAGTCTTTGCAATCCTATGCCATCATGTGATTCCATGCAATTTTCACTTCTGCCTCAAAGGTGCTAGTGAGCCACATGTTGCAAAACTCTTGCTTGAAAGATACCCTATCTTTTCATGCTTCCCCTGAACCATAAGAGTTGTCCACTACTGTTGAGCATTCCCTTTAAGGAAAGTAGATGGATCACTCTATACAGTTCCCACCTGAATAAGCTATGTCAAAACTACTAGATAAAAGCCAAAGCTCTCATTTTCTCCTGCATGCCACTAAAGATCTTGAACTTTATTGATTGTCCTCCTTTATAATCTTTTGCTTGGTCCTTAGGAGTGAAGTTGTCATACACAAGTGGCTATAAGAATCTAGATCGACATCCACTAGCAAATTTTCGATACTTCCAGGCATGGATGCTGAATTGCATTACCAAATACCAGTACCAACATCATGCTTGTTAGGTGGGATTGCACTCCAACCCAAAAGTCTAGCTGAGTGCCTCCATTCGGATACATCACATTGGGTGGATTAGTTTGCATACCGCAAACACATTCCCCTACAAACCTATCAGATCACTACTAGGGCCTTGGCCAACCTAAACATTGGCTGTCATAGCATAAAACATAGAGCCTCCTCCAAAGTAACTTGGATGAGTAGATGCTAGCTAAAATGTATGCTGTACTTGCTGAAATTTATTGCTCTGTCCATTAATTTCAGCACTCAAAATAGGAGTCGCCCAGTGAACTAGAACACTTTGCATAGGTGGAATCACTGTATGCTGTCCAAGAACAAACTATATGCAAACAAGCAGCGTTTGCAGCAAACAAAATAGGAGTCATCCAGTGAACTAGAACACCTTGCACTGGTGGAGTCATTGCATACTGTCCAAGAACAAACAGAAATCCAACTCCAAAATGCAGAAAACTTAGGATTCTTCATAAGTTGATCAAAAGCCTACACTGCACTGGAAAGATGAGTAAAGATGTCGACAACAATAAGCAATTGTGCTTTGAATAAAGCATCATCATCGACATCACTCCTCTCTGAGGATGCACAATGGAAGAGAATCACAAACACAAAGAGAGAAGGGAAGAGAGAGACACAAAATAAATGCAGAGAATAAAGGAACAAGACTGAACTGATCTGAAAATCAATGTTGAATACAAGGCTGGCCTGATCAGCCCCTACATACAGTTGGTATACAACAATGAGTGTCTGAACAAGCAAATGGAAGATGAACAGCAAGCTCGAAACTCAGGGAATGATGGCAAGACTGATGGAATGTATACAGGCTAGTCACAGCGACAGTTACCAACTAGCTGCCCAGGAAGGTGAAAGTGCTGGCTGACTTGCAGCTGGCCATAAATCTGGCCAACCAGCTGGTAATAGATACTGCCCAACCTGCCACATGTCAAAACTGCGATGCACTCAGCCCCCATGGTGTAAACAAACTAATTGACAAAGCTGGAAATGCAAATGCAAATGTATTGAAGTTGTCAAAGCTCCTCTGCCTCCATCAAACTCTAATGGATCTCACAACCACAAGATGACCAACATGAATACAAGAAATGCTAACACCCCCTCTCACATCCTAGGAGTGGCTGAAGGCCTAAAATGTGTTGGAAACTTGACCAGCTATGGAGAAGAGAGAAACGAGAGTGAGAGTGGACAGTAGAGTAGACAATGTGAGCTGAAAACAATAGATTGTACTTGCTAATCTAAAAGTAATAAGAGTGAAAGTTCAACCTTAGGTCTAAAGTAGACCAAACCCCTAGCTTAGCTGAAATAAGATAACTCTAGAACTAACTCTAAATGTGGTGACACAACTTATTAACGTACTTTTGTTCACACTATAAACCAACTAACTAAAACATTGGGCACTACCCATAGAATTGGCAAATTCTAACACCCCCGCAGTGCCAATGTGGTGGAAGTAAAGAAAGATCAATCATCAAAGGGTAGCAAGCTCAAGGACTTTCAAAAAGCCTCAAATTTCTCACGAGGAAGTGCTTTGATAAAAATGTCTGCAACATTCTCTTATGTAAGGATATACAACAAACTAATCTCTCATGCATAGCATCTCTCTATGACATAATGGTAATGTAACTCAATGTGTTTCATGCAAGCATGAAACACAGGATTTTGTGCCACTACAATAGCACTCCTAACTCTCAGAAAGAATGGGTGTAGGACCCTACAAGGAAATCTATAAATCAACCGACAACTTATGCAACCATACACATCCCATTGTTGCAATGAAGGTTGTCCTATACTCAGCCTCACAAGACGAGGTGGCCACTCTAGGCTATTTCTTGCTTAGCCATGAAATGCATGAACAGCCTAGAAAGAAATAACATCCACTAGTAAATTTTCTAGCATCTAAATCACCAACCCAATCTAAATCAATGTAAACTTGTAAAGCAAGCCTCTCTCCCTGGGAAATAATAAAGCATATGATTGAGTACCTTGCAAAAATCTAAAGATCCACTTGACAACTTACCAATATACTGTCCATGGGCTATACATAAACCTACTCACCTGAGATATTGCATACTATATGTCTAAATGTGTGTTGCAAAGATAAATAAGACAGTCAACAGCCTCACTGTAAATTGCAACATTAGACATCTCTTCACCATCATGCATGGACAGCTTGAGTGTTGGCTCCATAGGAGTGCGCATAGGCTTGCAATCTTGCATATTAAACTTATGTAAAAGCTTATCCACATATCGCGATTGCAAGATGATAATGCCATGCTGATTTTGGGAGAGTTGAATCCCCAAATAGTAGTGTAAACAACCCATATCTAACATAGCAAAAGTATGTTTCAATTGAGCTTGAAATCTACAATTTTATGCTCTTTTGGTCTAGTGAGCAACATATCATCTGCATCTAGAATGATAACCAACAGGTCCCCACCCCTTTATTCTTAGTGTAGAGAGTGGATACAGTTGGACTATTTATGAACCCAATGCTGGCCAAATAAGCATCAATCTTAGCATACCATGCACAAGGATCTTATTTTAAACCATAAGAGCTTCATGCAACTTGCAAACCATGTGCCCTTTCCCTTTCACCGCAAACCCTAGAGGTTGTGACACATAAACATCCTCATGTGGGTCAGCATTCAAGAATGTCGTCATGATGTCCAACTGATGTACCTTCCAACCATAATTTGCAACCATTGCAATAACACATCTAGTTGTACTTGTATGAGATGTAGGAGCAAATGTCTCCTCATAATCAATGCCCTTTTTATGTGCATATCCCTTGGCTACCAAATGTGCTTTGTACCTATCTATTGTACCATCAACTTTGCACTTTAGTTTATAGATGTTGGGTGTAAAGGCCCTTTTTACTCTCTCCTGTGTATAAATTTATTTGTACATGTGACTGCACCCTTGTGGGTGTAAGTGTACCATACCCTAAGTATAAATACGTTCTTTTATTCTTTGTGTACACCACACTAGTACACACCCATCTCGAGTCTCCGCTCTCTTAACACTCTACTATTGAACACACCTCATTTCCGTCATGCATACTACATGGGCACTTCCGCTAGCCCTTCAAACTAGTATCAAAGCTGCAGCAAGAGTGCTCGCACGAAGGAGGAGTGAACTCGTCATCATTCAGCCTGTTCAGGATTCAATAGGTGTTCGTTTTGACCAAGCTGCAATTAGTCGATTTCAAACGGCAACCGGTGTGAGCCGCACGTCAACTGCGACTCAAGTCACAACTAGGCAGGTAGCGCAATTCTAGCAGTCGACAAGGAAGGGGACGCAATCAAGTGATAGGGCAACACACGACAAGTGATAGGCAACATGTGGCAAGTCAATGCCATCACGGTGCAAATTCGACGAGCATTCTTTGTCATTTTTATTTAATTATTTCCTATAATTTTTTCTTCTCCCACTAACGAGCATTTGCATGCCCAAGCACAATGTGCAATTTTGACTCGAAATTTTGAGGATTTTCTCGATTTGGGGACTTTAATGCAAAACAAAGACATTTGACCGAGAAATTGTAGACATTGTGCGTATTTGCCTCGGAAATTTTGGGGTTTTTCATGTATATGTGAAATTTTGCTCAACCGAGCCAATTTCACTAAAATTTGTCCACATTTGGGGGTTTTGCAGAATTTGTGAAATTTCTGCAACATTTGCATATACTTGACACTCGAGATGATGTATTAATGCAATTGGGACAGATCTATTGCAAAAATTTTGGGGCTTTATGCACCGGTGATGCATTTTGAGCCGATTTGTGTTTTGACAAAGAAATTACAGCAGATTCACTGCTGAGTGGGAGAAATTTCAGACTTGGGATGTACTAATGTTGTAAAAGGGTAGCTTCTCTTGGTACATGTATTGCTAAATGCTCATTGTGCAGTGAAACAATGGTACATACAACATTTGGGTTATTGCGTTTGGGCATTATGGTGATGTGTTATTGAAGTGGGAACTATCTTTTATGCATATGTATCAGACTGAGTTCATGTATATGCTATAATCAGCCCTAGGGACTGAAATTGTAGTATAATATCTACTTCTTGGCACTTTTGGAAGTGCAAGTTCGAATACTTGTTATATTCAGCAACCTTGCTATTGGCTGAAAGTACTCAGCATTTTATTACAGTTTTTTATTGTTGTAAATGGTTGGCAGTGCATCTACATCTGACACAAAGAATCCTTTCGAGATTCACAAAGTTGACAGCAATGGCTTTGATCTTTGGAAAGATCACATGCAAGGTATACTTTTTCTAAAGGATTGTGATGATGCTTTAGTAGAACATAAACTTGTTGCTTTGTCAGATGAGGACTGGGCTAAAATGGATAAGAAAGCCATCACTTATGTCAAAATGGCAGTCACAGATGATATCTTGGTCCGACTACATATGTAGTTTGGAAGAAACTCAAGGCTACATATGAGAATACGACTCCTATCAATCAGGTCCATCTCATCCGAAAGTTGGTCAACTTGAAGCTTGATGAGTCTAAGCCCGCCTCAGAGCATTTAAATGCTTTCATTGGTATTTTGAGTTAATTACAGGATGCAGGCTTGCCAAATTTTGATCCTAAGTTAAAGGCTATCTTCTTGCTCGTGACTTTACCAAATTCATGGGAAGCATTGGTTGTGTCATTGAGCAACAACCCCAACATGACATTTGATGGTGTGTGTGGTTTTATTCTCAATGAGGAGATTAGACGTAAGGCAAGTGGGGAAAATAGTGGATCAACCTACGATCTAAGAGGACGAATTGAAAAGAGGTCAAATGCTACAAATAAGAATAAAAATCGCAGCAAAAGCAAGGAAAATCAGCAAGATGTCACTTGCTATCAGTGTGGACGCAAAGGACATAAAAAACCCGATTGCAAGTACTATAAAAGGGAGCAAGAATGCAAGAAGCAAGCTAATGCAAAAGGTAAAAAGAATGAGAAGGATGGCAACTCTACCCCTAAAGAAACAGAGAAAGCAAATGTGGTATCTAATGTTGTTATTTAGGAGATAGAAGAAAATCAAGATGTTGATTTGCTAGTTGCATCTTCAGATCCACATGGTATGACAATGGAAGGCATGTATATCACTAAAAGGGATGTGATAGATGCCTTGTTGTCTGCTCATGATGGTTTGTCACAATCGTGGATTGTTGACAATGGTGCTTCATTTCATGTAACTCCATCTTTGGAGTATTTTTATTCTCATGCAGAAGGTAACCTTGGAAAAGTTTACCTAGGGAAAAAGCATGCATGTGATATTGAAGGAGTAGGCACCATACACTTGGCTCTTGAAAATGGCCACGAATTGATTCTTCTGATGTTATATATGTACTTAGCATTAAGAAGAGCTTGCTTTCACTTGGGCGGTTAGATAGTAGGGGTTATTTCACTACCTTTGGTAGTGAAATGTGGAAGATACAGAAAGGATCCATGCTAGTCACAAGAGGCAATAAAAAGGGAACTCTATATTATCTTCACTGCAAGGCACTTCTTGGAAAGTTTGTTGTAGTTGCAGAAGTGCAATCAAACGTGGAGTTATGGCACAAGCATCTTGAACACATGAGCCAAAAGGGTTTACAAACACTTTCTTCACTTGGAAAAGTTGATGTGAAAAACTCAAAGCTGAACTTTTGTGATGACTGTGTTTTCGGAAAACAAGTAAAGAGTTCATACTCTCATGGAGCCTCTAGGAAGGCATGTATTTTGGATTTAGTCCATTCTAATGTATGTACCATGCCAATAAAAACTCATAGTGGTTTCCGTAATTTTGTGTCTTTTATTGATGACCATTCTAAAAAGCTATGGGTTTACTTGCTTAAGAAAAAAAGCAAGGCATTGGACGCCTTTAAAAGGTTTTATGTATTTGTTAGTACTCAAAAGGGTTTAAAACTAAAATGCATAAGAATAGACAATGGGGGAGAATATGTATCTAAAGAATTCAACAAGTTTTGTGATGTAAATGGAATTAAACGGGCTTACAACCCCTTGTAATCCGTCATCTAATGGTATGGCTAAGCGAATGAATCGCACTTTATGTGAGAAGATTCGGTGCATACTATCCACAACTAATCTCCCACAATCTTTTAGGGGAGAAGCACTTAAAACTGCGGTGCATATTTACAACCAATCTCCACATTGTGCACTTGAAGGTGGCATCCTTGTGTCAGAGATCATAGCCTGTCCAGCTGCAGCAGTCGGACCAGCAGCACTGCTGCACAGTCGGACTGCCACGTGGCAGTCGGACTGTGCAGTCGGACTGCCACGTGGCAGTCTGACTGCCTGCAGCCATTTTATTCCAGGCTGCGCCCCAGTTTTGAGCCCCGTTCTAGGTGATTTTTTCGCCTATTTATTGCTGACGTTTTCAGCAGTCTGGCCACTATTCTCTGTCGCAGATTACAGACCGGTGCCGTGCAGATCTCTGTCTCTGTTCACAGATTTCAGACAGCAGACAGTGCAGACTGCAGCAGACTTCGAGGTGGACAGCAGGTCGCATCGTCGAGGTGGAGACACGCAGTCCAGCGCACTGCGCCCGTGTATATCTTTGTATTCAGCATTCTTTATACAGCAGATCTTCAGTGTACACTGTCTCTTTCTCTCCCTTCTCTCTCTGCGTTCTCTCTCTCTCAGTCCTACGCTTCCGCACCGCTGCACTCTGACATGGTATCAGAGCAGTGTTTGAGGGCTGACTGAGCGCAGAATCAACCTGAAGAGATGAGACCATCACTGTGGAGTATTGCAAGACGGAGGATAATCTTGCGGATTTGTTTACGAAGGCGCTTCCTCAGGCTCTACTTCGGCAACATTCCAGATCCCTCAGGCTTCTGCCCTGTCCAGGCTCTGAGAGGGGGTGTCAGAGATCATAGCCTGTCCAGCTGCAGCAGTCGGACCAGCAGCACTGCTGCACAGTCGGACTGTGCAGTCGGACTGCCACATGGCAGTCCGACTGCCTGCAGCCATTTTATTCCAGGCTGCGCCCCAGTTTTGAGCCCCGTTCTAGGTGATTTTTTCGCCTATTTATTGCTGACGTTTTCAACAGTCTGGCCACTATTCTCTGTCGCAGATTACAGACCGGTGCCGTGCAGATCTCTGTCTCTGTTCACAGATTTCAGACAGCAGACAGTGCAGACTGCAGCAGACTTCGAGGTGGACAGCAGGTCGCATCGTCGAGGTGGAGACACGCAGTCCAGCGCACTGCGCCCGTGTATATCTTTGTATTCAACATTCTTTATACAGCAGATCTTCAGTGTACACTGTCTCTTTCTCTCCCTTCTCTCTCTGCGTTCTCTCTCTCTCAGTCCTACGCTTCCGCACCGCTGCACTCTGACACCTTGAAGAGGTTTGGTCTAGCAAACCTATTGCATATGACCACTTAAGGGTCTCTAGCTACGAATGCTATGTACATGTACCTATTGATAGCAGAACCAAACTTGACATGAAATTTCACAGAGGCATCTTCATGGGTTATGGAGATGAAGGTGAAGTGGGTTGTAGAGTTTGGGTTCCAAGCATGAAAAATGTACTATGCAACCAAGATGTGGTATTTAATGAGTTAAAGCCGCTAAAAAATGCCACATCTAGTGATTTAGACAAAAAGAAAGTAAAATTTCAGCTTAGATTGCCATCAGCTACTAAAAATTCAGCTCCATTTGATGCTGACTTTGATCATTAGCGTATCATTATTGAGCCAAATGACAATGGGCAGCAAAGGGATACTGAAAATCAGCTTGGGCAACAAAATCAACATGCTGAATTGAATTACAGCAACCAGAAAATGCAGTTCAGCAGCAAAATAACGAGGTCATTGACATTCCTTTGGATGTGGATCCATTGCCTGATAACACAGATTATTGGGTGAAAAGATCTACACGTGTTAGGAGACCTATACAGAAGTTTGATCCCTCTTTGGACTGCATTTTACTCACAAATGAGGGTGAGCCTTTCACATATAAAGAGGCATTATCATGTGAGTTAAAGAAAAGATGGGAGCTTGCTATGCAAAAATAAACGAAATCTTTGTATCAAAACGATACTTGGGATTTGGTTTCATTGCCCAAAGATAGGAAAGCTATTCCTAACAAATGGATCTATAAAATCAAGTGTGTGAATGGCAAACCCAAATACAAAGCAAGGCTTGTGGCTAAGGGTTATACACAAACAGAGGGGATTGACTTTTAGGAAGTCTTTTCACCTATTGTCAAAATGATCACTCTTCAAGTATTGTTTGCAGTAGCATCTATGGATCTTGAACTTGATCAAATGGATGTTAGAATTGCATTCCTACATGGTGATTTAGAAGAAGAGTTGTACATCAAACAGCCACATGGCTTTGTTATCTCAAGGAAGGAGCATTTGTTGTGTAGGCTTAAGAGAAGCTTGTATGGTTTAAAACAGGCTCCTGGACAGTGGTATAAAAAATTTGATGCCTTCATGCTCTCACATGGGTTTAAAAAGCAATACAAATCACTACTTATATATAAAGAAGGCTGATGATGAAAGCCTTATAATCCTTGTGCTTTATGTGGATGATATGCTTATCGCTTTGATAAACATAAAAGCCAAGTTAATGCACTAAAAAGACAGCTGAATTCAGCCTTTTCCATGAAGGACTTGGGTGCAACTAAACACATTTTGGGCATGCGTGTAACGAGAGAGAGAGAGAGAGCAGCAGCAGCTCTTATTTCTCTTACAAGAAAAGCACATCAACAAAGTACTTGATCGTTTTTCTATGGTAGATGCTAAGCCACTTGATGTTCCTTTACCACCATATCTTAAGCTTAGCAAAGCAAATTGCCCAAAATATGATAAGGCAGCCAGCTCTATGAAGGGTGTTTCTTATGCTTCAGCTTGTGGGTCACTGATGTATACTATGGTTGCCACTAGACCTCACATTGCTCATGCAATGGGTGTTGTGAGTAGGTTTATGTCAAATCTTGGCAAAGAACATTGGGAGACAGTAAAATGTATCTTCCAGTACCTTAAAGGCACACAAAGAAAACGTATTTGTGATGGAAAGGTTACGTTAGATCTGCAAGGATATTGTGATGCAGGCATGGCAAGTGATTTGGATACTCGCAAGTCTACTAGCAGGTACACATTTACCTTGACTAGTGGGGCTATTTCTTGGTGCTCTAGATTATAAAAGATAGTAGCACTTTCTACCACTGAGGCTGAATATATTTCAGCCATTGAAGCTTCAAAAGAAGCTATTTGGCTTGGCGGTTTGGTCAAGGATTTTAGACTGCTCACCAAAACACATGTACTTGGATGTGATAGCCCGAGTGTTGTATGCCTGGCTAAGAATGCAATGTTTCATGCACGTAGCAAACATATTGATGTGCGGTATCACTTTATTAGACAGTTTTTGGATGATGGCCTATTCACACTAACTATGATCAGAGGACAAGATAACCCTGCAGATATTCTAACTAAAAGTCTTGCAAAGGCTCAACATGAGCATTGCATTCGGCTAGTGGGGGTTGGTTAAAGGTTCACTAAGGACCTTTAAGTAACAGGTTGTTGGGTATAAAGGCCCTTTTTACTATCGCTCCCGTGTGTAAATTTACTTGCACATGTAACCGCACCCTTGTGGGTGTAAGTGTACCGTACCCCAAGTATACATACATTATTTTATTCTTTGCGTGTACCACACTGGTATATACACCCATCTTGAGTCTCCACTCTCTCAGCACTCTTTACTACTGAACACACCTCATTTCCATCGTGCACACTACTTAGGCACTTCCACTAGCCCTTCAATAGACCTATTTGGTTCCAATGGCTTTCTTGCCATGAGGCTACTCAACAAGATCCCATGTATAAGATAGTGGTGTTGAGAAACCCTTCACCCACAGTTTGCATTTTTGTGTTTCTGCATTTTGTGTTTAGGGTTTGCAGCCCCAAAAAGGAGCACCATCCTAAACTGACTATGCCTATTTATAGGCCACTCTCTCATTCATTTCTCATAACTGATTCATTCAATCCGTCACCTCTTCTCTCTAGCCTCTCCACTACCCTCACACCCCTTCAGGAGGACATTGCGGTTCGTGGTTCGCGGCTATCTTCATCGTCTTCCTTGTCCTGCGGCACTCTTGTTCACTTGTATCACATTCACTCCATAATTCAAAACTTTATCATTCCATTCATCAAAGTTTCTTCTCTCTTCTCCATGTTTGTCAAGTTCACCCTGTATTCCTCCCCGCAAACCCTACCGTCTCGCTGGTACATCATCTTTTGACATGGTATCAGAGCTGGATCTGCTCAAACAGCGGCAAAGATCCTCCACTTCAATGAAGGCGAAGACCGGTGGCGGGTTCGGCATCCACTTCACTTTTTCTTCCGCTGCATCAAAATCTCGTTTTTGCAAGTTTCAAGTGTTTTCAGCTTGCTGCCCGCACCCCTTTCACAAAGGACATCGCAGTCTCAGTTGTCCCGTGCTGTCATCTACAATATGGCGTCTATTTCTAGCCTTCCACTCACAATTTGCAGTTGTTTACACCAGAGTGACTATTGCTAATCACTCTCCATTCAGAAAATAATCTATTTTTTGCGGATTTCAAGTATTTCAGCTTGCTGCCCACACCCCGGACGCGGAGGCCTATTTCCAGCCTACCACACACTGTTCGGAGCTGATTTCAACATACTGACTGCTACTGCTTGTTTTTCCTGCGTTTTTAGTCTTTCTCTCTCCTGCAGTCTAAGTTTGTTGTTTCTCTCTCTTGCAACCTACGTTTTTAGTCTCTCCTCTCTCCTGCGGTTTGAGTTTGTTGTTTTCTCTCTCCTACAGCCTACGTTTTTAGTCTTTCTCTCTCCTCACCTGCGTTTTTAGTCTTTCTCTCTCCTACACTGTCATCTACATCAGATCCAACCTTCCTTGGCTGCGTTTGCCCACAAAGATCCTCCTCATCAGAGAAGACAAAGACCGGTGGCGAGTTCGGCATCAACATTTGATTTCTCTATCATTTCCGCTGTGCATTGGAAGATATTCTTTTTCTCCCTCCCACCCTCCTTTCTCCAATTTGCCACACCGGTACCATGGCATCTCCACCGACAGATTTCCCTTCTACTAGGTGCTACTACTGCGGCACGAACAGTCGTCCCACCAAAGACTGTCGACATCGACCTTTGCTCCCCACCCCTCTGAAGTATATGCGTCTTCCACCAAGAACTCCTTGTGCCACCTCTCCTTTCTGGGCCACAGAGATCGTTCTGCATCAACTATCAACGTATTTTACTCAAGGCAATAAGCCACACTCGATGCGCACTAAGTCCTTTCGAGCACACGGAGGCTCTAAGACCTCACGAGGCGATAAGCCCTCCTAGAGACCACCCCACTGCGCAGAGGTATCCCCCACCCACTTTTGGGTACAATGGCTTCCACGGCCCACATCTCCTTCACAGTCCACTCTCCTAAGAGCCCATAACTGTTCCCCACCCCTAGCTCATCCTGAGCATCCATCTTCCGCACCCTCTTTCACTCAGGTTCGAGAGGCCACTTCTAGGTGCTTTCCGACTTTTTCTTCTGAGCCCCAAATACCTTCTTCGGTACGACCTGCGGCACACGGCTCCTACTTCTACTCCTTCCCATTCAAAAAGGGACCCTATGTGCCATGAAGTTCTTCACACACCACCACCTTTCACTTTCGAGGAGTGGCTCTCCTTTGAATGAGTACCGGTTGATACGAAGGTACCAAAACTATTGTAGTTCCATATGGTACCGAAGGGAGAGGTGGAGACATCGGGACACGATAGCCTTGTCCAAATGTCAACCGAGGTACAATAAAATGACTAGATGATCCACAAGATAATGCCGTAGAGGCAAACTACAGTACCAAATGATCCATACTCGAGTATGTCTAGGACACACTCCTAAAGGAATAACCCGAAATTGTGGGTGTGGAGGTCAAGCCTCCGTCACAGGCACACCACCCGGAAACAAATAAGTAGAGGTCCTAAAGGTTGTGCCTAAGTGTGCAAAACCCCTCGGTATGGTGTGTGATGTTAAATGTGATGCCATTAATGGAAGTTGAAAGGAGGGTGCAATGGAAGATGAGAAAGGCATGGATGGAAGCCCAAATGGATTAGTGATTGATGTTGTTGTGGGAAACATAGTTGGTTCTTTTTGTCCATTAAATTAAGAATTTGATGAAGATGCACCTAATCCAAATTGACCATGAGAAGTAAAATTATTTGAAGGAAAAGAAAGGAAAAAAATACTCACAAGTTCTTATTTCAACTTCTTACGTAGTTTTAAGTTCATAAAGAAATACTTGTCTTCCTCATTACTCAGAAACCAAAGATTATTTTGAAGATTCCCTTCTTTACGAGCATTTCCCAATCCAACAAAAAAGACAGAATCAGTTGCCATAGAATCCAACATAAGAGGATTCATACCTAGCATTGAAGAAAATTACTATGAAAGTGGGATGTAATTTGAGCCAAATTCCACTTGCGAATGGCCAGTCTCTGAAATGGAGATTCCGAGAATCCTACAAGATCATTAATTTTGTCTTTGAACTCCATGGTAGTTCGATAGTTCTTTGTCGATGTTAGATCAATCAATAACAAGTTGGGAGGTCCACTCCTGATCATTTATGTCCATATTTGGCTATGGAGACTAGAGCAGTGTAAATGGATTCGAAGTCATCTAACCCTTATGTTATTTCTACTTCTGCAAATGAGCTTTCTAATCAAAGACCCAAGTTTCTCAGAGAGTACCTAGCTCTAATACCATGTTACAAATACTCTATACACAGAAAACACAAAATCAACTGTACGACAAAGCACAAACTTATCACACAAATCATAGTTAGATTAGGGTAACTCAAAGACAATGAGCATAGAGAATAATCAAGTGAATGACTACTAAATATACAATACTCATGCAACAAACACACTATGCAGTGAATAAAGATTGAACCTTAAACTCTCGTATCTCTACGATCAAGGCAAAGGTTATGAGTAGAAGAGTTTGTTGTACTCTAAACGGATCCCGAAATGCAGCAAGGCAACCTCTGTGTCTCGAACACTAGCAACCATAGCTATTACAACTCAATCTGATGCAGGAGATAGTGTACAATGATGAAGCAAATACAAAACACAAGCGAAAAAAGTACCTGGTGACTGTGGAGAAGAAACAAGCAAATACAAGCTGACAAATGTTGGGTGACAAGTTCACACTAATGGCGACAGTGCAAATGATGATGATGACTCCTGGAGGAACAAGAATCATTGCAAATGTAGGATGTAGACATCAAACACAAGCAGATGGCTGATGGTGATTGGATGCAAACTTTAGATGATGCTTCAAATAATGATGACAGTTTCTGCTAATGGTGACAAGATGCAAATGATGGTGACTGTGTGTAGATGTCTTGACAGCAACAAACGCAAGCGCTTTGGTGATGGTGTGGTGACAGTCCAAGAGGTAGACAACAGTGAGAAGATGGTGGAAGAGACTAAAATCAAGTGCCAAATGGATATAGACTACAAGGGGAAGGCTTGGCTGAGATGTTTTCCACGGACGGGGTATGGAAAAACTAAGCTACAACTCCTAAAACCTGTAAAAACTAAATTGAGGGAGAGCAGTTGGCAGCATGCCTATTTATAGGAAGTTTGGGGACACCCAAATTAGGGCTTGGCATGTTAGAAAAAATTACTCTCTAGGATTGCATTGTTAGCAGTCATGTTTGTCATGCCTTGTCATCTCCTGCCTGTGAGCCTCAGTCTGAGTCAGACGAGGACATTAGGAGCTCTGACATGTCTGTCATGTGTTATGATGGGGGAGGCTAGTCACTCTTGACTGGCTGTCTTAGGTTGTGTATTTCTTTTTGGCCTCTTTTAGTGGGCAGCCACTGGCTGCCCGGCCACCTTTTTGGTCACTGTTGTGGGGCGCCCATTTTAGGGCACTTTTAGGGTTTGCGCCCATTTTAGGGTTAGGGTTAGGGTTTGTCTATTGCCTATATATTGGCAGCCCCCCTCCCCACTTGGTCAGTTGTCTTCTTGCAGATTCCGACACTCCTTCTCCCCCGTGGTGGTGCTGCCATCGTCAACAGCCTGATCTGGTGCCCTCACTGACGCTGTGGGCTGCGTGCAAGGACTGATCAGTCCATTTCAGTGTATTCAGCATTCATTTCAGTCAGTGCAGATTTCTCTTCCTTATTTTCTGCTTTCTCTCTCTCTCTCCCTCCGTGTTCGTATTTCCTCTTCCGTTGCGCACTCTCACATGGTATCATAGCCAAACTGAGAGTACACGGAGCTGAGTTTTACGCGGGAGAACACCCACAACTCTGCGTTTGCTGGTCAAGACGTCTCCAACAGCTGAGGCGTCATCTTCAGCACCATCTCCTTGATCAGGGCGGCCTGTTTTGGTGTCCACAAATTTGCGTTTGCTGCTGGCGCCTTCTCCAGTGGCTGCCACGTCATCACCACCCTCTTCCTGCCTGCGTTTACAGCCTGGGCGGCCCTCCTCCAGCTGGGCGACACCTTTCCAGCCTGCGCCTTGCTGTTCTGGCTGTTGTTCCATCGTCCGGCGGCTCTTTTCCTGCTGGCGACTTCTTCCCAGGCTGCGTTTTCAGGCAGGCGGCTGTTTTTCTGTGGTGATTGCATCATCAGCATTTGCGTTTGACATCATCCTTGCGTTCTGTGCAAGGCGGCCAGCTCAGGAGCTTCTGGTGTTTGTGTTTCGGCACCGGCAACCTTCCCTTGTTGTGTTTTGGTGTTTGCAGATTGGAAGATGTCTTCTCATCAGTTTACAGGTTTTGATGGCTCAGATGATGAGCTTTTGTCTCGACATTCATCTGAACGGAGGCGTGATTTCTATCGCGAGGATCGTCATATGGAGTCTATTCCTCGTTCCCGTCCCCCTTCTATTCATGTATCTCGGCGATCCCCTTCCAGTGGGCCGACGATGCAGCCTTTGGTACCCCCTGTACAGGTACCCGTACTTCCTCAGCTGCCCAAAGAGGACCGGTTGGATGGCTCCAACTTTTCTCTATGGTCCTGCAAGGTGGAGTGTATCTTGGACTCCTTCGATCTTTGGGAGCTTGTTTCTGTTCCTCTTCCCCGGCCTATGGTGGATCCCACAGATGGGACATCTATGGATCGTGCAGCCTTATGGGATCGGCTCAATTCTAGAGCCCGATCTTTCCTCTTTCTGAGTTTGCAGGATTCTGTCCTTGTTCATGTTCACAGGTTGAAGACTGCAGCGGACGTGTGGCAGAAGCTAGCGTCTCTCTATCAGCAGAAGACGTTTGCCCACCGGATATCTCTTGAAAAGAAGTTGCGGATGCTCGCTATTGATGATAGTCCTTCAATGAAGGACCACATCAACAGATTACAGGATATGAGGGATGAGCTTGCATCCCTCGGTCGGACGATATCTTCTGAAGATATGGCCATGATTCTTTTGACTCAGCTGCCATCGCCTCGGTTTGATGTCTTCTACACCAGCCTACTTACATCGAGGACCCGTGAGAAGCTTCTATGGGAGGAGCTATCCCCGCTTGTCTTGGAGCATGACGAGCGACTCAGAGAGGTCAGCGCTAGTGGATCCGACTCCACTAGAGCCTTTGTTGCAGGTTCGGGAGGACAGAAGAAGAAGAAGAAGTCAAAGGCTAAGAAGAAGGACAGTTCTTCAGGCCCTGACTCAGATTTAGAGAGACCGAAGTGCCCACACTGTGGGAAAGGGACACATCCTGAGGAGAAATGCTGGAAGAAGTACCCTCACCTTCGTCCGGGAGCGAAGGGTGGATCTATATCGGAGCCTTCTTCTACCTCTACACCAGCTGTTACCCATGAGTCAGTGTTCCTTCATATCCATGCTTTGGAGGAGGATCCTTCTTCCGTGGCTGCAGTGTCTTCTGCGCAGCCTTGGTTAGTGGACAGTGGTGCTTCGAGTCATATGACTCCCCGAGGTGATTTATTACAGGATCTCCGTCCATCAAAGGGTTCAGTCACTGTTGGTGACATTTTATCGGTGCCTATTAGTGGTGTTGGCACATTGCCTTTGTTTACAGACCGACCTACGAGCTTCCTTTCACAGGCCCTACATGTTCCGGACTTGGGCCTTCCCCTCCTCTCAGTTTATGGCCTTACGAGGCTTGGCACACGAGTGATCTTCACCGAGCATGCCGTTGTTATTGAGGATTCTCTTACAGGAGCCGTCTTATCTACAGGTTGGCAAGAGTGCGGGCTTTACAGGCTCCATTCCCCTTCTTTGATGCAGGGTCCTCCGAGGCAGTCTATTGCTACACCCGTTCCCGCTTGTGCACCTTCTATTCCACAGGTTCATTCCCATCCCCCACCTTCTCCTCCGGTGGTTCCCTCGTACCCCCCATCCCTTTCAGAGGGGGATGATCTCGGTGATGCGGCTGTGTTCTTCATTAATTAAGCATGTTTTGGGATTGTTTAAGTCAAGTAATGCATTTTTAGCTCAACACTCCACGAAGCAACACTAGCTAACAATGGTTCGAGTTCCGCATGATGTGTGCTACTCTGATATCAAATGTTGGAAACTGAACCAGCTATGGAGAAGAGAGAAACAAGAGTGAGAATAGACAATGTAAGTTGAAAACGATAGATTATACCTAGTAAACTAAAAGTGATAGAGTGTGAAAGTACAACCTTAGGTCTAGGGTAGACCAAACCCCTAGCTCTCAACTGAAGTTAGCTAACTCTAGAACTAACTCTAAATGTGGTGACACAACTTATTAACATAGTTATGTTCACACTACAAACCAACTAACTAAAACATTGAGCATTGCCCATAGAATTGACAAATTCTAACAAAATGTGCATATGATGAAGCATGTAAGCTTGAGACAATGGCTTTGTGAAGATGTTCACTACATTATCCATCATAGGACAGTAGACCATCTCTAACTCGAACTCCAAAATCCACGCTTGAACATAGTGTACAACGTGCTTTGTGCAAGCATGGACCACCAGGTTCTTCATAAAAGCAAGAGCACTCTAATTGTCAACCCATAACAAGCCAACCTTCAACTGAGAAAAACCAATCTCCATAAGCATGTGACAAAGCCACACCACCTCCTGCGTAGTGGAACACAATTGTCAATACTCGAACTTTATTAATGATGAAATAACCATAGTAAGTCGCTTCTCACTACTCCAAGAAACTACACCAGATCCAAGGGAGACGGCAAGTCCGATAGTCAAATATTAAGAATGGGCATCTCCAACCCAATTAGAGTCGCTCCATCTAGTAAGAGTGACCCCCTCATAATACACGATCACCTGAAGAGTGGCTCACTACTAAGCATGAGGAGAGTTCTTTACGAAAAACGACAACAAGGCTATCACATAGGAAATGTTAAGCTACTTGTGGATAAACTAATTGAGAGGTCCAACGAGGCACTGATAGTCAGTAATGTCAAGAAGCGGATTACAAACTGAAGTAAGTTTTGACTCCGATTCCATGGAGTAAGAGATAGGCTTACAATAAGGCATGCCAAATGAAACTGTCCTTTGAAAAAAACTAAAAGAGTAGTGATCATAAACTAACTTGCACACATAATACAAATTAGCAAATAAACAAAAGACTCATTGAATATAAGAACTAGAATGCTATTGCATGGTTGATGACACATAATAGATCCCAAAGATTAGTACCTGTTTCATTATTTCTTTATCATTATTCAAAGCTTACACAAATCACAAGTAACCTATTGTCACAACCTAGCATTCTCTCAAATGCTAGTGATTCCCATGTGCCTTGCTCTTGAATCAACCTAGACTTGTCTCCAGCACAATGTCCTTAGTTGCTCTCACTAACCTTGACCAAGTGGGTGACAACTCTCCATTCACACATGCATATGAATACATGTCCTCAATTCAATTGATCTACAAAAGTGACATTGAAGATGTAAATATGGTCTCACACGATTACACAATACAAACAAAGTGTAATATATACAAATCTCGGTTTCAAACTAATCCGATCTACTTTATAAAGCATCACTCTTGGTCATGCATCAATCCCAATGCTTGACCCTAGCCTTTGCACACCCAATCAATTGTCCAATTAAGACTTGCACTACTGCCACAATAAATCAGCATTCAATTCATACCCAAAACCGACGGATGATTGCTCTAATCCGTGCCATATACATTCTACTAGGTCATGCCTTACATTTCCTTGAGTTTTCCATACATTTTCCACAATAAAAGAGCTACAATCTCACTTTCCATGCTTCAAACGAGTGTAAATCATTGTATTCAGCATCTTTATACAATATAACTAATCCATGAATGCTCAATGACATTACTATGGTTGCTGTTCAAAAATGCAAAAGAACACTTCAGCTTGCCAAATCATCCTAAAAACGGCAACCAACATTTGAACCCAATTTCACGAAGCATTTGCTTTGACAATTCTCTTACATTGTCCCCATGCAATCCCACATTGTTCCTCTCGCAAATACAAGGATTTCTCAAGATTAAACTTTGAGAAAATCGCTTTCTTTGCAACAAAGTTGTCCGAAATGTGCACAACGCTTGAGATCTTAAAAGAAAAGAGGGGATCTCAAACCCTTCTGTTGTAATAACCTGTTTTGAGTAAATTTAGATAGAAAACAATAGCATACCTTGTTGTAAATGGAGTTACAAAGCTTCCCAATAGATTCCCTATGCCAAGAAGAGATCGTTAACTCTTATTCTCACTCCATACATGTTATCATCTCATGTTCCATGGCTACAACCTGTAATTTTTGCAACAAAGAAAAGAAATCGTCTCCAAAATTATGCTTCTCAAATGAGAGAGAAAAATACCCTAAGTGTTACATTTATTGTGTAACTTGTTGGGAAACAAGCGTGAGGGATGACCGTCCAAGGGCCTTGGGCGCCCGAACAGGGTCAAGGGGAGCCTAGGAAGTAAGTGAGTTTAAAAATAGTATAACTCACTTGAAATTGACAGTTGGCAGGGGAGTCACGATTTCGTTCTGGCCAGCAACTTCCTAGGTGTGGCTGGGTGGAGAGTAGAGAGGATCTCTGCGTGCTTGTTTCCCTGGAGCTGAATGGGTATCACCCGCAGAAGACAAAAAGAACAATCTCGTATGTAATACTGGTATCAGAGCCACTTCGATCACATCCAGTGTTGGCGACGGCTACAATTGGGCCACGTTCTACGTTATCGTGTCCTGACTTCGGTTGCTACGGCCACGTTCTGCGTCATTGTGTCTCATCTTCAGTCGCCATCGTGTCCTGTCTTCAATCGTTGCGGCCACGTGATCGAGTCTTGTCGTCAGTCACAGCGGCTACGTTTTGCATCAACACAGGCCACATTAATTATCACTCTGCCACGGCCTTGTTCCCACGCAACCTGGCTGTGGTGTTTAACTACACCCTTACCCAGCACACCCTTACCCAGCGCTCCTGCTGACAAGTTTTGTTTCCACGCAACCTGCATACAACCACTATAGATTGGGGAAAAGTCACACTTTTCCTCATGTGCTTTCTACCACTAAACTATAAAGGTCATCGACATCTATCCTACCTTTGTAATCAGGGAAGTATCCCACCTTTGTCTGCAAATTTCTTATATTTTCTTTCAAGTTCCCGTGTATAGATGGGGGAAAAAGGGAGAGAGGGGGCAACGGAAGCCTCTAGTTCAAGGATCACCCTATGGTGGATCCCCATGAAACTGAAATGCAAGAAGAACACTGGGAAGAATTTTTTGCTACAAGAGAACAATTTGTTGATTTAATTGCTGGTGTGCAAGCACAGGGGGTTCAAATGGAGCTGCTAACTCAAGCACTCACCGAAATAAAATCCCAATTAGCCTTATTACTAGAAAGGGATAAAGGTAAGGTAGAGACCTCAGATATTTCATCTTCATCGAAAGACCTAGATGTGACTATGCAAGACCCTAGGGAATCCTACCAAAAGCTGAGGGATAACCTAGTGTTAAAAGATATGAAATCCCTTCACTTTCACGGGGAGGAAAAAGATAGGAATAAAGATACTATCTTAACTTCCTCCAAAAATGGGAGGATTTGCATAAACTTAAGAATACTCCACCACATCTCCAAGTGCTGGAGGTCTGTCTAACCTTGGGGCCGAAAGCATATAAATGGTGGAGAACTTTAAAGGAGGCAAATAAAATATCTGAAACTTGGGCTCAATTTAAATCCGTCTTTTTAAAAGAATTCCTTCCTGAGAATGAAATGGAAAAAATTTGGGAAGATTGGGATTTTGTCAAACAAAAGGGAAGACCTTTGCTAACATATCTCGAGGAGTATCGTGAGATAATCCTCAAATTGGAAGGAATAGATAAATTTCAAAAGACAAGAGGATCAATAAGGAGACTAGATAAGGCCTATAAAAAGGAAGTGAAAAGGAGTTCACCTAAGACGCTTGAAGAGGCAATTAAATTTGCATTAATCAATGAAGATAATACGCATCCAGGTGTGCTCACTAGTCTCACACTGACACGGAGCCCAGGACTAAGGAATTTGAGGCCTCAAAATTTGTAGGCAAATCTAAAAGGAAAATGCCATTCCTTAAGGGTAAGAAACAACCCTTTGAAAAGAAACAATATGTAAGGCCGAAGTTAAGTCAAGATAACTTTGATAAGGCCAAAAAAGAAAGGCTATGTTTCAATTGCCTATTCCCTAACCATGCTGCTTGGAATTGCCCTCAAAGGAAAAAGGAGGAAGGTAAAGGAAAGGATAAGGACAAGGGCAAGGGAAAAAAGAAACAAATCCATGTAGTGCAGACCTTGGAATTAAAGGGGCATGAAAAGTATAAATCTTTAGAGGTCTTGCACAAGGATGTACAACACAGGTGTTGTATGTCAACTTCTATGCGGCAACCTACCTTTGGGCCACATGATTTAGTTAGAGTACATGGATTGATAGCTGGAAAGAGGGTTAGAGTCATGATTGATGACTCTGCCACCCACAACTTTACAAATTATGCACTTGTCAAAAAGTTGAAACTTCCCCAACAAAAGAGTGAGCATCAATATGTTGCTCGTATGATGCAAGGTCAAGATAATAAAATATGGGATACAATGATATCCAATTTGGAAATCAAAATCCAAGGATATAAAGATAAGCTTGATTTCCAGATTAAGAATATGGAAAGAGCCGATATTGCTTTAGGGAGGGAGTGGCTATGGGGATTAGAACCATCCTTAAAGCGTAGTTATCATCATAATACACTGGAATTTGAAAGGGATGGTAAGACTTTGTGATTCAAGGTGAGCATGAAGTATGTGATAACCCTTTGATGTGTTCCCTTGAAGTTCAGAAGCTGATAAAGAAGGAAGCTTGTGAGGTATATATGTTATGGTCCCTTCCTGTACAAGACACATTTATTTCTTGTAATATAAAGCAACGATTTTCTTATGTTTGTGAATTGAATGTAAATAATGAATTAAGTGGTTTGCTAGATGAATTTAAAGATATATTTCCATCTAACTTATCTAGTGGCCTTCCACCAGATAGGGGTGATGTAAATCACCCAATTGACATAGATAGGGATACACACCCTATTTCTAAACCACCTTACAGGCTAAGTGAAACACAGCACCAAGAAGTCGAAAAACAAATTAAGGATTACCTTGATAAAGGGTTTATACAACCCAGCAATTCACCTTGGGCTTCATCAATTTTATTAATGAAGAAAAAAATGGTTCTATACGACTTTGTGTTGATTATAGAGTATTTAATAAAATAACAGTGAAGAATAAATTTCCTATGCCCAGAATGGAAGATCTTTTTGATCAATTACAAGGGGCAAAATTCTTCACAAAGATTGATTTAAGATCAAGCTATCACCAAGTAAGAATTAAGGCCCAGAATATTCCTAAGACCGCATTTTGTACTAGATACGAACATTATGATTTTTTGGTGATGCCTTTTGGTCTCACTAATGCACCAACTACTTTTATGAAGCTGATGAATAGTGTGTTACGGCTCTATCTAGGACACTTTGTAGTAGTCTTCTTGGATGATATCTTGATCTTTAGTAAATCAAGAGAAGAACATTTGGAACACTTACATTTAGTATTCCAATTGTTAAGAACCCATTCCCTTTATACGAAGAAAACTAAATGTGAATTTTTCGCACAAGAGGTCAAATATTTAGGGCATATTATCTCGAAAGAGAGAATCAAGATGGATCCAGAAAAAGTAAGGGCAATTATTGAATAGCCATCTCCAAGGAACTTGGAAGAGCTGCAGATCTTCTTAGGTTTATCTAGATTTTATTGTAGATTCATTCGAGACTATGCCAAGATAGTTGTTCCAATGATGGACCAACTTAAAGAGAAAGGGAAGAGCTTTAATTGGGGAACAAACCAAAATGAAAGTTTTAAAAAATTAAGGTAGCTATTGCTACAGCTCCAGTACTATTAATTGTGGATCCCAATAAACCATTCATGGTCGAAGCTGATGTCAGTGATAGGGCATTACAAGAGGGTCGACCGGTTGCTTTTGAAAGCAAGAAATTAGACCGTGCAAAACGGAATTATTCTGCTTATGAGAGGGAGCTATATGCAATAGTACAGGCAATGAAGAAATGGAGGCACTACTTGTACGGTGCCAAACTTTTGATCTTGTCAGATCATGAAAGCATTGAGTGGCTTAATGACCAACCGGATCTACAAGGGCATAAAGCCAAATGGGCCGAACTCCTCCAAGAGTTTGACTATGAGATAAGGTATAGAAAAGGAAAGTACAATACAGTGGCTAATGCGCTCAAAAAAATACCCATCGTAAATGAATTGAGTTTTACTCAATTCACTTCCGATTTGCTTGAATCCTTAAAAGAGAAAATGCCAGGTTGATCCGGCATATTCCAACATATGGGAAGCAATAAAAATGGGGATCCAAATAGAAGAGCCTCCACTGAAGAAGGAACATCTGAGGATGTTCAACAAGGAAATGGAGCATTAGGGGTTGCTCAAATGGGATTCACATGGAAGAATTTTACCATTGATAATGGTTATTTACTCTACAAGGGTAGGGTATGTTTCTCGAAAGATGAAGAAATGTAATAAATGCCACATAGTGCGGGACATCCAGGAGTTAATAAGACTTATAGTCTTATTAAAAGGCAGTTCTATTGGCATGGAATGAACAAGGACGTCCTTGACTATGTGGTCAAATGTAATAAATGCCAGGTTAATAAAGCTGAAAGATTGAAAATGAGAGGACTTTTCCACCATTCGAGATTCCTTCGGGAAAATGGGAGAGTATCTCCATGGACTTTATTGTCGCGTTACCCAAAACACAGAGGAGGCACGACTCTGTGTGGGTTATTGTGGATAGGTTAACCAAAATGGCTAGGTTTATTCCAACTTCAACTGATGTTAAAACACCAGAATTGGCTAGATTGTTCATAGAGAACATATATCGATTGTGTGGCCTTCCGACAAATATATTTTCTGATCGGGATAGAAAATTTGATAGTCGATTTTGGCGTGTTGTATTTAGAAAGCTGGATACTAAACTTAGCATGAGCACAACGGAGCACCCGTAAATTGATGGGCAAACTGAAAGGGTTAACCAAATCCTTGAAGATATGTTGAGAGCATATGTAAGTAAAAGGCAAACTAATTGGGAATAGTATTTACCGATAGCAAAGTTTGCATATAATAGTGTCAAGCACTCTTCCACTGGATATAGTCCATTTATGCTGATGTATGGGTTTCAGCCTAGAGCTCCTCATGCAGTAAGACTGCATAAGAAAAAGGTTCAATCAGCCAAGGATTTTTTGGAGGATATGAATAGTATGTTAAAATTTGCTCAAGAAAATATTAAGAAAGCTCAAAATCGAGCTAAAGCTTATGCAGATCCTCATCGAAGAGACATCTCCTTTGAGGAAGGAGAATTGGTCTATCTTAAGGTGCCTGAACAAACTAAAACCATGAAAACGGGACGATGTCCAAAGCTTTCACCCAGGTATTGTGGTCCTTTCACAATACTTAAGAGGGTGGGGAAACAGGCTTACAAGCTCCAACTACCTGCTAGTAGCAAAGCACATCCAGTTTTCCATATAAGCAAGCTAAGAAAGAAACTTGGTGATATGGATAATCTAATCTTAAATGATAACATTGAGGGGCTATTAGGTGACCAATCTATTCCACATGAACTAGAAAGAATTTTAAATGTTCATAACATATGAACAAGGAATACTATTTATCAAGAATATCTGGTGAAATGGAAAGATTGTTCAGAAAAAAGCTCAACATGGGAGCGAGTAAGTACTTTAGGGAAAAGGTTTCCCAATTTACAGTTGGACCTTCCAAGTATCATTTTCGAGGACGAAACCAATTCTTAGGGGGAAGGAAATGTTACATTTATTGTGTAACTTGTTGGGAAACAAGCGCGAGGGATGACCGTCCGGGGCCTTGGATGCCCGAATAGGGTCAAGGGGAGCCTAGGAAGTAAGTGAGTTTAAAAATAGTATAACTCAACTGAAGTTGACGGCTAGCAGGGGAGTCACGATTTCGTTCTGGCTAGCAACTTCCTAGGTGTGGCTGGTTGGAGAATAGAGAGGATCTCTTCGTGCTCATTTCCCTAGAGCTGAGTGGGTATCACCCGCAGAAGACAAAAAGAACAGTCCCGTATGTAATACTAAGTAGCCAAGAGTAATCAGTTGCTCCTTAAACAATTCTTATTTTCGATTACTAGATCAAACTTAAGATCAAGGCTTACTTTATAACTTAAGTGAGCTACCAATCATGTGAAACTTTTGATGTAACTCAAATCTAAGGTGCAAGCTTTCAATTTAATGAAAGTTTTGTGAGAGTGTGTTGCGGAAGAGGGAATACGAACACGGAGGGAGAGGGAGAGAGAAAGCAGAAAATAAGGAAGAGAAATCTGCACTGACTGAAATGAATGCTGAATACAAACGAGAAGGCGGAAGGAAACTGATCAGTCTCTGCACGCAGCCCACAGCATCAGTGAGGGCACCAAATCAGGCTGATGATGATGGTGGCACCACCACGGGGGAGAAGGAGTGTCGGAATCTGCAAGAAGACAAGTGATCAAGTGGGGAGGGGGGCTGCCTATAAATAGGCAAAAGGACAAACCCTAAAAATGCCCTAAAATGGGCGCAAACCCTAAAAATGGGCGCCCCACATCAGTGACCAAAAAAGTGGCCAGGCAGCCAGTGGCTGCCCACTAAAAGAGGCCAAAAAGAAATGCACATTCTAAGACAGCCAGTCGAGAGTGACTAGCCTCCCCCATCATAACACATGACAGACATGTCAGAGCTCCTAATGTCCTCATCTGACTCAGACTGAGGCTCACAGGCAAGAGATGACAAGGCATGACAAACATGACTGCTAACACCCCCTCTCAGATCCTGGATGTGACTGAAGGCCGAAGAAGAAATAGATCCTGGGGTGGCAAGAGGAATGCCAATGTCGATGAAGTCCGTCGGTGTAGACTGCCGCTAAAGGAGCTCCTCACGATCCTAGGAATCCCCCTCTAAAACACTAGGGGCCAGGGAATCCACAACCGCATCACCGAGATCGTCCCCCACTAAAAGGGATGGGGGGTACGAGGGAACCACCGGAGGAGAAGGTGGGGGAGGGGAAGGAACCTGTGGAATAGAAGGTGCACAAGCAGGAACGGGTGTAGCAATAGACTGCCTCGGAGGACCCTCCATCAAAGAAGGGGAATGGAACCTGTAAAGCTCGCTCCCCTGCCAACCTATAGATAAGACAGCTCCTGTAAAAGAATCCTCAATAACAACGGCATGCTCGGTGAAGATCACTCGTGTGCCAAGCCTCGTAAGGCCATAAATTGAGAGGAGGAAAAGGCCCAAATCCGGAACATGTAGGGCCTGTGAAAAGGAGCTCGAAGGTCGGTCGGTAAACAAAGGCAATGTGCCAACACCACTAATAGGCACCGATAAAATGTCACCAACAGTGACTAAACCCTCTGATGGACGGAGATCCTGTAACAAATCACCTCGGGGAGTCATATGACTCGAAGCACCACTGTCCACTAACCAAGGCTGCGCAGAAGACACTGCAGCCACCACAAAAGAAGGATCCTCCTCCAAAGCATGGATATGAAGGAACATTGACTCATGGGTAACAGCTGGTGTAGCGGTAGAAGAAGGCTCCGATGTAGATCCACCCTTGGACAAAGGTGAGGGTACTTCTTCCAGCATTTCTCCTCGGGATGTGTCCCTTTCCCACAGTGTGGGCACTTCGGTCTCTCTGAATCTGAGTCAGAGCCTGAAGAACTGTCTTTCTTCTGAGACTTTGACTTCTTCTTCTTCTTCTGTCCTTCCGAACCTGCAACAAAGGCTCTAGTGGAGTCAGATCCACTAGCATTGACCTCTCTGAGTCACTCATCATGCTCCAAGACAAGCGGGTATAGCTCCTCCCATAGAAGTTGGGCACGGGTCCTCGAAGTAAGAAGGCTGGTGTAGAAGACATCAAACCGAGGCGATGGCAGCTGAGTCAAGAGAATCATAGCCATGTCTTCAAAAGATATCGTCCGACCGAGGGATGCAAGCTCATCCCTCATATCCTGTAATCTGTTGATGTGGTCCTTCATGGAAGGACTATCATCAATAGCGAGCATCCGCAACTTCTTTTTAAGAGTGACCGGTGGGCAAGCGTCTTCTGTTGATAGAGAGACGCGAGCTTTCTCCACACGTCTGCTGCAGTCTTCAACCTGTGAACATGAACAAGGATAGAATCTTGCAAACTCAGAAAGAGAAAAGATCTGGCTCTAGAATTAAGCCGGTCCCATAAGGCTGCACGATCCATAGATGTCCCATTAGCGGGATCCACCTTAGGCCGGGGAATAGGAACAAAAACAAGCTCCCAAAGATCGAAGAAGTCCAAGATACACTCCACCTTGCAGGACCATAGAGAAAAGTTGGAGCCATCCAACCGGTCCTCTTTGGGCAGCTGAGGAAGTACGGGTACCTGTACAGGGGGTACCAAAGGCTGCATCTTCTGCCCACTGGAAGGGGCTCGCCGAGATACATGAATAGAAGGGGGGCGGGAAAAAGGAATAGACTCCAGACAACGGTCCTCGTGATAGAAATCACACCTTCGTTTAGATGAGTGTCGAGACAAAAGCTCGTCATCTGAGTCATCAAAGCCCGTAAACTGATGAGAAGACATCTTCCAATCTGCAAAACACCAAACACTAAAGAAAACTTTGCCGATGCCGAATAATGACCAGCAGTATGGTCACCAATCACCAAAACGCAGGCAGGGGAGGCCTACAGACACCTGGAGCTACAAAACACAAGGTTGTCTAATGAATAGCACCAAGACAGAAGCCGCCAGCACCAAAACGCAGCCTGGGAGTAGATCGCCAACAGGAGAAGAGCTGCCTGGAGATGGAACGACAGCCAGATTAGCAAAGCGCAGCCTGGAGGAGTGTCGCCCAGCTGTAGGAGTGGCCGCCCTGATGAAAACGATCCCAGAAAGAGGTTGTTGATGACATGGCAGCCACTGGAGAGGGCGCCTGCAGCAAGCGCAAGGATTGTGACCTCCTAGAAGGGCCGCCTTGGCTGTTGAGGATGAGGCCAGCAGCAAACGCAAAGATTTGGGTGATCTCCCGCATAAATCTCAGCTCCGTATACTCTCCTTCGGCTCTAATACCATGTGAGAGTGCGCTGCAGAAGAGGGAATACGAACACAGAGGGAGAGAGAGAGAGAGAGCAGAAAATAAGGAAGAGAAATCTGCACTGACTGAAATGAATGCTGAATACAAACGAGAAGGTGGAAGGAGACTGATCAGTCCCTACACGCAGCCCACAGCGTCAGTGAGGGCACCAGATCAGGCTGATGATGATGGCAGTACCACCATGAGGGAGAAGGAGTGTCGGAATCTGCAAGAAGACAAGTGATCAAGTGGGGAGGGGGGCTGCCTATAAATAGGCAAAAGAACAAACCCTAAAAATGCCCTAAAATGGGCGCAAACCCTAAAAATGGACACCCCACATCAGTGACCAAAAAAGTGGCTGGGCAGCCAGTGGCTGCCCACTAAAAGAGGCCAAAAAGAAATGCACATCCTAAGACAGCCAGTCGAGAGTGACTAGCCTCCCCCATCATAGCACATGACAGACATGTCAGAGCTCCTAATGTCCTCGTCTGACTCAAACTGAGGCTCACAGGCAGGAGATGACAAGGCATGACAAACATGACTGCTAACAAGTTTCACCCTGCACCTTGTTTCTTTTGCCTTGTCCTTGTACCACATAGCATATACACTTGTCCACTGCATGACTCAATATCAAATCCTTCACTATTGGTGCAATAGTCACCATGCCAAGAGCTAGGGATGCCAGAATTAAAGCTCATTTTAATTAGATCATTAAGTATATTACTCATTCTAGTGACACCAAAATCCATCAAAAACTTGAAGTTGTATTTGTGTTGTGAAATAAAGATGCCCTAAGGAAGCTAATAGACCTCAAGACCAAGAAAGAAGTCCAAGGGACCAAGATCAATCATGTCAAACTCCTGCCTAAAGTATCTCTCACATATACTCCAACTCTTATAGATGGCTACCCATGAGAATAAGATTATCTACATAGAGCATGATGAGAACACACCCCCAACCATCCAACCTATTAGTAGATGTTGGAGTCATAACCCAAACAATGAAAGCCATGCTCAAGAAAGAAGCAGTCTATCCATTGATACTAAGCTCTCAGAGGTTGCTTCATGCCATAGAAGGTCTTACACAAGCTCAAGAAAGAAACAATCTATCCACTGATACTAAGCTCTTAGAGCTTGTTTCATGCCATAGAGGGTCTTACACGAGCGGTATAGGTGATCGTCCTTACTAAGCATACTGAAATCTAAAGAGTGATCCACATAGATCTCCTCATGAAGAACACACTTTAGAAACACAGACTTCTCAACCAAAAAATCCCCTATAAATTGATATGTAGGCACCCATCCAATACACTCTTACTAATCATTTCAGGCTTTCTTCCACTCCTCTTCTCGAAGTGTTCTTCCTTCTCCATCAGCCTTCTCAATCTCCAATTGTCCATACCTCTAGTCCCCTTGGAGGAGCTACCACCTCAGCAGAGGAGGTGTCACCCTACTACCTAGCCTGTGGCTCAATTGTTGGTTTCTATCACCCTAACCTAGAGGACATCACCAACCTTGAAGGATCATATCAAAGCTGCTACCCAACTGTAGCCAATTAGATTGAAAGCAATACAACTTGCATTTTTGCTCATGTAGCATCTTGTTGCTCTTGTGGGTTACCACAGCTATTGCCATCATCCTATGTTCTTATTGCTGATTGTAGAGCTAATTTCAGCCACTAGACATTGTATTTTGCTGCCCAAAGTCATCTTTGATATCCTACTAACAAATGGGTTGCTACTTGATCATGTGGTTACCAAGACTAGTAGGAAGAATGGGTGCAAATGCTATAGGCACTCCTCTCAATTGCTCAAGGGGAATACGACTAGGGGAGTACTAAGGTCTTATGGGCCTCAGGAATAGGGGATTCACAAAGATTACATTGTGTAAAGAGCTATTGGGGCAAACATCGAGACAATAGATGAGTAAATACAATGCAATGAAAGCTCGACAAAGATGAGAGTGTATAGAGATGAAGAATGATTCAAGGACGCTTTGAAGTCCAACTTTTGTGTCCCAAGGACCATGGCAAAGATGAGTTAGATCATGTTAAGAACATAAAGAACGGCTCCAAGAGTGTGTCATACTCCAGATGGATCATAGTCCACCATGTAGTCTAATGATGTGGGCAGCAATGGAGGGAGTGAAACGCAATCCCTTGGGTAACTAGAGGTCGATGGAGACTCCAAGCAGCAAAACACAAGGTTTATTGGCTGAAATATGCTTTAGCAGCCACATTAAGTGAATTTGTTGGTTGCTCTAGGCCCCAATATATACAAGCTAAAGACAAATCAAAGTTTAAATCGACGAACCATGTCCCATTCAAGGCAACCCAATATGCAACAAATGGCAATGAAGATGATGACATCAACAATTCATCCTTGGCATCAACAAAGCACAAATCGCAGCAGTCTAGACTCCTAGGCACTTGAAAGGACTTAGTGCATGTCATAGGTTCCTTATTACCTTGAGCATAGTACTCACTCTTATGCCTTCGAGATGTGCATATACCATCGCAATATGGATCAGCAAGAACGGATGCTTGGAATAGGGGAACGACATTCCCGAACGAGTAAAAAAGAGGAACTGCTCCAACTACCAAAAATGTTCCTTATCACGTCCCCCGCAGGGAACATTCAAACTTGGAGGAATGTTGTAGGGAATACCACACTCCATCTGCCTAACCCCGCTTGAAATCCATTTGTTGCTATGGTGTGGAGCTGCTCACTCTTGCTGTTGATGCTGCCATCCTACCTTTTTGAGCACCCCTAGTGGTTGCATTTTGGCTTCAAGCTATTGCCTATCAGCTATGGGCAGACCACTTGCCTTTTTTATCTCCCAGAGGCTGTTGCTAGGCACAACACTACTACGTTTCCTTGTTCCCAATCTAAACATTGTCGTGTTCCAAGGATGCTCAAGGAGTGGAGGCTATCCAACAGCCATTGTCTCTCATGGGAGCAGGGTGGTGTTCTTCGAGAATGGATCCCAAGTGTAGCGAACCACCAATGTTGATGAAAAAGATCTGATATAGAGGGCTGAAAATGGCAGGACAATGGGCTGCAAGTTAGTTGTATCACTTCCCTTCATCATTCATTCATCACACCATTAGTTCATTCTTTAGTATCTTCTTCTTCTGCTGCATTCTTGTCTCTGAGTTCACTGTGTCTTAGTCATGTTCATACACTCTCAAAGTTTTCTTTGCAAATCCTAGCATAACTTCGCAAGGGGGTCATCCTCCATTACTAGCTCAATCAAGCTTCTAAACTTCTTATCACTAACAAGACATTCCTCTACAGCTAGCTCAAGCTTCTAAAAGCATTTTGATACTTGATCATATTCAAGCTACATTTGTGTGGTAACTAGTTCTAGAGACCTCGTTGTTTGGAACCGGTGATTCACCGAGTCATAGCAAGGGAGAGTAATGCAATGCCAATTCATTTTTTAGCAAGGCTCTATCTTACCAAGCATTGTAGTTCTTTGTCAAGAACATCTTACTTTGGCACCAAGTTGGATGGTGACTAGTTGGGTAACCCATTCTCACATAGGTTTTTGCATGAAGATCATTATGGTTTCCACTGGTGACCCCATATGGTAGTTCCCACCATTGTAAGCATAATGAATCTCACATCCCATATCAGTGGATTGGTCTTTGACACTCCTCTTTTCCTACTTGGATTGCTTTCACATGTGCAATGAGGTTGCACCAGCATGGTAGTAGGTTAGTGATGTTGAGCTAAAACTGCATTAGCCTGACTTAAACAGCCCCAAAACACACTTATTTAATGCAGAAAAACCTTTTATTTTAAAAAGAAATGAGATCCTAGAGAGTTATTGTGTCCCACATGCAAAAGTCTAATTTGGGTGCCCAAAACTTTCTATAAATAGACATGCAGCCCACCACATTTCCTCAATCTCGTTTTTGCAATTTTTCAAGTCTTTCAACTTGCTTGCCACACCCCAATGCAAAGGACATTGCAATCCAAGCTGGCCGTTGCTGTCTACATCAATCTGGCACCTGTTTCCAACCTTTTCCATGCTGATCGGAGCTGATTACAACTAGGCAACTACTGCTGAGTGTAGTTGCTGCTGACATCAGCCTGCCACATCATCATCCTTGCTGGCGACCGCTGATTTGCTGCTGTACGGACAGCTTACTCTCTCCTCCAACTATCATCCTGCTGTGTTTGACAGTCTCTCACCTCAGCCAACTGTCACCCAGCCTGCACGGGCTGTGTTTTGCTGTTTTCTCTCTCTTCACTCTGCATTTGCAGATCTTGTCTCCTCAGCTTGCGTTTGCTGCTGCACACTATTGTCTACATCAAATCCAGCACAGCTGATGCTAAGTTTGCTGGTATTCAACATCCAAGGGCTGCCTTGCTGCATTTTGGGATCCGTTTAGAGTATGACACACTCTCCAACTCATTACCCTACCCTAATCCTCGAGATACAGGAGTTTGTGGTACAGTATTCACTCTCTCTACATAGTGTGTTTGCTGTATGAGCATGGTATATTCAGCAGTCATTCGCAACACTCTCTGGAGTGTGTATAACAAAGTCTAATGGTAGTTCGATGGTTTTTTGCCCGAACACTCTCTACATAGTGTGTTTGTTGCATGAGCTCCATGGTAGTACGATTGTTGCATGAGCATTGTATATTCAGCAGTCATTCAGCATTGTATATTCAACTAGTGCCCGAACTGACATGGGCAAAAAAACATCGGACTGCCATGGAGTCCACAGACCATATCACATTTCTACCAATCTCATCCTTATGCATCGGGCTCAGCAGGAGGTTGAAGGTAAGCCTTGTAAAGAAATACCCTAACACAGAAACACAAACAGAAACTGTACCATAAAGCACAGACTGATAAAAGAACACAGTTAGGGTTAGGGTAACTCACAGACAATGAACACAAAAAATAAATGAAGTGATACTACTGTTAAATATACCATGCTCATGCAGCAAACACACTATGCAAAGAATGAATACTGAACCTCGAACTCCTGTATCTAAAGGATCAGGGCAAGGATAATGAGCTAGAGAGTGTGTTGTACTCCGAACAGATCCTGAATCGTAACAAGGCAGCCTCCGGATGTCAAACACCAACAAACACAGTCAAGGAAGGCTGGACCTGATGCAAACGACAACGCAGGAGAGAGAAATACTAAAAACGCAAGTGAGGAGATAAAAAGACTAAAAACGTAGGCTGCCGGAGAGAGAAAACAGCAAACGCAAGTAGTGGAGAGAAAATCTCTGTAACAGGCCGAGGAGAGAGAAAAACAGCAATGACAACAAGGAGGAGAGAGAAAACTGAGCACGCAACAGCTAGAGAGTGATCACCAACAGTCGCTCTGCTATAAACAACTGCAAACTACGGGTGGAAGGCTGGAAACAAGTGCCAGACTATAGATGACAAGGGACAGCTGAGATTGCGATGTCCTCCGCGAAAGGGGTATGGGCAGCAAGCTGAAAACACTTGAAACCTGCAAAAACAAGCTCTATTATGAATGGAGGGCAGCATACTTATTTATAGAAAGTTTGGGCCCTCCCAAGTGGGTTTGTGCTTATGGGACACAAACACTCTCTAGGAACACATTTCTTTTAAATAAACAAGGTTACTTCATTAATTAAGCATGTTTTGGGACTGTTGAAGTGAAGCTAATGCATTTTTAGCTCAACAAGCCTGAGTTTTCTCCTTTAGATTCGGTGCACAGAACTAATGATCTTGCAAGACCTTCAGAATCTCCACTACATACCGGCCATCCACAAGTGGAACTTAGCTCAGATTACACATCACTTCCACAGTACTTTTCTACAATGCCAGGTACGAACCCTATTATTTCAAATTCTATACCAACTAATTCTGTATTTTCTATTAGATCGGGAGATGCTCATCAAGAAGGAACTCTTCAAAACAAGCTTTGGTTTGTAAGTAATGAGAAAGACAGGTATTTCTTCATGAACTCAAAACTAGGTAAGAAGCTGAAAGAAGAACTTGCGCAAGTATTCCTACCCTTCCTTTTTCTTCAAATGATTTTATTTCTCATGGTCAATATGAAGTAGGTGCATCTTCATCTAGTGCATTTAATGGACAAAAGGAACCAACGATGTTTCCCACAACAACATCCATCACAAATCCATTTGGGCTCCCACCCATCCCTCCCTCATCTTCCATTGCACCTTCCTTTCCGCTTCCATTAAGTGCACCACATTATCCACCACCACACACCACACCAGGGGGTTCTGCACATTTAGGTATAGACTTTAGGATCTCTACATACCCATTTCCAAGTGGTACACTTGTGATGGAGGCTCGGCATCCCACGCACACTTTTGGGCTATCTCTCTAGGTGTGCATCCCAAACATACTCGATTGTGGATCGTTTGGTATCACAATTTGCCTCTATAGCATTACCTAGTGGACCATCCGATCATTCTGTAGTGCCCCAGTCAACATTTGGACAAGGCTATTGTGTCCCAATGTCTCCATCTACACCCATGATATCATATGGACCTATTTCCATTTCAGTACCTCCGCATCAATCGGTACTCATTGGACATTAACGGCTTATTTCTGCCTATCCACCTTTACCCCCTCCTACTTCTTGTCCACCACCACCACCTCCATCTTATCCCATCTATCCATCTTCATAGACACCTCATGGTCCTAGTTCCTCATCCGCCAAGCATACATTGAATGACAAGACTCGTTTCAATGGTTCAAACTACACCAATTGGTCAAATTTGATGATGCATGTCTTAGACTTTCAAAACCTATCCAAGTTAGTGTAAGGATTGAAACCACGTCCTTGTTCCATACGAGGTCATCCCCTCATGGAAGGCTTGTAACACCTCTACTATTGTCAAGCTTATGCAGGGCTTGTTGCCTGAGTTTCACTCTCAGCTTCAGCATTTCGACTTAACATCCGAGCATTGGACACACTTGACTAACCACTATGCAACTTGAGATAGGGCCCGTTACATCAATTTAAATCATGAGCTCCAAAACTTCAAAATCACAAATAAGGATGACTTAAAAGTAAAATTGGCTGAATATTGGCATCTCCTTGCTGAGTTCTCAACTACTAGGACTCCTAATAAGTGAAGGGAGGTGAGCCCTGAAGTGGAAGTACGAGCGGGAGCAAGAGCTATGGTGGAAGGAGCAAGAGCGAGAGAGAGAGAGAGAGAGAGAGAGAGAGAGAGAGAGAGAGAGAATGTGGACTCCAACAATCACAATGTGTGACTGGTCTTCCCTTTATTCAAATGTCACTGAAAGAATAAAGAATAAAGTGACAGTGATGGGCATCCGCTGCCTGCAGTGTGTAGGTGCGGGTACTGTCAGTGTAGTAATACACGGGCAACTAGGCGGAGGTGCCTTTACCCCCAACAACCTCCCACTTAAAGGTAGATCTGCCTCAGTGAGGAGTGAGAAGGGGAAAAAAAAACACTACAATATCTACATAGATACAAGAGGATAAGAAAAGATGTCATCTCATCCAACACCCATCAACTTCCTAAGGAATGCAAAGCACTCTGTAGAGAGACTTTTCGTGAGCAAGTCTGCAAGATTCTCGTCACTTGAGATCTTGACAAGGTCAACAGACTTGTCCCAACGACCCCACGAATGAAGTGATACCTACGACCCCACGAATGAAGTGATACCTCACTTCAATGTGTTTTATCTTTGCATGGAAGACCAGATTCTTAGCTAACTGGATAGCAATCATAGAATCCGAA
This sequence comes from Lygodium microphyllum, assembly GCF_053477565.2. Lineage (NCBI taxonomy): Eukaryota > Viridiplantae > Streptophyta > Polypodiopsida > Schizaeales > Lygodiaceae > Lygodium > Lygodium microphyllum. The sequence continues at coordinate 67,287,244 of NC_141137.1, read as the reverse complement.
TGCAATGTAGGGATAGCATCTACAATACCAAGGTCCACAACCAAGCGACCCAACCAAATGGCCTCCTTACAAGCCTCAGTGGCTATAACATACTCGGCCTCTGTAGTAGAGAGAGTTGTGCATTTCTGCACCCTGAACATCCATGAAACAGCACCTCCAACAAAAGTAAACACATAGGCAGAGGTGGACTTCCTACTATTTGCATATCCTACATAGTCAGAGTTAGTGTATCCCACGACTCCTGTATCCTGGCTGCCATAACATATGCACATATCAGCAGTGTCTTTCAGGTACCTCATGATACCCATCACAGCATCCCAATACCTCCTGCCAAGTATAGCCATATAACGTGCCACAACACCAACTGCAAAAGCAATATTTGGACGGGTGGCTATCATGGCATACATAAGACTGCCCACTGCACATGTATAGGGAATCTTGGGCATCTCGGTCCTCTGCTCATCTGTCTGCAAATAATCGGTCTGTGATACCTTCACATGAAAAGTCAATGGACAGCCAATAAGCTTTGCATCCTGCATACGGAAGCACTCAAGGACTTTATGAATGTACTCTCTCTGTGATAGATACAGTAGTCCTTGATGCCTAGCACACGTAATGCGCATACCAAGAATATTAGAGGCATGTCCCAGATCTTTCATCTCAAAGCTCTTCTTGAGTTGAGATTTAAGAGCATCTAAATCATCATGAGCTTTCCCTGCCAAAAGCATGTCATCCACATAGAGTACCAAAATCAATAAAGATTCATTACGGGCTTTCTTCATATACAAGCACAGATCCATAGCACTACAGCTGTAGCCCTGTGACTGCATAAATACATCGAACTTATGATACCATCCCCTAGGTGCCTGCTTCAAGCTATAAAGACTTTTCCTCAATCTGCACACTAGGTATTTCCTACCAGGCTCTGCAAAGCCCTCAGGTTGCTCCATGTAAATCTCATCGTACAAGTCCCCATGTAAAAACGCCGTCTTGACATCCAACTGGTACATGTCCAAGTCAAACTGTGCAACCAAAGCAAAACTAAGCGTACAATGGTCATCTTAACCACAAGAGAGAGAACCTCATCAAAGTCAACACCGTGCTGCTGCTTAAAACCCTTTGCTACCAATCTGACCTTGTATGCCAGCATGGAGTATCCAAGGGTACTTTTCAACTTGTACACCCACTTGCAAGGCAAAGCCCTCTTGCCACTAGACAAGGAAACCAAATCCCACGTACGATTCTTATGCAATGAGTCAATTTTAGACTGCATAGCCCTCTCCCAGGAGTGACTATCACCCCTGCACATGGCCTCATCATAGGTGAGAGGCTTTCCTACATCTGTAACCAAGACATAATTTATGGAGGGCTCATAGCGGTCAAGAGGTCGTCTATCTCTAGTAGAACGCCTCAATGTAAGCTGTGTTGCCTGTCCAATATCCTGTTTAACATCTTGTGTAACATCCTGTCTAACATCCTAGCCATGAGAATCAGGTGGTACAGGCTATCTAGCTAGCTACGCAAGAGCAGAGGGCTCCTCTTGAAAGATAACCCTGGGTATCTCAACAACTTTCTCACCACCACACTTCCTCAATCTCTTTTTTGTGGTTTTTCAAGTCTTTCAGCTTGCTGCCCACACCCTGGACGCAGAGGACATTGCAGTCCAAGCTGGCCGTTGCTGTCTACATCAATCTAGCACCTGTTTCCAACCTTTTCCATGCTGATCGGAGCTGATTACAGCTAGGCGACTGCTGCTGAGTGTTGTTGTTGCTGATGTTAGCCTGCCACATCATCATCCTTTCTAGCGACTGCTGATTTGCTGCTGTATAGACAGTTTTCCCTCTCCTCCAGCTGTCACCTTGCTGTGGTTGAGTCTCTCACCTCAGCCAACTGTCAACCAGCCTGCACAGGCTGTGTTCTGCTATTTTCTCTCTCTTCACTTTGCATTTGCAGGTTTTGTCTCCTCAACTTGCGTTTGCTGTTACACACTGCCATCTACATCAGATCTAGCACACTTGCTGTTGAGTTTGCTAGTGTTCGACATCCGGAGGCTGCCTTGTTGTGTTTTGGGATCCATTTAGAGTATGACACACTATCCAACTCATTACCCTTGCCCTAATCCTCGAGATACAAGAGTTTGTGGTACAGTATTCACTCTCTACATAGTGTGTTTGCTGCATGAGCATTGAATATTCAATAGTCGTTCACTTCATTATTCTCTATGTTCATTGTCTTTGAGTTACCCTAACCCTAACTATGTTCTATGTTATCAACTTGTGCTTTCTTGTATGCTTGGTATTGTGTTTTTTGTGTTTAGAGCCTTTCTTCACAAGTGACTCAATGAGACGACCATCAACAATTGGCCTAGGAGCATCGTAGTCAACACAATTGTTTGTGCCAAAGGGGGGTGCCAACAGCTTGGAGAGTGACAAAAGATTGAGCCTTGATACAACATGTGCCAATAAGCAATCCAACCAACCTTTGCTCATCGGGTAACTCAACATAGTTCACACTTCACTAGGATGATTGAAATAATAACTGTCATACATATCACCATAGTACATAAGTGAGATCTAGTCAAAGGAAAACCAATTGTCATTCTACCTACCTTATAGACAACACCTAACAAGCGTTTTTCATGTGTTTTGGAAAATGTGTTCCCAACCTAGGGAATCGAGATACATTTCCGTACACGAAAGATAGAAGGGTTATAATATTTGGACAACACTTTCAAATTTGCAAAATTGCATTGCAAAATTGCAGAATGAAGTTATTGATCAAACAATCAATAGCTATTGGTCAAACAATCAATCATAAAAAGCTAACTGAAGGGACATGGATTCTCCTAAATGTATAAAACCTTTGCTACAAAGCAAGTCAAGAAGAAACTTCTCCTAGTTTCCACTATGATGAAACAAAATAAATCCACGCTCAAAAAATATCTGAGTCAGGGTGTTTCTAGTCTCAAAGACCGAGTGTTTGAGTTTATCATTGAAGGGGCAACAGCTGAACAGCTTATCATTGAAGGGGCAACAGCTGAACAGACACTTACAGGCCAATTTACATAGGACACTCAACCTTTCTGTAAGATGCTCTATGAAAGCTGCAACTCAAGAAGTGGGACTATTCTGATCTCTTTATTAAAAACCCAGTTTATTTTGGAAATAAGAGACATGTACAGTGGTTTCTTCATTCACTAAATTTCACGTAAATAGATGTAAATGGCATCATCTCCTGCTCGGAAATGTGCCCCAGAAAAAAACAAACAAACAGTTATTTAAATTGGAATGCTGCTCCACTTTAAGAACTTTTGTAAGCTTTTCTAACTATGGACTTATTCAGATTGAGAATTATTTGTGCTAATGCATAAAACCATACCATTATAGAATTGTCATAACTTGCAGAGACCAATATGTCATGGTAAGGATGCCAAAAACCATACCTTTATAGAATTGTCATAACTTGCAGAGACCAATATGTCATGGTAAGGATGCCAAAGCACCATTTTCACATCTTGAGAATGACCATGTAATACAGAGGCACATTCAAACTCATTTCCAGGCTGTAATTCCCATATCCACACTGATTTGTCCCGCCCACATGTCGCCAACAATGTTCCTGATGCATTCCAAGATACACTTTTGACCTCATTTTCATGACCCTGAAGAAACCCAATAACAGTCGCTATCAAGATTGGATCAACATAAAGGCCCATAGTCCAAACATCGATTGAGGCCGCAAAAGCTCACCTCAAGAGAAGCAACGCATTCAAATTCTCCACGAGAGTTTTCCCATATAGCTGTTGTTCCATCAAAGCTGGCAGTTGCAAGCAAAGTCCCATCCGGCGACCAGTCACAGGATCGCACGGTTCGTTTGTGCATATCATCCAGAACTGCCTGGAGCACAGGTAACAGAGCATCAGCAGGAGTACTCACAAAGTGGCCGACAATGGAAAGGGGGCGAATCGAGTACTGACGATGCAAGCCCAGGAGGGAGAAACGGGGTTGGAGGAGGGACCATGCTGCCATATCCTGACAGTTCTGTCACCGCTGCAGGAAGCGAGCATGGGAGGCCTGCCAGCAGAGCCGCTAGCGGGATTCCAGGCCACGCTCCAGACCCGGTCGCTGTGTCCTTCCAGCTCCTGCACTAAGCAAAGCTCCGGCTGCCCGAGAGCTGCCACCTCCCCGCCTTCCCCTCCCACCAGCAGCCTCTCTTCCATCGTGATCGCTAGATACTGCGCTACAGCTGATGAAATCGAAGATTCCTGCTGTCACGTCCTCTGGTGTTCAATGTTTCCGGGACATTGGCAATTGACAAAAGTAGAACAAGTCTTTTGATTCGAGGTGAGATGCTCTTGTTCACGCCTCTCTCCCCAGCACATTTAAAACGAAAACGCATCATGAAAAGAACTACTATCGTCACTCAAAAATTCCTCATAAAGCACATGAGTGCTTTTCTCTTTTTACTTTTAAATTTTTGCTTGCCTTTTTATGTGGTCCTATTGGTTTATTCCACATCACATGGGTTTAACGTGCTCTAATGACAAGGTAGTTAGTGTGTCTCCCAAGGTAAGAGCCCCATTGTGCCTTGGGTAGCAACATAAGCCTTCCTCCCCCCCCCCCCCCCAAAAAAATAATAATAATAATAATAATACTGGCCATGTCTAGGGTGATACGGTGGAAGGTGTGTTTGAGAGAAGCCACAGAGATAAGCTTGAGAGAGGAGAGTAGCAATATCAAAGGGGCGATGCAAAGAGCCAACATATGGGCCAACACTATTGAGTGTAACCTTAGACTCGCATTGATTGCAACCTTGAGTTGCAAAATCCCAAGCCTAGGCCTAATGTATCACATCTTATCTTTGTTGAGCCCACTCAAGTTAATCATACTCACTAGCTAACCAAGAAATAGTTGACAAGATGCCATAGAAGGATTCCTAGGAGACATCCCCTAAGCCATTCAAGAATCAGTCCAAACTTTAGAAAAGTTGTAGAGTTTGACATTTGATAGGTGAACTTGTACTAGATAGGCTATTAACTCTACAAGCCCAAGGAAAAGACACTTTTGATCCAATATTAGACTTCAACATAGCCACTCTAAAAGAATTAGCTAAATTACAAACAGTGATTGATGGCATCAAGAGGTTGATCTTAAATAATGGAGTGACAACATCGTATGACAATTTAGTGTTGGACCTAGCATAACACTCGACATGGTCCAATTGGCAATACACATAGCCAATACTTTGCTAAACTAGACAAGGAAGAACTCGTGGGATCCAAGAGCAAGCCAAAATCCCCCTTTGCCAAACAAGTGGAGAAATATCAAAATGAGAAATGATCCCTAAGTTTCATAAACACTTTGAGCAAGTCTATAAGGCCAAAAATCTCAATTTTGACTCAAGAAAATCACATGCCTTTGGATTATTCATAGATAACCACATGTGAACTTGGTTCATAGGCTTGGATGTTGTAGAGAAGCCCGATTCTCTATGTTGAAAGAAGTCTTCATAATATGCTTTTTAGTAGTAGGATATGGAGATAATCTCATTATTTGACTAATGAACACAATGCAACAAGAAGGGGAATTTGTGAAAGATTATGTGGCTAAATACAAAAGAATCCCAATAATCGGAAGGTCAAGTGTGAAAGCAGCAACCAAAGTATTCCCAAAAGGCATCTGAGATGAGAGAGTCTATGAGACCATAGCCAACAAATTGATCCAATGTTAATGAGGTGCTCAATGGGAAATTAGGATAGATGGTCTCCTTAAAGAGAGAAGCCAAGATCAAAAGTCAGTAGGAACACCAGACCCTTAGTCAAGTCAAAATGGTGCAAAGCTCAACACAATGTAAGGACTCGCTACCTTGTAATAGTAGCAACTTGAACTCTCTAAGCTTGTGGACATTATAAAGCAACCACGAGCTTATGAACCAAACATATGCTACATATGTCACTTTGGAGACCACTTACCAAGTGTTCCAAACCCAATCGAATGTGCTCAATTTACAGCCATTTAAGCCATGATGTAATTTATTGCCAAGCCCCTAGAAGGCTTCCTTATCAATCTCCACATGTAGATGTTGGATCGCATGCCAGGTGAATTTGTATGCGTTGAGACTTTAGTTATGCAATGTGAATGCATAGTGTTTGTGACCCATACTTAATGGACTATGCAAGTGTACTTCTGTGTGTCATGATATCTTTGTGTGCAGAATAAGAACTCTCTAAGTGCCATGAATGCTAAGGTGGGTGCTAGCTATGTGTAATAGAATTCACAAGCATGCATGAGTTTTCACAAGTACATATAAATGCACATGAGTGCACATGGTGTACACACACGTGGTTACTTGGATTTACTTGTGTTCAAGGATGCACCTAGGTATATTTTTGTGTCACTCTTAGGTATCCTAGTAGATGAAATAATGTGGATGAATTGCGAGAATGATCGAATGCATGTAGCTTCCCCCTCTCTACGAGTGCTAGTGATGTAGCTTCCACCTCTCTATGAGTGCAAATGTATGCACTGTATGGAATTGCAAGAACGATCCAATGTATGTAGCTTCTTCCACCTCTCTATGAGTGCTCATGCTTGCACAAAATATTGAACTACTTGAACCAATCCAAGATCACCCTTTGTGAGACAAACTCCCCATAGAGGAAGAATTACATAATGCGAGCAAATTGGGCCATGGAGACATGGTACTTGACCTCATTACTCACATATTGATCCTTGAAAAGATATCATAATTCCTTAACACCTATGTTGCACTCCAATATAATCTTGATTTCTATGAATGGCTTGTCCTTAGGCTAAGTGATGACATTGCACCATACTCAACTATCAATTCATTAAAATTGTTGTATGTAAATAAAATTATAATTAAAAAATCCATGCAAACCACAAGTGTGACACCCTTGCAACACTCTCAAAAGCATTGAAATATTTGTGTGTGTGTGTTGGGGGGGGGGGGGGCAAGCAACAAGGAGCTAAATGATGATACTAGTAAGTTGTAGAAATCTGAAATTTTTTATTTGCATAAGGATTAACTACATGTACTCTCAAGTTTTATTGGGTGAATTTTGGACAAAAATAGGTGACATATAATAGAAGCTCAAGCTAAAGAAGACAATGACAAAGCAATGAAGTAAACAATTCCTTAGAAGAGCTCAAAAGGATAGAGGTATGGAAGATCTAGAGGCATATAAGGACATCGAGGCCCTAATGCTCTCAACTCCCTTTTAAGGATGTGCAAATTGTCTTGCAAAGATCCCAATCCTTGTCAATAATTCATCAACAACATTTGCTCTAATATTGAGGCTTGCGCTTTGATTGTCCTAGCTCAACACTCATTTGATGTGCTTTGATACCCATACAACATGAAGAGCTAGAATCACTATTATGATCAATCTTCCAATCCCTAATGCATTCATTCACCCTTCTAATGCCAAAAGGCTCATTGCATGTCTTTTGTTTATTTATTCAAAGAAAGGGGAGAGAGAGAGAGACATAGAGAATATGAATCCCTAAGCATTATATCGCATCTAGGGTACTCAAGGTAGGTGCACCCGTTGCCCTTGGTTGGTGGGCTCCATCTCTAATCCCCTAGCCCTTCTTCTAATTCCTCCACATTTACTCATGGTTCATTAAGGGAAAGATATATCTAGGAAGCTTCGAATCACCTATGGTTAGACATGTCCCCTTGATTCACTTACGCTTTTCTTTCTTTATGAGTCTCATGCTCCATCATGCCATTGATCCAACAACAAAATCAAGGGAGGAAAGCACTTGAAAAAGAAATCAACAATTACAACTACTCTCGCTATCTCCTTATAATCTTCTTCAAGCATTGTTTCCTTGGCAATTACAATTTTTTCCATCTTTATTTAACGAGTTTCCTTGTTCCATCAACTACATCACCTCCAAGAACCAATGAAGTCATCTTCTAACTAGGTAATGCTTAAAGATGCTTGTGCACTCACATAATAATTGCACTATAACCTATATATAGTTTGGGTCCTCAAGTGTGGGACAACACTCCAAAATTACCTAGATTTTGATCCATCTCCCAAACTAAAGAAAATTTATCTTGTTCACTAAAAAAAACTAGCACTTCCCTAAAGGAGAGAATACACGTAGGTTTTCTATTGCATGCACAAAACTTTACAAAGATCCTTGTGCCATCACCTACACTTCATCCATGACTCTTTCATATTCTACAACCTACAATTCTATTCCCATGCTGAGTCAAGTTTCTCATCAATCGGGAACTACCAATCAAGTGTACCAACAAGAACAATAAGCTCTTCAATAGCACTATCATCAATCACCACTTCAACCACCAACTGGCATAAGTACCAAACAATATTCTTTGTCAAGGAGTGCCATCCTTCCTCCAAGAACAACATCTTGATGTCCCAAGCACTCCATATGTTTGATGCAAGTTGCAATATACTACCTATGATGGTGAGTACCATGGGACTTACACTCGCTTAAGAAGGGGTAATGTTAATCTCAAATAGCAAAGAAGGAAGCGAAGTCAAGAGGAAGTGTAATGTGATGGAATCAATTTGGAAAGGAATATTTTCCAGAGTGCATTGTATTATTTTAAACACCATTATCCATATCCTGCAACTAATTTGGGTTGTACTATTATTTTTTGTATCATTAATTGAAAGTTGGACTTGTTTTAATTGTGCAAATTGTAGAATAACTTGGATTGCATAGAAAAGACCTACAATAGTTGTGAGGTTGTTGCACAAACCTTCTATTCATTTTAAGGTACAATGGTCCAACTAACAAAAGGTGTTTGCATATATTAAAGAAGATTGCTTAAAATGTGGTTAGTGTGCTCAATTTTTGGGAGGAACCTTAAAACCAACCCTATGTATAAAGCCTCTTGGTGTCCATTATTTTTCATCAAATTAATTCCTAAATGGTTGTCCAACTGAGAAAAACCAAAGCTTTGAGAGATGAGAGAACAAAGTTGAAAACTCAAAATCCATCCAAGTCCCTTCATTTGAAATTCCCCTATTCCTACCAAATCCAATTACAATCTCTACCAATTTTGAAACAACTAGTTGTTCTTTGCAAGGAATAGCCCTAAAACTCAATTTACCCCTTGATTGCATAACATAGGGAACCAAATTAAGTATTCTCCTATTGTGTGCAAATCAAACCTATTATAGACCACTAGACCTCACCAAGTTGTTATCCATTGATTGAATTTTTAGCAAATACCTTCACAAATTGTTGAGATATATGTGCATGTATCCCAATACAACTGTTCTCGTGTCACTACGTGCACCATGTGAAAAACTCTAGAGTGCAGTTTTATTATTGATCTAGAGAGCAAATGCCATTTTAGACATTAGTGTTAGTGACCATGGTCCAAAATACGAGTTTTTTGGACAAGTTTAGCCAAATTTTGATATTTTAGATATTATCTATTGTAAAAAATCCAAGAACTATAGACAACGTCTAGATTAGGATGACATGTAAACGAAAGTAGGTAGCTTTTAGCCATTAGTGGGAGATGAAAAAATGAGTGATTTGGCAAAATTTTGGTTAGGTATCCTGGTATTTTACCCCCCTTTCAGAGCCAATGGAAGCATCAGATTGGCTGTCTGAGCATCATAGAGAAAGGTATTGTTTTATATACTTTTTGGTCTACAAGAGTTTTATCTTCTCATAATGTAGAAATAAACTGACAGGCTTCATCTTTGTGAGTATTCTTCTACATCTTCTATTTCTTTCTATGAGTATTCTTCTACGTCTTCTATTTCTTTGAACCCCTTCTCTTTTGTCCACTCCTTTTCGGCCTTCATCCGGTTGTATGAAGAAAATGTGTTGTTTCATGGGGTACCACAGTATGCATGGAATCGATATTTCTCCTATTTGGCCATGCACGCATTGCATGATCAGATTGATGAGTTACATAGAAGAGATGTTGATTGGGCAGCTTTTAAGAAAGCTTTGAGAGAAGAGTTTTTCTTGGAAGATGCAAGATTGGTAGCTAAAAAGACATTTATAGATTGGATTGAAAAGCCCAATAAAGGGTTGGCTGCTAGAGCCTTGCTCCGTGAATTTGAAAGTCGGTATGTGCAGTTGGATGTTGATGTGCAGCAATCACTGGAGAGTTAGAAAATTAATTTGTTTCTGAAACCTGCAGACCCTGTCTTGCAGGAGAAGCTGACTGATCGTTTAGAAGATGACTCTTCTGAATCAGGGCTAAAATCAGATTGGGCTAATGCAACTGAAGCAGTGCATATGTTGGTAAAGAGAGAGCATATGAAATTAAGATGGGGTACACGCACCACACCTGCCAATGCTTAGAAGGGGACTGAAATTGCAGCTAAGGCACCTGTAGCTATGGTAGAACAACCAGCTATACCTATTGGTCCGACTCTTAAAGGTGATGCTATGGATGAATTAATCAAAGACATGCATGATTTGAGGCTGAATTTGGCAGAAATCTATGCAAAGGTCGAAAAGTTGTATGCTAAGGGAGAAGAGAAGGGTTAGGTAACAACCCAAATACCATATAGAGAAGGATGCAAGAGAAGATGTATTTGGTGTGATAGTTTTTAGCATGAAAAGCGAGATTGTACAGCTTACTGTGAAGCGAAAGCAAAAAGATTAGTCTTTTGGAAAGATGGCAAAATACATGCAATAGAAGCTGGTCTTCCAATATAGCCAAACTTTGGAAATGGTGGTTTGCAAAAGAGGTTGGAAGAGATGGCTGCGAGGACATCATTTGTTGCCATAGATGCAGCCACATATGGGTTGAGAATTGAAAGGACTGATGAATCTCGTAAAGGAGGCATGGCTAAAGCAAAATCTCGTGTTTGGATGCAAGCATTAGATTGCATGGAAAAGGGCAAAATAGCAAAGTTTGAATTAGCTAATGCAAGTCAGAGTATACGAGGAAGAACATGATGGAGTGCACCAATGGATTCATTTTCAGCCTACGCTTATTTAGTTGAGGTTAATAATCAAGAAGCTCTTGTGGAAGAAAAGAGAAGAAGAGATGAGGACACTGATGGTCCTTCCTCTTCAGGCCCATCTAAATGCATAACACGAAGTAAAATGGAGCAGCACAAAGAGGTTGAAAAAGCCATACATGAGCATGTTATGGAGGATGCATCTCAAGAGAAGAAACAAGAAGGGAAGAAAAGGGGTAAGCAGCCTAGTTATAGGTTACAATTGGATCTTGAGACTACCACAAACCTTTAAAAAGTCTTGGAAGATCGCATACTTGGCAGTAGAGTGGAATTCACACGTGGCGAAGTTCTTAGAATCGCAAAGCGTTAATTTCATGATGCAATCATTGATATGCTAAAACGAAAAAGACAGTTTGATGGTGAAGTTTTGCAAGTATTGATGCGGGTTGACAAAGACATAGAGAATCAACTTCAGAGGGAATATGATGATGCATGCAATGCTGATTTGAAGCAGGCTGATGTTGAAAATAAGGGGATTATAAACAACAAGCTTGTGGCTAAATTTGGTATTATGGGTAGCACTAAGCATAGAGAGAAGGCCCTGTATAATGGGGATGCCATTATTCACGAATGCATTGGGCTTGTGCTACAACAGAGACAATTGTTAAAGTGGGAGAAAGAGAGACGCCTTGCATAGCTCTTTTAGATCATGGTTCCAAAATCAATGTTATGGCACGTAGCTTGTATGAGAATGGAGGATGGCTGATTGATATAGATATGGGATGGCGCATACGGGCATCAAACAATTCATCAGGGGACCTTTATGCAGCTTGTTCGAATGTACCTGTGACTATTGGAGATGTTAGGGATGAATATCATTTTTTTGTGCAGGATTCATATAGTTATCCTGTGATTTTGGGGCAACGTATATTTCATAATCAAGGTTGAAAACAAAAGCCTTGGATGATGGTTCTTCATATGCTCGGGTTTGGAGTAAAGACAATGCAGTTTCTCACTATTTGTGTGAATCATCCCTGCAATCGAGATAGGCTGTGGGATAATCCTATGCTATCTAATGCACGAGAGTTTAAGGGTTTTTAGATAACACTGCTGTAAGTGGAGGCTATGGCAATGCCTTTAGGAAGTTAATTATGCCTCCAAGAAAGGGAAAAATTGTGTTTGTGTCTGGATTGTATGAATGGACAGCATGTAGTCTTGGCAGTTTTAAGAATATTTCAACCATGTGCAAGGATGAAAAGAAATATGTATGATGGGCTGAAAAAGAGTTGAAGACATATGGTTTGATGGCTGCAAATGAAGGTATTTCAGGGCTAGTTTATGTTGATACAATGACTAAATTTTCTACAGTAATTAATGCGAAAAATAGGGCAAAAGAAGAGGTTATTTATATTAACACTTTAGAGATGTATGAAGTCATTCAAGAGTTTGCTGAGCATGAATGTTATGGCCTGCAATATGGGTTGCAAAACAGGGTTAAAGCAAGGGTGGATACAAAGTACAAAACAATTGCAAAGAAGGTTAAGCCTATGGCTTTGCCTTTATCACCTGAAAGTGATGGGTTGACTTAAAAAGTGATTCAACAGCCTATTTTACGGGATCCACATGGAGTAGGACATAAATTTACAGCTGAAACTATACAAAAGCTAAAAATTGGTGAACAAGCATTCTTTTACCTACATAAAGAGCTTGTTTCTTGCAATGTTGGCAAGGCATGGGAAAGCCTTTGCGTTTCAGCTAGATGAAATTGGATGTGTTGATCTGACCATACTTGCACCTATGGTGATCTTCACAGTACCTCATGTGCCATGGAATTTAAAGCCTATTCCAGTACCTCAAGCATATTTGCCTAAGCTGATGGAGCTTTTGAATGAGAAAATTGGGATGCAAATTTTGGATCCCTCTTCACCTCCATATTCGAATCGGTGGTTTACTATTCCAAAGAAGAATGGTTCTTTGAGGTTTATACAAGATTTACAAAACCAGCTAATAAGATCACGATAAGAAATGTTGGATTAGGCCCGATAGTGAATGACCTTGCAGGAGCATTTGCAGGCAAGGCAATTTACTCTATGGGAGATTTATATTTAGGATATGATAATTTCTAGCTTGCATTAAAACCATGACATCACTACCATGAAGACACCACTTGGATTGGTTAGGATGTGTACGCTTCCACAAGGAGCAACCAATTCAATGGCGCATATGATGAATGCTATACATAAAGTCTTGAGGGAGTATATTCATCAGTTGACCTTACCCTTTCTTGATGATGTGCCAATAAAAGGGTGTGATATCCATGAGAAAAATGAAGAGCTGAATGAGCAAGGATGTAGAATGTTTGTGGCTGATCATATTGCTGATTTGTGACAGGATTTTGAACCGTCTTGAAGAAGTGCATTTGACTCTATCAGGAGAAAAGTCAGTTTTTGGAGTGGAGAAAATATTAGTTGTTGGGCACATGTGTGGACCGTATGGGAGAAAGCCCTCACTAGTAAAGATTGAGGCCATAAGCAGGATGCAAGAGACATGTTCGAATGTATCCAAGGTGAGAAGATTTTTGGGTGCATGTGTCTTTTACTTGATATGGATTCTGCATTTTGCTCATTTGGCTGAAAGTTTATATCAACTCTTGAGAAAATGGAAACAGTTTTGGTGGGAAAAATAGCAAAATGCAATTCAGAAGCTAAAGAGCTTATTGATTTTAGCCCCAATACTAAAGAGAGAAAATTATGAGCATGGACAGCCTATTATTCTCATTGTGGATACAAGCCCAATTGGCATTGGTTGGGCAGTGGGTCAAGATGATGCTGATGGAAATAGGTATGCCATCCGGTTTGGAGCAAAGGTCCTCAATGAATGACAACGGTAGTATTCTCAAGTCAAAAGAGAGCTTTGGGGTGTAGTGACAATCCTTAAGTGTGATAGGGAGTATTTTATGGGAGCTCATGTATTAACCCCAACACAAAGAAAGCAAAAGAAAATAAAAAAGACGCAGGGCAAAAGTGAAAAAAAAGGTAGCCCAACTGAAGAAAGAAGAGGAGAAAAGGTCAAAAGCGCAAGGGCAACCTTAAAAAGTCCAAGGCAAATGCAAAAGGGGAAATGTGCATTTTAAAATACAAAGGTGCACCCTCAAATCTTGTAAAAGAGTGCCAGGTGGTGGAAAATCCGAAAAGCTAAAACGAAAGACAAAGGTGCACAAGGAAAAGCGCAAGTCAAAACTATTGTAAAATAGCGCAAGCGCATCATGGTTTAATTCAAGGAGCGTCGGGCTCTCACCCCTACAATTTGTAAATGTAGACGGGCAGTGGAAAGGAAGCTAGGGAGAGAGAAGGACAATGGGAAAAAGGGCCTAGGCTACGGTCGGCCATGTAAAAAAGGGGCAAAGGGGATGACCGCCCAAAAGGGATTTAGGGTTTTGTATATAAAGTTGAAAAGTAAATGAGAAGCTCATTCTTGTGTGTGGCAAAAAGTGGCTCTTCTCTTCTTCTTCTTCTTCTTGTTGTTGCTTACTTGAGCTTGTGCTTGAGAGAGGGAGTGTGAGGGAGTGAGTGTTTGAGGACGAGGGACCGGGGAGGAGAAGCTCTCCATCTTCTCCTCTCTTCTTCTCTTCTCTTCTCTTCTCTTGCCTTGCTCACGGCTATGGAGCTTGGAGCGTGGAGCTTGCTTGAGGCTTGCACTTGGATCGTGGAGCTACCGGAGTACGTGGGAGAGAGGTAACTCGAACGGCATGGAGGTAAGCTCACTACACCCGTAGATATGGATGGCACGTCGGCTATGTGAGAGGTAGCCATTAGTGCTCGGCTTGGAACGCTTGAAACAATAAGCGGTCCGTGGGTCTTGGCAGTTAAGCGAAGGCTCCCACATTTTGGTTCCGTTGTCGAGACCAATGGATTCAAGCCTTGAGCGCTTGCGTGCTTCGAATCGAGCATCAAAGTAAGGGTTTCCCCGAACCGGTGCTTGAGATAGGTAGGTAGTGAGGGGGTTGAAGATGGTATTCGATCTCCTTGGGAAGTAGGTTTTTTTATTTTTGAGAGTTATGTAGTGAGATGGAGTAGAGTAGGTATTTACTTTGTGAGTTGTATGCATTAGAGTAGGAGAAAACAAAGAAAAACAAAGAAAATAAGCATTAGGGTTACTGTTGCAAAACAGGGCATAAACAAGGCAAGAATCGTGCAAAAGTGGTAAAAAACTTACTTGTGATGCCTAAGGTTAGTAAGTGAGTTATTGGGGGTACCAATACCATACCCAGAAGAGGATATAAGGGCCAAAAGTGGCAAGAAAGGCCACATTGTGCATTGCAGGGTTTCAGGAGAGCAATAGA
Organism: Lygodium microphyllum; assembly: GCF_053477565.2. Taxonomy (NCBI): domain Eukaryota; kingdom Viridiplantae; phylum Streptophyta; class Polypodiopsida; order Schizaeales; family Lygodiaceae; genus Lygodium; species Lygodium microphyllum. The sequence continues at coordinate 67,271,960 of NC_141137.1, read as the reverse complement.
GAAGAGGAAAGCTTAGCGAGGGTTTCAGGAGAGCAATAGAGAAGAGGAAAGCTTGGCGAGGGAATCCGCTTCAAACTTGGCATCAGGGAGATCTTCGGCTAGCCTAGGTAATTCTACACCTCCCCCTACAATAGTAGGACCAATTTTGAGCTGCTCGACAAGGGGGAAGACCTCTAACGCCCTGCACGACGAATTTTGTGAGCTTCGGCGAAAACACGTGCGGCGTTCTGCGCGTTTGAGTCACGTCGACTCTGGTTCGAGGCCCAGACTCGGCCCTCGGACCACCCGACCCACTCAGCCAAACCCTAGTCACCGTCCGAGGCAAACCGTCCGAGTCAACCCATTCAGCCGTCCGAGTCAACCCATTCGGCCGTTCGAGTCAAAATTTTTTGCCACATGGCACATTTGGCCTTGGCCCATCCGAACGACCCGTCCGAGCCTCAAATTCGACCCTTAGCCACTTCCCACATTCGGCCGTCGGCCCAAGTGCCTCGGCCCGTTCGAATCACCTTGTTCGAATTGGCCATTCGGCCGTCCAAATCAAAACCGTGCAAGTCAAACCCTGAAGTTCGGCCCTTGGCCCTGTGCCTCGGCCCGTTCGAGTGACCTACTTGGACCTTGCAATTCGGACCAGTTGGTCTGAGTGCAACTTTTTATCAAATTTTTCAAAAATTTGACCTAACCCAGCCAACCCTCAGCAGCGCGAACTGTCGAAAACCCTTGGACACTCAGAATGCTATTTCTAGCACACAAACTAGGCAAAATCGTAGGGCGCAACCGCTTAGGAACTAGAGGCAGGCAATTACAAGACCAGGGACGTAGGCGCAATCCGCCGAGGGGGAAAGCCTGATTAGACCCAAAAATGAACGAGGCAACAAAGTGGAAAAAGAGCGCCGAGCCCCGAAGTTTACCCCATAGGCTACATAGAACGAAAGGCGCACTGCAGACCCACGACTGGGCCGAACCCTCGAGTAAGTGGTTCAAGATTTGGCAGAATGATCCTCCAAGCTGTGCATGGTGCCTACCGTAACGACCCTGCGGGTTGAGGAGGGGACCGCCTCCAGGACCCCCACAAAGGGGGCCCTAGCCCCTCCTTTTCCACCCTAAGTAGGTTGGAGAGAGAATGCTCGCTGTGACAGGCCCTCCAACTTAGACCCTCGGGCAGTAATGGCCCTACGCGAGCATGGAGGCTCCCTTGCAAAGAAGCAACCAGAAACCCGCACTCGAATAGAGGCAAACAGAGACCCTAGAACCTTAATGGGCCGATCTAGCCATCAAGGGCAAAAAGGCCGCACTACAAGGACACACGTGCATTGTGTTCAAACTACGTTTAGTCAAAGAGGAATGCAACATCGTCAAGCCACCAATGCAGAGGTGACTAGACATGATAGTCCTGACGATATATGTATCCTGAGTAGCGCTGCACAGACGACCCAAGACCTTAGTAGAGAATCCACATCCGACTATGTAGTTGGGGACTCTAAGGCATGTATTAGAAGGCTTGAAGCTATAAACCATGACTCGGAAGATGAAGACATGGTGTCACCTGCTTATCTTAGGGTCAGGCTCACTGCAAAAAGAGAACATAGTGCTGATGCTCTCATTGATGAAGGAGCAGATTTCAATTTCTTGACTCATGAAGCATGGACTCTACTAGGTCAACCGGAGCTCAAACCGACTGATGCAACTCTTAATCCTTACGAGGGAACGCCCACAAGCACTTCTAGGGAAGTGCAGAATCCTTGTAACTATTGAAACAGAAAGCTTGCCAGTCTTGTTCTATGTTCCTCCAAATCGTGAGAATTGCCGAAAGGAAATCCTCCTAGGAAGGCCCTTCAAAAAGGCAACGAGGTGTGAAGCCGACTATATAGCACAGAGGATACACCTAACACTACCAAGTGTGAGGATAATCACAATTTTTAGCAAGGGTGACCTCGCCAACCCTCGAGGGAAGGGCAAGGAGCATTCTGACATACCAAGCGAGCCTAGTAATGAGAGCAAGGAGTTGTTGAAAGAGTTGATACAAGTGCAGGTTAAAAAGAGAGAACTCGTGAGTGAGGCCATACTTGAAACAAAAAGGTTAGGAGACAAGGCCAAGGATGGGATTTCATACAAATATCGTAGAAGACCACGAAAGAAGCCCAAGCCTTATAGACAAAGGCATCGATGGAGAGCTAACACAACGCCACGATGGATATTCAATGCGTTGCTTAGTGCTCAAGGGTATTATGCAGGCAATCAATGGATTTGGGTACCAAAACCCCCTGCTAAACCACCTCTTTCAAAAGCCCAAATTATGTCAAAAGCAAAGAGGCAAAGGAGGAAACCTAAACAAAAATCCAAGTCTCGAACCAAAAAATATTGGAGTGATTGAGCCCCTCACTATTGAAATCAAGGAACCAAACTTGACCTATCAAAAAGTAGATCCTCAGCTTGGCGTGCGTAGCAAGCAGATATCAGAGGTAACTGTCGAGTGTACACAAGGTCCACTAGTGCCCAAGGAGCCTTTGACTTCCCAAGAGGATAATGAGCACCACAGGCACAACATTGCTAAAGATAAGGCTGATTGCTCAACAAAGCTAATGACAGAATCGTCTAACAATCACGAGCAAATTCTCCAGTTAGTGCCAAGCCCACGTAGGAGTCCCAAATCTCCTACTGCCTCTTTTTCCAAACGGACACAGGAAGCACAACGGAGGTTGTCAATGGCGGCTGCTCACTCCCAATCTCTATCTCCATCAAGGCTTCCAAATATCCAAGAGGGGGGACATGACACTAGCCATGTCTCTCGGCCCAAGGATATGCATGTGCAACCCAATTTGACCAGATCAAATCACGCTCGATCTACATAGATGAATGCTCAAAGGGCAACAAAAGACGCGACCACCTTCGATCGCCCTAAGGACCAGACACCGCAATCCACCAATAGTAGCAAGTCCACCGAACTAGCTACTAGTACTTCAAATCAGGGATCACAGTCGTCACAGCCCTTGGTCGTGATAATGCCCCTTGCGGAACGTGTCCTTAGTAGTTTACCTATGAAGGAGGTGTCGCAACCAACTTCATTAATAGCTCCAGCACTTCCAAAGAGCCTAAAGCCTGGGCTGGAGGAGTTAAACACATGGAAATAGGCTGAGGAGCTAGACTCCCCCAAAGGGGAGACAGTTGTACCCACGCAACCTGGCAAGGCTATTTCGCAGGCCACGACTAGGTCCCATGAGGACACATGAGAGAAGGGAAATGTTGAGGCCCAACCAAGCACATCAACGGTCGACCTAGCCCAAGGTCTTGAGCCGTTAGATGCACCGGCACTGACCAAGAAAAAGAGGAGAAAACAATGAAAACAACAACAGTTGCATGTGGTTGTGGACCCCAAGAACATTGGGACGAAGAGTGCTGGAGAGCTGATGAATAAAGCATCGAGTCCATCCACCAATGAGCCCAGTGATGCCTCTCCTAATAGTGGTGAAACCTCAGACTCATCCGTGTGCTCCGACAAATCAAAGCAGTCGTTACCATCAATGGCTACTTACAACACTCTATCCACTGACAATAGAACTCGCATTGACAAATCAAGAGTGGATACAACACTGTCACGACGGGGTAACGCAATCACACCAGTCACACCCAAGAAGAACCATGGCGCAATAACGAAGCCTCAAGAGAAACATGGAAATCCCAAGAGCATGAGCAATCCTAGCGTTGACCAATCTTGCTCATATAGGCCTGAACCCCCAGCTATGCTAAAGCCTATGTAAACTCCTAGAACATTGCATGAGATAGCAACCAAGCAAGCCCTTGTTGAACGTAGAAGTGTCGCAAAATGCTTAACTGAGTTGGATGCTAAGCTCAAGGTGTTCGCATGAGTTTACGTCCTTGCGGACATGGGCATAATCCCCAAGGAGCAGCTTGGAGATTACTTGCCCTTCCCTTTATCTTGGGAAGAGTAGGAACACCTTGATGAGCACTATAGCAGGCTCCTACACGAACGCTTGTGACTCATCTCGGGCGAGGAAGCTGATGAACTGTGCTTAACTGTCACGTTCAATGAAGTGCTCTGCCAATCGAATCTCGTAGACATAGAGCAACTAAAGTGACTGTCAGCAGGCCAGAGTCGATTTGAGCAGCGTTGGTGTGAAAACCGCGTTGCAATGGCCGAACTTGTATAGACATTATTAACACACACTGAAAGGTGAGAAGGATCGAAGCTTGCACACGAGCTATGGCGGGAGAGCAAGAGCAAGAAAGAGAGAGATAAGAAATGAGAACTCCAACAGTCACAATGTGTGACCGGGCCTTCCTTTATTTACTAGTCACTAAAAAATGAATGTAAAGAATAAAGTGACGTGACGGGCGCCCCACCTGCAGTGTGTAGTGGCGGGTACTGTCAGTGTAGTAATACATGGGGCGGCACGGCGGAGGCGCCTTTACCCCAACAACCTCCCACTTAAAGGCGAATCTGCCCCAGTGAGAAAGAAAAGAAAAGAAAAAGTCAGTACAACTGTACATAGGTACAAGGGATGAGGAAAGGCAGCATCTCATCCAACGCTCATCAATCTCCTGAGGAAGGCAAAGCGCTCAGTAGTGAGGCTTTTCGTGAGCAGATCTGCAGGATTCTCGTTAGTCGAGATCTTGACAAGGTCAACAGACTTGTCCTCCATGACACCATGTATGAAGTGATACCTCACCTTAATGTGTTTCGTCTTCGCATGGAAGACCGGATTCTTAGCCAACTGAATGGCACTCATAGAATCCGAATGCAGTGTAGGTATAGCATTAATCCCAAGGTCAGCTAGACGGCCTAGCCATATGGCCTCCTTGCAAGCCTCAGTGGCTGCAACATACTTGGCCTCAGTGGTAGACAAAGCCGTACACTTCTGAACCCTGGACATCCAAGAGACAGCACCTCCAGCATAGGTGAATACATAGCCAGAAGTGGACTTCCTACTATCTGCATGTCCTGCATAATCGGAGTCAGTGTACCCCACGACCCCTGTATCCTGGCTACCATAGCAAATACATATATCTGTTGTGCCCTTCAGGTACCTCATGATACCCTTCACGGCATCCCAATGTTTCCTACCAGGTGTATCCATATAGCGTGCCACAACACCAACTGCAAAGGCAATATCTGGACGAGTGGCTATCATGGCATACATCAAACTGCCCACGGCTGAAGCATAAGGGATCTGGGCCATCTCAGCCCTCTGCTCATTTGTTTGTGGACAATCGGCTTGTGATACCTTCACATAAGAAGGCAATGGACAGCCAATAGGCTTTACGTCCTGCATGCGGAAGTGCTCAAGGACTTTATGAATATACTCCCTCTGTGACAAGTAGAGGAGTCCCTGATGCCTGTCGCGTCTAATGCGCATACCAAGTATGTGAGAGGCCTGTCCCAAATCCTTCATCTCAAAGCTCTTCTTCAGCTGAGATTTAAGAGCATCTAGCTCATCATGAGCTTTCCCTGCTATCAGCATATCATCCACATAGAGTACCAAAATAAACAATGAACCATCACGGGCTTTCTTCGTGTAAAGACATGGATCCATAGCACTCCTGCTGTAGCCCTGTGACTGCATAAAGGCATCAAACTTATGATACCATTCCCTAGGTGCTTGCTTCAAGCCATAAAGACTTTTCTTCAACTTGCACACTAGGTGCTCCCTGCCAGATTCTGCAAAGCCCTTAGGCTGCTCCATATAGATCTCATCATGCAAGTCCCCGTGTAAGAAAGCCATCTTGACATCCATGTGATATAGATCTAAGTCAAGCTGAGCAACCAAAGCCAAGACCAAGCGCAGGGTGGTCATCTTAACCACATGAGAAAAGACCTCATCAAAGTCTACACCATGCTCCTACTTAAAACCCTTTGCTACTAATCTAGCCTTGTATGCCGGCTTGGGGTGTCCAGGGGTACTTTTCAGCTTGTACACCCACTTGCATGGCAAAGCCTTCTTGCCCTTAGGCAAGGCAACCAAATCCCAAGTCTCATTCTTATGCAAGGAGTCGATCTCAGACTGCATAGCCCTCTCCCAGGAGTGACTGTCACCCCTGCGCATAGCCTCATCATAAGTGAAAGGCTCTCCTGCATCTGTAACCAAAATATAATGCATAGAGGGCTGAAATCTATCAGGTGGACGTCTATCTCTAGCAGAGCGTCTCACTACAGGCGCTGCTGCCTGCCCAACTGCCTGTCCAACACCCTGACCATGAGCATCTGCTGTAGCTGTAGGCTGTCCAACTGGCTATGCAGGAGCTCTAGGCTCCTCCTGAAAGATCACTCTGCGGATCTCAACCACCTTCTCAGGCTGCCTGTGCATCTTGTCTTCATGGAAGACTACATCATGGCTGCGTACTATTTTCCGCGCCTGCGGATCCCATAGGCGATAGCCCATCTCTCCTGAATCACCATAACCAAGAAAGATGCATTTAATGCTCTTTGGATCCAACTTACTCCTCTTGTCCTTGGGCACATGGCAAAATGCCTCACATCCAAAGACACGGAGATGCGCATAAGAGGGTGGCTTACCAGCCCAAACTTCCTCTGCAACCTGGAAATTCAATCCACTAGAAGGCGATCGGTTTATGACATGCACTACCGTACTAACTGCCTCAGCCCAAAAGCTCTGTGGTAGGCCTGCATGGCTAAGCATAGAGCGGACACGCTCCTGAATAGTCCTGTTCATGCGCTCAGCCAAACCATTCTGGGCGAGGGTGTAAGGGGTGATCAACTGACGCTTAATACCCCTGTCATCACAAAACTGCTCAAAAGCATGTGAGACATATTCTCCCCCATTGTCAGTCCTAAGGCATTTCAGCCTATACCCAGTCTGGTTCTCAACAAGAGCAAGCCAACGCTGAAAGACTTCCAAGACATCGGACTTTTGCTTTATGGGATAAGCCCACACTTTCCTAGAAAAATCATCAATGAAGGTAACAAAGTACTTCGCGCCACCCATAGACATACACGGCATGGGCCCACAAACATCTAAATGCACCAAAGCCAAGGGCTCACTCATGCATGGCCTACCCGATTTCTTATGCGTAGACCTATTCTGCTTACCATAAAGACAATGATCACACGAGTCAAAACGTGCATAGTCCAAAGGCAGAAGATACTACAAACCAGATAACATTCTCATTCCCTTCAAAGACATATGCCCCAAACGGGCATGCCAAAGTAATACATGTGGGATAGAGCCCACTGCCAAAACATGGTCTATAGAAGACCCAGATACAACAAGAGGATAGAGGCTGCCAGCCTTGGCGCCTCTAGCAAGCACAAGTCTGCCTTTGGTAATCTTTTAGGCAGAATCCCCAAAACAGACATGAAACCCTGCATTATCCAACTCACTTGCAGACATAAGACTGCACGTAAGCGCAGGTACATGACGTACATCCCTGAGCAAAAATGAACTGTCAGTGGAAAACTGCAACTGAATATCTCCACGGCCCACAATATCAAGAGACCTATCATCTCCAAGTCTGACTGATCCAGATACAGTACGGTAAGAGTGAAACCACTCACGGTAAGGTGTCACATGGAAGGACGCACCTGAATCCAATAACCGGCACTGTGCATACATACTAGGTGTCTCAGTCAAGTGTGAGGCATCAGAAGAACTAGCTGCAAGTATGAACTCATCACTACCATTGGAATCCTCGATCTGCGTGACATTAATTTCTTCAATCTTGATACTGGACTTCGCAGGGACTATGCTGCAATCAGAGGACTTTTCATGCACTTTCTCTTTCCCCTTATCCTTACGCTTCTCATTGCGCAACTCATGACACTGTGGTCTGATATGGCCATTTTTTCCACAATGATGACAAGTGACATTAGCGTTGCGCCCACGCAACTTACTACGCAACTTTCCACGAGATTTAGACCGACCCTTTTGCGAGTCATGGCTACGGCCATGACCACGATTATTCCTGTCATTCCTACCTCTAACTGACAAAGCATGTGAAACACGAGAGGCATCCAAGTTTTTGCGATTAACCTCTTCCTGCAGAAGAGCACTCTCAACATCATTCAGTTTCAGAGTAGCACTAGAGGCACATAGGGCAGTGCGGAATACATCGCATGACTCATTCAGAGTCCCAAGCAAGAAAAGAGGAGTTATTTCCTCTCCAAAGGTGATATCCTGCGAAGTCAGGTTCTTCAGTATAGCATGGAACTGACTCAAGTGAGCAGACATAGTCGCATTATCCTTCATGCGTAGATCCATAAGCTACTTCAACCAGTACATCTAACTCACCGGACTTTTCTTATCATAAAGATTCTTGATCTTATTCCATAGATCCCATGCACTCTGTGCTTCCTCAAATACATTATAATGTACCTGTTCAGTGAGAGACAATACAATCGTGGACTTGCATAGCTCATCAAGTTCAAGCTAGTCGTCATTGTCCATAGTTTCAGGCTGCTCCCCGCTCCACCGAAGTGGCTTAATCTGAGATTTTTGCACCAAGACCTGCCAAATTTGACTCTTCCAATAAGAGTAGTTGGTACCATCCAACTTGATGATGTTAAATATAGCATTATCAGTCGAAGAGGATGCCATAATGTAGGCTGGATATGCACAGACAATGTAAAACTGGTGGCTGTTTTACTGCAGAAAATGCTCAAAATCCGCTAAAATGAGCTCCAAATGGCAGGAAAAGTATGCCAAAAGATGCTGCCCACTTAGTACTAGGTGCGGTACACCAAATCAGGATATTTCAGCATAAAAAATACTACTCAATCCACCAATAAATGCTTGTTGTAATAAATTTCAGAATTGCAATAATGAGAGCAAACTGTACCAAAACTGGATCTAATGTCAACTAAACAATGCTAGGTCCAAAGTTGGCATAAAGAGGACAAAGCAAAGCCAAATGACAGTGAAAATACGTGAGCATAACATCGAGAGATGTCAAATAGCATCTGCCAGTAAGAGGCACACCCCCAGACAATCTAGGCAAAATGTAGAACCAACTGCCAAAACCTGACACAAATAGGTGTTCGCTTCAAAAGAAAGCGGATCCAAAATTGAGACTCAGCTCATAAGCATCCTGTGAACCAAGACATATACTCAATGCAACATCCAATTGTCGGAGTATAATCCCAAAGTCTCAATACATCTATAACTGCTCAATGACATAGATTACTCCAATAGCATGTAATCCCTGCTCAAGGTCAAGTAAGCATGCAAGATGCTCCCACTGGCACAAAAGGCGTACAAACGAGTTAAGGGCTCAAGCAACCCAAGACAAAGTACCAGTGACAAGTGACCAAGTCAATGCGTCATACGCTTCCCAAGAGCATGACATACATGAAGCAACTGATGTAGCAACCACTAAGCAAGACATAATCCCAATGGCAAGATCTCTCTCAAGTCAATACATCCAGTAGCAAGCCAAAGTCAGTATCCCTGTGAGTCGAAAGTGCTCAAAACATCCAAATCGGAGCTCCAAAATATCTGTCAAGCATGGACGAACTAAGAGGCATCAACCACGGACCAAAGCATGTAATGCATAGAGCTTATCCGTCAAGTACAGACAATAGGCATAAGCGGCCCAAATGCCAGTCAAGTCGACCAAACTGCCAATGACAAACCAATAACAACGGAGCAAATGCGATGCTCAAAAGCATTCCGGAATCACAATCATGAGTTGGAAGTTGATCCCCAAAGTGTAATACATCATGACATAACCCATAGCATACATCCGGTATCGATAGAGAAGCAATACATGTGACAAATGAGCTTCAGCCCACTCATGTACAACAGCTCTAAACAGTCCAAAACTATCAATTTCTAGCCCAAAAACAATGCCAAATCATGGGCAAATCGAATGCATACATTCCCAAGACATTAGGCATCATGTAGACTGCATACGGGCATCAAACAAGGTAATCGGAGTAGAGTATAAGCATCAAATGCCAATGCCAAGTGTGGTTGCCCTATTTCCAGCACTGTATAACAGTAAATAACAGTCCCAAATCAGCCAATATTTCAGGCCAAAATCATGGCATAATCATGTGCATACATTCCCAAGGCACTAGGCATCATGTAGACCGCATACGGGCATCAAATAGCACAACCGGAATGGAGTATAAGCAACAAATGCTAATGCCAATGGTGGTGCCTTGTTTTCAGCTTGTTATGACAGTTTATGACAGTCCCAAATCTGAAGAAAGCAGCCCCGAATGATCAAGACCAATGCCCAAAGCTTGAATGACATCAAACATGAAGTCTAATAGCCCTCTTGATCAAGGTAGAGAGCAAGAAGCAATGGCCAAGTGTGGAGCTGAAGTAGACGAGTGCTAACAGCCTGAAAAAAAATGGTGCAATCTGCCCTATTGGTGCTGAACTTGTTGCTGCTCCACATGGGCTGAAAAGGGGGTAATGGGGGGCTCAAGAAGGGCCTATCAAAGGCCTATGACAAGCCTCTTTGAGCCTTGATAGGTGTAAGGCACAATATGAGGGGAATAAGCTTCAAGGGTTTGAAGCCATGGCTGCCCTTGCTGTTTGCAACCTGTAGACTGAAATAAAACCCTGAAAGAATGATCAAATACCTCAGTACCAATGCCTTGAAGGTGCCTCAATAGGCCGGGAAGGTGCTCGGGAAGCCGGGGAGTGACGGGAGCTCGGGGAGATTGGATATGGCTGCCGGGATGGAGATCCAATGCGTGAAGGGAGTCAATGCGAAGGTAGAGAAGCACCGAGTCAAGCTTGAGCAAGAGAAAGCCAAGCTCTGATACCAATTGAAAGGTGAGAAGGATCAAAGCTTGCACACGAGCTATGGCGGGAGAGCAAGAGCAAGAAAGAGAGAGACAAGAAATGGGAACTCCAACAGTCACAATGTGTGACCGGGTCTTTCTTTATTTACTAGTCACTAAAAAATGAATGTAAAGAATAAAGTGACGTGACGGGCACCCACCACCTGCAGTGTGCAGTGGCGGGTACTGTTAGTGTAGTAATACACGGGGCGGCACGGCGGAGGCGCCTTTACCCCAACACACACAAGCCATAACAAGTCAAGCGTAGATAGATAAATCAGGGCTGCCAAGCTATGCTAGGCCGGTTCCATGTTCACCATATCATGCCCGCCTCCAGGCAAAGAGCATGTGCTCCGCATTTCCACCATGGTAGCTCTGTCCAACATCCATAAGGACATAAGCAGGGCACAGTCTCTCTCTCTCTGTACATGATCCCCTCCCCGGCCTATCCTTCTGAGGAGGAGCCTTCCAAACGCAGAACCACCAACCGATCCAACTCGGTGTGAGTCAAGACCTGCTCGTAGTTAGCGGCCAGAGGGACACCATTACAAGAGTCCAGCATGTTCCGCACTTCCTCTTCTAATCACATACGTTTGACAACCCACACCAAGTCCCTCCTATGGGAATGCTCTTATCCTGTATCAAAGCCTAACTCTTGGATTGCATTTTGCAGGTTTGTAGAAGAAAAACATGGAGAACCACGGTCAGTTGGCATGCAAGGACGCTCTTCGCACACGCCGGGAGCATGCAGCACGCGCCCCTCCACCGGAGCGCTACGTGCCCACACTTAAGAGATACGCAAAGAAGCACGAACCTAAACGGCACCGCCCTGGATGAAGGCCTAAAGATCCTCGGGCCAGGAAAGTCAGAGCTCGTCTAAGCGTGCAACCCATGGCAACACCGGTTGCACAAATCCCCCACAAGCGCTCAGGCACCAGATGCCCAAGAGGAGAAAAGGCAGCTAGGGACAAGGAAGAATTCAACGAGTTGGTTAAAAGCACTCTAGAGCTGGCGGTGGCCTGGGACTATACCATCCATGTCCTGGCCGACATGTGCCCCACCCGACCTCACGACAATCCCGCACTAGCACCAACCCAGTCGCCCAACCAATCGAACTCGCCCTGCCTAATAGAAATTGATTAAGCCTTGCAATGTACGAGCAGCTTGACATGTATTGTCTTTTTGATGGGTGAAAGGGAAACTCCCCACTCATACCACTTCAGCTGCCCATAGCTAATGTATGCCGAACCTTTAACCTATGCGGTGCGATTAACATTATAGTAGTTTGGAAAGTCATGTTTTAACTCAACTGCATCTGTTGAATTACTTAACAAAATCAAGCATGTGCTCTCACGACATGACAAGTGGATGCAGGATAACACAGGTCTTCGTGCAAATATGTTCAGCGCCTAGATCATTGCAAAACCACAACAAAGTCATGCGGCTGAATGCGAACTATCACCCTCGCAAGTGCACACATCGTGCGAACCCATGCGTAGTCAGGGGCTTTCTTGGGTCATGCTCTGTGCTCACGATGGGTGTCACCACAATTGCACCAATACCGCAACAATGGCTCCCCTAAACAACGAGGATAGGGTAAAATCATCACGGCCATATTCATTTCCTGAGCCTCCGACACTGGACGTGTCCCGACGCATTGAAAGGCTCATAGCCTCCGCATGTTGCAAAAGTTGTATTGTGGCAAAAAAAAAACCTCGATCACAACACCTCACCTAGGGGCCCTCAAATCAGGTGTGTCCAGTGCCCTTGGTCGGCTGGCTCCGCCCCTAGTCCCCTAGCCCCCTAGCACCCCCCACAATCGTTTAGGGCACCTCAAGGGCATGACATACCTAGGGAGCTTGTCTCCACGGTCTTCTACCTACGTAATATCTAAGTATGCACGGGCACTCACCTAATCTCTGCACCAAAGTATACACACAGTCTGGGTCCTCAAGTGCAGGACAATACTCTAGGCTTGCTTAGAGTTCGACCTGTCTCCCAAACTAATCAAAATATGTCTTGTGCATGATAAAGAAGACTAGCACTACCCGTTAGGGAGAGACCCCATGAGAGGTTTTTCAAATTACAAGTATTGAAGATCCAACGAAGGTGTCGTTTGCTCTTCATCCACACTCCACTCTGAATTCCTATCCTTATCACCCGGTAAGCCTACCACGAATCATAATGTACAGAATCCTCACCAAACAGCCACTTGTACTCCATCAGTACAACACCTCCAAAGAATAACCCTACCACCAACTGCCATTGCCCTACCACCTACCACCACTTAACCCACCAACGTGCCCCCAACAACCTTCCTCCCCACCACTACCAACACTCCACCATGGCAACAACCAATGTCCTTGCCACCCACGTCTTCGGTGCATGCTAACGCCTGCTACCTACAACGGTGAGTGCCATGGGACTGGCACTCATCTATGAGGGGGGTAATGTTAACCCCAACACAAAGAAAGCAAAAGAAAATAAAAAAGATGCAGGGCAAAGGTGGAAAAAAGGTAGCCTGATTGAAGAAAGAAGAGGAGAAAATGTCAAAAGTGCAAGGGCAACCTTAAAAAGTCCAAGGCAAATGCAAAAGGGAAAATGTGCATTTTAAAATACAAAGGCGCACCCTGAAATCTTATAAAAGAGTGCCAGGTGGTGGAAAATCCGAAAAGCTAAAACGGAAGACAAAGACAAAGGCCAAGGCAAAGAGAAACGGAAGATAAAGGCGCACAAGGAAAAGCGCAAGTCAAAACTATTGTAAAATAGCGCAAGCGCATCATGGTTTAAAACAAGGAGCGCCGGGCTCTCACCGTGCAATTTGTAAATGTAGACGGGAGGTGGAAAGGAAGCTAGGGAGAGAGAATGACAATGGGAAAAAGGGCCTAGGCTACGGCCGACCATGTAAAAAAAGGGAAAAGGGCATGACCGCCCAAAAGGGATTTAGGGTTTTGTATATAAAGTTGAAAAGTGAATGAGAAGCTCATTCTTGTGTGTGACATAAAGTGGCTCTCCTCTTCTTTTTCTTCTTCTTGTTCTTGCTTGCTTGAGCCTGAGCTTGAGAGAGGGAGTGTGGGAGTGTGAGGGAGTGAGTGTGTGAGGGCGAGGGACTGGGGAGGAGAAGCTCTCCATCTTCTCCTCTCTGCTTCTTTTCTCTTCTCTTCTCTTGCCTTGCTCGCGGCTATGGAGCTTGGAGTGTGGAGCTTGAGGATGGAGCTTGCTTGAGGCTTGCACTTGGATCATGGAGCTACTGAAGTGCACGGGAAAGGAGGTAACTCGAACGGCATGGAGGTAAGCTCACTACAACCATAGATATGGATGGCGCGTGGGCTATGTGAGAGGTAGCCATTAGTGCTCGACTTGGAATGCTTGAAACTATAAGTGGTCTGTGGGTCTTGGCAGTTGAGTGAAGGCTCCCACATCATGTAGTGGTAGAGATTGATTGTCTACCTCTATTGGGCATGATAGTGAATTGCTCAACTCTTGATATTGCCATGTTATGGTGGATTGCATATATAAAGTCACTTAACCCTATTTTTCAGCATATTGTAGGTAAAGACAACCCCGTGGCTGACATGCTTTCACGAGCAAGGTTTGAAGATGAAGAGGAGCTAATGGAAGATGAAGAGGATGATGTGATAGGTGTTGAAAACGACTTTGTAACAGCAACAGGGAATGAGTATGTTGTTACTGTAGGTACAACTGTTATAACATGGATTTCAACAGTAAAAAAAGCACTTATAGCCATGAAGAAGACATGGGCAGTAGAGAGAAAGCATAATCAGTGTTATGCTTCAGTGAGATCACAACTTTTGGAAGAGTTGTATGAGGATGATTAGCTAAAAATAGCCAAATATCTTAGCCTCTACAAAGAAGGTTGAGTGGTCTGAAGCTGAATTCAAAAGGATTAAAAGAAAAGCTTATGGGGTTTTCTTGAAAGATGGATATTTATGGAAGTATGCAAAGAAAAAGAGAGGAGCACCAGTACGTATATTGGGAGGTAGGGCTTCTCAACAACAAGTGATGCATGAGTTTCATGAAAGCTTATGGGCTGGACATAGAGGAGTTTGGGGCACATTTTCTAAGATCAAAGAGAAGTATTGGTGGCAAAACATGTATAAAGATGTGGAGCATTATGTGGAATCATGCAATGTCTGTCAGATGATGTATTCCATGGTAAAGCATAGAGGTGGGTTGCAACCGACCTATCCATTGTCTATGCATTACAAATGGGTAGTTGATTTGGTTACTATGCCTACAGGTTTATGGAATATGAGATATCTTGTGCTTGCACAAGAAGGCTTGACAAATCAAGTGGAAGGTCGAGCTCTTAGTACAAAGACTACTCAAGCAGTTTGCAGGTTCTTATTGGAAGAAGTCTTTTGCAGGTATGGTTGTGTTGGTAAAGTGGTTATGGATAGAGGAGAAATTGATATGGATGAAGCTCATGAATTCTTTTCATGATTGGGTATCAAGCTGACTTTAACTTCAGCCTATAATCCTGAAGCAAATGGAAAAAGTGAAAGAGGTCATTAGCCTATCATTAAGGCATCATCAAAGTCATGCAAGGGCAGGATGAAAGAGTGGCCAAGGATGTTACCCTTTGCCTTTGAGCTGATAGGACCACTCATAGTGTAGCTGCATGGTATATGCCTTTTGAATTAATGTATGGACAACAACCAATCATGCCTATTGAGGAGGCTATTGCTACTAAGTCTTGGAGTGTTCTACCATGGGGAGAGGGTTTGAATAGAGAAGAGTTGATGGTCCTACGCATTAGAAAGTTAGAAAGAAGGCCTGAAGACATTGAGACAGCCATGAAAAAGCTGAAGACTGCAAGGATCAAGAACAAAAAGAGGTTTGACAAGTGACATAGGTTTCGACCACGAACTATACAAGAAGGGGACTGGGTGCTGGTTTATGACAGCAGCTTGGAAAATTAGCATAGTGCCAGTCGAAAGATGGCAAAGTGGTGGTTTGGTCCATATGTGGTAAGGTTTGTTTTTGATAATGGTACCTATGCATTAAATGAAATGGATGGGATAGCTCTAAGAGTTCCAGTAGCTAAAAATGTATCAAGCTCTTTAAATGAAGGGAGTCTTCAGAATATGAGTTGAAGCAGTTGGATAGTGAGCATGAACATGAGAATACGAAAGAAGAAGCGGTAGAAGATGAAGACATTGACATGGCAGAAGATACTTCTTCTGACACTACAGATCCGTAAGACTTTGGCACATGCCAGAGGATGTGCAGGTTAGGAGGGGGTGGATGTCGTGCCGCTATGCGCACACCATGTGAAAAACTCTAGAGTGCAGTTTTCTTATTGATCTAGAGAGCCAATGCCATTTTAGACATTAGTGTTAGTGACCATGGTCCAAAATACTAGAGTTTTGGACAAGTTTAGCCAAATTTTGATAATTTAGATATTATCTATTGTAAAAAATCCAAGAAATGTAGACAACTCCTAGATATAGGATGACATGTAAAAGAAAGTAGGTAGCTTTCAGCCATTAGTGGGAGATGAAGAAGGAGTGATTTGGCAGAATTCTAGTAAAGTGTCCTGGTATTTTACCCCCCTTTCAGAGCCAATGGAAGCATCAAATTGGCTGTCTGAGCATCATAGAGGAAGGTATTGTTTTATGTATGTTTTTGGTCTACAAGAGTTTTATCTTCTCATAATGTAGAAATAAACCGACAGGCTTCATCTTTGTGAGTATTCTTCTACATCTTCTATTTCTTTCTGTGAGTATTCTTCTACGTCTTCTATTTCTTTGAACCCCTTCTCTTCTGTCTACTCCTCTCCTTGAATCTCCCTTCACCCTACTATCTGTTACCCCCATGGTAGACTTTTGACCACAAACGCTCTGACAATGTGCAAACCCTAATCCTTGATAGTTACAAGCTTAGGTTTTAAAAATTCCCAACAACAATTTAGCTTCAAAATTGAGGCTTGGATGATCAATTCTCTTCACCAAAATTCATAGGCATTATATACAAAGGAGAGAAAAGCAATAGGAGGGAGATTTCTTTAATTTACAATCCCTAACTATGCCAAAAAAGGAATTGCCTACACCAAATCATGCATTAAATGTTGTTTCCTAGATTAAATGCTATTCAAAATCATGTTGCCTATATTCAATGTTGCCTTGAATACTATCACCTACATTAAATGATACAAATTTAGCATCAATTAGGTCACCTTATGCTCTTTAGGGTTTTGCAATATCCCATTCTTTAATTTGTGCATCAATTGTTATCAATTGCCCCTAAACATCATTTCTCTAGCCTTAGCACTACATGCAATGGCTCCCTCCAACCTTGCACAGCTCTAACCATGGCTCATACCAAGTGGTAAACCTAACCATTCAGAACTTGGCCTCTAGACTTAATTTCGAGCCAATAATTCAACAAACTGAAAAATATATGGTCCTACATGTCACCATGACTACTATCACCTACATTAAATACTACACATTTTGCATTGATTAGGTCACCTTATGCTTTTTCGACTTTTGTTGCGTCCCATGCTTTAGGTTGTGCATCGATTGTAATCAATCACCCCCAAACATCATCTCTCTAGCCCCAAAATTAGCTACAATGGTGGCTCCCTCCAGCCTTGCATGCCTCATACCAAGTGGCAAACCTACCCATTCGAAACTTGGCTTCTAGATTGA
Source organism: Lygodium microphyllum (assembly GCF_053477565.2). Classification (NCBI taxonomy): domain Eukaryota; kingdom Viridiplantae; phylum Streptophyta; class Polypodiopsida; order Schizaeales; family Lygodiaceae; genus Lygodium; species Lygodium microphyllum. Next base: position 67,254,518 of record NC_141137.1, on the reverse strand, counting down.
ATTTTGAGCCAATAAAAATTCAATAGATTGAAAAATACACTATCCTACCCAAATGTTGGCCACTGCCCAATCCGAATTTGAACTTCTAACCTCTTTGAACCTCAAAGCATTGAAACTTCCCTAAACCTTAGTTAGAGATATTAGATTATTGAATTCCATATCAAACATGATAGCAAAACTCATTCTCAACATGCTATTCAATTCTCTCACCAAGATCTACCCAAGTAGCCCCTTTGGCATGTGTCCACAACTACTTTTGCCATTGTCCTCCATTACCCAAGTTAGGGTTGTTCACATTCAACTTAACACTACAAATATGCACAACCTAATTAACCAAAGCGCATTAAGTTAGAAATCACAAATCATGACTCTATGGTAGAGTGATTTTCCATTAGGTTGTGAATTTTCAAATTATTTCATTGGAATAATGAAGTTATGCATGTCTACGAACAAGTTGAAATGCAAGTCATGGTAATAAGCAAACCTTAGCTTGGGAAGTGGGGGACATTGGTAGAAGTTGTTGTGGACAAATGTCAATGGTTGCTTGGTGATAGATCTTGGTCAAAGGCATTAAATATCCCCTTGGGAATGACCTTTGGTGTCATGAGGGGTTAGAAAATTAAAACATTCCATGCATGAGACTAAGGTTTATCCAAGTTTTAATGCTTATAAGTTCATAGGGCTTAAGAATTTAAACTTGGAGGCTAGTAGGGCTAAATATTTTTCATTTTTCTCAATAAATATTCATTAGAAGTTCATTTTTAGAGGCTTTCTACATTGATAGGTTTGCCACTTAGCCATGCAGTGGGAAAACACAATATGCAAGGTTGGGAGAGTCTATCTTGGATCAAATTGAGCATTGAGCTATAGGAGATAGTGTATTTACAGTAGATGATAGTAGCCATTAGGGTTTTGATACTAGGAAAACATCAAAAGATGGCACGTGACTTGATTAGGGACTCCTTGGGTCATAAATAGCCTTATTTGCAACCATTTTTTGGGCTGGTAGTTGCACTTCTAGAATTTAAAGGTCAATCAATGGTGAGGGGAATACCATCAAAGAGATATAGAGGAAACTTGCACCATATTGTTTGCTGCTAACCTAAGTTGCCTCAAGATAAAAAGTCTCTATGATACACAAGTGGGTTGCAAGGCAAGCTCTTCACCCGACTGTGCCAAGTATATGCCTTAAGCAAAGCGAAATTATTGCAAGTTAGGCTCAAGGTAATAGGGCTTTTCCTCAAGCTAAAGAGTGGTTATAGCAAAGTGATGAGTTTTGGCCAAGACAAGTTCAGATTGCAATGTTAGGTGCCTACCTCAAGAATAGTTATTTCTACAGGTTGTAGGGTGCAAGGATTGAGTTCAAGGTGGCCTTAAAAAAGCATCGCTTTAGGCTCAAGGTAAAGAAGGGATTAGTCTTGAGATATTACAATATCGAGGTACAAAGTGATGTCCAATTCTGTGGATAGCAGAAAGAGGAAGTCTAGTATTCCCTTCCAATGCTAGTTTTCATTCAAGACGTTAATGCTTATGGGTGAGTTGTCTTGAGTGTTGCAAAGCTATGAAGGGGAGTTAAGGGTCTTGTTTGATGTCAAAGATGTAGGCTCAAGGTATTGCTACCTTGAGAGGCAAGGATGTAGAGTTGTTTGAGTCTCAAACATAAGGCAAAAACATGGCAATGCTCACTTGCCTCAATAAAGATGGATTCTAAGCAGTGTGCGAGAGATGTTTTGAAATTTTATGCTCAACATGTTGCAAAAGCAAAGAGTCATTGTCACGTGTTTTCGTGATAGCTTGATCTATCTCATATAAGACGGAAACTAAATCCGGATGAAGTAACTAGCACGCAAGTTGGACATAAGGAATTCATTTTTCAGAGATTTAGCAGATGGAGAATTATGGCAACATGCTTTGGCATGGCCTCAAAAAGCCCTAGTGAGCATGAGGTTGGATTTGAGACTATGGTGGGCATTGCACGTGGAGTATTTGTTGTTTGGATATTTTTTAAGAGATCCCCACAAGGACATGCTGGGGATATCTCAAAGAATATTGGGCATGAGAAAGTATCTTATGCTTAAGGATGGGGTACGAAGATGTGAATTGGAAAGAAAACATTATATTCCTAAGATAAATAAGAATGAAAAGTTTCTCACGTGAAGGAAAAGCTATTGTCAAAAAGGAAGAGCCTTGCAAAAATGTATGCAGGCAGGCTGTGTTTTGATTGGAGGAAGGCCGGTGATACAAAATGGTGGACGGTGCTGCGGCAGCAAGTACATGTCGAAGCTATCACGTTCACGTTCACGTTGTCGGGAGCATCATCATGTATAATTTTCCATTGTTTAATAACAAATCATTGTCTGGAGGATGTTAGGGGCGGTGTCGACCTTGGTTACATGATTTGAAGCATTGAACGTCCTTAAAGGACTACGTCTTGAAGCAGAGATGGACATTGGAAAGTGCTATATATTTAGAGATGGACATGGACATTGGAAAGTGCTATATATTTAGAGATGGACATTGGAAAGTGCTATATATTTAGAGATGGATATTGGAAAGTACTATATATTTGGAAAAGAAGTAGTTGTCCAATTTCGGCTGGTTGGCAAAATCATATTTGCAACAAGTGCAAAGAAGGAGTATGGTAAAAGTTCATTAGGTGCATGTGGCAGAGTTTGGTGAAGGCTAAGTAAGACATCTTTAGTGATGGCTACTCTCTATGAATGGGTATCCATCCCAGCAGAGTAGCTTGAGTCTCTGCCCTTCTTTCACTCCAGTTAAAAAGGATGCCTTGTTCATATATCGCAAAGTGAATATATTATTATAGGTGGCTGAGCATTGAGTATAGAGGTAGTAAATAAATATATAGAAGAGAAGAATCATGAAGGATGAATAACTTTCAAGTTGTTTTCAAGGCTATATCAGCTCAAAAGTATCATCAGGCCTTGTCTAGGGAGCTTCATCTTGAAAGAGTTCTAGATGCTCAACTACTCGTGTTCATAAGTATAGGGCAAGTTTATACGAGATGGAAGCTTTGGTTTTTGATGCATATTATATTGCTTATTTGGTTGGGATTATGGAAAGAGCATTTTTGAATGAAGAATTAATTTTGCTTGGGAATCCTTAAGTTTGCCTTGTTTTTTAGATTGATTAAGGTTTCATTTAGATAGATTGTGGTCAAAAAATTGACCTAGCTTGAGGCTAGCACTAAGCTACAAACCTATATCGTCACTCCTTGTGTCTTTGGGTTGTGTGAGAGGATTATCTTCGATTGCTGGAAACAATACATATTTTTTGGTGCCCTCTTGTTGAGGAGCGTCGACAATGGTTTGGTGTTATTCTTTGGCAGTTATTGGTCACAAGGATGGCAACTTTCCATAGGAGATTGGATGAAGATATTAGTGCTTGGGTTGATTATGTTGAGCAATGTATGCACATGTTTCATATTATGGATGCTGAAGATATGGTGGATTTTGCTTTGCATGGATTTGAAGACTATGCCTTGGAAGTTATCGGTTGTGTAGTGGATGATATTAGTAGGAGTTGGGAAAGCCTCTCATTGTTTATACAAAGTTTTTTCTTTGTTCATCTTGTAGGTTCTAGCATGAGTGATTAGACGTACAGGAAGTTTTAGGGCTTGTACCAGCTTCGACTCAATGACATTAGAGAGATGGGATGCTATTATGAGGATTACATGTATGTATTGGATCCAATTTGGCAAAAAGTATAGGATTTTGCATATGTGATGTATTAAAAAAGCATTGTTTAGAATGTTGAAGAGAAGCCATGTATGTATGAAGATGAGAGGGAAGGATTTACATCACTAGATTATTCTTTTCTTATGGAGAAAGCTAGCTTTTTTGCAAGTATTACTATCTTTGGCAATGATAGAGAAGAGGGGGAGGGCTTCCATGAGTCCCCTACATCTTGTGGTGATAGGTGTTATGCTTACTAATGTTGGTTTGGACTCCTTAGTTTGTGAGGAAGATCTTGATGTTTCTTCTGGATTTGGTGATGTGTTGAGTGATGCTGTTTCCATGATAATTGTGGAGATGTATTTGGTGTTGATGGTGATAAGTTGGTTGTTGAAGAAAGTAGGCTAGAGCACCTGTCCTGTATGCTAAAGGATAAGGGAAAATTTTATGAGTACTCTTTCGAGTTGGATGATGCTTCTTGTGTTGAAAAGATGTTTTTGGATAGTTTGGGAAGTGATGATGATGACAAGCTTATTGTATACCAAGAGATAATGCAAAGTGATGTGCATGTAGTAGAATTTCCATTTGTTATCTTTTCTTATACTTTTGATGAAGATATGTTTTATGACTTGTACTTGCAAGGTATGCTTTTAGATGACTATATAGATGGTATTTCTAGAAAATAACTTGATATGGATATTTCTTGTGGAGTCTCTCCTCCATTTGAGTGTGCTCATGAGTATGTTTAGAAAGATGTTGGTACTATGTTCTTGTTGGAAGTTCTTGTTGGAAAAGACAGTGCAAGATGTGTCTAAGAAAGAGGTCCAAAGTATGTTGATAGAGAAGGCTATTCCTAGAATTTGGCAAAGTATTTATTGGATGCATACGGCAACGTGTGGTGTCCAAGGTATTAAGGAAGGCTTCATTATGAAGCCATTGGAATTACTTCTTGATGAGGAAGTAGTATGGGATTTGAGGTGTAATTTTATCTATTGCTTTGTGGAGACTAGGTCTAAGGAAGAGATTGTGTTGATTGGTATATGCATGTCTACGAGAATGCAAAAGCTCATTTATAACTTCTTTGATTTCTTATTTGGATGCATATAGATATTTGCAAAGCTTATAGGTTTTGAGAATGCGGTTAGGGAATTTGGAGGCAAGTGTTGGAGTCAACAATTTGATGAAGCACTTTATGTGGACATGGTTTATATGGACTATTATCATTGGGATAGCAAACTAGAGTTTTCATATGCGTATGAGTTATATGGTTCTTCTATGTTATCTTCAAGCCTAGAGAAATGTCTAGCACGGAATGAAGATGATATAATCTATGTGCTTGATTAAGGAGTTCAATCAATATGCTTTACAAGGCAGTTTGATGAGAGTGGAATTATTTTTGTATTCAATCTAGGTACCCGAAAAATCTTTCTTGTTGGTCATCACGATGAGAGTCATATTATTTTCATCTTTGATCCAAGAAGACCACTGCACGTGAATGTTTGTGGACCAGACGGTGGGCTAAATATGTCATGTATTTTCGCAATAGCTCAATCTATCTCACGTAAGATGGAAACTATATCCATATGAAGTGGAGCAAGCACAAACTAGCATGCAAGTTGAACATAAGGAATTCGTTTTCCAAAGATTTAGTAGTTGGAGAATTATGACAACATGTTTTGGCATGGCCTCAAAGCCCTAGTGAGCATGAGGTTGGATTTCATCTTTGTTGGTCATTGCATGCACAATACTTGTTGTTTGGATATTTTAACATATCCCCACAAGGGCATTATGGGATAGCTCAAATAATATTGGGTATGTGAAAGTATCTTATGCTCAAGGATGGGATACAAAAAAGTGTGGAAAACAAAGATGTGAATTCTAAAGAAAATATTATCCTAAAACAATTAAGAATGAAAAGTTTCTCGTGCTAAATATCGTGAAGGAAACGTTATTGTCAAAAAGAAAAAGCTTTAGAAAAAGCCTTGCAAAAACGCATGCTTCATTAGATTGGTGAAATGCTTTAAAAGTAGGTCGCTGATCAAGGATATTGGGGGGTGGGAAAGCAGAAGTAAAGAAGGGTCATATGCTTCACATTGGAAATGTAGGAGGCAATGAGGAGTGATCCTCAAGTCAAGGACATTCCAAAGTTGCAAGTCCACCGCTAGATCTTTTCAAAGGTAGATTGTGAAGTGGTTGTTTGAGTTTAAAGGCTTTTAATAGGAACTTAATCATGACAAGCTCAAGATAACATACTGATTTTGCCTTGAGCACATTGATTTTGTGGGGATAAGAGGGTACAATTCTTAGAACAACTAATGCTTTATCTCAACACAATGAGTAGGTCGAGGAGATGTAAGTTTGTGCAACAAGTCTCGTGGATTTTGATGAGATGTGCAAGACCTTTGATATATGTATGGCTTACCTCGATATAAGTGTTTCTTTGATACTAGGGCCTCAAAAGCATAAGAAAGTATAGAGCACTCTCCTAACACAAGGTAAGGGTTATGCCTAGTATGTGCAAGTGGGGGATGTGATGAGAGAGCTCTCCAGCTTGGCTAGAGTTATTAAGCCTCCTTATGTTGAGATAAAGAGGATGGATTTGAAATGGGCAAGGGATCACAAGATGAAGCTCCCTTAGTATCAAGGCACAAAGCTTAGAAGGCACTTTGCATAAAATTCACCAAGAAAGATTTGAGAGGACAATGTAGTTGTATTGAGGTATTTTACTAGAAGTTTGCCTCCCGGTGGTGAAGATTCTTATGCAACATTTTTGAGTGCTCAATGTCAATGGATCTCTCTCTCTCCAAATAGGCAAGTTGGAAGCAATGATTAGCCTTGTTCTAACTCCTACAAGTGCAAGTCAAGTAATAAAAGCCACAAACCAAGCCATGAGAGGAGTTTCTGAATTAGATGAAGGTGAAATGCTAGATGTCTATTGTTTTCTATAAGTTTTTTCCATTTCCAATCCACCACTTTCTTCTCTTATCCCTTTCAACTTTATCTATTCCATCAAATTAGTTCCTCTAGATTTAGCCTTCCTACTCTAGTTGAATGGGTTTCACATAGCTATCCATTTTTGAAAGGGAAGTAGAACACCACTCAATCTATCCAAGCCATGACCACTATCCTAATCCTCCAACCAATAAGAAAATAAGGCATCTTTGATTAAATGATTTTCTTTCATATGAATGGCTCTATTTCCAACTTCTTCCTTGGTCTTTGCTATGCCTTTTTAGCATTTCCTACTTCAGTAGTTATTTTCATAGCTACCATCTTTAGCTATTCCTTTGACTTTCCTCTTGAATGACCTCTTAACTTTGAGGGGAGCAACGTTTCCATTTGCAAAGGCTCCTTACTTTCCTCCTATCAAGTGTATTATGAACAAAGTTTAGACTAGGTCCTCATAGTCACACACTAAAAAGGGTAACTAATATTTTCATATTAGTAATAGAAGCTATATGATACATCAACAAATGAGTTTATATATATAAATCATGAGGTGGATAAGAGGATGAGGAAAATAATAGGCTATGTGAGGGGACTATGATGTATAGAGTCCCAAAATTTATTTGAATTTTTGACTCTCTAGAAAACAATGATAACACCTTCTACTTCATATCAATCCCTCTATCTACTATGTAAGCCAAATGACATGATCATATATTGGAGTTTGATACACCAAGTGTATCATGACCACAAGGCTCAACGGGGTGCCTTCATATCCAATACACTTCACTGTCAACTATGTAAGGCCAAATAATACCATACTACCTCTAATCATGATGCATATAGTCATTATTAGCCCAAGGTTCAATGGGCCCCTCTAGCCAAGCATTAACGAATACAACTAATATTTTGATATAGATAACAAAAAAGCTAGGGTATCTCCACTATGGAACTTAAATGTGGATGGTTGAAAAATACCAAAATGGAGCCCACATCATGAAGAGGTATGGATGTATTGTCACATGTGTGTAGTCAAGGAACTTTAGTCAAAAAACAAAGATCCTAGAGCCAATCACACTTGCACATCATATGAATAGATGCAGCACTACCCACAAGCGAAGGCTTCTATGAAGATGAGCAAGTCAATGGAGAATCATCCATGTGATGATTATGAAGCAAGACAGATTTAGTCAAAACAAAAGGAGAAGATGTGGATGAAGAGGTAGACTGCTTCATACTAGGAAAAATGTGAGGTGCTTCTTCCAGCACTTCTTCTTGGGATGCAAGGTCTTGCAATAGTGAGGATACTTGGCAAAGCTCTTGTGCTTGTTCTTTTGGTCAAAATTAGAGTTGTAGGGTGACTTTGATATGATCTTTTGGTAGTCAAATTAGTAAGCTACCTCACTATCGCACAATCTTGGCTATTGCGGCAAATTCTCTACTTCTAAACTTGCTCATCTACTTGAAAACTTGCTTGAGCTTTTCATGCAATTGAATCACTAGGCTAAATTGATCTCATGCTAGCAATCAAGGGATCAATCATGCACACGTTTACAAATATTGAAAAGTCAATATGTTTTTAAGGCTTTTAATTAAATTTTCTCTCACTAATCTATTTTGGTTTTCCCCTTGTGATGTGCATCTCACTCCATAACCATTGAGACTAACTCATTCCCCCATACGATGGTATCCTACACATGTAAGGTCAAGGAATGGCTTTAGAAGACATTATACTTTGGTATGGAAGATGTGATAAAAGTGTTAAAGCCATGCCCTCCATTGGAAGATCTTACCTATTAAATAACTTGGAGATTACACCTCCAAAAATATAACTGCACTAGTCCTATCACATGTGATCAACAAAAACGATATCATATTTGACCAAATCTAAAATAAATTTATAAGATTACATGTACAAAATGGGAATTTCTATTGCATATTGAAAAAAAATTGATTAGTTTTTAAGGTAAAGGGGTCACTTTATTGCCTTATAAGATGTGTGTAAATTGTATTTTTAAAGAGCCTTTGAACATGTGATATGGATAGTTTTTTATAAGGGCATCCTTTACTTAAATAAATTGTGATAATTTGTGAAATTATTGCAAAATAAAAATTTCTAAGTAGTTCTATAAGCTTCCATCATACTTTAAACGGTTTTAGGTGTGTGAACAACAACTATTGTGAATAAAAGGATCCTTTTGCATGTAACATTCCTTAGTAAGGATCGTGTTAGCCAATGTAACGTGCATCAGTGAGTGCACTTGGCATTAATTACATAGCACACTCTAGTGACAACACACTTTTCATTAATGTAAAGAGAGGTTCTTCTATAAAAGGAGCACTATGTAATAGAAATATGTACGATTGCCTACAATCTTGTGGCTAATCTTATATGGGACAATTGTTGCTTGAGCGACATTTTTGTTACATGGCCAATTGTTGCTTGGGCAATGCTAATAACTGCCTTGATTATAAAATAATCAATGCTAATAACTGCCTTGATTGTTCCTTATAATAGGTAAAGTGGGCTTTTACAAAGTGACACTAAAAAGAGAAAGGGAAGTGTCACTATTACCACAAACCCAGGCACTACATTGAGAAGTGTCGAAAAAGACTTCAGGTGTGTGGATAATTGATATTGTAAAGGACTCCTTTTATATGTGAACTTCTTTAGTAAATGTTATTTTAGCCAATGTGTCACTTATGATTGAGTGCCCTTGGAATAGGTAATTGTGACACATAGCAAGGTGTGGTGGCAATAGAATTTTCATTCATGTTAAGGGAGGTTTTCCTTTAAAATGACCACTATCTAATAGAAGCATTTTTGTGTGCCTAAAATCTCGTGCCTAGTCTTATAAAATTCACACACGCACACACACACACACACACACACACACACACACACACACTCTCTCTCTCTCTCTCTCTCTCTCTCTCTCTCACCAAGGTATGCTAAGTCATCACAAATCTCCTCCATTGTATATTGAGCCCTTGAGTACAAAAAATAGGCCATTATTATTATTATTATTATTATTGTCCACAATCCACCACTTGAGTCCTTGATTGAGCTTTGCCCATGATCAAGCACAATTGGGTTGAGAAGAGGGTTGAAAGGAGGAAAAACACAATAAGTAGAGAAGAACACATCAAGATTAGATCTCTTAATGTCACACACTTTGAATGATACCATGTGATGCACATTATAGAAGTAAGAAAATAACACATTGCGAGAAGAAAATGCAGATGATGTTGAAGGAAACAAAAATCAAATTGAACAAACAAAACGCAAGTTGAATACAAGCAACCTTACACATATGGATCTCACCATGCCAATGAGCGAGTCAAACTATTGAAGGCAAGAGAGAGCATTATAAGGGAGATGAAAGACAAGTTGGTTGGAAGGTGATTGCGAACAATAGGGAGAGAGGGCTAGTATGATCTCACTAGACAAATGGCAGAATGAGGCTATAAGTAGCCAAAAGTGGGAAGATATGGTTGACTTATAGCTTAAAATGCTTGATAGCATTAAATGTTGTAAATCTGGCTACCCTGTAAATGTCTATCGAGAAAAGTATCACCCAATCTAAAAATGTGCCACCCAACTTGCATTGGCCATGAAATACAAAAGAAGAAAGTTCACTACTATAGAAGAGAGCCACATATACAAAAGGACATGTTGGAGAAGATAGAGGATGCCACAGAGAAAAGAGAGAGACCCTAATCTCCACTTAATGTATTTATGATGAACATTGCTATCAAGCACAAGGGGCTAACAAATAGGGAGTGTCTCAAATCTCTAAATATCCTCACCAAACTCTACTTAGGCTCACAAATAAGAGATGAAAACAAAAGAAGATAGACTCAAACATATATGTTAATGCCAATCTAGGTATAGTACCCACACAAGATGGACTATAACATGGTGTGTAGTCATCCTCACTACCAAGTGATAATGACTCCATTGTGATTGTCATTGCTTGATTACATGCAACCTCCTCATTTGAGTTGATGTTGGATGAAGCTGCCACCAATTTTACATAGTACTTGCCCAAAATTTTATCAAATCTTTTATAGATTTGTTTGAGTCCTCTACAATAGGTACATTTTATTGGATTGTATTTGTCTTTGCTAAGAAAGGCACCCATAATCATTCCCACTTCTTTTCCATATCAATCTTCATCCATATGAATAACTACAATCTCTTCATAGGACATCTCTTGTTCTACATTTAGATCTATGAAGGGTCAGAGATGTCTACATTTAAATCTATGAAGGGTCTTTCAAAATTTCATATTGAATTAAGCTATTGAGAAGCGCAACCTTATAGCCATCCATATCAGATCGACTCTCAATAGTAGTGAGAGTTGGAAGAGAAGATTTAGGGATTTTATATATTGTCTAAGGGTCTCCAATGGGTAGGGAACACTATAGAGTTGTATTTTAAAAACAACTTCAAGATTCTTACATTATCACCAAAAATATGCTCAAAATAAAGTGCACACATCCTCACCTTTTTTGATCAAGTTGATATTATGTAAGGTTGTACAAGAGACCCAGCCCAATATGGCTAATGCACTTCTACTTTTCTCTAAATAATCTTCATGGGGCCTTTTGGTAGACATCCATCTTGTAAAGTCCATGGCATAAGGTCCCTAGTGCAAGTTGTCATCACATTGCTCTAATCATAGATCATACATATGTTATCCACAATCATGGACCACTCATTTGTTATCCAAAAAACATAGCCACATACTAAAGAAACCACATTTCATAATTATGAAAAGTGGGCAGTGTGTTCTTTTTTAAGTTTGTTGTTTAAGGCACTAAGAGTGTAAATATACTACCATCTAATATTATAAGTTGCACTTTACTAACACCTTGAACATGATACCGGGTGTTAGTTGAAAAAGTAGGCATAGCCATTCTATGACAACAAAGGTGTTTCCAAATAGGAAAACCAGTCTTATGAGTAGTATGTTGGTTAGCACCGATATCCAAATACTAAACATTAGAATTAAAAACTGCCATTCGTGGGTCATCTAGAGAAGGATTGTAGCAATAATGTGTGGTGAATGCATAATCTTCCAAAAAACATGTGCAAAGTCCCTCTTATTACCATGGTTGCTATTTTTACCAAAATTTTGTGAGCATAGAAGTTTGTGGGTTATATTTACAAGCTTAAGCTTTGCTTTTTTGCATGCACAACCTTTGCTCTTTCTTGTTTCTTGTGTGCTATTGAAGCCCACTAATAGAAAATGATTGGGAAGCATCTGTTATCTATTGTCATTATCTACAATAATCAAAGTTTGATTCTTCATATTCTCTATTCATCACTTGCTTATAAATTTCTTGCAACTTAATGCATTCTCTTTTCTTTTAGAGAGAAAACACTATTAAGAATGTCCATGTTGGACATATTTTCTACAATTGTTACTAAATGTGGAGGATGAGTCAATGTTGTACTCATTACTCAGTAACATCATGAGCATCCTTGAATTAGGATCACCACTACCATACTCATCGTCTACAATTTTAAATCTTTAGTCATCTTTTGTTTAGAGATTTAGTGTTCCTACTTTGGTTTTGATTCCTTAGCATTAACCTTTTTATTTAGCTCTTTCCAATTTCAAGTATACATAGCTTTCTTTAATGATCCATAAAAGCCTTCTCAAAAGGAAGTTGTCTTTTATAGTCATTGCTTTTGCAAACTTAAGCAAATCCCAAGAGCATTGATGTGTGTCTATGGACACCCTCTATATCTCATTGAATTTAATAAGGAACAATATGGTAGAAGTGATATATATATATATATATATATATATATATATATATATATATATATATATATATATATATATATATATATATATATATATATATATATATATATATATATATCTCATGTAAAGATTTGCATCTACTAGGATTCAAGGCTTGGATTTGTGGGATACACCTTTAAGGCATCTTGGTATTATTCCTATCACATTGAAATTCTCTCTCTCTCTCTCTCTCTCTCTCTCTCTCTCTCTCTCTCTCTCTCTCTCTCTCTCTCTCTCTCTCTCTCTCTCTCTCTCTCTCTCTCTCTCTCTCTCTCTCTCTCTCTCTCTCTCTCTCTCTCTCTCTCTCTAGGAGACACACCCCATCATGTAACATATCATGAGACTAAACCCACCATGTGACATATGATTGGAAAACTCTTGATAAATCCACCTTCTTAAATTTTGTGTGCTTTGAGTAGGTTGAAAATTATATTATTTTGTGTGTTTTCATTGTTTTGATCCCTACATGGTTACATTGGCTTTCATTGTTTTAATCCCTAGATGCATGGGAGGCTCGAATTCATGGTCTAGTCTTTTGACCTCGACAATGTGATGTCATAGCATAGCTTAGCCTTCGCTCATGTCATGCAAATCCCTTTAACCATCTTAATTGGTTAGGGTTTTACTTTAAGCTTCTAATTATGGTTGTAATAGTTTGACTTATTGTTCCATTTTGCTCATTTATTATTGTTCTTGTGCTCAAACTTTATTACTTTCTAGGTTGATATCAATGCCAACTATAGTAAAAGATAGTCCACAAGATTTGCATTATCCTACCTACAAGGATTATAGGACCAATTGTTCATAGTTTCTATGGCTTCCTAGTCTAAGCTTCAATGATGCCTTTTGTTCAAGCACATTGTGATCCCTTGGTGAGTCTTTGAAGTAACTTGATGAGGGTTTTGATTTGAGATATCTAGCTCATAAAATGCTTGCCTAATGAGGGAGGTTCAAGTAGCTTATCTAGCTTGAGTAGTGGGCTTAAGTTGAGGTCTTATAGTGAAGAAGAGTTAGTAATGTCATATTTTGCTTAGTATGGGGTAGTAGGAACCCCTCGGGACTATCTCTCAAGGGGTCTTTAAAACCATTGAGAGTCGGGATCAATGGTTGAAAGTGCACCTTAAGTGCACAAAAAATTACGACTTTTGCAAAAGTAAACTCAGCCTAAAAAGTAAACCCAGCAAACTATGCACCTAAAATGTAAACCCAACCCATTGTGTGTAAACCCAGCTTGCTGACTACTTAGGATGTCAAAAAACCAGTGCAATTGTTGAAAAATGGAATGACAACAATAAATAAGCTAAAAGTAGCACTTGTTACATATGCATTAAACATGGTGTAATGGTTTAAAATTTTGTACTATATCCATGTGCTCATTGGTTCAAACCCCTTAGGATTTTCTATTTGGTATTTCCTTAAGTTTTTAAATATTTTTCTAAAATTTTTAGAAGAGGCTTAGGCTTCTCAAACAAACCACTATATTAAAAACTTTTAAGATTTTGTTAACAAAAAAATTACAAGCTTGTAACGGAGGTCTAAGACAACAAATTTAAACTTGGCAAAGGGGTTTTGAAAGTTTGAAAGGAGAGTTCATGAAAAAAGGATAAACTTATAAAGATAAGGTTTAAATATTAAAAATTTGAGAGAAATAAAAAACTAAGGAAATAACGAAAAAAAATAGTTTAAAAGCTTGATCTCGTGAGTTCATGCATATAGCAAAATTTCAATCATTAAACTATAAACTATGGACATATTCTCAAAATAACTTTTAACTTATTTGGTAGTGACTACTTTCTAGCAAGCCATTTTTCTGCATCAATTTTCAAGTAGCCATTTTGTGGCACATGTTATGAGGGTAGCACACATGTCGACCATATTTTGGCAAGCTAGGTTTACTTTTTAGGCTATGTTTACTTCGACAAATAGGAATGATCACAATTTTTATGCACCTAAGGTGCACTTTTGGCCATTGATCTCAACTCTCAAAGGTCTTAAACACCCCGTAGGAGATAGTCATGAGGTCATGCACCTTCAATTAAAAGATTCACAACCAATAAAAAGAAAAGAAAAAGATACCTTGAACTAGGAAATATCTACAAACATTAAATCCACACATAACAAAAGCATTAAATGGGGAGTGAGGCATCCTTCTATCAAGGCTTGGTCTAAGAAAACCCCATAACAAACAACTTGGTCCTACATTTAGGGTTTTGTGCAAACAAGCTGCTCCAAAGTCGACAAGACAATATTGAAAGATCGATGACTACTTTGTTAGAGGTTTTAAAACAAAGACGGTAGCATAATCATTGCTTGCTTTGTGTTAAAGAGGCTTTGATATTTGTGCAAGACATCAAGGCTATCTTTGCTGACAAACACGTGTGATAGTGATATGCAAACACACACACACACACACACACACACAAAGCTATTTGTAGAAAAAAAAAAGAACATGCCACTTGGGGCACCAAAAAGTCACTTTCGAATACTGCAAGCTCTAATTAATGCAACAAGCTACACCAACAAAATGTGCATGAATTAAGTATCGAGCTACATAGAGCATGAGAGCTTATAAGTCAAGTTTAGCCTTATAACTCGAAGAACATATTGATCATGTTCTTCTACACATTGCTGTCTCAAAAATCAACAATCCTCAACAACTATGTAAGCTTGAACTAGTTATGCAGCCACTTGTTAATGTTGACAACCATGTTTTGCGAGGCCCACCAAGATGCAGCTTGCTTCGCTGGTAAAACACCAGGAGTCAACATTGCTAAAATGCAATTTTCGTTTTGTTCATGGAGTAACCTTTGGTCATCATTATTTTGAGTGTTTTTGGCTTTCACTTTTGACTTTACATATCACACATGAGACAATGTACAAGGACAACATATTTCATGCTCAGATTCCTCGTACCTCATTAAACACAACAGCATTTTTAGCTTTTATTAAAAAACTCATAGTTAGAACTTAACCATCAAATCTTTAAATCATCATAAATTATGCACAAAACTAGCAACTATAATTTAAAATACAGTCTCCTGCTAACCAGGGCATGAACATAAAGAACGCCATCATACATTCAAATAACTAGCCTTTGCTGAGGATCTTACCTTACCATTTCCAAATGGAGGCTACAAACCAGATTGCATAAAAGTTCCATATAATTAATACGACAAATATTTCACTGAATAGTCGCAAGAATTTTGTCAAATCCACCAATAAACATGTACAAAATTAAGAGTAGGTGTAGACTCTGCAATTGTCCAGCTCAACCATTACACAAACAGGGTCAATCTTCAACAAAGAAGATGCTCCCAAGATTCATTTACACAAAACAAGTGTTTCTGGAGCACACAATGCAAGGCTAGGCTGCAGATATCCTTTGGGGTCTTGGAACGAATTCCTGCACCATTGTGCATTTTCAGTCAATGCTTTACTACCGAACAACCTTGTCCATGCAATGGTTCCAGAAGATTGGAACTTAAATATATATTCATATGTTATTGTTTTTGATTTTATGTACAGAAGATGTAGCTACAAAGACGTGTACATGGCAAACTCAATCCTGCAGTCCTGTGTGTGCTGAAATACTATGTCCAGTTGCTGGGGCCATGTTGAAACCCTTCAGATGAATAATAGATGACAAATAAATTAACCACCCTCTCAGCACAAATGAGATGGTAAGGTATGTTGAAAAGAATCTCACCAATCTCCAGCAACTACATCAATACCTCAAATGATATATATGCAGAACTGTGCTAATTGTGTTGATGAAATGCCCTAAGCTTCAGTCACGGTATTGGAAAGAAAACAATCTTGTCCACTGTCTTGATATTGCACTGCATGCCTCAAATTGTTACACCACGAGTCAAATGCTGGGCTCAGGTCAGGCCATGCCTTCCTGGTCTTTAAACAAGTTCCAATCCAAATTTTGAAAATCTCCTGTTGATCAATGACTGAAAGCGTTCCAACAACTGCACACAGTCCTTTCTCCAAGTCTTGCTGCACATCACTGTCTTTTGGTTCATCACTGTCACTGGCTAGCTTTGCAATGACCGGTAACCAGGTAGTCACAAGAGCAAATCGTGTTTTTCTAGGTATGATGACCTCACCAGTCTGAAGGGCTCGCAACATTCGGACCAAAACAGCAAACAAAGTCTCTGTGAATGGGTTTTGATATATTCTAGACACCATTAACTGAGCCAGATCTTGTTCTTCAGCAAAAACCTTGATAGCAATGTCTGCCATCTGTAAAACAAATAACTCCTCCAGAAGCCATCGCAGTGCTGAGCTAGCAACGTGCAGCTGATGAGAATTCCACGAGAAAAAATTCGCAAATTTTCTAAGCTGAGACTTTAGGAGTTCTAAGTTATTCAGCAACTCTGCAGAAAGGGCAGCCTCATTGACAGCAGCAAAGGCAGGAGATACATTAGGCTCGGCATTTGCTCGAAGAACCCTTTCCGTAATCTCCCGGGCCTTGGTTGGAGCTCCATTTGAAACTAGCAAAAGCAGTTCTCCTAAAACGTCCTTCATGATGTCCAAGGGTCTGCAATCGGGCGCATGCTCGGGGGTGCAAAGCCTTGCCCCTAAATCCGCCGTGACCTGAAGATGCCATGCCGAGATGCACGAGCGCACTGCGATCTCCTCATCATGGCTCCATGGCACACCCTCCAAGAAGCACATGCAGGCACTCACACAATCATGAAACAGCAACTCTGCGGAAACCTCCAACACATCAAGAGCATCCTGCACACTGCTGAAGATGGCGCCGTTTAGGGCTTTGTCTGGAAGGTACATGAGTTCGATGCATCGCTTGTAGACATCGACGTTCCTGCACGGAGGCAGAGTGAGGACAAGGGGGGAGGCAAGGTCGGCAGCCCATCGTTCAGAAAGCCGGACAGCAAAATACTCCGCGCGGCGGAGGGCGGCGGAGTGCGCATGGAGCACGACATGGTCTGCGGGGCTCGGATCTGCAGAATCAGATGATGAAGATGGAGGCGGTGGTGGAGAAGATGTACCTGGAGAAGGAGCGATCCTGGATGATGATGGTGCGGCAGAGGGAGGAGGCGACTGAAGGCGCAGGATCACGTCTGCTGTTGTGGCGTCGCCGAGGCGGTGGGGGGTGGATCCTTTCTGGCTATGCATTTCCTACACCATTCTTTTCTGACGGACCACCAGCCAGGTCCTTTCTCTCTCGGTGGGTGTTGTCTGCTTATTACATCACCCAAAAAGTATAGAATGTATAAAAGGCACACAACTACTTCTCAGACAAAAGTGCAAAAGAAACCAGAGGCATTGGAAGATCAGTTAGCAGGTGGGAGAGAGAAACTCTCCCATGTGTTTCTCATACCTATCAACTATGCAAGCATTGGAGCTCTCCTTGTGTAGATTTCCAATTCCCACACAGTTTTCTAGGACATTTCCCAATTTGTTTTGCCACAGTGCCCACATACCCTCAAAATCAAAATTTAGAAAGACACCTCTTCTCTAAACAACTTTCCCCCTTCCTTTAACTGGGAAAATTGACCTTCACTTTTTTCCCATAAAAAGGTAACTAGCTAGCCAAGCTCGCTAATCACGCGTTTCATGGTTTGCAAACTTGCAAAGCACACAAGGCATCTTCGCCTCATTTGTTTTGCTCACAAACGACAAACAACGTGCTTTGCTCCTAATGAATAATACACTCTGTGCCTAGGCCCTAATGTGTAAAATCCCGCCAATTTAAAGAGATTGCTTGTTAAGAATATGTGTACATAAGCATATAATTAATCATGTACACTATAATTGACAACATGTGTCTGTAGAGATATAATAATGCATTCATATGTGTGCGAAGAGAAACTTCAAAGATGTATAAATATTTAGTACATTAAGATTTTAGACTAATGTGTGTGTATGCATATGCACCTTTAAAAGATTGTGCAATAGATATGCTATGCATGCATATATGTAATGTTAGTTTAGAAATGTGTTTTAGACAAGGTTATGGACTTCGTTTTGTCTAAATAAAGCTCTCTCTCTCTCTCTCTCTCTCTCTCTCTCTCTCTCTCTCTCTCTCTCTCTCTCATGCAATTAGGTTTTGTGCACATGCCAATATATAGAAACATATCAAATGGCCCTCTTAGATGTGATATGCGATACTTATCCACTTTACATTACAAAAGTGTATATGAGTCACTAAAAGTCCCTTAGCAATCTTAGGCTTTTTACACACCAAATGACAGACGCCTACTTTGTAAGCTTTAACTAATCAAAATACTTATTTAAGGTTTGGGCATTCGTAGTCTTTTACACACTGGAGAGGACATGACCTGTTGTTTACCTGCTAAACAGGTGAACTCCTTGCCCACTTTTGGACAGAAAGTTTCCTTGCCCACTTTGTAAAGTGGCGGACAAGGGTGCACTTTTTGCATTTGTAACCAATAAAAAAAAGTATAAGTTTATTATTTTTTAATTTTTTTACAGACTGTGTCCATTTGGTGTGTAAAGGTATAATGCCTATATCCACACCCATTTTCAAAAAGTGCATACCCACACTTTGGGCGAGGGTTGGCCATTTGTCACTTGGTGTGTAACCAGCCTCAATACGACTTGTACACCATCATTAGCTTGCTTGGACCGAACTTGCATTGTTCATAGAGCCCTCAACTTGTTGTTGCTACTTAGCCCACCCATGGAGCTCATGAACTCCAATCCTTGTCTAGAGTCCCTAGGCTTTCCAATAGCGTACCAACCCCATGTTGAGTTTACACAATGCCATATGAATTTACATATTTCTTAACAATGCTAATTAGTCGAACAACAAAGGTAAGACAAATGTTGTAAAGCTTATCGAACAAAACTTGTAAGTTGAGCTTCATAACATGCTTTTTTGTCATATAATGATACTAATCTCATTCTATTGTTGAGAGCTGTGTGTGTGTGTGTTACAATATCCTATATGTAGACATACTCTGTGTGTGTGTGTGTGTGTGTCTCTCTCTCTCTCTTTCTAACCTTTTGACTCTTCTTTTTCTCTTCTATTTTCTATTTTCTTTCTAATCACTCTCCTTTTTTCTCTACCTACTCTTCTTTTTTAATTTGGTCAGTGTAGTTAGAACTATTAGAGCATAGATTGGATGGGTTGCCCCTGCTAACACCTACTCAATTTATGCCTATTTTGCTAAAATTCAGAATACAGAAGTGATGGTAGATGAGAGGATAGATGCTTTGGCAGAGGAGAATCTAGATCCTTTGACAAAGGATAGTATAGACGTAGTACCAAAGGGTATTAAGGATGCAAAGATCTTGACTAGGGATGCTTCTATACTATCTGATATATGTAGGTTAGTGTTGATGATATAGATGTATTGACTATGGTTGTAGATGTAGTATTAGAGGAGGGTGCACATGATATACAAGCAGTATTTGATAACGTGGATCAACTAGCCTCTAATATTACTATGAAAGTGCCTATTGATGATGCTTTGACTAAGAAGGGAGATGCTACAACAAGATTGGATGCAAATAATGTATTAATTGAGGATGAAACAATACCTGAAAATGCCAATTCTACATAGGCAATGCATGCAAATGATATAAGAACTCAGAATGAAGAAGAACTCGATGCTTTCAATGATGTTGTTGATGAGATAGATGTAGATGTTATCGAGAGGGCATCACCACTTTTGTTTGTTCCAGCTGTAGAGATGCCAAAGCTTGTGCAAGTAAAAAAGGACGTTAGCCAAGATATATCTATCATGGAGGATGTATCTTTATGGAGGTTTGAATTGGGGAGCATATGTTTTCCTATGCATGATGACAAGGTATATGTGGATGTATTCTTTTGTATGAATGATGTTGGGACAAAAGTGGATATGTTTGATGGACCCAAATCAAGCGAGATACTACTAGTTAAAGGGATGCAAAATGCAACAAGGATGCTATAGGATCCAAATGGGTTTACACATTCTAAAATGGCACAAAGTTTTGATATGTTATCATTACCATTTGATCCTCAAGGGTCTATTGGTTTTGTTGAGTTGGATGTCTATGGCTACATGCTATTTGGGATGTATGAGCTTTTGATGCCTTACAATTTAATGGGAGTGCTTCGGATAGCTACAAGTTTTTTAGGCTAACCATCATTTGGATTTATGATATTGGAAATAGTATAATAAAGGGATGACACTCTAGGTGAAGATGAGATGGCTGTTTGGTCCTAGTTGGCACATGCTAGAGGATGTGCATGCTTGGAGGGGGTGGAGTCATGTGGTTACACATTCAATGAAGGAAAACCAAGGAAAAGACATCTATAAAAATACTCTACAAATATTCCAAATATATACTTATGAGATACTTACTCAAGATGTGAACATGTTCTTTAGGGTTCAGAATTGATCTACAAAAATAGTCTAAGTCTTCATTATTAAGTTCTATTAACTTAATGACAATTTTGGGTGGATAATAACACATGCAAGGAGTTATCTTTAGTGCTATAAGGAGTCAAGACCTTAAAAGATAAAAAAGTAATGTGTTTTATAAAAAGTGATATTTTCAATTATCTTTTACATAATATTTGCAATTTTTGCTCATGTGGGCTTGTAGATCAAATCTGCTCCAATCCATTTGACTAGTACTTGGACAACCATATTCTAAGTTCTGATGGAAAAGTTATAGAGAAACCAAGTTGTAGCAAGAGGACTATTGTCATGAGGGTCTTGATCATATTCATTTGCTTACAGGGTTTCTTACTTAAGGTATCTACTTGCCTACTATTGGTTGTGTCGAGGCTATTAACTTGGAAGAGTTTAGTTTGAACAATCAACTTTAGATGTAGTGTTTGTAACTTCGGGGTGTAGCTAGTTGTACAGATTTGTTCAAGAGTAATACACAGAGTCTATTGAAATATTTATGTCTTCCATTTGTCTTGATTCTTTTCTTGAACCCTTGTGGTTTGTGGCTTGACACATACCCCCCCTGACAATGTGTAAAGTTCAAATATGCATAATGTCTAGTACATTACGATTTAGTTTCTTTATTAATAGACTTATGTGTGTATATTTAGGTGCACCTTTAAAGGATTGTGCAATAGATATGCTATGCATGTATATATGTAATATTAATTTAGAAATGTATTTTAGACTAGGTTATGGACTTCCTTTTCTCTAAATAAAGTGTTCTCTCTCTCTCTCTCTCTCTCTCTCTCTCTCTCTCTCTCTCTCTCTCTCTCTCTCTCTCTCTCTCTCTCTCTCATGCAATTAAGTTGTGTGCACATGCCAATATGTACAAACATATCATATGACCCTCTTAGAAGTGATATGTGATACCTATCCACTTTTCATTGCAAAGTATATATCAATCACTAAAAGTCCCTTGGCAATTTCAATAGAGCTTTTACACCATCCTTGTCCTGCTTAGGTCGAACCTGCATTGTTCATAGGGTTGTTAACCTATTGTTGCTACTTAGCCTCGGGGAGGTAAATCATAAATATATGTATGTATCACATGGATTCAACATAAGGGATTTTTAAAACATCATTTTTGCACATTTTTTACATACAGAAGGCTCCTATATAAAGGGGTCACTTACAGATTGAATAGAAAAGGGTTATGTTTTATTAGAAAATTTTTTGTAGATAAGGATATTTATAA